>NC_090997.1:104952500-105602500 GCF_041146395.1 Eulemur rufifrons | reverse complement strand
GGCTATGACTAAAATTTTATTTTTTCAGCTAATTTACCCTGAAATTCCTAAGTATTATGGGTACTATGATTTTTCTGCCAAAGTTGGCGCAGTCCTTTCCTTGCACTTTATTAAGTGGAACAAGTCTACATAGTGGGTCTTCTGGAAGTGGCTCTCCCTATATGGTTATTGAGTGGCAGAAGATGATGAGAAGGCCCTGGGCGCAAGACACTTCCCTGGGTAGCCTCAAGAATAATGTGTAATATGCTGAGAATGCAGCATCCTGACATAGGGAGGGACTGACTAGAAGAGCTGGGGCTCTGTTCCAGACCCCCTAAAACAAGATGTTCTTCAGTGCCTTAGCCTGGGACATCACGTTGCTCCTGAGGTATAAAACGTAGGGTGGGCTGCTTTCTGGAATCCCCCAGCTGTGATGCAGGTGGGGCATGCTCAGATGAAATTCCATCCTCCCTGGGCAGCTTTCCTGAGCCTTGGGAGACCAGTTCACTATGAATTCAAAGCTCCCAAAATAATAAACTTGTTTGTTATCACATGTGTGTGAGGGTGTTCTGCCTCACCACCTCAGCCAAGTAGGTAACCAGTGCACAGGGAAGCTGCTTCTCACCGGGCAGGAGAAAATAATAGCTGTTTTTCAGCTGGAACACAACTGGCATTTGAGGCAAGGTATATTTCCACTGTGAAAGACGGTCCTGCACACTCCTACAGCATTCCCGAGCCTCACCACTGCGTGCCAGCAGTGACAACAAGAAAACGCACTGCCGTATTTCCAAATCTCCCCTGCGCCATGTAGGGGCTTTGTACCTGGTTGAGAACCACTGAGCCTTGGTGGATATCCTTTCTCAACACCAACAGACATTCTTTACTCAGTTTGTAGCTATACATACCCTAGAGCTCAAGGAAGAAAATACCTTTTCTTCCAAAAGTCAGATAGGATCAAGTCTACAAAGATCAATTCTGTCTACACATTTATGTCTTTTTTATTTCTTTAAAAATATGATCTTTTTATGTTAAAAAGGAGTGCTCTACTACTTTAAGGTAGAGTTCTAAACAATATACTTCACATTGAGGACAGTAATATAATTTGTAGGGCCCAGTACAAAATGAAAATCAAAGGCCTTTTGTTCAAAGTACAGGAAAAAAGTTCAATTAAAGGTGCTAAAATGTAAAGAATTTTCTTTTAAAAATATTTTATTACTTATAAAACATAATGAAGTAATAGTGATGCATGAATACAAATTATAAAAAAATATTTTTGTTGACATAGTTTTATATAATACAAAAAACACTTATTAATGTGATACCTTAATTGATCATAAAGTTTTTTTTTTGGCTCACTTCTCTGCAGATGCATTTATTAGGTCATCAAGATTTATACTTTTGGCAACATCATGAAAATGCCAGCCAATTGGTACTTTTATTACTCTCATTTTACAAGGCCTTTAAAGAAATTGGATATCTGACAGGTAGTTGGTATTGACGAAATAGAATGTGTGCAAGATAGAACTGGTTTTCACAGAAGTGTCTGGCTCTCATTTTATTAAAGTTTCCATTTTTAACTATATTACCCAAGTGGAAATTTGAGAACCACCTTTTAAATACTGCACAGGTGAGTCTAGCATGAGCAGAGGAGCTTAGGTACTGAAAATAAGTATGAAAAATTCTATCACACACAATTGAAAGCAACATCAGAAGCTTTGGGCAAATTCAAAGTTAGAAATAATCATTAACAATCTTAAATTTTGAGGAGAATTGTTTTGCTAATATAGCTATCACTAGATATGTTAAGAGTATTTCAAAGGTTGTGATTACATTAAAGTTCTGAGAAATTATTTTGAAATATAAATTTTAGTACATCTACAGCTAAAGATTCCACAGAAAAATTTTTCTGAAATGTTATCTTTCCATATGAGTCAGTTTTGTATAGGTCTGAGTTTAATTTTAAATGTAAATTTATGCAATGGCATTTTAATATTTCCTCAGGTATACCCTATATCTTGCTCTGTAACTCGTGACTTCATGTCACTGTAACTTGTGACTTCATGAATCGCATATAATTCAAAATGCATTATTATCTATTCTATTGTTATATCTTCAATTACCAGGAAAATTTAACTTTAGAATTGTCTTCCTCAGTAATAATTAGTTCATCTGAATCTTCACATGAAAAGTGTCCTCTTCCATCAAATGCTGCAATGTTTAAGTAATTTTTCAAAGCCTGTTAATATTTGCTTCCCAAATTTACAGTAGTCTTTGATACCAGAGATTTTAAACTCTTTGAATAATTTTAATAACTCCCTAATATGCATACTTCATTGCTTTTTTCTTTCCTTTTTTTAAGTTTATTTATTTATTTTCATTTCAGCATATTGTGGGGGGTACAAATGTTTAGGTTACGTATATTGCCTTTGCCCCATCCAAGTCAGAGCTTCAAGCGTGTCCATCCCTGGATGGTGCACATCACACTCATTATGTGTGTATACACCCAACCCCTCCCCTGCCATCTGCCTGATGCTCGATGAATGTTATTACTATATGTGCACTTAAGTGTTGATCAGTTAATACCAATTTGATGGGGAGTACATGCAGCGCATGTTTTTCCATTCTTGTGATACTTCACTTAGTAGAATGGGCTCCAGCTCTAACCAGGATAATACAAGAGGTGCTATATCACCA
Organism: Eulemur rufifrons; assembly: GCF_041146395.1. Classification (NCBI taxonomy): domain Eukaryota; kingdom Metazoa; phylum Chordata; class Mammalia; order Primates; family Lemuridae; genus Eulemur; species Eulemur rufifrons. The sequence goes on along the minus strand of NC_090997.1, from coordinate 105,599,827 downwards.
TTGTTTTTTGTGGCTGAGTAGAACTCCATGGTATACATATACCACATTTTATTAATCCACTCATGTATTGATGGGCATTTGGGCTGTTTCCACATCTTTGCAATTGAGAATTGTGCTGCTATAAACATTTGAGTGCAGATGTCTTTTTTATAGAATGTCTTTTTTCCTTTGGGTAGATGCCCAGTAATAGGATTGCTGGATCAAATGGTAGTTCTACTTTTAGTTCTTAAAGGTATCTCCATATTATTTTCCACAGAGTTTGAACAAGTTTGCAGTCCCACCAGCAATGTACGAGCGTTTCTCTCTCTCCGCATCCATGCCAACATTTGTTGTTTTGGGACTTTTTGGTAAAGGCCATTCTCACTGGAGATAAGTGATGTCTCATTGTGGTTTTGAGTTGCATTTCCCTGATGGTTAGAGATATTGAGCATTTTTTCATATGTTTGTTGGCCATTAGTCTGTCTTCTTTTGAAAAGTTTCTGTTCATGTCCTTTGCCCACTTTTTAATGGAGTTGTTTGGGTTTTACTTGCTGATTTTCCTGAGTTCTTTATAGATTCTAGTTATCAGCCCTTTATTGGATGTGTAGCATGTAAATATTTTCTCCCATTCTGTAGGTTGTCTGTTTGTTCTCGTGATAGTTTCCTTTGCTGTGCAGAAGCTTTTTAATTTGGTCAGGTCCCATTTATTTATTTTTGTTGTTGCTGTGATTGCTTTTTTTTTGGGGGGGGGCCTTCTTCATAAATTCTTTTCCTAGGCCAATGTCTATAACAGTTTTTCCAACATTTTCTTCTAGAACTCTTACAGTTTAATACCTTAGTTTTAAGTCTGTTATCCATCTTGAGTTGATTTTTGTGAGAGGTGAAAGGTGTGGATCCTGCTTCAGTCTTCTACATGTGGCTATCCAGTTTTCCCAGCACCATTTATTGAATAAGGATTCTTTTTGTCTGCTTTGTCAAAGATTAGATGGCTATATAAGGATGGTTTTAGATTTGCGTTTTCAGTTCTGTTCCACTGGAAAAACTGAAAGCATTCCCACTTAGAACTGGAACCAGACAAGGTTGCCGTCTATCACCACTTCTATTCAACATGGTGCTAGAAGTCCTAGCCAGAGCAATCAAACAGGAGAAGGAAATCAAGGGCATCCAAATGGGAGTAGAATAGGTCAAATTATCACTCTTTGCTGATGATATGATCTTATATCTAGAAAACCCCAAAGATTCTGCCATGAAACTACTGGAATTGATAAATTCAGGTTACAAAATCAATGTACAGATATCATAGCATTCCTATACACCAACAACACTCAAACTGAGACCCAAATCCAAGACTCAATACCCTTCACAATAGCAACAAAGAAAATAAAATACCTAGGAATATATTTAAGGAGGTTAAGACCTCTACAGGAAGAACTACAAAACACTGAGGAAGGAAATAGCAGAGGATGTAAACAGATGGAAAACCACACCCTGCTCATGGATCAGAAGAATCAGCATTGTTAAAATGTCTATACTACTCAAAATGATCTACAGATTCAATGTTATCCCTTTTAAAATACCAATGTCATTTTTTGCAGATCTAGAAAAAATAATTCTGCACTTCATATGGAACCAGAGAAGACCCTGCATAGCAAAAGCAATCTAAAGCAAAAAGAACAAATTGGGAAGCATCAATTTACCAGACTTCAAGCTATACTACAAGGCTAAAACACATGGTACTGTCACAAGAACAGAGACATAGACAAATAGAACAGAACTGAGAACCCATACATAATTCTACTTTAAATATTTGGTATAATTTATCATTAAAACCCTCTAGTCCTGGACTTCATTTTTGTGGGGAATTATTTGAGAATTAATTCACCCTCTTAGTTGTTATAATCTGTTAAGAATTTCTATTTCTCACACAAGAAGGTCAGTTTTGATAGTTTGTGGGGGTTTTTTGGTACTTTTTCACTTCATTGACATCATCTAATTTGTTTGCATACAATTGTTAATAGGATTCACTTTAATCATTTTATTTTTATTTCTGTAACATTAGTAGTAATTCCCCTCTTTTATTCCTGATTTTAGCAATTTGAGTCTTCTCTCTTTTCTGTTGATCAGTCTAGCTAGAGGTTTTTCAATTTAATTCATTTATACTCTCATCTTTATTTACTTTGTTCTGCTTGCTTTGGATTTAATTTAACCTTCTTTTTCTAGTTTCTTCTGATGGAAATTTAGGTTATTAATTTGAGATCTTTCTTATCTTTAAATATAAATGCTTACAGCTATAAAGTTTTCTCTAATCACTGCTTTAGCTGCACTCTGTAAGTTTTGGTATGTTGTCTTTTCATTTTCATTCATCTCAAAGTATTTTCTAATTTATATAATTTCTTCTTTGACCCATTTATTGTGTAGGAATGCATTAATTTCCATGAATTTATGAATTTCCCAAATTTTCATCAATTACTTTATTTTTAAATTTATTCCATTATGGTCAAAGAACATACTTCAATCCTTCCAACATTATTGAGGCTTGTTTTGTTTCATGACTGAACATATGGACTGTCCTGAAGAATGTGCACTTGGAAAGAATGTGAATTCTTCTGTCCTTATGTGTTTTCTAGAGATGTGTGTTAGGTCTGTCTGGTTTATACTGGTGTTTGTTTCCTCTATTACTTTGTTAGTCTTCTGGCCACCTGTTTTCATTATTATTGAAAGTAGAATGTTGCAATGTCCAGTTATTATTTTGAATTTTCTATTTCTTCCTTTAATTTTGCCAGTTGTTGCTTCATGTATTTGGATGTTCTGTTATTAAGTAACTATATATTTTTAATCATTTTTTAATGATTGACATTTTTAGTATTATAAAATATGTGAGTAACAATTCTTGTCTTAAAGTCTATTTTGTCTAATATCAGTATAGCCACTCTAGCTATCTTTTGATCACTGTTTTCATGGTTTATCTTACCTTTTACTTTTAGCTTAGTTTTTTTCTTTTTTTTTTCTTTTCTTTTCTTTTCTTTTTTTTTTTTTTTTTGATGCTCAAGTGTATAAACTGGATGGGATAGTTGCATCTTGCTTGTGCATATTCATGATACCAATCTTTGCCTTTTCATTAGAGTGTTTAATCCAGTAATCCATTTATATTTAAGGTAATTATTAATAAGGTAGGTTTTACATCTACCATTTTACCATTTGTTTCCTATGTGTCTTATTTCTTTTTTTCTTTCTTTTCCTTTATTATTTCCTCATTTCTGCTAAATAGTTATTTTGTAGTGTGCTATTTCAAATAGTATACAAAAATTCTGCTCTTAAATAGCTTTGTTTTTTCCACCCTCTTTTGTGTTGCTGTTGTCATATAATTACATCTTCTATATTCTGTAAGCATCAACACTGATTTGTAATTATTGCTTTATGTAGTTTTTTAAAAAAAAATCAGGAGGAAAAAACATGTTGCAAACATAAAATACATTTTTACTGTCTTTTATATTTATTTGTATGTACCCTTTACTAATGCTCTTATTTCTTCATGTAGATTTGGAATTTGTCTTGTGTGCTTTTATTTCTGCCTGAAGGACTCATCTTTGTATTTCTCCTAGTACACAGCTCCTAGCTATGCATTTCATTCTTGTTCATCTGTCAAAATCTTAATTTCTCCTCAATTTATCCTTCAAAATGTTGAATGAGCAATTTTCTCTATATAAAATTCTTGGTTCACAGGTTTATTTTCTTTCAATACTCAAAATATATGTACCATCTTTTGGCTCCCTTGATTTCTGATGAGAACATCAGCTGCTATCCTTTGTACAAGTGAGTCACTGTGCTCTGGCTGCTTTCAAGATGCTGTATTTGTCTTTTGACTTTTGACAGTTTGATATCTAGGTGACGATCTGTTTGAGTTTATCCTAGTCACAATTCACTGAGATTCTTGGATGTGTAGATTAATATTTTTTACCACATTTTGGATATTTCTCCCAATATCTGTCAAATATTCTGTCTGCCCTTTTGGTTTCCTTTTTCTCTGGGACTCCTATTATGCATATGCTGGTATACTTGATGGTGTCTCACTAATTCCTGAGGCTCTGTTTAATATTTTTAATTATTTTTCTTTCTGTTTATCAAGTCTGTTGATTCTTTCTTCTGCCTGATGCAATGTTCTATTGAGTCCCTTGCAGTGAATCATTCATTTCTGTCATTACACCATTCAACTCTAGAATTTCTATTTGGTTCTTTTTATAACAATAAGATGAAATAAAAAAAAAAAAAAGAAAAAGAAAAATCCAGGCACACATTTGATTTTAAACATAAAATTATCCATAAAGTATACAATATTAAAATGTTTTCTTAAAAATGCTACATTTTAGTAAGCATCAGTATCATTTTTGAAGACTGTATGTTTATTCAAATTAGAAAGGAAATTGATCTACTTCACGAGATGGTGAGGACTTGTATAGTTAATGCGGAAAAAGGAAGGTTCACTAAATACACAAGAAGTTTCATTATGCCTGCAATTTTTTCCTACCAGACAATATTTTGACAGTGATATCTAAGAAAATCATCTGGGGAAAAATTATATTTCCTTTTCTCTTTTTTTTTTTTTAATTTTATTTTATTTTATTTTTATTCATGATAAATTATTAAGTGAACAGTGCAAGTTAAAAACAATAGTTTCATATTTTTTCCCCACCCCCCCTTTCCCGAGTCAGCACCTTCAAGTGTTACCACTCCCCAAATGGTGCACAATGCACTCATTGTGTAGGCATACCCCCATCCCCTCCCCCACCCCCCACCTCAGTCTGATGTCCAATTGGTGTCGTTCCCAGATTTGTATTTAGGTGATGATCAGGGAAACCAATTTTCTGGTGAGTACATGTGATGCTTGTTTTTCCATTCTTGGGATACTTCACTTAATATAATGGGTTCCAACTCTCTCCAGGAGAACCATAGAGATGTCGTATCTTCATCATTCCTTATAGCTGAGTAATATTCCATGGTATACATATACCACAGTTTACTAATCCAATCATGTATTGATGGGCATTTGGGTTGTTTCCACATCTTTGCTATTGTGAATTGTGCTGCTATAAACATTTGGGTACATGTGCCTTTGTTACAGAATGACCTTTTTTCCTTTGGGTATATGCCCAGTAATGGGATTGCCTTTTCTCTTGCAAAAATCTAGTCTATTTAATATAACTGAGTTTATTCACTCCAAACCAAAGCTGTAAAAGCTTATTACTGATTAACAACAAATCCATTATTAATTTAGTGTTCCAAAGCTGATTAGCAGAGGAGGTAAAAGCGCGCACGCGTGTGTGTGTGTATGTGTGTGTGTGTGTTTCATTGGGAAATTTGGATTCAATTATAATCAATGAAACTAATAATATTTTGTGATTTTTCAAACAAATTAGAACGCCTTATTATAAATTGGCTCTTTCAAAATGCAAATTACAACCCCAGTGAGATACCACCTTACCCCTGTCAGAAGGGCCATTATTAAAAAGTCAAAAAACAATAGATGTTGGCATGGATGCGGTTAAAAGGGAATGCTTATACACTGCTGTTGGGAATGCAAGTTAGTACAACCTCTGTGGAAAACAGTATGGAAATTTCTGAAAGAACTGAAAGTTGACCTATCATTCTGTACAGCAATCCCACTACTGGGTATCTGCTCAAAGGAAAAAGAAGTCATATCAAGAAGACATCTGCACTCAAATGTTTATTGCAGCACAATTCGCAATCACAAAGATATGGAATCAACCTAAGTGCCCATCAACAATGAGTGGATAAAGAAAATGTGGTATATATGTATACGGACCACACGCACACCATGGAGTAATACTCAGCCATAAAAAAGAATGAAATAATATCTTTTGCAGCAACTTGGATGAAACTGGAGGCCATTATCCTAAGTGAAATAATATCTCAGGTATGGAAAACCAAATACTACATGTTCTCACTTACAGTGGGAGCTAAATGGGTACACCTGGTCACGCAGAGGGACATAAGGACATTGGAGCCTCAGAAGGGGGAGGATGGGAGGGAGTTGAGGGATGAAAGATTGCCTGTTGGGTACAATGCACACTGTTCAGCTGATGGGCATGCTAAAAGCCCAGACTTTACCACTGTTTGATTCATCCATGTAACAAAAAACCATTTGTACCCCCTAAATCTAGTGAAATAAATAAAATTTTTAAAAAATCAAAAAAAAAAAAAAAAAAAATATATATATATATATATATACACCTTTATTTATATTCTCTTTTTGGTGAAGCATATTTCCCTTTAGTTTTTCCAACATGATTCTCTTTCATTCTTTGGGAATATTTACTATAGCCTATTTAAAGTCTTTGTCTAGTAAGTCCAACATGTAGGTTTCCTCAAGGATAGTTTCTATTGATTGTTTCTTTCCTTGTGTAAGGGTCATCCTTTCTTCTTTCTTTGCATGCCTTGCACATTTTTTGTTGTTCTTGTTGAAAACAGGACATTTTAAATAACAAAATAGGACTAACCTACATATCAAATTCTCACACCTCCCCAGCAATTTTTTTTTGTTTTTGCTGTTTATTGCAATTGCTGCTTTCTTGTTTTGTGAGTTTTATGAACTCATTTTGCTAAGTTTATATTTGTAATGTGTGGCCATTGAAGTCTCTGCTTAGTTAGCTTAGCAGTCAGTTAATAGATTGGACAGAGAATTCCTTAAATGTTTTTGATCAATATGTCTCCTAATATTTGCCATGGGGCTCTCTGTGGGTGTTGAAGCATGTTATCAATGCTTAGACTGGAAGCTTGCACCTCTGACTTCGTCTTTTCCTCCTGTTTGTGCAAAGTGTCAAGATCAGCCAGAGGTGAGAGCTCAGGACCTTCCCAAAACTTTCCTGAACATGTCCACTGCCATGTGCATGAGCACAGCCCTGGACATGCATGTGGCCTCCTAGATCCCAGGAACAGTTCAGCACATGTCAAAAGTCCTGTGGACATCTCATTTCTCAGCTTTTCCTTATAAGTTGTTGATTCATTTATTGTTTGCCCCAACTAGTATTCACTACCTCCAGGAGCCTGAAGTTAATTAAGTGCCTGTTTTGTTTCATTTTTTCTGACATGTGCCTCCAGGAAGAAGGATTTTTTTCCACTAAAAGAACTCCATGTCAAATCAAATGGAGTCATATAAGTAGGCTCTTTGAGCAGGCCACCACCAGATGGGTCAAATAATAGCAATTTCTGGGAGTGGTCCTTTTAGAGAACTCCAGAACCATTCTACCTCCTCCAGTGGCTGCCCATCTACTGGGTTTCACTACCAGTGTAGGCTATTATTTTTCAAGGCTACCGTGGAAATGGGGAGTGAGAAATGGGCCTACAGCACGTTAAAGCACCACAGACCCAACTGTTCTTATCAAGCTTAGCCATTTTTCTTGAACAAATACTCTCCCGATTTCTGCAAACCTTTGGTCAATCTCCACAGTTCTAAAAAAGTTGATTCTGAAGATTTTCCTTTTTGAATTTTTTTTAAAAATAATTTTCATCACTTCAATTAAGAAAAGAATATTGGGAGATCTTTATTGCACCACATCCACTGACATCACTGCACATGCACACTTTTATTGTGTAGTAGTTTATTGGCAAAGTATGCTACCTGAGCACTGGCAGTGCCTCACTGGCACAGAGGCCAGACAGGTAATACTTATACAGATGCCTCAGGGGTGCGAATGGCAAGACTGTGCCCACCGTGGCTCCCCATGCAGCCCCATGTGGAGCCCCTCCTCTCTCTCGCCAGACTGTGACTGCTGCTGCTTCTGTTGCAGCCATCACCACTGCCACCTGGGTCTATGCTTGTCCCATTACCCCTTCCTTGGGTCCATGTGGCACACCAGACTGTCCCGGGCTTGCATATGCATTCCAAGAGACAAGGCTGACTGCTCAGCCCACACACCGCCTCCTGGCATATCTCCTCTGCTCACCTGCGTGTTGCTTGCTCCTTAGGACTTCACTTACAAAATACAAGTTTGAAGATAAAATGATTGTTTAGAATTTCAATGCAATGACAGAAGAGCATAAATCCAAGTGATCTGCCCCTCGAGAGAGCAGAGTCCTGCTCCCATGAAGCCTATACTGGTCACAATTTCTAGACTTTTATAATATCTTTTCTTTCCTCCCTTTGTCCTTCTTAAATGAAGAGTCAGATATATGTACATGTTTTCCTGCTTCTTTCTTTGGTAGCATAGGGATCTTACAAACTGTCTTATAAAGAAATAATATAAGCGGTATAGTTTTTACAGTATCTAGCAGCAAACAAGTGTCCAATAAGTGATAATTCCCTCACACATAGCACCTTCCCTTCCTGTTAGTAATATTGGACAGTGCTTTCTATTTCTAGAATATTAATATGCTCTTGCCTTTGAACTCCCTGTTGTTATTATTCCTTTTTCTCCAAATGACCTGAATGTTAATAGTTCTTTGAAGTTTTTAGTGCTTCTTTGCAGAGGTTCCAACATATTTTACCTGGATGTTAAGTAAGAATCTCATTAACTTTTTTCTTCAAGCTTGGAACCACCTCCGTAGACATGTCCTATTGTTCATTGTACTTTGAATAATTTTTCATTTCAATTATAATGATTTATTACAAGTCACTTTGAACCATTAGCAAGTGATCACTTCTAAATCAAGCTTAGGTTATTTTATTTTTAATTTAGAAAGGTAGTCACATTGTGACATACATTAATATTTGTTGTTAAAACACTAGGAATTCTTTTTCTTTCATTTTTTTATGAATAATTTTCTTAGAATCATACCTTGGAAGCTGGTTAAGTCTTTTCTTTACAAATTTGAAATACCTACTCATTACTGCTTGAATTAATTTTGTGAGATAACAATTCCTATATTCACTTAGCTGACTCTTCAACTCAGACAATTTTTTGCCTTCAAAATGTCTTTGGAGTGTGTAGTATTTAAACTGAGTTCAAATACTGAAGATCTATCATGGAAATATACTGTACTTGTGTTAGGCTAAATGTAAGAGTAAGGCATGGTCTCTGAATTCTAAAGTATCAGAGTCTAGTTAAAATTATGTATGTATGTAAATATGCTTATTTACACATATATAAATAACATATACATGTGTGCATATATGTAAATATATACTTGTAAGTATATCTATTTACATATAAATATATTTGTAATCAAAATATATTTCCATGTAAATAAATCTGCCACCAGAACAGAGAGCAAGTGAGATAACATCAACTTTTAAGATCAGCAGCTCCTTAGCCCCTCTATTATCTGTCTCCTCTTCCATCACCCAAGCTCAGCCTCCATGACTGCCTGCCGCCCACCCCCATAATGCACCTTTCCTGCCCAGGGCTCTGCCTGCGCACCTGACATCCTGCTGGAACCGCTTTTCTCCCTCTTGCAAAGGTGGCTTTTTACCCACAGGAGCAGGTAGGAGGGCACAGGTTCTCCCTCCTCTTTATCAGTCCATCCCCAGCGTGGAACTAACTTTCTCTTAATTTGTCCCGGTCCATCCAACCAGCTTTGAACTTTTAATTAGACTTGATTAAAATGTCCTGGATAACTTAAGGAAGTCACAATAGAAGAAAAAATAATCTTACAATGATTCATATATGGGATCACTTTCAGAGTTGGTGGCCCAGAACGCTTAGGGGGCCCATCTCCACAGGGCTGCCTCATGGCCCAGCTCTAGCCGGACAACTTATCCACATATCAGACCTGGAGGCAAGGCAGCGTTGATGGCAAGTCCATCAGACTCTTGTATTTATTCAAAATTATTTATGGAGCATCTACTTATGCCAGACACTGTGTGGGGCACCTAGAACATATACCAGTGAACAAAATAATCAAAGATCCCTGCTCTTGTGACAATTCCATTCTATTAGAGAAAAGTATATAATAAATAATAAATGGAATAGATATAGACATTAAATAATATGTTACAAGATGATAATTGCTATGAGAGAAAAAGAAAAAGTAAGTGTATTAAGGGGAAACCAGAGTGCCTAAGCTTAGAGAAAAGAGCGTGTTGCAGCTTTAAGTAAGTAGGTGTGGTGTGGACAGGCCTCACTGAGCAAAGAACATTTGAGTGATGTGTTGGATGAGGTGAAGGAGTGAGCCCTGAGGATATATGAAAGGCAGAACATTTCAGAAAGAAGCAGCAGCCAGTGTAGGACATGGAGAAGGAGGCAAGGAGAGAATGACTCCAACAGTGTTTAGGAGAAATGTGTTGGATGAGTGAATAAATCGCACCTCTCTGTTAAGAGCAAAACATGGCCCCCAGCTAGCTCCGGCAATCTGCTTGGATCACAGCGTCTCTGCTCAGGATGCTGGTGTTAGGACGAACTTGTGTTAACTCACGGAAACCACTCCAGATAAGTCCTTGATGGTGTGATATGATGGGATAAGATTGCCATTACTGTTACGTAACGGCACTTCTACTCACTGTGAGAAGTAAAATGTCTCTTATTATGGAAGAATGAGAAGAGAGATTAATTCTAAATATGAAGGAGGAGTATAAAGGGAATGAGAATTGGGCTAATCCTTAAATAATCAGTGTTACAAGTTACCTCTATTTTTCCTTCAGGAATTAGGGGAGAAAGACAACTCACAGACACTAGATAGATACACAAAACAGAGGATCTAAATCTCCTTGTCTGACGGTGCATTTCCTGGTTTTCTCAACCAGCGTGAGCTTTGCTCTCTCTCACCCCTGTGTAGTAATCGGTCCACGCCTCAATGGCAGCATCTGCTCCAGCAGGCAGGACTTGCCCACCAGCCAGTGTGGCCGCCGCCCTCGCTGCTTCTGGGCCTCAGCCACTGGGCAGCCCCTTCCTCGCCAGGGCCAAGCATCAGCGAGCCCTCACCTGCGCTTCATTCAGATCCTCTCACAGACTCTCCCTCAGGAAAGGTTGGCCCGCAACCTTCTTTTTAAGCAGGAGTTGCCAGATCTGACAGATGGCTATAGAAGGGAAGGCAATTCCAAGAGAGGAAACTGAAGGGAGGCCAAATGGCGAACATATTTTAATTATGTTTCTGATACAGAAGCATTGCAACGGGAAAGGTCTCAGAAGAAAAGGGATCTACCCTCACTCCAGTTAGTCCAGATGAAGGAATATTTGCTGACGAGTCTATCAGAGGATGCGAGTGGAGTGCGGAGAATGGTTAGTGCAGCCGTGCGGGGCTAATCCCAGTGCAGCCTCAGAGCCTGGGCCTCGGCGAGGGCTCGGTTACCCGAAGCTGGGGACAGCCTGGAAGAGGAGGTGGGGTGGGGGAGACCAGTTTGAGAAGAGATTGGCCAGTGAGAGAAGTGAGCCTTGCGTGCTCAGGCATCCATCGCGTGGGATGAATGTTTCCCTCGTGCCTCTAGAACAGCACCTGTTATGCACTATCCTTGGAGAATTGAAAAACAGGTTCCCAAAACATTGTCTGTGTTCATAGATCTGAGCTGAGACAAAGCAAGCCCACACAACCTCACAGGGAGGCATCCCGGGCAATAAATACCTGGCCTGGATCTTCCGGTGCCCTCAGGGCAGCGGGTGAGCTGACTGCAGTTGCCCCACTCAGCCTCCGGGAGCAGAGCGCACAGAGAGTCTAAAGGCCAAGGAAGGACAGAGCAGCCAGCTTATACCTGGGTCTTGTGCTAGTCTCCTGGAACAGCCAAAACAAAGCGTCACAAGCTATATGGCTTAAAACAACAGAAGTTTACGTCTCCCAGTTCTGGAGATGACAAGTCTGAAATCAAGGTGTTGGTAGGGCCCTCTGAACCTGTAGGGGGTCCCTTCCTTGCATCTGCCTAGCTTCTGTTGGTTTGCTGGCCATCTTTGGCATTCCTTGGATTACAGATGCATCACTAGTACTCTGTCCACGTGGCCTCCATCCTGCATCTCTGTCTGTTCACACAGCCTTCTTTTAATAAGGGCACTCACCACAGTGGGTTAGAGGCCTATTCTCCTCCAGTATGACCTCAGTTTAACTGATCGCATCTGCTGGGACCCTAGTTCCAAATAAGGTCATTTTTCAAAATACTTGGGGTTAGGACTTCGACACATCTTTTTTTAGAGGAGACATAATTCAACTCATAACAGGGCCAGTGAAAAAGATAAAGGCATGCTATACAAAGATTCAGTTAGATTAGGATATAAAAATGAAAGAAATAATAATATTAATGTACTATAAAAGATTCGGTGAAGTTGACAATGATATGATAGAAACAATGCAAAGCAATTGGCAGTGATTACAACTGTGTTCAGGGATGTTCATAATATTCACACTGTAAGTGAGGTATGAAACTGTATTCAGCAGGACTGAAGTCCATATAACCTCCTTGATGGTACTTTAAATAGTATCTATTTGCTTCCATCGTATTTGCAACGAAAGCTATTAAATTATAAAAGTTAGAAGTTAAAATTCTGTGAGAACATGATGAGTACCTTCTCTCTCATACTTACACAATACATCTATCTGTGTGCAAAAGCGTACTAACTTAGAAAATTATTTAGAGAAGTCATTGCTACATATGAGAATCCACCCATGTCACTCTTCCTCATTTCTAGAAGAGAACCTTCAGAAACTCTACCGGACATATCATTTAGCTGCTCAATTATGTCCCTTGCTTGATATATTTTCATGGAAATCTATGCCTATCTCTGCAGCCAAAATTATCAGATGATATATCTTGGCTTGATTGTTACAGCTGTTTTAAGAGGCAATTTGAATCACTGTAGAGTCAGGGTAATTGCTTGTAAGACACTTACAAGCATTCCAGAAAACACAGAAAATCCCGCTACAGATAATCTGAAGGTTGCCATGGACCACTGCCTCTGTGGGAACTCTTATGTATGTCTGCTGAAGCCAGATGTCTGTGCTTTTGTAATGTCAAGGAACAGGAAGCAGCTGAGAGAAGTGGCAATAGCTGGATCAGGTGGGGGAAGAGCCCTAAGTATTAACAATTCAACTCACATTTCGATGACTCACAAGGCCTTTGTGAATCAAAGGTTATTTGGAAACCATTTGTAAAGCTGAATTAATAACCCTCAAATTTCCTTCATTTTTCTAGGAAAGAAAAAATAAACAACATCTCGTGGGTTTGCTTTGACTTCTATAAATCCTACGAGCTATAATTTGGGAAGCTTTTTGGAGTTTACAACGTAATTAAAGCAAGTAGGGGCCTTATCTTTTGTGAAACAAAAACTTAAATTCCTTAGAGCCAAGACCTGAGAACACATCTGGTGTACTATTTGACCAGTGTTTTTATCTTCAGGAATCCAAGGTCTAGTTTTGCTTTCATCTAACAATCCATAAAAATAAATGGGCTCATTGGTGGGTCAATCGATTAAAATCATAATAATATATAAATAATCTCCTAAAATGATGGAAGTGTGTTGGCACCAGTCGGGGAAAATGAAAGGGTCCATTGATCACTCTGTGGGGGTGAAGGAACAGGACAATCCAGGCTGAAGGACATCATAATACGCCTTCATGTATAATTTTCAGTCCAGAGAAATAGTGTGTGCAAAAAAAAAAAAAAAAGAAAAAAGAAAAAAGAAAAAGAAAGAGAAAGAAAGAAAAATTATCTTCTACGTGATAACAGAAAAATTTTTGGTTCTCCCTGGGTAATTTGATATTTGATTTCTACAAAGACTGCACCCTACTCTGTTAGGGATGGAAGATATATATGGAATGAGCTGGATATGGTCTGTGACCCCAGAATCCCATATTTAAAAGAGAAACAGGCAAATAGTTTCTGATATCAGAAGATAAAAGAAAGACCCAAAAGATGGAAAAACAGCCTAGTGTTGGAATAAAGAGAAAGAGGCAATTTTGAGCTCAGAAAACAAAGAATGGCTTTATAATGAAGACAGATTTTGAAATGGGCTCTGTCAGAATGCGGTTTTAATATGCTGAGCAGAAATGGGGATTCTGGTTGGGAGAATAGTGTGGACAGAGAGAAGGCAGCGGGAACAGCGCTCGGCCTGCCCACCCGCGTCGAGAGCAGCGTCAGCAAACCTTCCCTGGGAAGGCCTGTATAGCACATATTTCAGGCTCTGCAGGCCACGAGGTTTCAAGTGCAGCCACTCTACTCTGGAGTGGTCGTGGAAGCTTTAAGCAGCCTAGAGAACGTGTATGTGATGGGCATGGTCTGGTTCCAGTGAGACTTTATTGATGAGCTGGTGGTGTGTAACCATGGTTTGCCACCTACAAACTCCAGGAGAACAGAGATTTTGTCTTGTTTTGTTTCAAATTTATCCCGAATACCTAGTGCAGTGACTAGCACACAGTGCATGTTCAATGACCATTTGTTAAACGATACGTAAAGGAAGAAATAAGCCTGAAGCTAGAAAAATACCGTAGGACCATGTTAGGGAACCCACGACTGTCATCCCGAGAAGATCTGGCTTTATTTCAGGGGCAGGAGGGACCCCTGAAGGCTTTCTCTGAATGACGACTGCCTGCATCTCAGGATGGCATGTCTGGCAGGTGTGGTTGATGGATTGAAGAGCAGAAATATTTGAATCAGAAAGGCCGGCTGGCATATTTCAATTCGTGTAGGAGAGAGGAGATCCTGAGCTAGAACCTAGATGATGGCATAACTGAGGTATACTTCTCAGAGCCCGAACCTGTAGGACTCAGGCATGTGCCGAAGAGCAGAGAGATGAACTGGTGACTGGGAACATGGCTGGGACATTCTTTAAATGACAGAAGCCAGGATGCTTATTGCAATGAGCAGACGAGGTTTCTAACTCTGAAAGTCAAGTGTAGGTGATGGTGATACATCTGCGTGTACGTGTCATGTCGGGTGCATTGTTAGAAAGTTGGATTATTAGGAAGTTCTTCTCTTGAGAAATAATTAAGTGTGACAGATTGTGTCATATGCATCGTCAGAAAGTGAGTTCCTCCGCATAGATTCTCCTGCATGGCATTTAGAGGGTGGTTCCCAAATTTCCATTTAGGTAGAGAAGGAAACCTACACTGAGAGCAAGGGACTTGTATGAAAATCATTTCTACCTTGCATACACTGTGTGTCATGACTCCAAATTACCTGCCAGATATCTAATTTATTTAAAAAGCACTGTAAAAAACAACAACAAAAACAAATGAAACAGTAATAAAATTAGCAATTTGCTGGGGTTTCCATGAAGTTTATATTTTTGAAGAAGGAACAAGTTTTGACATTTAAGGTCATAAGCCAGATCAAAAATAAAGTTTTGAGTTCTTTATCATCTGGATCACCAGTGTGATGGCTAATAACAAATGTCACTGACAACCATGTGCTGTGGAGAAAGAGATCTCCGGGGACCCAAAGTACATGCAGTTGCAATTTTACTTATGATTCTATTCCTAAAATATTGTTCTCTGTCACTACAATTGCAAGAAGAAATACTGATGAGAACCACAGTGAAATTGGGTCAGAAATTTATAAATGAATTTAGTCCTATAGAAATCAAACAAAATATAGCTTAGAAGGCTAAGAATGAAGCCTGAGGTTCAATATGCTTGATTCTTCCTGAAGACCATGGGCTATGTTTCTCCTTTCTCCAGATTTTCATCCTCACAGTATTGTCCTTGAATACTGTATTTTCTAAAGAAAAGGCTACAAATCCAAGTTGCTGCAGGGGCCAAACAGATAACATCCATGTGGATAAAATAGGCCAGAAATAACCAAATGGAGTGGAGGCAGAGTGGGTGACATCTGTCCTTGCAAAAGCTGTGGGGAACAGGAAGCAGCAGCTCAGTGTCAGCAGAATGGAGCTTTGTATTGCTGGCACTTCTGATGTTCATGCAAAGCAAGACATGCACATTTTATGTGAAATCTATGACTGTTTAAATGTTGGTAATTATTAAATTTTTAATATAGGTGGGCCAAAGAAATCTGTGAATCCCCAATTGGCTGTCTCCTGCTCTGAGTCATTTTCTTGTGGGAGATCATTGATGAATTGTTCAATAATTAATCATGATTAGCTATTGTTTTGAACAAAATGTGTTTATAAATATCAACTAGGGCCTGAATCAGGGAAAACCAGAAAATCACTTAGGGAGAATTATCATGATGGCTAACTCTTTTATTCCATTAAGTATATGCTATGTAATATTCTAAGTGCTTTTATGATATGATAACTCATTTATTCCTTGGAATAACCTTGTTAGTAAAATACTATTACTCTTTTTTTTTAATTTCAGAATATTACAAATGCTTTGGTCACATAAATTGCCTTTGCACCACCCAAGTCAAAGCTACAAGTGTACCTGTCCCCCAGACAGCGTGCACCGTACCCGTTAGGGGTCAATTTATCCATCCTCTCCTCCCCTTCCCACCTGCCTGATCCCCGATGACTGTTACTTCCATATGTGCACATAAATGTTGATCGATTAGTACCAATTTAATGATGAGTATATTTGGTTTTTGTTTTTCAATTCTTGTGATACTTCACTTAGAAGAATGGGCTCCAGCTCCATGCAGGATAATACAAGAGGTGCTAGACCACCACTTTTCTTAATGGCTAAGTAGTACTCCATGGTATACACATATCACATTTTATTAATCCACTCATGTATTGATGGGCACTTGGACTGTTTCCACATCTTTGCAATTGTAAATTGTGCTGCTATAAACATTTGAGTACAGATTTTTATATATATATATATAGAGAGAGAGAGAATGTCTTTTTTCCTTTGGGAAACCCAGTAGTGGGATTGCTGGATCAAATGGTAGTTCTACTTCTAGTTCTTAAAGGTATCTCCATATTATTTTCCACAGAGGTTGTACTAGTCTGCAGTCCCACCAGCAGTGTACAAGCGTTCCTCTCTCTCCGCATCCACACCAACATTTGTTGTTTTGGGACTTTTTGATAAAGGCCATTCTCACTGGAGTTAAGTGATATCTCATTGTGGTTTTATTTGCATTTCTCTGATGGTTAGAGATGTTGAGCCATTTTTTATATGTTTGTTGGCCATTTGTCTTCTTTTGAAAAGTTTCTGTTCATGTCCTTTGCCCACTTTTTAATGGGGTTGTTTGAGTTTTTCTTGCTGATTTTCCTGAGTTCTTTATAGATTCTAGTTATCAGCCCTTTATCAGATGTGTAGCATGCAACTATTTTCTCCCATTCTGTAGGTTGTCTGTTTGCTCTCGTGATCATTTTCTTGGCTGTGCAGATGCTTTTTAATTTGGTCAGGTCCCATTTATTTATTGTTGTTGCTGTGATTACCTTTGGGATATTCTTCATAAATTCTTTGCCTAGGACAATGTCTATAAGAGTTTTTCTAACATTTTTTTTCTAGAATTCTTATGGTTTCATGCCTTAGGTTTAAGCCTATTATTCATCATGAGTTGATTTTTATGAGAGGTGAGAGGTGTGAATCCTGTTTCAGTCTTCCACATGTGGCTATCCAGTTTCCCCAGCACCATTACTTTTTTTATTTTATAGAAGAAGAAACTGAGTCACAGGGAGACCAAATAACTAACAACTTCACACATCTGGTAAATGGCAAATCTCCAAGTTGACTGTCAGCAGACAGACTCCAGTTCCTGTGTGCTAACCACTCTACTATCTCTTCACATGTTCATCCTGGAGTGCGGAGAGTCACGTGGCCTTTCTGATCTTAGTTTTCTTGTTGCTAAAATAGGAGCTTATTGCTTAGTATCTGCCCAGTGTGGGTATTGTAAGGATAAAAATAGATAATATCTATGAGGTTCTTGTGTGCTACCAATTGTTATTCAAACTTGAATTGTTATGGAAAACTTGGTATAAGGTACTTAGCGTTGCTGAGACCAAAGGGTATGTCACCAGGCTGTCTCAGAATAGCAAGTACCTTCTTGGTAGTTCTGCAGCCAGAGTTTGGCAAAGAGCACAAGCATAACAGTTGTGAGAGTCCAACTAACTTGACCTTCTCACTCTGCTGCTATGCTTAGATTACTGAAAGTTTTAAATGGCTACTGAATATGTGGGGAAATTGAATGTGGCCAATGGTGCAGTGACAATGACACATAAAAAAGTTCAGACAGTATAATGGCCGTCTAATTTTTTTTTGCTTATTGGGTATCCACCTCCCCACCTCTTCCAGCTATTTGAGTCACTGACTAGTGACAAGGTTCCAGGATGCCATTGACAGTTCTGTAGCCATTGTGCAGGTGCTTAAATGTAACATCCTGGTTTATAAATCAGAATCACCTTTTAAGAGCTGATAATCTGTAGCTCTGCCGGTAATTATTCCTGCTATACTGCAGATGAAAGAAAGTATGTCTAACCATGGTGATTTGCCTCAAATGGAAAACTGAATTACTAATCAATACAGAGTAGCTGAGGTGTTATTATTCTCACTGTTTTGTGAGTGTTATATTCTGCCATGGGTAAGAAGGAAGAGAAAAAATAAATGGCTAGATCTGTAGCTCTACTCAATGTGCCAAGTCAACTGTATCAATAACAGGGAGCCAACACAAGGAAAGGACAGGAATCTATTTAAATGAGTTTCTGATATCTTAGCCAGGGAAACTGACAACTGAAATAGAGCCAGTTGTGAGGCAGCAAGGCTGACAAGAGCACAGTGTCTAAATGGGTATTCTACGGTATTGTCATCCAAGAGGGATCGCTCACATGTCTGGGGCACAGCGGGAGGATTCCAACTGGCAATGAGAAGTGTGTCCTAGAGCAGCCTCTTAGAGCATGTCCGGAAGCACCCCAGAGATAACTATGTTAAATGAGCTAACATTATAGAACACTTAGCTCAGTGTCTGTCTCATAGCACTCAATTAGTGTTAGCTATATGCATGAAGTCAAGAAGCTAGAAACGTAGGCCATGCCATCCAAAACCAAGAATAACAGCACTTAGTCATGACATCAGTTTTTGAGCTAAGTGATTGTCAAAATCACTTGCACCAATAGAATGCACCAAATGTGGCATTGTACTAGTTCTGAGCCTAGTTCCCAAGAAGCTTGCATATTTCACGTCCTCTCTCAGAAACCCACCTCCACCTTGTGAACAGCCTGCACTGGCTTGTTGAGGATGAGGGGAGAGCTCCCAGCTGAGGATGACCCTACCAACCAGCCCACAGCCAACAGGGTAGTTGAACGCAGGTGTGTAAAGGAGATTTTATCCCAGGCTAGAAGAACTACTCAAGTAAGTGTAATCCAGAATTGTAAGCTAAAGAGATGCTTATTTGTTTAAACTACTAAGTTTTGGGATGGTTTGTTTTCAACAAAAGCTAAGTGAACATTTTCAGACCTAGACTGGCAGTGAAATCAAGCTTGCATTCCACCATAGGACTGAGGCTACTGAGGGTGGGTCGTGGCTTTGCGTGGTCTGCAACAGCTCAGCATCCCTGGACAGTGGCAGCCGAGAGTTGTCTCTGCAATGTTAAAGGAGCACTAAATAATGTTCTGTTATTAATCCAGGTGTGGCAACTACTAGGCCAGAGACAGGAGTTCTGAGAATGTTGAATAGAGAGGTTACAGATTTTTTTACTCAAAGGGCTTGGATATTCACAGAATCCCCCTTCAAAATACTGTAATAACTTGACATGAATGGTGATGCTGAAAATAGTAATTAAAGGTAAAGCTAAGTTCATCGATTTGTGAAATTGGGAACGTATATGTTTCTCAGTGTTCATTCCTTCTCTTTCAGAGGTGTTTAGGGGATAAGCTGAGGAACCAAATTTCAAGGAAAATAAATCAGTTTCTGCTTATTTCATGAAGAAAGTTTCTGTTCTTATCCCACCCAGCTGTAAAAATGGGGTGTATTGTGGGGAAGCGTTGCCGTAACAAAACACAAACGCTGGGTGGCTTAGACAACATACATGTACTTCCTCATGTTTCTGGAGGCTGGAAGCCAGTGCCAGGGTGTTGGCAGGACTGGCTCCTGCGCGGCTGGGAGGGAAGGGTCTGTTCCAGGCCACTCTGCTCAGCTTGCAGATGCCCATCTTTCCCTGCGTCCGCACTTTGTCTTCTCTCTGTATCTGTGTCCAAATTTCCACTTTTAGTAAAGATACCAGTCACGTTGAATTAGGTCTCACCCTAATGACCTCATTTTGCCTTAGTTACCTCTTTAACGACTATCTTCAAATGCAGTCACGGTCTGTCTTAGCCAGGCCTGGCTGCCGTGACTGAGCCTCAGAGCTCCGCAGGCTGGGAGTCGGAGAGGAAGGCACCAGCAGACATTGTGTCTGCTGAGGGCTCTCTTCCTCTCTTGCAGGCAGCCATCTCCTGGTTGTGTCCTCATATGGCAGAGAGAAAAACCATCTCTCTCCTGTGTTCTTATAAGGCACTAATCCCATTCAAGAGGGCACCGTGATCGTGATCTAATTACCATGGCACTGGGGGTGAGGATTTCAACATAGGAATTTTGTGGGAAACAAACATTCCGTCCATCACTCATTCTGAGGTTCTGGGGCTTAGAATGTCAACATAGGATTTTTTTTATTGTGGGGTGGGGGCACAATTCAGTTCACAACATAGGGCAAACCTGGAAAGAAAACTAACAAAGTAAACAAAGTAAACCAACCAAAAATGCTAATCAGAACGAGATGGTCTAAAACTACACAATAAGCAAGTTTCAATGGTTTTACCCTTCAAACCTCCAGGTAACTATACATGCATCATATCCACAATGCAGAGGACAATGAATCTTATTTTCCACATTAGACAAGACCTAATAAACCCTGCCAATACTTACAAAGTTCTGGTGCAGAAAAATACTCCATCATTTTTTTTTTTCTAAAAAAAAGTATATTCTAAAAGAAGTCTGTTCTCCATTTTAAATTATAGCTTTTTGTAAGTTGAAGTTTTAGGGCTATTTAGTAAATTAAATTTATTTGTTTGTTTGTTTTCTAGTAGAAAAATCTTTCTTAAGCAGCTTATGGTGGAGGAAGCTTTCATAAAAGATGCAAGGTGATATGGCCACTAATTTTAATTGTTTTTACTCTTATTCATTCAGCACATTATGTCTATGCACTAATTATTGGGCTGGGCATTGTATGGCTGGCATTTTCAGACTCCATTGTGCTGTGTTTATCTGGTCTACCTTTTTATAAGTGTATAAATTAAAACACAAATTCTGGTGAGTGCTGTCATTCAGTTGACTCATATTTATGGAGTATTATCATGACACATGTGATTATTCTTCAGAAATAAGACACAGTTCTTGCCCTTAATGAGCTTTTAGACTGATGGGGAAGACTAAGACATTAAAAAACAACAACAGAAATAATAAATAAAGTGCTACAGGGGCAGATGAATAGTAGCTGCTGATTCTTCAACACTCCTGAGGATGTGGATCTATTTCCTCTCTCCCTGGTTTTGAGTGAGCTCAGTGATGCCTGCCCAGTGGAGAACAGTGGAAGATATGCCCCATCAGTTTCCAAGCCCAAACATTAGAGAATGATACCTTCCACTTCTCTCCCCTGGGACACCTGCTGCTGGAACTCAGCTACCACACCGTGAGAAAACACCCGACAGCTGCGTGGAGAGACACGTTTGGATACCACCCCCTCCACAGTTCCAGCTGAAATTCCAGCCAAAATCTGTCATGAACTTGTCAGCCACGTGAGTGAGGTCTTTTGGAAATGAGTTCTGCGACATGGAGCAGAGATGAACCATTCCAGCTGAGCCCTGTGACATTACAGATTGTAGCAAAATAAATCATTGTTTTAAACCACAACTCTTTGGTGAATAAATAACCAGAGCATCTTTAAACTTTCATGAATGAAATATTCTGGCAGCCATGAGAGCAAATAGCAGGAGGCATCTGCCAATCTCTGAAGGTTTAACAAAAATCTCTCTCATATATATTCACATATGGTATTCTGTTAAAAGATAGACTCTCAGATCATGAATATCATTGAATAGACTTTTGGAAAGGGCATGTATTTTCTGCTTGCCTGGGGTAAACCATAGATTTTGTGATATAGCACAAATGCTTGGACATGTGTACATGAATTCTAGATTGGAATTTTTGTTTTTCAAATACTTTCTAAACTTATTCATGTCCAATTTTTCATCCATAAAATCCTAAGAATGCTGTGAGTTTTTATAGGCATAAACTTTTCATTGTTATATCTCATTTGTAAATTATAGTTTTTTGTTATTATAAATATACTTCTCTGTTAATTTTTTAAATTGCATTTCTCAATCCTTGAGGTTTGTCTCTTTAAAGCAATATATTGCTGCACTTTGTTTCCTTGTAATCTAATAGTTTTTATCTTCTAATAGAGTAATGTACTCATTTGCATTTATAGTTCTGATTAACATATATGGTTTATGTTTTCCTCTGTCTCGTTAAAATAGATAAGGAGTGCCTACCTTTTATTTCAAATAATCTCAAAACTACTAGGAATAGCTTATACCAACTTTTTAATGTTTCATAATATAAATTACCAAAGGAAATTGATACAAGAACAGACATGAATTTTATATTAACCTTAACTGTTTGTAGAAATTTTATAGTTTAAAAAGTACTTTTATAAATATTTCCTCATTCTTATTGTCATTTTATTCTCATCTACACTTAATGAACTTAAGATTTCAAGGAGTTTATTGACTTGTTAAATTCATAACACCAGTAACTGTGAAGTAGAAATTCAAATGTTTTTCTTGTTTTAAAACAAAGAAAAGCCAAAACACGTTTGTACTGTGTACAATACCATAGTCACGTAGGGAGGAAGTATTGGGGCTTGGGGACAGCTGGTCCCCAACCCTGTCATTCCTGTCCGTGTCAAAGGCCTTCCACCCTAGTGACTCTCATGGTCACTAGTCACCCTACAGCGCCTCGCTCCTGCCTCAGCCAGCAGAGGAGGCATGAGTTCACCAGACTGCTCATTCTGGAGAGAGATGAGGTGGCTTCACCAGGCCTCTCTCCTTCTCTGAATGTAGCTGCTGGTCCACCACGCACAGACTCCCTTCCAGGCTCTCGCATGCCATGTGCGTTAGAATCCAAGTTCCAACCCTATGGGTAAATGTCTGCCCAGGTCCAGCACTTCCTGTGAACAGGTAAATTAATCTGTCTAACTCAGGGATGCTGGTATCAAAACACCACTTGTCTACAGATGTAATCACTTTCTCCGTCATCAGATTTGTTAGTAATAAAAGCAATATTCTGTTCTCCCAAATGCCTAATTTCTTGGTTTTACTTCTCAATCAGTTCAAAATGTAGGCAAAAAGGAGTTGTGTGATTTTGGGGACCCTCTTGAAGCTTCAGAGGTAATGTATGTTATATTATTATTAAGAAATAATCTGAATCCTCTTGATTAATTCAGATTTTGTGAGGAAATGGCCTACAGTGGCCTGTAACAATGATAACAATATTATCTATCTGCAGTAACGAAGGTTGGCTCTGGAAAGGTTTCCTCCACTGGTTCAAAAGTAGGTCAGCAAAAGCTCACAGTGATTGAAATGATTTGAGGGGAGGAAGATTATATTTAAATGATCCTTAAAAGGAAGGCAATCCATTTAGTCAGCTAAGCCATTTAAGGAACAGTTTGGGGGATGAGATATGATAGCATAAGTGTATGAATATTCTATAACATCATCATCTTAACTTCTGTTTCGGATCAGAAATTAAAAGCACAGAGCTTTTTCAAAATGAAATACACATACCCATGCATTCTGGCATTTCCAAATCAGAATATGGAAAAGTACAATGGAAATGTTTTCATTCAGCAAATATTTAGCCAGTGTCAATCACGCGGAACTGCCTGAAAGAGAAACACAAAATAAATCAGAGGGGGATACTGACAATAAAGTGTTTATTCACCAAGAGGAAACATGGCAAGTGTTATGACTCTAAAATATATGGTATTGATACAAATATGTTTTGCCTTTAAAACATACCGTCAGAGTGTGGTGGGGATTTGGAGAAGAACAGCTTTTGTCTTGGGCAGAGGAGCTGCGGTGGTTGAGGAAGGCAGGGAGAGGTGGCCTTGGCTCTGAGCTCTGGGGGAGAGATCTGAGGTGGACAGAGGGGGGAGCTTCAGGACCAAGCCTGAGTTAGAGAGAACTACACTGGTACAAGAATAGAAGACATCTTTTTGCTTAATTTTCAAATAAGGCAAAACGAGCTGTAACAAAAGCTCACAGTCCATGACTGGACTGCCAGCCCAGGAGTGGGTGGCGTTGGGAACCAAAGCAAGGAACAACCCCACTTGTGTGGAACCTCGTGTTCCCAGAGGCAATGAAAAGGAAGGTTCATATGGGGACATGGGGCCCAGTTCACTGGGGTTTGGAATATCCACATGAAGGGTTTGGACGGCCTGTGCTTTACGTGGACAGAGAGCTATGCAGGGTTTCAAACAGGATAGGGCCCCACATCAGGGACGTGCCTGAAGAAAGCGAGCCTGGCAAGAACGCGTGAGGCTAAGCCGGAGCTGGGAGAGGCTGGTGGGAGGACCTTTAGGGGACCCGGGGCCTGCAGCATGGGTGTGAAGTGCCTCAGCGCCAGCAGGATCCAAGAGGAGAGGACAGACGTGAGGGAGGTAAGAGAGACATACAGAGGAATTGCCAGCTGGTACTGAGTTTGAGGGACGGCGGTTGGTGGAGGATGGAGAAGGGATTCCCCTCTGAATGCATCCCGCATGATCCTGTCCTCCCCTCATCTCATCGCCACCTCAATACACTAAGAGCTGAAAAAGGAGCTCTACGTGTTCCCTCCAAATTCTTATCACTTTTGGACCCTAATTGTAAGAGACTCAAGGGTACCTAACATCATGAGATTCTTTCTCAAGGGGAAGAATCCCAGTGACCCCACCTGGCATCCAGCCCCTCAGTGAGCTGTCTGCCCTCACGCCCTGTCTCTCGTCTCACTTATGTCTGCGTTTGAAGAGAGTCAGCAAGATTCCGGGTACATCTTACACTTTCAGTCTCCCCCTGGAGTAATCGTACTTCACATATTTTTAATAAGTGTCTCGTAGTGTCAGTCATATTCCACGGAGAATTGCGTGTGAGGTTTGCATCTGATTGACTCCTGGTACAGCACTGCTCTGTGCAAATTTGCCGGGGACAGGGGTTCACCAGTTGATACATCTGCCAGTTCATTTGTCACTACGAAATAACAAATTAGTTCATTATTTGTTTTCCAAAGAAAGCAAAACAAACTGCAACAAACAGTCCCAGCACATAGAGAGAATGCTAACCTAACCACCGAAAGCCTCCTTCGCTGTTGTTGAGTAAGAAAAGAACACAGAAAAGGGACCTTCTCGAACTGTGCCGCGGAAAAACAAAGCAGTAAGAACAAGCTCATTGTTAATCATCCAGCCCCAAATCGATTTCTTGTCTGGTCATTTTGGTCACTAAATGTTCATCATTCTAGATTCTCCAACAACAAATAAATGGTAAGCATTAATATTAATACCTGTGTGAGGCAGACAGGGTAAATATTCACTGAGTTCACAGAACATAAATCTGAGAGTCACGGAAGTTAAGCAACAAGCCCAACACCTCACAGCTCAGGGCACATCCCTGACTTATTTAAAGAAGAATCTAAAAGTTTATGTTCAAAATTCTGAATTCTTTTCATTGTACTGATTTGTCAATGCAAGTCACTTGTTATTTTCCTCTACATTTCTGAAGATCCCTCACCAGAGAAAGAAAATTGCATTAGCTGCCTTTTTAAGAAAGCACAGAGAAAGTGAATATGAAGTTTGTTCCATTGGGTTATGACACTGGAGTTGACATTTCAAATGAGAGTACAGGTGTTTTTGAAAGATAGAGGAACCTGGACCATGAGTGCCTAGAAATGGTCTTATTTTGCTCACCAGAGAATGGGAACATACATTACTTAACTGTAGGAACCCTTGCCAAGTTACTTGAGAAGAAGAATCATTCTGATAATAGCATGTGTGGTCCCATTATCTCTGAAAGGGGCTGGAATGAAAGCTTCAATTAAAAGAAAAGATGAATAAATACTTACAATGAGCTGGGCCTGATGCCCAGTGGAAAAGTACACCCAGTGCTACCAGAAGAAGACACTTTAAACACACAAGCCAGTATTTCTCTCTCTACTAAAGTGATAAAGGAGAATAAATTGTGTTCTTAAGGAACTTCATGCTCCTGAGAACAAAAATATTTTTAAAAGAGGCATTTTTTAATAAAGGAAAATAAGGTTCACCTTTGAATGACTCTCTGAGTGTTTCACCTCCCCCTCAATGGGAGGAAGAGGAAGAACTATGAGGTATAATGAAGAATGGGGAATTTTTCCTGATTCAGGACACAGTGAATTAATATTTTTGTTATCTGTAAAAACATTAGTTAAAAATATTTCTGTTTTTCCTAGTTTTTAAAATTTAGTAGGAATCCATGTTATTCATGTGACCATAATGATCTCATCTCCATAGCAAGCTCCTCTTGTGGAAATACTTGACCATTTAGTAAATCTCAGACTTTTAACACAATTACTTTTAACTGTGCCAACATGACAGGGGCTAACACGTGACAGTACATTTACAGGTTTATTTTATGCCCAAGATTCATGAATCAAGTAACAGAATGACTTTCTGTGGCCATCCTTCCTGCAGCAGCAAAGGATGAGTGTGCATTTCATTCACAGACAATCTGTCTTGAAGCCTCCAGCCCCCAATATCACAGCACCCTCATCAATAGATGTCTGGACTCCAATTGGCTGTGTGGGAGGCAAGCACCAACAACTCATCTTGATGAAAGTGCCCTACAACGCCATTACCAAGGGTGACGTTTTAATACATCAGACATATCACTCTTATCTAAAAAGTCACTAACTTCCATCAAGGGTGCACCACCTGCTCTGGGAGTACATATGAGGCATCCTTTGTGCTGAAGCCGGTTAGTCCTTCTTAGGATTGCTGGCCACAATGCATGCTTTAACATCTGGCGGCTGCTGGCATTAATCGAGTCTCTCGTCTGTGCTTATCTTGTCACTGTAACACACTTTCAGGTTTATATATGGTGGCAGTCCTACTCGATCACGGGGCCTTGTCTCCTTGGCTTCCAGTGGTTGATACTCATGTGGAAATCCATGCAGAGAAACCTGGGAAGGAGGAAAAAATGACATTGAGTAAACAGAAGGAAAGAAAGACTTTTCTCAGGAATGCAATTTTTTGATAAAGTAGTCTAAATCCTGTTACACAGAAGAAGGCGTGGAGATTTGGCACTTTTTGCACAAGTGGATGACTAAAGCTTTGGAGGAAAATCAGAAATGCAAACCCAGTGTATAATGGCTAGACCAAGGTCAAGGCATTTAAAATAAATCTTCAATTGACTTCTTGGAGCTAAATTCAAAGAATAAATCAGGTGAAAGATGTAAGTATATTTCTTTCTTACTTGGAAAAGAACACATATAATTTGTATTGACAACAAATAGCAATGAAATTATTGTATTCTCAGGGAAGACAAAAACATTTAAGTGAAGTAAACAAGATACAAGTAAAGCCTGAAAATCATGAAAAATAACTAAAAATACAGATACCTAAACTCTTACCATCAGTAAGAATTTATTGAACACCTAATAGGTTTAAGGTATTATCCTAGGCCTCTGCTAGGAAAAATAATATAAGGAAACACTATAGCTTTCAAAGTCATAAAAGTCTGAGTTTGGATTCCAGCTTTGCTCTTACTAGAATAAGTAAGTAATGACATAATCTCTGAATTTTGGTAGTCTCAACTCATAATTGAGAACAGTATTCACTAGTATTATGGGAATCAAAATGATCTATTAATAGTTTATTTTAGTATTTTAACAAATACTTATCAATCATTGCCCATGTATTATGCTCTATTCTAAGAATTGAAAATAAAACAATAAAAAAGACAAAACTTCCTCATTCGAAGAGTGTACATTCTGGTAGGAAAGATGGACAACAGAAAATATAAAATGGTACAATAACCATATGGTAGGCAGTGAATAGTGCCAAATGCTAAAATAAAGTGGGACTCAGAAGACAGGGAATGTCTGAGTGTGAAAGTTTATGTAGGTTAGCCACGGAAAGCCTCACAGAGAATGCAAAATTTGGGTCAAGGCAAAAAGGAGTTGAGAGAGTGAGTTATGAGGATATCTGGAAAGAGAATGGCAGGAGGAATAGGGAATAGGGTTCTTGAAACACAAACTGATCTGGTGTATTCAAAGAAATTCAAGGAAGCTGGTGTAGCTAGAGAGTAAGCGAGAGTAAGAAAGGTAGATGGGTCTGCAAGTAACACGTGCTTGGCCTTATAAATCTCAGCCCTTCTTACCGGGGACTTTGGTTTTGTGTGTGTGTGTTTTGTTTTGTTCTGTTTTTGCTTAGGGAGAAACCACTGGAGATTTTAAAGTGGAGAAGGGAACCCTGTGACTACTGTAGTTTTACTCCTCCAAAGAGGAGCAGACAGGGAAGCAGACCACTACAGTCATCCAGAAGAGGTGCCGGACTAGAGTGGTGGCAACAGAAAAGATAAGGGGCAGTCCGATTCCAGACATACTTGAAGGCAGAGCAAACTGGATTTGATGACAGACAGGCATGCTTTGTTTGAGAGTGAAGAGTAGAGAATGACTCATGGCATTGGGGAAGAATGTGGGAAAAACAGGTTTAAGGGTTGAACGTCATGAGCTCAGTTTTGGACATTTGAAGTTTGCAATCCTTATTTGATAAGCAAGTGAGATGTCAAAGGGACAGTTAAATGTGTGAGCATAAAGTTTGAGGAACAGGTATGAGCCAGAGACAAAAATTTGAGTGTCATCTCCTAAAATGTAATTTAAAGCCCTAGGGCTGGATAAGATCACCAAAGGGGTGACCATAGTTGGACAAGAGATGACGTCCAAGACCTGGGCCTGTGAGCATCTCAGCTTTTAAATATCAGGGGAAAAGGTACATTGCAAAGGAGGCTGAGAAGGAACAGTCAGTACAATCACAGGAAAAGCAGCAGACCTTGGTGTTCCAGATGCCAATTTAAAAATAAATACATAAACGATTCAGGAGGAGGGAGTGGTAAAGTGCCAGATATGACTAAGGTCAAATAATAAGTCATTGAAAAATGACTATTGAATCTAACAACATGGATTTATTTTTTTATTTTTTTCCATTTTTTTTTAAATTTCAGCATATTACTGGAGTACAAATGTTTAGGTTACATATATTGCCCTTGCGCCACCCAAGTCAGAGCTTCAAGCATGTCCATCCCCCAGACGGTGTAAACTGCACCAATTAGGTGTGAATAGACTCATCCCCTCCTCCCCCTCCCACCTGCCTGACCCCTGATGAATGTTATTACTATATACGCAATTAAGTATTGATCAGTTAATACCAATTTGATGGTGAGTACACATGGTACTTGTTTCTCCATTCTTGTGATACTTCACTTATAGCATGGGCTCCAGCTCTATCCAGGATAATACAAGAGGTGCTAGATCACCATTGTTTTTTGTGGCTGAGTAGAACTCCATGGTATACCTATACCACATTTTATTAATCCACTCATGTATTGATGGGCACTGGGGTTGTTTCCACATCTTTGCACATTGTGAATTGTGGTGCTATAAACATTTGAGTACAGATGTCTTTTTTATAGAATGTCTCTTTTTCCTTTGGGTAGATGCCCAATAATGGGATTGCTGGATCAAATGGGTAGTTCTACTTGTAGTTCTTTGAGGTATCTCTGTATTATTTTCCACAGAGGTTGTACTGGTCTTCAGTCCCACCAGCAGTGTATGAGTATTCCTATCTCTCTGCATCCACACCAACATTTATGGCATTAGGACTTTTTGATAAAAGCCACTCTCACTGGAGTTAAGTGATATCTCACTGTGGTTTTGATTTGCATTTTCCTGATGATTAAAGATGTTGAGCATTTTTTAAATATGTTTATTGGCCATTAGTTTTTCTTCTTTTGAAAATTTTCTGTTCATGTCCTTTGCCCACTTTTTAATGGGGTTGTTTGAGTTTTACTTGCTGATTTTCCTGAGTTCTATGTACATTCTAGTTATCAGATATGTAGCATGCAAATATTTTCTCCCATTCTGTAGGCTGTCTATTTGCTCTCGTGATAGTTTCCTTGGCTGTGTAGACACTTTTTAATTTGATCAGGTCCCATTTATTTATTTTTGTTGATGCTGTGATTGCCTTTGGGGTCTTCTTCATAAATTCTTTGCCTAGGCCAATGTCTATAAGAGTTTTCCCAACATTTTTTTCTAGAATTTTTATGGTTTCATGCCTTAGGTTTAAGTCTGTTATCCACTGTGAGTTGATTTTTGTGAGAGGTGAAAGGTGAAGATCCTATTTCAGTCTTCCACATGTGGTTCTCCAGTTTTCCCAGCACCATTTATTGAATAAGGCAGGAGGATCCCTTGAGCCCAGGAGTTGGAGGCTGCAGTGAGCCATGATCATGCTACTATACCCTAGTCTGGGTGACAGAGTGAGACTCTGTCTCTAAAAAATTTTTTTAATTAAAAAAGAGAAAAAGAATGTGATATTTCTGTAGAACTAAACAAATGAGCTGAAATAAAAGAGAGATACACACAAGGTGAATATGATTATCAATAGACTATCCAAAATCTGTTAGGAAACAATTGGTTATTCATATGGAAGAGAAAAGACAGTAACTTTTCTTGTATTTTAATAACACCACATATAAGAATCAGTTCTGAAGAAGACTGAAAATTTAAAGTGAAAGGCAAAATTTGCAAACTTAGAAGACAATATAAGTAATTTTTAAAACATTATAGGGTAGTAAATGCTTTCTTAAAAATATTGCAAAAAGTACAAAACATAATAAAGAAAAAAGATTTGTAAATTTGACTATGTTAAAATTCAAAATTTCAGTCCATCGGAAGCATAAGAGAAAGCCATAAACTCAGAGGAGATATTTGCAATACATATAACTAACAAAGGATTAGAATCCAGAGTACATACACGTACACACACACACCCCCACATTAACTTATATATTATATATGTGTTATATACATATACATAGGTGATATATGTGTATATGTGTGTATACTATAAATCAATAAAAAATACAAAACAGTCCAATTGAAAATGATCAAAAGACTGGAATAGAAACTTTGCAAAGTAGAAAACAGGAATGGCAATAAATTTTTATATACCAGATAAGTAAAAATTTAAAACTCTGCCAATATCCAGGGTTGGGGGATACAACCATTTTGGGAAAGATTCTGGCAGTGTCTAGTAAAGTTTAACATATGTCTACATTGTCATTCCTCTTCTCAGAAACCTTACACATGAGCAACAAGAGACATATACAATGTTCATAGCATAGCTTATTATGTCCAAAAATGTAACATCTGCCAACAGAAATGTGCTATATCTGTACAGTGGAATATTACACAGCAGTAATAATGAATGAATACAGTTACAACGTTCCCACATAGATGTTTGTGGGTGCTGCTATTGAGATTTTAGTAGACAGTTCTTGGAAGATGAGATGACTGTGGACTCTCGACAAATAGTATGAGCTGAAAAACTTAACAGTTCAGCGGATTTAAAGAGCTTGTCAGAAATAGACTTTGCAAGCACAGGGGTTGGCCCTGGCCCCATCGCGAGAGATGTGGAAAAGGAACAGCTGGGTTTCTGCCGGACACAGAGTGGAAGAAATGCCCGCAGCTGTGAAGCAAGCACAAATGTTCTGGAGAGTTAAGCAGGAGGCAGAAGAGGAAGCCAAGGAAATCAGGAGAACGAGAAGGAAGTTTCCTGCAAGGAAAGCCGGAAGGGCTGGCTGAGGAGGCGATAAGCTATGGAAGCAGGAACATGAGCACCATGAATTCTAGCATCGAGGCGAAAATGAGTGATTATTGTGTTAGAAAGCTTTCATTTCCTAAAATTAAAAATGACCTGAAGCAAATGTGAGGGAAAAGTCATCCTTTCTTTAAATCTGGATGATAAAATAGCATGTTTGTATTGGTCTCTATCCTCTGAGGGATATTTGAAATATTTCTTCATATAAAACATTTTACATATTTTTATTCTCCAAAAAATAAAACTTTTCTAAACTCTTCACTTTGAAAAAAAAATCACTGAACAGAAGTTGCCCACTTCTTAGGGTAAAGCCCTGGCAACCCTGCCCTGCCGGTGGACTTGGACTTGAACTGCTCAGATGGTTTCAGCCACTAGCTCCTTGCCTGTCCAAAACGAAACTACTCTCTTGAACCTTGGTTTCTAGAAGAAAATAGGGAGATTGACTCAGCTGCTCCAGGGATCATTAATAAATACCAAAAAAAGATGATTTGGTGATGTTTTCAATAGTCTCACATATAATGGATCTTGAATAAATGAAAATGATGAAAACAAAGAATATTTGTCAGTATCCTTGTGCAGCCAATTGGGAGAATTACCTTTAAAAACCCCAAATTCTGTAAAGCAATCAGTTGACCTATTGACTTGTGCAAGAAGTTACATAAGAGGCTGCCACCTCTTGCTATAGTAGTAGCTCCTGGTGCCCCAGACCTGTAATCCCCCTCACAAGTGTCACATGATGGAGTAGTGGTGCCGTGGTCACAGCATGGGCCCTGACTGAGGGCTGATCTGATCTCATTCTTTTGTTCCCAGAGGTTCCTCCTGTACGGTATTGCCATGTTGCTGCTGCAGCCATCAGTCTGGGCCACTTAATGCTAAATTTATCTCAGGAGGTGGTAAATTTTCTTTGGACAGTTAAGGCATCTGGAGGAGCCATCATCTCTCTTTGGGGTGTTTTTCTCCAGTAGCATTATAAAACAACCCTACCACTGGCATCGTTAAACCCAAGAGAAAAGAGATTTAACAGCACTTGGCAATTAAAAGAAAAAAGTTAAAGAGATAAGCTAATGGCACAAAAATAACAGAAACTTTCTGCTGTTTCTTCAGCAGAAAGAGACCAAAAAATCACTGACTTTATTAACAAAGGTTTTCATCTAAGCACAGTGAGAGCTACTCACTGCATTATGGGTCCAGTTAGTAGGAGGACAGCTCACGAGAGGAGGTGGTGGGGAAACAGGCTATGAGGAGGCACCCAGCTTTCACAGAGCCACAAGCAGGATCAGAGAGGTCTCATCCTTACGTTCTTTATATATCACCAAGGAGAGAAAGTACGCAGATAGATAAGACATACTGAAAGTTCTTGAAAGGAACATCTTTGTTATTAATAGTTATTGGCATTAATAATCTAGAACTTAGCTTTGTGGTATTCTATTGGGAGGGAGAAAGTCACAAGAAAAATGTCACCCCCACCCTGATAATGGTTAAAAGGGGATAATCTACAAAATCCTGATTTTCTTGAGTTCATCAGGGAGCTGCATCTTTCCAGGGTGGTGCCAGGAGAAGCTACAGTAGGCAGCAGGCGGCACCCAGTCTAACTACTACTCTCTTCCCGATGGCCAGGTCTGGGGAAGTGGGCCGAGACATGTTCTCTGGCTAGTCCCATTGGCACTGGCCCAGAGCCCTTTTCCAAAAGCCTCGCAGCCTCCTGGACCTGAGGGCAGTGTTGCAGCACCCCCAGCTCACTTACAGAGTCTCACCTCCAGAGACACAAGACTGGCCCCAGGAACACAGAGTCCCTGTCCCTCCCTAAAGGACCCAGGGCCACTATTTTCAGTCTCCCTTATATACAGCTCTTTCTGGGGCATCACAACTTCATTGTGGGTGTTTTCCTCTTTTTAACAAAACGCTACCTTTTTAGGCTAATCCCAGTTATGTGACCTGAGCTTGCCCTTCTAAAGGCGGCTGCCTTCACTTCTGTCAAGGTGACTGTCAGCCCCTTCCTGCGTTACAGCACGTGGCCCTCCCTCTGTCAAGGAGGAGAAGCAGACACCCACTCGCAGGCACACTCGGTCTGTGGTGGCCACTCCTCCGGCAGCACCAGTGCGTGTGTCATCTGTTTCCTTCTGCGGCAGGGGTGATGCCATCCATGCGCGTGGGAGAGGAGGTGGTCGTGAAGAAGCAGGGGTGTGACTCACCAGATGGCAGGTGTGCACAGTGGGAGCGTAATGACTGGGCACACACAATGAGAGAGCAAGGACTTCAGGAAATTGGCACGGCAGTGATTACAACAATGGACTCCAGAGTCCAAACCTGGCATGAACAGAGTGGCACGTTGACTGATCTGGAGGTGTCCCACACAGGATCTCTGAGGAGGCAGGTCTGAACTGAAAGCGCCATTTGGATCCATACAGTTCAAGTCCTACAGTCTGTTTTCAAGAAAGTTTTCTTAGTTAAAGTTAACACTTTCTCCTTTCACAAATCTGTCTGGAAATACACAATGGCTCAAACACCAAAACATTTTATGTCTTGCTCATTTAGCAACTTTAAATGGTTCCAAGTCGGCAGGGGTGGAAGAGTTGGAGTGTTGAAAAGTTTTGCGCCGTGAAATCATTCAGAGACTGGTTTGCCGTGGGCTCTCCTGCCTTCAACACATGAAGTCATCTAAGTATTTTCCATCTGGTCAGAGGATGGAAAAGATCATGAAGATGTCTGTGTGGGAATCTGTGTAGGCCAGGCCGATGTGGCTCACATCATTTCCACAGCTACTGCATTGCTACCGTCAACAACGAAGAAAATTAGAAACTGCTGTCTATCTGTGTGCCCAGGAAGGAGGGAGAAGAGGGACTGTTTACAATGCTAGTGTTTGCGGCAGAAAAAGAGCTTGGGAGAGACTGAGGATTCAGAGAGAAAGACAGAGCAAAGGACCGGAGGTTCTGGTGCAGTTGAAGCAGTAGGTGGGAATGAGTAAGAGTTGGGAATGTTCGGGAGGGGCATACATTGAAGGCTGATATTTCAGCAATGGAGCAGAGCAAAGTCAGCAGTTGGCTCTGGAGTGGATGGTGTACGTGGTGTAAGTGCCCTCACTGCTGACAAAAATGAGAAAGCTAAATTCAGCAGCAGGAATGTAATAGCCAACATGTACTAAACATCTGCTGTATGCAAGATGCTAAACCCTTGACTTGTCTTGAGCCTTGAAATAACCTATTGGCTTGAAACAATTATTGTTATTTTACAGATAAGGAAAATGAGGCACAGAAAAAGATTAATTAACAAGATTCCCAGGATGTTTAAACCAGGAAGTTTGATACAGTCAAGACCCAGGCTCCCAACCACTAACTGCACAATCTTTATGAGACAGCAGAACTTTAATCAGACAAAAGATTTAGCCAGCTCTACCACGAGTGTGCATGGAGTAGGTAAATCAAAACCAGAAACACAGAAGTCAAGAGCGGAGGACCTAAAATGAAGTTCCCATGCTGATGTCTCCAGTGCTAACCCATCACCACATGGATCCCTCCAGGCCCTTCCTTTTCTTATTTGTAAATCTGGCTCCCACCATCCACCATCTAGCTACTTAATTGTTCAAATGTGGGAGACAGGTATGGTAGTGTCAGAATTATTAACCGGTACCCCCATGGGAAACAACTTTGTCGACTAGAGCACAGTGTTTATGCACAGTTTATTTTGCCTTTAATCTTGTAGACCAGACTGAGTTTCGAAGTTATTTACATCAGCACCTTCCACCTCCTTCAGTGAGATTGTTTCACACATTTGGCATACAGTTAGATTATTTTGTCACATTCGTCCTTCTATCCTGGCATCTCATGACCTCCTAAGTTATTTTTCTAATTGCATACATTAAGTTTTATATTTTGTGCTGTGAAGTGCTGTGGGTTTGGATGCATGTGACACGTACCCACCATTCTGTAGCATTCAGAATAGTCCCACTGTTGCCCCGACTGCCCCGACTGCCCTGTGCTTCACTGCTCAGCCTCCCCACTCCCTAACCCCTGGCAACCAGTGACCTTCTTACTGCGGCTATGGTTTTGCCTTTTCTATAATGTCTTATATTTGGAATCATAAAGTGTGTAGGCTTCTCTAAAAATAAATAACAAACTTACTTTGAGTTTAGTTTTAGATTCACAGCATAGTTGAACAGATAATGCACAGAGTTCTGTATACCCCTCCGCCCCTACTGCCCCCTACACAGTTTCCATATTATTAACATCTTGCATTCGTGTAGTGCTGTTGTGACAATCAGTGGACAAATACTGATGCATTATTATTAACTATCGTCCATACTTTCATTCTGGATTTTGGTAAATGTATAAGAGCACATGCCCACTGTGGCAGAATAGTGTCATCACCTTGAAAGTCTCCGTGCCTTGGCTAGTCATCCCTTCCTTCCTCCCTCCCTTGAACTCCTGCAAACCACTGATCTTTTTGTGGTCTACAGTGTTGCCTTTTCCAAAATGTTGTATTTTTGGCATTCTAAAGTATGTAGCCTTTTCAGACTGGCTCCTTCCACTTATGACTACATGTTGATGGTTCCTACATATCTTTCCATGGCTTCATACTTCATTTATTTTTACTATTGACTAATATTCCACTGTATGGACATATTACTGTTTATCCTATTCACCTATTAAAGGATATCCTGCTTACTTCCAATTTTTGGTGATTATGAATAAAGCTGTTGTATATATTTGCCTGCAAGATTTTGCATGGACATAAATTTTTAACTCACTTGGGTAAATACCAAGGAGTGCAGTTGTTAAAAGCATGGTTAGCATTATAAGAAACTGCCATACTGTCTTCCTGAGAGGTTGGTTGTACCATTTTGCATCCTCCCTAACAATGAATGAGTGTCCTGTAGCTCCACATCCTCACCAGCAATCAGTAATTAGTGTTCTAAATTTGGGGTTTTCTAATAGGTATATAGTGGTATCTTATGGTTGTTTTAATTTACATTTCCCTGATGACATATAATGTTGAGAATTTTTCATATGCACACTTACTGTCTATATATCTTCTTTGTTGAAATGTCTTTTCAGATCTTTTGCCCATATTTTAATTGTATTATTTCCTTATTGTTGAGTTTTAAATATTCTTTGTATATTTTGGATACAAGTCCTTTATCAGGTATGCATTTTGCAAATATTTTTTCCTAGTCTGAGTCTTGTCTCTACATTTTCTTAACAGTGTTTCTGTCAGAGCAGAGCAGTTTTAATCTTATAGAATCAAATTATCATTTTTTTTTTACTTCATGGATCATACCTTTAATGTTGTACCTAAAAACTCATCGCCAAATCAAAGGCTACTTAGGTTGTCTTCCCTGTTTTCTTCTAGAAGTTTTATTGCTTTTTCTAATTCAATATTAAATTGTTTACAGTGCTTCAGTGTAAGCACCTCCTGTGACATGGAAATTTCAGCACAAGTTTGCTACAAATGCTCATATTTGTGGGTTAGAGAGCTATAAAGAAATTGAGGCCTCCTAATGCAAGGTAACATATATTGAAAATAGACAACTTATGCTTGAGAAATTACACATAGAACAAATTCAACAGAAGCAAGAACCCCAAATCAGAGCTGCCTAGGGACCATATAAACTCTTCCAAGAATCCCCAGAAATCCTGAGAACTTAGTCTTTTTTTATTTCTAAGTATATGGGGATACAAATGCTTTGGTTATATAAATTGCCTTTGCACTGCCTGAATCAGAGCTACAAGCGTGCCCATCCCCCAGACAGTGTGCACCACACCTGTTAGATGTGAATTTACCCATCCCCTCCTCCCCCTCCCACCTGCTTGACAACTGATGAATGTTAGTTTCCTATGTGTGCATAAGTTTTGATGGATTAGTACCAATTTGATGGTGAGTACATGTGGTGTTTGTTTTTCCATTCTTGTGATACTTCACTTCAAAGAATGGACTCCAGTTCCATCCAGGATAAGACAAGAGGTATTAGTTCACCATTTTTTATAGCTGAGTGGTACTCCATGGCATACATATACCACATTTTATTAATCCACTCATAGATTGATGGGTATGTGGGTTGTTTCCACATCTTTGGAATTGTGAATTTTGCTGCTATATTCGAGTGAGATGTCTCTTTTATAGAATGTCTTTTTTCCCTTTGGTAGATAGATACCCAGTAGTGGGGTTGCTGGATCAAATGGTAGTCTTTTTTGTATGAAGCATGGACACTTGAGCCAATTTAATTTGAATCTCAAAGGTCAAGGTGTTGCCGACATCTAAGTTAGAGTAGCAAGTGGATCTTCTCTTTCTTATATCATTTCTTACAAAAATAAAAAAGCCCTTTAGGAAGTCTTCTTGGAATTATTTCCTTTATCTTAGTGAGTTGGAAACTGCACAAAGATACTGGCTGAGTGAACTAGGAGTGCAAGGAAATCCCAGAGGATGAATGTCATGCCTTACTCATGGCTGCAAGGCATCAAACAGGCGCTAAATAGTTGTTAAATGGCTGCTTCTTGAATCCATTGATTTCAAAGACATTGATCCCACAGAGCAGACCTTCAGTAACAGAGGAGAAAAGAATCTGTTTTGGATACATCTTACCATGGTTCTTCTGGAAACATACGATTTTCAATAACAATGTCATTTTACCTAGTGTAATTGCTAGATCACGATTACCAGTGAACTTCAGCTTCTTTAAAAAGATCAAATCATGATGTGTTTTAATGGTATCTTTAAATTAAGATGCTAATTCAGCTCTTTATTCCTCAAGGAAATAAGTTTTCCCTAATTCTATGCATGAGCACACATGTGGCTAAGCGGTACTGGACACCCTTCTCTTTACCCTTCGAGAATTTCTCCTGGGAAAACTGGAGGACCATTTGTGGACAGGACAGATTCAGACAAACAGAAGACATGAGGCTTTGACAAAACTAGCACAGCCCCCATGTTTCACTTCTAGAATGTGTAACCATACAAAGAACAATGTATTCCCAGAGCCCTTTTATAAAGTATTCTCACATAAGCTATCTCATTTAATCCTTACACTTGAACCAGAGAAAGCAAATATGCTCCTGTTTTTGAAGATTAAAAAACAAACAGGAAGGAGCTAATTGGCTTGACCAAGGTCACACAGTTGGTAAATCACAGAACAAAATCCCTAGCCTAGATCTCTTTTTTTTTTTTTTTTTTTTGCCATATTCGTCTGCATCAAACAAACAGAAAAATGCTAAAGGCTGTTTACTACATATTTACCCTCAATTCCAGTAAAATCATTTAACAGAGTTTCCAAACACTCGTTGTCTTCAGAGCCTGATGGGTATTTTCTTGAGAGGAATCAATGATGATTTAGATTATGGTAGAGCAATTGTAGAATGCCCCTTTAAAAGGCAGAGTGAAAGGTTCAAAATTCTTGCATAAGAGAAAATGGTTAATAATCATAGATACACAGCAAAATATTCTATAAAACAATAATTAATAGCATCATGACAATGTGCCATGTATTATTAGGTAAAAATGATTTTGACTTGCTTTTCATACCCAGATTTATATATATTGATGGGTAGAATGATTCGTAATGCCATTTTACTATTAAACTATCCAAGTTTTGCTTCATATTTTACACTAAATGATTAATTTTGTCCATGCGTACCCTATCTGAATAGACTGACATGAATTTGTCATTTATTCTAATTGTGCATACAGAATAAGTTGCAGACAGCAACATAGTCACTCTGTGTGCTTACTGTTTAATATTTATAGGGTTCTAGCAATGATTAGGCAACACTTACAAGAAAATCTTGCTCCTTTGGACATGTAAATTCAAGTGTTATGATAGATTTTGTAGTCAAGGTACCTGTTTATACTTACCAGCAGGTTAGGTCTGTAAGTCTGTGTACCACCATGCTTAGCCCCAAGGTCATGGATTTGCTCTTCCTGTTATGCAATTAACTTTGCTTTGTGCTATAGCTGCAAACTGCACCGGTAACTCCAGCCAACCCTCTGAGAAGCACTCCACTGGTTCCAGAGGGAGGGCAGGATGGATGAGAGAGTGTGAATGAATCAGTACAAATTCAATTTCACTACTGAAAAAGGAACTCAAAGCATACATCCCACTGACATATCCGTAGCAAGTTTATGAAAATCTACACTTTCTAAAGGTGGCTCCTGACTCTGCCTGTCCCAATTCTGGATTCATGACAAGTATTTTGGCATTGGAAATGTTATTTTTATTTTCTGTTGGTATGGAATTCAATCCAGTTTCTGCCTTGATGAAGAACAATTACCAAGGGTCTTTAGACAGGTTTGAGAAACGTGAGCGTGTTCTCGTGGCTTGCAAAGCTGCCTGTGCAGGTGGTTTGTGGGAACAGCCCTGGTGAGTGAGACAGTGTGACTGGAGAGGGAAGAGAGGGCCCCCTGGGCCACTCAGAGCAGAGGTGCCAGGGAAGGTCCACCTTCAAATACAGAAGGTGGTGAAGGGTTGAAAACGTAAAAGTGCATGTGCCTATCAAGGAAATAAGGTAAAAAGAGGTAGGGGAAGAAGGCAGGGAAGGACTCTGAATGCAAAACCGGATATTGAATATTTCAAGGTGGTACGAATGACTTTAGAGAAAGTGGGAGGCTGGCAATGAGGAAAATGAAATTAGGAAAGAGGATGGATAAAAGTTAATTCTTACAATATTTCTTTAAGTGAATAATTTAGTGACAACAAGCAGGGTAAATGTGTAAGGGGTGGGGGTCGTAGAAATGAGAACGGCAATAGTTCAGGAGTGAAAGCCCAAAATAAGAGATGCAGAGAGAAGCAACTCGGAAGATATTGTTATAGCTGCTATTTTTAAATCACCTTTGTAATCTTCACAACTAGATTTCAAACTTAATCTTCTATGACACATGAGAGAGGGTGATCTTTGTACGTGTGTGTGTTTCTGTGTGTGTATATGAGAGAGAAGAAAAGAGGGGAAGGAAAGAATTGGTACAGAAGTGACACAGAAAGATAAAGAACCCCTTCTTTCTCTTCCCAAAGAAGGGAGAATTTTAATATGATTGGGTCAGATTCCAATCTGTTTATGCTGCCATAAACATTCAGGTGCAGGTGTCTTTTTTATAGAATGACTTTTGTTCTTCTGGGTAGATGCCCAATAATGGGATTGCTGGATCGAACGGTAGGTCTACTTAAATCTGTTTAAGGTATCTCCACATTGCTTTCCACAGGGGTTGCACTAGTTTACAGTCCCACCAGCAGTGTATGAGTGTACCTATCTCTTCACACCCATGCCAACATGTATAGTTTTGGGACTTTTTAATAAAGGCCATTCTCACTGGAGTTAAGTGATATCTCATTGTGGTTTTGATTTGCACTTCCCTGATGATTAGAGATGTTGAACACTTTTTCATATGTTTGTTAGCCATTTTTATATCTTCTTTTGAAAAATTTCTATTTCTATTCATGTCCTTTGCCCACTTTTTGATAGGGTTGTTCGATTTTTTCTTACTGATTTTCCTGAGTTCTAAATAGATTCTTGTTATCAGTCCTTTATCTGATGTGTAGTATGTGAAAATTTTTTCCCATTCTGTACGTTGTCTGTTTACTCTCGTGACTGTTTCTTTGGCTGTGAAGAAGCTTTTTAATTTGATCAGGTCCCATTTATTTATTTTTGTTGTTGCTGTGATTGCCTTAGGGGTCTTCTTCATAAATTCTTTGCCTAGGCCAATGTCTGTAAGAGTCTTTCCTACGTTTTCTTCTAGAATTCTAATGGTTTCCGACCTAAAGTTTAAGTCTGTTAACCACCGTGATTTGATTTTTGTGAGAGGTGAGAGCTGTGTGTGTCAGATTCCAGGACACAGACATATCTTTGTGTTGTAATGGACAGGGTTATTATATAAAATATATGAATCTTTCTTCCATTTCCTCTGCTTATGTCTAGATAGGTAAGTTGCCTGGAGCTTGCTTTATTTTTATTATTATTATTTTCCCTACCTCTTGTCTTCTACCCTGATGTTTCTCTGTTCTGGAACAAAGGGGTTCCCCACTTCAGCTTTGAGCTTAAGTAACATGCTCCAGCTTAGTCTATGAAAATGTTACATCAGATCATCAATTAGTAGTAGCCCAGCAAACAATACAGGCACACTGATATTGTCCTCATACCCTCAGTGCCTGAAGGAAAGGCAGGGTTGATTGAATCAGGGCACCATCCATCTAATAGTGCATTAAATCTCAAGCATATGCAAGAGAATTCTCTCCAATAGCTCTCCTCCAGACAATCCCTCTTCCTCATGCACTTGAGATAGTGATGAAATAGCTGGGAATTAGAATTAAACGTCCTGCCAAAGTATGACCCCTAATAGCTAGGGAAGACCAGGTGTGGGAATGTGAGTTTGGAGGTCCGCCTGCATAAGAGAGTAGATCACCCCAACACCACTGAAAACGGAGAGGAAAGCGCCTAAGTAAAAACCATGATTAGTGAATGAAGACCCCTCGTTTCCAAGGGCAGTTACCCAGGCATGGGAAGGAACAGAAGGAACAGTAGGGAATGGGCCAGCCATGTGTCCTGCAAGACCTGGGGAAGCAGAACAGAAACAACAGGGAAAAGACAGGGTTGTGTGTGAATGATACGGTCTCTATTCCAGAAGAACAACATGAGTCCATTTACATTAGGAAATGAGGCAAACAGTGGAAGGGATTATTTACTTTACCCAAGTTGATTTTTTAAAAAGCCAGATCCCAACTGAAGCAAGTAGGTGAAAATGATGCATTTTTGCAATGTACAGTGGAGTAAGTGGGGGAGGGCATATAACAGAAAAGACCACTGAGACCAATTTCTTACAACACAACAAACTTTATAACAGCTTTGATGGCACCTGACTGGGCATTGTGTGATTCAAACACTCGTGTGCTGAATTCCTCAAGCTGTGCTTCTGGCCGTCCAGCAGCTCTGGCAGGACTCACCCTCCCCCACCCGCAGGGCATCAGTAGCAGCAGCCCTGTTGGCACAAAGTCTCCCAAAGTCTCCCCGGCCTCTGGCTACTGCTGCAGCTTGACCTGTGAGGCTCTTCCTCAGACTCAGACATTGGATTGATTGTTAATCAATGCTCTCTTTCTGGGTGACTGATCAGTAGCAGATCAATGTTGGAGCTACATGTGGCCATTTTTTAATATATATTTCCACATGGATCAGATAAGCTGAGATAGTCATTCTGCAGAGACAGAAAAATCAAGCAGATATTCACAGTGAGGCAGAGATGAAAAAAAATTTCTGATCCTATTTGATTCCCTCATTTTTTCCAGAGGTCTGGCCACTTTCCTCTGGATTTTTATGTAAATTAACACAAATATGTTTCTGATACCTTCAACCTAAGGGTCCTAATGAATGGAACACGATGCAGCATCTACCTAAGAGATGGAAACGTGGCATTCTTGCCTTTGCTGCTCATCACAATCATAAGTCGTGAGACCAGTGTTTCTTAGCGACTACAGAGCTTATCAAGTCTGAGGGGCATCTGAGTATACTACAAGACTTGGGTATGCAGTTAAAAATTATTCTGTGAATATTTCTAAAGTAATGAGACTAGTTTTGTGTATAACTTGGAGAAAGAATTTTATTGTCTTAATCTTGAATTTGGTAATCTTAAGAGTAGTTGGGGGAGAGAGTAATTAATATCCAAAACATATAAGGAACTCACAAATTTTGGTAGCAAAATAAATAAATAACCTAATTAAAAACTGGGCAAAAGACCTAAATAGGTATTTCTCCAAGAGAGGACATAAAAGTGGCCAACAGATATAAGAAAAAAAAATGTTAAACATTACTTATAATCAGGAAAATGCAAAGCAAAACTACAATGAGATATTACTTCACACCTGTTAGAATGGCTTTTGTCAAAAAGACAAGAGATAATGAGTGTTGGCAAGCGTGTGGAGAAAAGGTTGTGTGAACCTTTATACACTATTGGTGGGAATGTAGATTGGTGCAGCCATCATGGAAAACTATATAGACGTTTTTCAAGAAATTAAAAATGGAAATACCATATGACCCAGCAATCCCTCACCTGGGCGTACACCCAAAATAAATGAAATCACCACCACATGTACTCCCATGTTCATTGCAGCATTATTTGCAAGAGCCAAGATATAGAAAGAACCAAAGTGTCTGTGGATACATAAATGGATAAAGAAACTATAGTATAAATATATATATAATGGAATATAATTGGCCTTAAAAAGGAGGAATTTCTGCTATTTGACACAACATGAATAAATTTAAAGGACATTTTTCCAAGTGAAATAATCTAGGCATAAAAAGAAAAATACTGCATGATTTCAGTTGTGTGTGGAATCTTAAGGACAAACAAACAAAACATTAAATACACTGAAACAGAATAGAATGGTGGTTGGTGGGGGAAGGGGGGTGGCCAAGGGACATGGGGAGATATATTAATAGGTCAAAGAGTATGAAGTTGTAGCAATGTAGGATGAATAAGTCTAGAGATCTAATGTACAACATGAGGACTATAGTTAGTAACATTGTATTGTATACTGAAAATTTTCCAAGAAAGTAGATTTTAGGTACTCTTACCATAAATTTTTTAAAAAAAGATTAGTACATGAGATGATGGATATTTGACAGGAGCTATCAATTCACTATGTATACATATAT
Source organism: Eulemur rufifrons (assembly GCF_041146395.1). NCBI lineage: Eukaryota > Metazoa > Chordata > Mammalia > Primates > Lemuridae > Eulemur > Eulemur rufifrons. Next base: position 105,555,535 of record NC_090997.1, on the reverse strand, counting down.
CAAAACATCACATTGTATACCTCCAATATACAAAAATTTTCTAAAGGAAAGAGTAATTAGGGGATTTACCTGGAGATGAGAATTACTATATCAGCAAAACTAATAAAAATTTCCTTCTGGGCCAGATCCAGTGTGCTTAATATTTTCCCTAAACCTAGAGGTTTCCAGAGAAATTACAATAGCAGAAGGAGCATGCTGGGACCCTACCTGAGAGGACTTTGAATTCTAGCATGCTATTCTCCCTACATTCTCTTCTTAAAATTAGCTTCGCCTCAATGGAGAGCCTATGTCAAAAATAAACAAACACTTTCTTGGCAATACTTACATTTGATATTATACAATAAAAAACCCACCTATTTTAAATTATTTCAATAATTAATATTTCCACTAATTAGATATATATTATTGAAAATTCATTCTTTTCTAACTTTACCCCAACCCATTCAGAGTAGAAGTCCCTTTTAATGTCGATTTAGTACCAAAGGTAGTATTTTATGTCATATGATTTTTTTATATTTAAAATGTCCAGATATAAGGGGGAAAAAATCACTGCAGGACTTCAAATAAATCTTCCATGAGAAGATTTTCCTGTGTCAATGGATGTAGAAAAAGAGCTGCCCCTGTTGTTTTGCAAACAGTGAATCTTCTCTAGCCTATAAATAATGGAAAGGAAAAATTCAGAAAGGATTTTTCTAATTCTGTTGGCTTCAGGCTACCTACCCAGCATGCCTTCTTGTTTACAACTGCAAGTACAAATGTATGGGTTTTTTTCCCCCTCTTCACTCAAAACATTAGCTTTTTGGCTTATGGAATTAACCTCTGCCATGCATCTATGCTATTTGCTTGCTGTTGCTATTTTAAACACTGAATCTGTTTTGCACTTTTTACCATAAGGCTCTTAGAGTGTTATATAAACTGCTACTCCATGAATTCTCTTTTTATTCCACACAAGGTAAATGTTAAATCTTCACCCAAATTTACTGATAGGCAAACTGAAGGTTCTAGGCATTCAACAGAAGCTCAGTATTCCACTGGAAACATTTTGAACATGAGCAATTGTATGAACCGTTTCTAGTTTTTGTAAACTTGATGTTTTAACACCTGTCCTACAAGCATATGCTAGACAAACCATGTCCTGGATGCCCAATAATATGCCTGAGTCACCTGGCCTTGGCCTCGTATCCCCTTCCTCACGCCCCGCCCTCCTCCTAGAAATGAGACTTTTTCCTGGAGTGCTCTTTTCAAATACAAACTATTGATAATCAATCCAGAGTCCACACCCCCACACCCTGGGCCACTATCCACCTACCCTAATTGCCCCAGGACCAGGTCTCAGACAACTAGGGACAGCCTGTATATCCCAGAGGCCACTGAAATTATTCAGACTAGACAATCAGAAGCTGTCTTGCCCTACATAAGCCATGCTTTTCTCAGAAACCACCAGAAGGGCTCTTGCCTGCAGTTCCCACCCGGTCTCTGCTTTCTTGACCAACCCAACACTTCCCTGTGCAGCCCTGCGTGGTGTCATGACCTGCCTCTTGGGAACTATAAGTAATAAACTATCTTTTCAATGGCAATTGTTTCCTGATTTGTTGGTCTTACTATACCTCAAGTTTTCTGTTAATACACTATATTTTACAACAGAAACCTAATTGGAGGCCAAGGGGTCTCTCTCTATCTCTACTTCCCTGTTGCCTTTCTCTTTAAACAGTTTTTTGCTTGAATTATTTGAATTTTGTGATTCACCTATTAACCTGCTACTATGTCTACATAGAACGTGGTACAAAGTACTATGGCAATCCTGAGATACAATTGTACCTCAAAGCCAAAAAATGAAATGAAATAACTCTTTCCCAGTACCTTTTTTGTCCTTAGATCTTGAGACTTACTCAAGACTTGAAAACATACTGATAGCCCTGTTTGCAAGGCTAAAATAATTCTGTTTACTTTGCAATTCCTTATCTTTCTTCATTTGTTTGGATTTTATGTAAATTTTGCTGAAAGAAAACTGCTGTGGGCTAGTAGAGGGGGAAGGAAAAATTTAAATGTAGGCAAAATAGAATTTTTTTGCATTAATATTTTTTGAAATCTCTCTGTGATTTTTTTCGTGCCCCTATCAATGTAGATTTGAATACCTTTCAGTGATTTTGATGGAAATTTATCTCTTCAAAGTCCAAGTGCATTTAAAATGAGATGGATCGCTTTTAAGGTCCTTTCCTGCACTGACAGTAACCTCTGGTAGTCTTGTGATGAGCAAATTGCTCACAGATCTCCTACTGGAATTTAAATCAAATTATAACATTTAGTTTGCAATGGAATGAAGAAAATGGCCTCCCCAATAATTGCTGATCTTCCTGATATGCATTAATTTACTATACTTTTGTGATATGTTTTTTAGGATATTTGAACTTTCTTTCACTTACACCTAATGTTTTCTTATTGTGACAAGAGGCTTGCACTCCTGCAATGAACCACCTCCTCTAGCTATTGAGAGCAAATTAACATAACTGTGAACACTCACAATGATCTTTTTAAAAATAAGGGTAAATAACTGGGCTGTAGATTTTCATAAACCTCTTATATTTTTACAAATGTCTTTCACTGTTCTTTACCAGTGCTATTTTGAGCAGTATGAATAACCTGAAAAACACATTGGTAGGTGCTTCTTCAATGTTACCTCCATAACTGTTGTCCACTCATCCTTAAGCTGCAGCAAATGCATTGTAACTATCGCACATGTGGGCTGCGGAATGTAAGTTGTAAGCGTCAGATCTCAGAGAAAAGCAAACATTTATGTAAAATTGGTTATTGGGTTAAGAAAAAAGGACGCGAGACCTCTACTATCCATGATGTTCCAGGATGGGACACCAACAGCCTTTGGTATTCACAGGCAAAACCTCCTATCTAGAGTTCCAGAGTTAGTTGTTATATTTTTGGAATTATTGCAAGCCTGTTGTTTAACAAGTTCTTATTAATAATTAAATTATATAAAGTTACAATTCAATAAATTATATTAAATACAAAAGCAATAAATATGCAAAATTAATTTCCCAATTATTCTACTACATTTTACTACCATCTATGGTCTTGAGGTCATTGATGCCCATTGTCTCTGTGTGGTGGGAACGTTACCTAACCGTGTTCTCCTGCACGACCCTTCCCACTCTGTACTCAGTGAAGTCATGTTGGTAGCTTGACATCTGCTATTGTGGGAGAATTAACACCACAGCAATCAGCAAATACTCCAAATCAGTGCTTGATTTATTGTTTTGTTGATTGTGTAAACAGAAGAAAGTGTTGAAAAATATCTATAATGAAGATTAAACTTAAAATTATGTCTTCTCTGTTACCATTACACTGTGAATGGATCAAAAAATTTGAAGGAAGGTTGTTCTAGTGTTCAAAACTATTTTCCTATTCAGAAAAGAAGTCTCATTGATGAGCTAGTGATGTTTCCCATACATCTTTGTTTCACTTTCACTTACTGATTAATGTAAATAAAATTTTAACCAACATTCATGTCAGAGCTATACTTTGTCATCAAGTACAACCATAGGTTGGCTACAGAAATGAGAATTTTTTCAAATATCAGTGGAACCATTCTGTGAGATTCTATTTGCTATATGAAATTAACAATAAAGGATATTAGATATTTTATTATTTATAAATTGTTATTTTGTTATCAGTAAAATATATAATAAAATTATGCATTCACCATATATATCTATCTATATATATCTTTTTTTTTATTTACTGATTGGTAAACATTCACCAGAACACTTCTGCCTATAGTAACCTGTGAAATTTACCTTGGAGAGTAAAACTCTACTGCCCAGCACCTTTTCACGTGACAATCCTCTTCTATATGCCAAGATATTTAAGTTCTCGCTGTTTCTTACAGGTCAAATCCATCCTAGGTGGTGAAATTTTGTGTGAGAATCTTTAGACATTTAGCCAAGTTTATACACACTATGGAATCCCTGAGTAGACATCAAGTCTGCATCTGTCATTGGCAAGACCAATGACAGCTCCTTTTTATTTCCCACCTTAGGATCTATGGCCACTTAGAATAATTTTCTCAATCTGCCTTCAAATTATATTTTAGGCTTTCATCTTTGTTGGTTTATGGAATTTTAAAATTTTATCTTTAATGTAGAATAATGACTTAAACTTTAAATATATTTTATTTGCTTCCAGTGTCTCAAATGCAACAAGTATTTCTCACTTCGTCTGAAGCCTATCTGAATCATAATTTAAGTATTCTGAGGTAACTCCATGAACTTGTGTTATTTTCCAGAATTTAAACAACCCATTCTTGCTGCTCCTATGTTGCGGTCATAACAATGTATTGAGAACTTGCAACACTGCAGGTGGACAGCAAAAGGGCAGGAAGAGACTGTCATACCCAACTGCTATGTGTTCCAATAGCAGATTTCTTTTCCCAAGAAAATCAAACTTAAGGGAAATGAGGGGGAAATAGAGTTGGAGCAGATGGAATATACCCCTAGATGACTTATTTCCTTGCCCTGAATTTCCCAGGAGTACACAACTGCCTGTAACATTCTCAGTACACCCAGGGTTCTGCCCAGCTTGAGAAAGAAACCAAACTCTTCTCCCATTCTGCCCTCACACTCTCAGTTGACATTACTATTCTATAAGAAATCGTGGGAATAATCCCAGAACTTCTCCATGTGAGAACGCTTGCAAACCGCAGACTCTTCTAGGAGAACCAAACTCGGCACCATTACAGCTGCATTGCAGTGGGACGGGGGAGGAGTGGGGGTGGCAGGATCCGTGCTGGGGTCTCTTTGTCTCAGCCCCAGCCTTCCAGCGCCCTCAGGAAGCCTTTATGTCTGTGACGGGCTCACTGGGTAACTAGATCTGAAATCATTAAATACAGATGGTACCAGAAGGTCAATCGTTTATTTTCTTCAACCTCTCCTGCTTTTCCATTTCTTCAGTGCTGTGAAGCACTCAGCTTTTATGGTTTGTGTAGCGTGTGCTGTTGAACATCCTGTATGCCATAGTTGCTTACATTTCCTGCTTTTTATTTTTTTCTCATGTAGACAATTCACTGAACTACAATGAGAATGGACTCTGTTCTGGTGAATTGATTATGTTGACATCTGGCATTTAAAGAGAACAAAGGTGTGCAGAGAAGCTGGACAACAAGGTGAAGAGGCTGCAGGGTACAGCGGTTTCCGTAGATCAGCACTTCCACGCGTGGACAGCGCCACTGCCTTCAAGGATTTTGTGCAGTGAAGATGCAGGTGCTGGTTTGTTCTATGCTACTGAGCACACCCCCCAAAACACACACACACACACACACACACACACACACACACATATAAGAGCTGTTTTCCTAATAATTTTGCAGAGAAATTTAGAATGAAAATGTATTATTCAAAAGAAATGTTACTAAAAAAATTGCTTTTTATGTCTTCCAGCATTTATTAGGCACAAACCACTACCATAAAATAAATATGCAAGTAGGGAAACGAAAGTTACTCAAGAACACTCAAAGATTTTAGAAAGAAATTATCCATTTTATCCTAAAATTTAAATTCATTACTTTAAAAAGTACTGTGCCCCTATTGCTGGGAATTTACAAGGCGAGATACAACAATCATATCATCTGTTCAGAGGCTGCTGCAGAGAAAATCAGGGGCACAGACAGGAGACTGGAGTAGGACCTCTCTCAGGTTCCTTCAAAGTTCTTCTGAGAACTGCAATCTGATGACTTATCACATCACCTTCTTTCTTAGCCCAAAGAGTGTAATAGGTTTAGCTTTTGTAAAGGTATCGATGCTCTATTGGACCTGAATAATACAGAATATAAGGGGGTGGAGTTTCCCTGAGTCTGCTTTGAAGCATTCAGTGTTCACTGTGAGAAACCCAAGAATGCAGGTTTGGGATGTTTCCAGTTGAGGCTGCCAGGCAGGGCTGATCACAGGCCACACTCTCTCAGAAGTAGCCTCAGCCTTTGAGGACAGCTGCCCACAGGCACCCACGGCTTTCAACCTTCAGAGGCTGGAGACTGTGCTCATATCATGAAGGAAGATTTCAATTTAGGGAAATAAACTGCCTTTCCAAGTCAAACTGTTTCCTTAGAAGCAGAAGATGTCAACAGAGATTCCTTTGCTCTTTCCCGCATTTGGAGTCAAGAGCTGAAGGCTGATTTCATCTTTTGTCTTAATTTAGAAAGCATAATACAGAAAGGTTTTTAGTTTTCAGCTTGCAAGTAGATCATTATTGATGGAATTGAATTTGGCCAAAATCTTAGGTTTTAAAAGTTTATCAAAAAATCCCCTCCCACCCCCAAATTCTAAAGCAAATGCTTTTTGGGTTACCAGAGAAGGAAAAACAAGAGCTGCTCCTTGTTACCACTACCCAGATGTTTTCCTGTCCTGCAAATGTATAAACCCTACAACTAAAGATCATCCAGCTGCTCTAACAGCTGCTTAGTGCCTCTTCCAATCTGAAGCTGGACTGTGGGTTTGATAATAATGGCAGAATATTGTAAGCAGGTAGGGGACCTTCCCAGGTAAGAGAAAGGATGTGGATTACGCTGTTAATGGGGATGGCAATGATGGTCTTTAGCATAATAATGGAGAGTAATAGCATCCCTGAGGGCAGACCCACGTTGGTGGAAACAGCATTGCCCATTAAGATAATGTTGCCTCGGAGGCAGGGCTCACTGAAAGTGTGTGTAGGGGTGGGTGTAGAACCTATGATTGGGAATTGCTCTCTGCCTGTTTTAGTAAGTGACAACCAGTATTAATGTAGCCTACATTTGCAGACTGATAACCACATTTGTATAACATTGATAACACAATATCCCCATGCATTGAGTGTCTGAAAATTGATATGTGAGAGTGTTGGGGAAAAGAAGGATTGAGCTAATTTACCCATATTTATAATAAATGTTGGTGGACATTTAACTTGCATATGCGTAACATAGTAGCTTAGTGCAGAGTGCATAAAACAGTTGCCATCTATTAAATAATCTAAGAAGAAAGGTGTCTGTCCACTAATGTGAACTTTCTGCTGTGGAAAGGAAGCCTATGAGCAGAGGGTTTCACACAGTAGAAAACAGAGCCAGCTCCGGTCCGAACCGTGTTGCCCAAGACCATAGAACTGTCCATGGCTGTGAATAATTTCTTCTGGTCAATGCTAATAGTTATTTCTAAATTTACTGCTGAATTTTGCAAATGTTTTCTAGAATCTTTGGAAAAGAAACAAATTAGATAGAGCCCCTTGGCAAGTTGATTACACCGACCGAAAGAGTCTGCTTCACAACCAGGCATATTATACCCCAACATTTGTTTGAAAAAAGAAAATGAAAACAAAACAAAAAGAAAAGTAAACTGATTTAATTAACATGCCTTATCTCATTACCACTGAATCCTCAAAAATTGAGAAAAGTGCTCTCAGGAAATGTTTCACAGACAGCAAACAGCCTAAGAGAGGCGAATGTGTTGCTCTCACCTATACAGCTGCCCACTGAACATCTGGATCTAAAACTTGGGTCCCCTGACCCTGAGCTCTTTCCAAGATGGATGGCAGTGGCCTCCCTAGACTAACCCCCAAGGCAGGCATTCCTTGAAACAGTGTTTTGTGGTATGCTAAATAAAGCCAGGCAGTGTGCCCTTAATATCTGATGAAGAAAAGAAATATAAAATGTGAAAGTAGATAATACCTGTCAGTGACAAAGACAAATGAAACACTTTATGATAAAAGTTTAATGGAGTAAAAATGAAAAATTTACACTTATTACTGCATAGCTCAATAATTTTGTTGCCGAATTGCGTTTGCTTACTGAGATCCTATGCACTCCAACTGGGGCAACAGCAAGCAGAGAATAAATTACAAGGCATGATGCCCCAGCGAAGACACACCACCTCCGTCTCCTTCTCTCAGGCTCCTGCCGTCAGGAACACTTCCACATGGGTGTTACAAGAACAATTAAATAATTTGAAGTCACTGAATTCAGAAAACCTGCACACTCACTGAAATTCTCATCAACTCCCAGGCTGCTAGAGCCTCCCCTCATGTCATACCCGCCCTTCACGTCTGGTCTGTGGACCTCAGCCCTGGCCTCACCCGCACCTCCTCCACCTCTGCTGCCTGCTCAGGATGCACAGCTTGTGTCCCCACTTTGTAGCCCAAGCCCACTCACCCCCAGGCATGTGCCTGTGCCGACTCTGGGTCTGGGCTTCATATCCTCCCATAACTGGGCTAAACTCCTGTCTTTTGGAGAGGTTTGGCACTGTTAAGAGAACTGGGTTCTCAGATCTGGTTTTAAATCTCATTGTCACCAGTTACAAACTGGCCATATCACATCTTTCCATCTTTAGCCCCCTGTAAATTCTGGCTAACCATACTTAATTCAAAGACTTGCTGTATTACAATGCATTATAATGTAGAGAAAGCATTTAGAAATCATTCATTAAATGTAATCTTAGGTAATATATTTATTAGTATTATTTTAGACTCAGCTCAAGCCTTCCCTCCTCTGGAAAGATCCCCCAAATGTCTCATCTCTCCTCGAAAAGAACCCTACCTATCCCACCTATCTTAAATAACCTCTAGCATTTACTCATTTCACAACACATGAGCTATCACTTCCCACTGCACAGAGACATCAATCATTAAGGCATAGATGTGCTTTTGCCCAAGTATCCCACACAGAGCTTGACACATACTACATACTTAATACTTGTTGAGTTAGTAATAAAAACACAGAATTAACAAAAAAAAATAAGCTTAAATGTCTATGTCTAAGTTAGTGGGATACACTGTCAACATTTTTAAAAATGTTAAAGTCCTTTAAGTATATTTTTATAACCTCTGACCTTGTCCTCAGATTTTTTTTCCCGTTGCACTAAATTTTTAGGGTAAAAGTTCAGCAAAAAAATCACATTTCTGGGGACTGGAGTAATATTTTAAGTGTTAAAGTTTCTGCCTTTTATTGGAGTTAATTGCATTAATTTCTTCTCTTTTTACTAGCTTGTAAATTCCCAGAGTATGGCAACTAAGTTTTTATACAAAGGACAGATACAACAATCTTTCACAACATCTGGCACATTACAATTCTCAGTTAAATATTTGTTGAATGACTTATTAACTAACAATAAAGAATAAATGATTGAGGAGTTAGACATATTCGAAAAACGTAGCATTTTCTATAATTAGGTGAGTAGCTGCTGATAGGTAAGTAGTAGCAACATGCTTTTGGATCACTTATCTCTTGCAAAAATCTTTTGAAAGTCATACAAAACAAAGGTATAACATTTTTTGTTGCCTACAAAATGAACAGTGAACTACCATGTTCTTTTATCATATGAAATACCCATAGTGTAACTGTAGGAGTAGCGTCTTCTGTGTTTCCAGGATGTCCAGGACAGAGGTTGAATGCTGAGGAATTATTTTCTTGATTCTTATCGTGCTTTCTGTCAGGCACCAAGAGGAATCTTTATAGACAAAGCATTTAGCTTTTGTTCTTTGAGAACAACACTTCTGCAGCAGCTATTCTTAGAAACCTTTGTAGGAGGCAGAGATCCACCTCTGTGAAGAGTGATTCACCACTGCTGTACTAATTGTGCACCCTTCCTACTAAAGATTATGAGTCTGAATATCTACAAAACCAAATCCAAGCAACCTGGAGGCTAATTGGGCTGAAAACATCCCTTTGCTAAAGCCAGAAGGCAAGAGATGCAGTCAATTAAGCTCTAATGGCCAAACCCAGGCAACTGCCCTCCCCCAGCTCTTCTCGACTGCCAGACCCAACATGCCAGATGCAAAACAAGTGCACCAACTGTATGCACACTTCATTCTCATCAGCAATTTCCTGGTCAGCCCTGCTGCTCTCTTGTCTGGCATTCCTCTTCCAGAATATCGTTTAACAGCTTTTCTTTCAAGGAATACTGTTCATTGGCCCCACAAAGACTCCTGAGGTAAATAAAACTGAGGATGTACCCCACAGAAAATTGCCTTCTAATGGAGAAAAAAACAGGCAGAGGCACATACGTTTAAAAAGAGCTTCCAATGAAGGATGGAAGACAGGAGACATGCTCAGAATAGGCTGAGCCCTAGACCCCAGGTAGGAGCTCTGGGGTTCAATTTCCATCCCAGGGTCTCGCACAGGACATAGGGCAATAGGAAACTTGAGACAGAGCTTTCTTTTCTGCTCCTCTCACCTAATCTGGTTAAATCCACATAAGGACTTGGCTTTTCAAGGTAGAGTTCTCACGCTTTGCTGGGAACATAGCATGTGCCAAGGTGTCAACAAGCCACAGGACAGAGGTGTACGTTAACTTTACCTGATAGAAATCTGAAACAGTATTGTATAGAGATAAATAGATATATTCAATCAACATATATGTACCGAGCAGCTGCTGTGTTCCAGGTCCTGTTCTAAGCACTGGGGATACAGCACTGAACTAAATTAACAAAGACCTGTATTCACAAAATGTCATCACCTGGGGGTGGAGAGATGGACCATAAACAAATAAATAAGAAAATTCATAGGACTTCAGGAAGTACTTCCTGAAAAATAATAGAGCAGGATGAGCAGGTGGGAGTCCAGGGAACTTTTGCTACTTCGTACAGCTCGATCAGAGAAGGTCTCTCAATAAGTGATGTTTAAGCACCGCTGGGAAGGAAGTGAGGGAACAAGGAACTGGAGGAAGAGAGTTCTAGGCCAGGGCGGGGGGGTGGGGGAGCAAGTGCAAAGGCCCTGCCTGGTGTGTGCAGGTGACATTAGGAAGTTCCGTGTGACTGGTTGCTGAGAATAGCCTGTAGGTGAAAAGAGAGGAAGAAGGAGATTTTGAGCAGTAGGACACCTTGCCAATAAGATGGCAGTCATTCAGATGGTGATGGTATCAGCGAAAGCGATGAGAAATGTTTGGATTCTGAATATTTTTGGAGGTCAAACCAAAGGGCTTTTTTGGTTGAAATCGAGAGTAGGTTAACCAGCTACCTGGTTTAACTAGGACGGAGGGGTTTCCTGGGACATGGGAAGTCCTGGGAAAACTGAGATGAGTTGGTCACTGTAGGGGTAGGAGAAATGGAGGCATGAAAGGTGGCTCTAAAACTTGGCCTTGAGCCACATGAGGATGGACTTGCCATTTGACAGAAATGGAGATGGCCAGGATGTCTCGGTGAGTGCAAAAGAACAGGGCAGGTCAGAAGTACTTTTTGACATATTCACTTTAAGATGCATAAAGCAGCCATGAGTCAGAAGTCATCATCTCCCAGGACTGGTGGAGACGGCGTGGGCTGTGCTGCCGACCATGCCAGGGAAAGGTACTACACGGTGGGGCTGCAGGTAGAAGGGAACCTGAGCTGGAGTTGGCAGTGAGGACCAACCAGGACATCTTCCTCTACTCTAGGTGCAACACAGGGAGGGTGAGAAGTGTGGAGAGAAAGCAGCCACTGTAGCCAGCTACAGGGGAAGTCCTGTCATCGTCGGGGCAGAGCTGGTACCTTGCAGGGGATTGCAAAATGAGCATGCATTTTCAATATAGATATAGGAGACATCACAGAAATTGCCATTTAAAGGTAGCAAATTGGGCAGGTTCCCCCTGGGCTGACAACAGCTTGTGTTCACTGCCCCTTGTGCTCAGGGTACTTTTTATGTTGAGTGCCTGCTAAGTTCATAATAGTCATTATTTTATTCTCAGAAAAGCAATATGCACTAAGTGCCATTCTAATTTGAGAGATAAGGAGACTGAAACACAGCACTTTTATTTTCTGAGATTTTATGTAAGCCAGTGGCAGCGGCACAATTGGAATACATGGCTGCCTGGCCCCCAGCCCATGTTGGCCCTGTCATGTGGCAGTTGGGGTTTGAATAGCCTCTCACGCTCTCTCACAACGTAACCCTACATGGAGCTCTGCAAGGGGTGGCTGCTGACCAGTTTTGCCCACACTGAGTATATATATTTTTTATATATATTACAGCTTATTATGGGGGTACAAAAGTTCAGGTTACATACGTTGCCCAGGTTACATACGTTAACAGGCAGTGTTCATCCAGGTTAACATTAGCATGTAGCACAAACAACATAGTTCATTGTTATCCCACCAAACTTAGGAAGAAGACAAGGGATTCATTAGGGATGACTAAATAAGAATAGCATGCTTATCATGATACATATTTACACAGCACCTTTAGAGGCCCCATAGTGGGTACTCACACCCGTCTCTACTTCCTTATCAGTAGGGAACAGAGGGTGGAGTAAGTGGACACTTCTCCCTGGGAGGGAGAGAACAGCAACCGAGACGCTGCTGGATCCAGGATGCTGAGACCTCACGTGAGTGCCAGGCAGATCTCATCCACAGTTCTCTTCCAACATTGCAGACTTCTGATGTCTTCTTCCAAGCTATAGTGTCCAAATAAATAGGAACAAAGACAGGGACATGCAGTCACCCAGCTTATAACTGAACACTGATTCTGCACAGACATAATGGCTGCCCGGTCCCTGGAAGGCCTCTCAAAAGAACTGTGGCTCATTTTACACCCTTTATATACAAGACATGTTCTCCCCTTCATGATATCCTTCTTTGTGGAACACACCTCTGAAACCTTTCCCGTGCTTTCCTCGACTGACAAATTGAAGCCAGAACATGTGTCTCCTACCCTATCCTCTTCACAATACTACCATAACAAAGTGGAGCTCTTGCTGCCAGGAGAAATGGGAGGAGAATTTATACAGCATGGGAGGGAGAAAGACCTGTAGTTTTACCTGACCAGATCCCCATGATGCTCTTGGGTAGCTCCACCTGTGTGCTTAAAGGAAAACAAAGCATTGCACTGTAGTGTCAGTTTCCCATCTCACAAGGACAGTTGACCTCTACCCTGCTCCTGAATTTACCAGTTTCAATCCATTTACTTTTCCCCGATAACCTTGATCTCTTTCCCCCTTTTCTGTTTCATCAAATACTTCTTGCTCCTCAAAAAACATAATTAATGTGGATAGTTGAGTAATGTTCTGGACTTAGACTCAGCGATGGTTTACTCTTTAGGTGTTGAATTATCATCAGTGGATTTATTTTGTGGAAGAGTTGGCTTCCTCTTGATATGTGTTGCAAATTCTGGTCATCTGTTATATTAGTTTTCCAGGGATGCCGTGCAAATCACCACAACCTTGGTGTTTTAAAACAACAGTAATTTATTCTCTCATAGTTCTGGAAGCCGGAAGTCCAAAATCAAGGCATCAGCAAGACCACATTCCTTCCAAAGTCCCTAAGGGAGGATCCTTCCTGCCCTCTCCAGCTTCTGGGGGCTGCTGGAAGCCTTGGAATTTCTTAGCTTGCAGCTGCTTCGTCCCAGTCTCTGCCTTTGTCTTTGCGTGGCCTTCTTACGTGTGTCTTTCTCTGTCTCTTTTCTGTCTCTTATTAGGTCACCCTGCATTCGATTTAGGGCACATCCTAATCCAGAATGATCCTATCTCAAGATTCTTACCTTAATCTGCAAAGACCCTTATTCCAAACAAGGTCATATCCTGAGGTTCCAGGTGAACATGTCTTTGGTGGGGGAGGCACTACTCAACCTGCTACCCCTGTGTTAGTGGTTGGTGGAAGGTCAGGTGATGCTGCAGCTCATCGTATACTGAGCGTTCTCCTCTGAGCTGGTTTCTTAGCTGTGCTCTGTGTTCTCCTTGTCCTATCAACCAGGTGCTCTGGCTTCTGGAAGGAATGTTTAAACCCATTTTAGAAGAAAGATTCGCTCCTTGCTTCAAGCTCATGCTGAAAATAGCAAGGCTATAAATGCATGCATATGTGTGTACATACGTGTATGTGTCTGCATATACATGTGTGTATATTTGTGTATGTGAATGTGTGTGCATACATGTGTACCCATGCATATGTGCATGTGTATATGTGTGTATGCCTGTGTATACTCATACATATGTATGTGTAAATGGCAAAGAGATACATAAGGTTCCCTCTGTGCAAAACCGTTAAACATTCATCAAGAAGTAGCATCTGAAGAGATAGCTCAGGGTATTGCTGTTTAAGCATTTCATTGTTGAGGTATTGTGGCCTGCACACTTCAAACCCAAAGTGCATGGAAACCAGATTAATGGCGATAGTGGTGGAGGAAGGTTTTAAAATTCAGGAACTCAGAAGGATTTTAGTCATCCATGCTACTTGAGATGTCTGAGCGTGCATCATTAACATCACCTTTCTTTCTCACACCTGCTCCTTCCTTATGCTGCTAATAACTCTAAGCTAAGGTCACAAGAATAAAGTCAAATTTGATCTCTTGTCCTAAGTGCCCAACCATCTCAATGAAAACTGAAAAAAGGGAGTTAGTAGGACACATTAGGATTATTAAAATAAGTTGGTCCCTTCAGAATCTGCATACATTCTTGATTTTATTTGCACCAGAAAGTTAGGTACTTGAAAATATGGATTATTTGATGAAAACACTTTTTGCCATCAGTGATAGATTTAGTTCTGACACCCACCATACACAGTTCCACTCAAAACCAGCTGGGTAACCTTAAGTGAATCACAGGCTTTTTTTTTTTTTAGTCTGAATAATCACTTATTCAACAAATAGAAATTGAAAACTTACTGTGTAGCAGACCCTGTTCTAAGTGTTTGGGGTATAATGGGGAACGAGACAAAGATGCTTGCCTTGATGGGACTTACTACTGGGCAGGGGGACATAGAAAATAAATAATAATCACAATACATGCACACATTCTATATGATAGAATCACACAAGTGCTTTCAGAGAAAAATAGAATAAAGGTTACCAGGAGTAGGGGATGGGAGGCAGTTTTTAGTAATTCAGTAGGGAGCCTGGAGTAGACGACTCTCTGTGAACAGCAGTAGTGGCCGCTTCCATCAGCTTCTTGAGAGGATCTAAAGAAATGAGTACATAACACAGCACTGCAAACCACAAAGCTGTATGTCTGCACATGACTATTCATGGTGATGATACAACCAATGATGCAGCATTGTGGGTTCTGTTATCTTTCTGAATGGTTGTGGCTCAGTCATCATGCGTTTTGATGGTTCCACTCACTCATTCATTAATTTAGCAACCATTTATTCAGTGTTTGCTCTGCACCAGATGTTTTGCTTGGCACTGGGAATGCCGACAAATAAGATGCCCTTTCCTAAAGGGAGAAACAAATGAACATATTATTACAAGACAGTATGATAAGGGCATGGAGAAGAAGGCTTGTCTGCGAAGCACCCAGTCCAGATGAGGGGAATCAGGGCATTTGGAGGGGCTGGCCAAGGCACAAGAGCTGGTGTGTGAAGGGGCAGGAAGGAGAGACAGTGTAGGCTGAGGGACCAAAACATATGAATACAGACAGACAAGAGGTCTCAGAATGTTACAGAAACTGAAAGTAGTTTGGTATGAACAGAACATAGAATTTAGTCAGGAATCAGAGGAAGATAGGATTACAAAGGTGAAAAGCGTCACCAGATCTTACATGGATTTATGTGATTTTCTGGAATTTAGACATGATTATAGAAAGTCCCTGAAGAATTGTACACAGGGGGATTATGTGTGTTTTAGAAGCAACACTTTGGTGGCAGCAGCAGCAAGAACAGGTTAGTGGGAGCGAAACTGGAAGTGGGAAGACCAAGTACAAAGTGTGACTTTCTCCGCAGTATCCAGTGACTAGGGTGGTTTATGATGCTTCTGGGGTTAGAAATAGTGTATACTGCATTGATCAAGGGTTGGAGATTTAAACCCATCAAAAAGTAGCCAAAAGACATGAGCAGATTTTTTTTTTTCGAAAGAATATACACAATGGCCAAAAACCTATGAAAATACGATCAATATCTCTAATCATTTGGGAAATGCAAAATAAAACCACAGTGATATACCAGCTTACCCTTGTCAGAATGGTCATTACTAAAAAGTCAAAAACAATAATAGATGTTGGAGTGGATGCAGTGAAAAGGGAATGCTATACGCTGTTGGTGGGAATGTAAATTAGTAAAACCTCTATGGAAAACAGTATGGAGATTCCTCAAAGAACCAAAAGTAGACCTACTATTCAGTCCAATAATCCCACTACTGGGTATCTGCCCAAAGGAAAAGAAGTCATTTTATAACAATGATACATATACTCAAATGTCTATTGCAGCAAAATTCACAATTGCAAAGATATGGAATTGACCTGCATGCCCATCAATTGATGAGTGGATCAAGAAAGTATTGTGTGTACTACTCAGCTACAAAAAGGAATGAAATAATGTCTTTTGCAGCAACTTGGGTGGTACTGGAGACCATTATCCTAGGTGAAGTATCTCAGGAATGGAAAAACAAACACCACATGTTCTCACTCATAAGTGGGAGCTAAAAACGGGGTGTATATGGTCATAAAGTGGTGTAATGGACATTAAAAATGAGGAGTAAGATGGAAGGGGATGAAGATTAAAAATCTACCTATGAGGTACAATGTACACTATTCTGGTGACAGGTGCACTAAAAGCCCCGACTTCAGCATTATACAATTCATCCATGTAACAAATACAATTGTACCCTCTAAATCTATTTAAATAAATCGAATAAATGACATCTTCTCAGCTAAATATCCAAATTAAGAACCAGCAAGTTCTACTTTGCACAAAACATTAGAACACAATTCATCTAAGTTCTTTACCACTTTATAACAAAGATCATCTTTCCTCTAGTTTCCACTAATATGTTCTTCATTTCCATCCAAGACTTCACAAGAATCACCTGTAATGTCCATATTTCTACCAACCATCTCTCCAAGGCAATCTGGGCTTTTCAATCATACACCTCAAAACACTCCCATCTTCTACCCATGACAGAGTTCCAAAGCCCCTTCTACATGTTTAGCTATTGGTCACAGCAGCACAAATACCCAAATCTGTGTTATTAGTTTGTTGGGTTTGCCATAACAAAATTCCATAGACTGGGTCACTTAAACAACAGAAATTTATTTTCTTATAGTTCTTGAGGCTAGATGGCCAAGATCAGCGTGCCAGCAGGTTTGGTTTCTCCTGAAACGTGTCTCCACGGCTTGTAGACAGCCACCTTCTGACTGTGTTCTCACATGGCTCTTCCTCAGTGTGGACACACCGCTGGTGTCTCTTCCTTTTTAGAAGGATGTCAGTTCCAGTGGATAGGACCCCACCCTTATAACCTTATTTATCCTTAATTACCTCTTTAAAGGATCTATCTCTAAGTTTAGTCACACTGAGGGTTAGAGCCTCAACACATGAATTTTGGGAGTACACAGTTTAGTCCATGCACCATCACCGACTACAGAACACCACAATTAAGATTATACATAGAATTCTGTTTTTAGTTGGCCAATGAATGAAGGATTCAGAGAAACAATTCCTGATATATCTTGTATCCATATATATGACTGAGATGTAGACAAGAAGGAATTTCTCCAGGTGCAAGGCATTTAATAAAGAGTGAAATCATAGGAGTAAGAAAGTACAGAAGCCAGAATTTATCCTACAGGTTCTGCCCATTCCTGGCGTCTTAGCAAACATGATGTAAGCAGAGGCTTAAAAAGAGCTTACAAATTGGGGTGGCCCTCTTGATGTTCCTGAGAATCCTGAACCTACCACCTTGTCAGTGAGCCCAGGCTAACATGCCTGATGACGAGAGAAACACAACCAAGTGATCCCCAATACTCCAGCTAGCAATGAGCCAACCTCCAAACATGTGAATGAGATGTTCCTAGATGTTTGAGACACAATAGAGCTGCTGGCTGACTACAGAAACCAAAAAAGCAGTCCTATGCCAGGAGAACAACTTGACAAACCCCCAAAATTGTGAGAAATGCTAAATGTTTATTGTTTTCAGCCACTGTTTCTGCGTAACAAGCCAAAAACTAACTGATACAACAACATGTGGGACAAAAAGATTAGACATAGTTAAAGATAAAATTAGTGATATACAAGATTAGAAGAAAGTATTTAAAATGCACCATAAGGGGGAGATCAAAGATGGCGGAGTGGTGGTGACGGCCTGAATCTGCGCTCCCGGGAAGGAAGGCATCGATCCGGACCTGCCACAATGCTAGAAGACCGCTCCCACACAGGAACAGCGGTGTGAATCCACAGAGAATCAGCGTGGGACAAACAGAGCGAGTGAGGTCTGAGGTGAACGAAAATTGGGAACGCGGGACAGACACTAGCCAGCGGAGCGCGGGTCGGATACACCCGCCCCCAGCCGGGGTGGGTGCAGCCTCTTGGGAAAGCGGCTGGCCCTCCGCTCCCAATTGAATAGAGCCCTGACCCAGGCCAGCGCAGAATCACTGAGGGATACGTGGCGCATTGCAGACAGGAGGCTTTTTTGCGAAATTACCTTAGAACCTGGGGGATCTCAGCTGAGACAGCGCTTGGCGAGGAGGGACGGATCTGCTCCAGGGCGGAAAAACACAAAAGACTCCCGGACAGCAAATAGCGTCGTACCCCGTGCTGCCTTTTTCGGCAGTTCTCCAGCCGGTCAACCCCGGTGCGTGTCCTTGCTGGCCAGCCCCTGGGCAGTGGCGGTTTCTGCCTGCCGGGGAGCCGGTCCCCTCCAGCCCCGGAGCTCGGCAGGCGACATCTTGAAAGCGAGGGCGAAAGGGCTCGGGAGCCAAAAAGTGCCCAGCGGCTCTTTCTGCCCATGCTTCCTTTTTTGGCGGTTCTCCAGCCGGTCACCCCTGGTGCGTGTCCTTGCTCGCCAGCCCCTGGGCAGTGGCGGTCTCTGCCTGCCGGGGAGCCGGTCCCCTCCAGCCCCAGAGCTCGGCAGGCGCCATCTTGAAAGCGAGGGCGAAACCGCTCGGGAGCCAAAAAGTGCGCAGCAGCTCTTTCTACCCGTGCTTCCTTTTTTGGCGGTTCTCCAGCCGGTGACCCCCCGGTGCGCGTCCTTGCTCGCCAGCCCCTGGGCAGTGGCGGTCTCTGCCTGCCGGGGAGCCGGTCCCCTCCAGCCCCGGAGCTCGGCAGGCGCCATCTTGAAAGCGAGGGCAAAACCGCTCGGGAGCCATAAAGTGCCGAGCGGCTCTCTCTGCCCGGCGCCCTCCACTGGTCTCTGAACCAACGCCAGGAGTGCGGGATATGCCGGGGCCATGCTCAGGGTGAAGGGGCAGAGCTGCACTAAGGCAAAAAAAAAAAAAAAAAAAAAGCCCACGAACAAGAATAGGCTCGCCGAACTGTATATTTTATTCTTGGTAAATTTCTTCTGGGTTTTGTTTGTTTGTGTTTGTGTTTGTTTTTGTTTTTTTTGGTTGGTTTTTTTTTTTTTTTTTTTCTTTTTTTTCCGGCGGCTCACGAGCCGGACAGCCCCGGCAGGCATCTTTGCCCTCTGGGCCTCTGGCTGCTGCGCCTTTTTGAGCGCGGATGTTGGACCCCCACTACCCTCGGAGCTGTGCGGGCGCGCAGACGCCATCTTGAAATCCACTGCGAAATCGCCGGGACCCAGCAGGGCGGGCGTGAAGGGGCGGAGCTGCGCTAAGGCGTAAAAACAAAAACATCTAATGGCCGCTCCGGACCCAGCCGAGCGGAAGTGAAGGGGCGGAGCTGTGCTAAGGCGTAAAACAAACAAACAAACAAAAAAACATTGAGTCGCTGAATTATATACTTCAGATTTGTGTATCTTTCTGCCTTGCGGTGTGGTGAGGTGCTATGTAGTTTGTTTTTGTTCATTTTTGTTGGCGTTTTTGGTGTTTTTTGGTTTGGCTTTTTGCGTTTTTCTTTTTTTTTCCTTTTTTTTTTTTTCTCTTTTTCTTTCTTTCTTTTTCTTCTTTTTTTCTTTTCTCTTTCATTTTCTCCTCTTTCTTTTCTTTCTTTCCTTTTCTTTTTTTTTTTTTTTCTCCTTCTCTTTCTCCTCTCTTTTCGCCTTCTAACTGGGGACCCACGGTGAGCTTCGGAACGGGCCAGGTCCCTGGCTATGGTACATACCGGATCCTGAGCAGTCACCCCCAGGGCCGGAGATCTGCGGGCACGCAATCGCCATTCCAGGGCCCACAGCCAAGTCACTGCGGAGCAATAGGGTACCAAGAGGCTCCCTGGACGGCCCTCTCCCCTGGTCCACGGACCTTATATAGGATCCCCGCGGAAGTGTAAACACTGAATACTTCTCCAGAAGCAAGAGTGTGGAACCTGATCCCTGGGGACATTGGACCAAGATAGACTTTTGCCCGTGGGAGCTACAGCAACTGGGGCGCTGAGCAAGCGAGGTCACCGTCCTCTCCCCATAGCTAGTATCTTGTCTGCAGATAGAGTCAGAAACCTCCCTTATAGAGGAAGAACCAAAGGGAAACAAACAAACAAACAGAATTTCGGTCTACTATTAGTGTGGACCCTGCCTGCCTTCTGAAAGACCACAACACAGTGTTCTAACTCACCATAGCGGTCTTGGATCACTCCAATCCTCTAGGATTGGACCCATCGGAAGCAGTCCCCCAACGGAAACAGAAAAATCTCTAAACAATACACAACAGTCTCCCCCTCTTGCCAAAAGAAGCAGCATACCTAGACTGTTTCACAGCCTAAGAATAGAGCACAAAGAGTCCTGTTAACCAGACTACATCTATAAGTAAAGATCCAACGATAAATCTAGATGGGAAGGGCCCAGCAAAAAAACACGGAGAGCACAAAGAATCAAATGGAAAGCTCATCCCCAAAGAGAAATACCAGCTCCCAACCATCTGACACAAACCAGACTCAAAACACCAACATGTCACAGGAAGAATTCCAATTATGGATTATAAACAAGCTGAATAATATACAAGAATCAATGGATAAACAACACAAGGAAAACACAAAAAAAATACAGGATTTGGAGGAAAAATTCACTAAAGAAATTGAAATATTGAAGAAAAACCAAACTGAACTCCTAGAAGTGAAGAATTCACTCAGAGAGCTACAAAACACTGTGGAAAGTCTCAAGAGCAGGGTAGATCAAACAGAGGAAAGAATCTCAGAAATTGAAGATAACTCCTTCCAACTAAATAAGTCAGTCACAGAGATAGAGCGAAAAAGTAAGAGAAATGATCTGAGTCTTCAAGAAATGTGGGATTATGTGAAGAAACCTAACTTGAGAGTTATTGGCATTCCTGAGGGTGAAGAAGATAACAAGCAAGGGTTGGACAAGCTATTTGAAGACATAATCGAGGAAAATTTTCCAGGCCTTGCCAATACTCTAGACATACAGATTCAAGAAGCTCAAAGGACTCCTGGGAGATTCATAGCAAATAGGAAAACACCACGCCACGTAGTCATCAGGCTGACCAAAATATCCACTAAAGAGTCACTTCTCCGAGCTGTAAGGAGAAAGAAACAAGTAACTTACAAAGGAAAACCCATCAGAATTACGCCAGATTTCTCAGCTGAAACCTTACAAGCAAGAAGAGGTTGGGGCCCCATTTTCACGCTTCTGAAACAGAATAATGCCCAGCCTAGAATCTTGTACCCAGCTAAGCTAAGTTTTCTATACGAAGGAGAAATCAAGACATTCTCAGATAAACAAAGATTGAGGGAATTCACCAAGACAAGACCAGCCCTCCAAGAAGTACTCCAAAGAGAATTACACACGGATCAGCACAAGAAAGATCCACGAATGTAAAACTACTCAAGAGCTAAAGATCAAATTCCAGATACCACAATGGCCCAGGAGAGAAAACATCACAATGAAGTTCTACCCAACAAGCTGAACAAAAAACTGTCTCACTTATCAGTTTTCTCAATAAATGTGAATGGCTTGAACTCCCCGCTCAAGAGACATAGACTGGCCCAATGGATAAAAAAATACAATCCAAGTATCTGCTGTCTTCAAGAAACTCACCTAACCTGCAAAGATGCATTTAGACTGAAAATAAAAGGATGGAAATCGATATTTCAAGCAAATGGTAACCAAAAGAAAGCTGGTGTGGCAATCTTAATTTCCAATAACTTAGCTTTCAAACCAACAAAAATAATAAAAGACAAAGATGGCTACTACATACTGATTAAAGGCACAATTCATCAAGAAGCCATGACTATACTCAATATATATGCACCGAACCTAGGTGCACCTAGATTCATAAAGCAAACCCTACTAGATCTCAACCAAATGATAGATAACAATACTGTAATAGCTGGAGACTTTAACACCCCACTGACAGTACAGGACAGATCCTCTAAACAGAAAATAAACAAAGACATAATGGACCTCAATAGAATGCTAGAACAAATGGGCATGGCTGACATCTATAGGACATTCTACCCAAAGTCCACAGAATATACATTCTTCTCATCAGCTCACGGGACATTCTCTAAGATTGACCATGTCCTAGGACATAAATCATGTCTTCAAAAATTCAAAAAAATAGAAATTATACCATGCATCTTCTCAGATCACAGCAGAATAAAAGTAACAATGATCACAAACAGAAACCCTCACTCTTACTCAAAGTCATGGAAGCTAAATAACCTTCTCCCGAATAATTATTCTATAAAAGAAGAAATCAAGATGGAAATCAAAAATTTCTTTGAATTAAATGACAATGGAGATACAACTTATCAAAATCTATGGGATGCAGCTAAAGCAGTCCTGAGAGGAAAATTCATATCCATAATTGCCTATATCAAAAAGACAGAAAACATGCAAATAGACAACCTAACGAATAGACTCAAAGAACTGGAGAAAGAAGAACAGAACGATCCCAAACCCAGCAGAAGGTGAGAAATTACTAAGATCAAATCAGAACTAAATGAAAAGGACAACAAAGAAACTATAAGGGAAATTAATAAAACAAAAAGTTGGTTCTTTGAAAAGATAAACAAAATAGACACACCTCTGGCTAGACTAACCAAGAGCACAAAAGTAAAATCTCTAATAACCTCCATTAGGAACATGAAAGGAGAAATCACAACCGATGCTACAGAGATACAAGATATCATCTATGAATTCTACAAAAATCTTTATGCACACAAACTGGAGAACGTGGAGGAAATGGACAAATTTTTAGAAACACATAGTCTTCCCAGGCTCAACCAGGAAGAAATAGAGTACCTGAACAGACCAATATCAAGAACTGAAATCGAAACAGCAATAAAAAACCTTCCCAAAAAGAAAAGCCCTGGTCCAGATGGGTTCACACCTGAATTTTACCATACATACAAAGAAGAACTGGTGCCCATCCTACATAAACTATTCTCCAATATTGAGAAGGATGGAGTTCTCCCCAACACGTTCTACCAAGCCAATATAACATTAATACCAAAACCTGGAAAGGACACAACAAAAATAGAGAACTACAGACCAATTTCCCTCATGAATATAGATGCAAAAATTTTCAATAAAATACTAGCAAATCGAATCCAAGTACTTATCAAAAAAGTAATCCACCACGACCAAGTGGGCTTCATCCCCGAGATGCAGGGGTGGTTCAACATACGTAAATCTATAAATGTAATTCACCACATAAATAGAAGCAAAAACAAAAACCATATGATACTCTCATTAGATGCAGAAAAAGCATTTGACAAAATTCAACACCCTTTTATGATAAAAACGCTTAACAAAATAGGCATTGATGGAACCTACCTAAAAATGATACAAGCCATATATGACAAACCCACAGCCAACATCATACTGAATGGGGAAAAACTGAAAGCACTCCCACTTAGAACTGGAACCAGACAGGGCTGCCCATTGTCTCCATTACTTTTCAACATAGTATTGGAAGTCCTTGCGAGAGCTATCAGGCAAGAGAGCAGAATCAAGGGAGTCCAAATAGGGAAGGAAGAGATCAAACTCTCACTTTTTGCTGATGATATGATGTTATATCTGGAAAACCCCCAGGATTCAACCAAGAGACTCCTGGAATTGATTAACGAAT
Organism: Eulemur rufifrons; assembly: GCF_041146395.1. Classification (NCBI taxonomy): domain Eukaryota; kingdom Metazoa; phylum Chordata; class Mammalia; order Primates; family Lemuridae; genus Eulemur; species Eulemur rufifrons. The sequence goes on along the minus strand of NC_090997.1, from coordinate 105,531,701 downwards.
ACAGCAAAGTCTCAGGCTACAAAATTAATATACACAAATCAGAGGCATTTATATATGCCAATAACAGTCAATCGGAAAACCAAAGTAAAGACTCAATACCCTTCAAAATAGCAACAAAGAAAATAAAATATCTAGGTATATATCTAACTAAAGAGGTAAAGGACCTCTATAAGGAAAACTATGAAACACTGAGAAAAGAAATAGCAGAACTGGCAAATAGATGGAAAAATATACCATGCTCGTGGATCGGAAGAATCAACATTGTTAAAATGTCTATACTACCCAAAGTGATCTACAGATTCAATGCAATCCCTATTAAATTACCAACATCATTCTTTACAGACATAGAGAAAATAATTATACACTTTGTATGGAATCAAAGAAGACCCCGTATAGCAAAAGCAATTTTAAGCAACAAAAACAAAATGGGAGGTATTAATTTGCCAGACCTCAAACAATACTACAAGGCCGTGGTTCTTAAAACAGCCTGGTATTGGCACAAGTGCAGGGACACAGACCAGTGGAACACAACAGAAAATCCAAATATAGAACCATCCTCATATAGTCACCTAATTTTTGACAAAGCGGGAAAGAATATACCCTGGGGACAAGAATCCCTATTCACAAATGGTGCTGGGAGAATTGGTTAGCCACTTGTAGAAGACTGAAACAGGACCCACAGCTTTCACCTCTCACAAAAATCAAATCACGGTGGATAACAGACTTAAACCTTAGGCGTGATACAATCAGAATTCTAGAAGAAAATGTAGGAAAGACTCTTACAGACATTGGCCTAGGCAAAGAATTTATGAAGAAGACCCCCAAGGCAATCACAGCAGCAACAAAAATAAATGAATGGGACATGATTAAATTAAAAAGCTTCTGCACAGCCAAAGAAACAGTCCAGAGAATAAACAGACCACCTACAGAATGGGAAAAAATTTTTGCATACTACACATCAGATAAAGGACTGATAACAAGAATCTATTTAGAACTCAGGAAAATCAGCCAGAAAAAATCAAGCAACCCTATCAAAAAGTGGGCAAAGGACATGAATAGAAATTTTTCAAAAGAAGATATAAAAATGGCTAACAAACATATGAAAAAGTGTTCAACATCTCTAATCATCAGGGAAATGCAAATCAAAACCACAATGAGATATCACTTAACCCCAGTGAGAATGGCCTTTATCAAAAAAACCCAAAACAACACATGTTGGCGTGGGTGTGGAGAGACAGGAACACTAATACACTGCTGGTGGGACTGCAAACTAGTGCAACCTCTGTGGAAAGCATTATGGAGGTATCTTAAACAGATTCAAGTAGACCTGCCATTTGACCCAGCAATCCCATTACTGGGCATATACCCAAAGGAAAAAAGGTCATTCTGTAACAAAGGCACGTGTACCCAAATGTTTATAGCAGCACAATTCACAATAGCAAAGATGTGGAAACAACCCAAATGCCCATCAATACATGATTGGATTAGTAAACTGTGGTATATGTATACCATGGAATATTACTCAGCTATAAGGAATGATGAAGATACGACATCTCTATGGTTCTCCTGGAGAGAGTTGGAACCCATTATATTAAGTGAAGTATCCCAAGAATGGAAAAACATGCATCACATGTACTCACCAGAAAATTGGTTTCCCTGATCATCACCTAAATACAAATCTGGGAACGACACCAATTGGACATCAGACTGAGGTGGGGGGTGGGGGAGGGGATGGGGGTATGCCTACACAATGAGTGCATTGCGCACTGTTTGGGGAGTGGTAACACTTGAAGGTTCTGACTCGGGAAAGGGGGGGTGGGGAAAAAATATGAAACTATTGTTTTTAACTTGCAAAAAAATAAATAAATAAATAAATAATAAAAAAAAAAGAATAAAATCAAAAAAAATAAAATAAAATAAAATAAAATGCACCATAAAAAAACAAAGAGATAAAAAATGAAAGGGTAATTCATGGAGGATAAGGTGAGACAGCCCAACATTTGTCTTATGGGAGTTCCAGAAGGAGATAATGGAGAAGTTAGAAAAAAGGAAATATTTAAAGATACAATAGCTGATAATTTTCCGGAATTATTAAGAAACACCCATCTTTAATGAAGCTTCAATTTAGGAAGTCCAGTGAATTCTAAGGAGAAAAATATTGAATGACACCAACACCTAAATACATAGTGGTAAAAGTGCAGAACACTGAAGGAAAAGAATAGATCATAACAAACCCCAATTTGAGGGACGTTTGCAAAATAACTGAGTTTTACTCTTCAAAAATGTGAAGGTCATAAAAGAAGAAGAAAGACCAAGAAACTCTTACTAATTAAGGATACTGAAAGGCATAATTAAAAATTAAAAATAATTAGAGCTGAATGCTAATAACAATGCTAATTAAGACTTGTGGGATTTGGCTATGGAGATAAACACTCATAGCCTTAAATGCTTTTACTAAGAAAGAAGACAGGCTGAAACAAATGAGCTGAGTATCCAACGTAACACTTTATAAAAAAGTTAATCCATAGAAAATAGAAAAGGCAATCGTAAATGTAAGAACAGAATTGAATATAATGGAAAATAAACACACCTACAGAGAATCAACAGAAATCAAAAATAATTTCTAAAGAGACTACTGAATTGACAAATCATTTGAAATTTTAATCAAGAATAAAGCAGGAGGCACAAAATAAGCAATATTAGAAATGTAAATGAGGAGCCTATCCCCAGTCAGAGCTAAGATTAAAACAGTTATAAGCAAACCTGTGAACACTTTAGTTTGATATATTTGAAAATTTAAGTAAAGTGGAAAATTTCCAGAAAAAAGTCAAATTACCAAAACTTATTCAAGAGGAGAAATTAAGTCTGACCATTAAAGAAATTGAATATGTAGTTAAAAATCTTCCCCTAAGCAAACAAAAAGCCAAAAGGGTTTTTACAAGGAAATTTTAAACAACATTCAAGGAAAGATTATTTCTAAACTCATACAAAACTCTTTTAGAAAGTAGAAAACATATATCAATTTATTTTTAAAAGCCGTTGTAAACTTGTTTGTTTGTTTGTTTGTTTTTTTCTTTTGAGTAAAAGAACAAGGGAATGGCAATAGGGGAAATTATAGGCTAGTCTCACTTATAAGCATAGATGTATTAATTGCAAAGAAGATATTTAATGAAATCTCATGATGTATAATCTAACATACCATGGCCAAATTTGGCTTATTCCACAATGCAAGGTTGGTTCACCACTAGAAAAATATGTTAATGTAAATCTCTTCATAAAGAGAATAAAGGAGAAAAACTAGAGAAAGAGAAAGTTTCCTGGGAAGAAGTTGAGAATCTCAACCAAATGAAAAGGGACAAGTTTTCAAAGTTTAAAAGTTATGGAGAAAGAAAAGTCATGAGAGCTCAGGGCAGGGGGAAGGTCTGAGCACAGTGGGAATGAGAATCTGGGAGAGGCTCCTGGTCCCAGTGTTTTCGTTGGAGAATAACGACAAACTAAAGCATGAGAAATGTAACATCCTCAAGTTTCCCAAGAGTTCAGACTGAAGAAGGCCCATCCCATCGCAGTCTGGCACCTGACTCAGTTTGGAGGATTGTTGACGTCAGCGATGGGTGGCCTCCTGGTCTGTAGGCACTGAGCAAATCTGCAGACTTAAAACTAACAAACAAAAAACAAATAATAAAAAAAAAACCTTCCCTTGAAATCAACCTTCACTCCTAAGAGTAAATTCAGAACTATACCAAATATTCCCAACAGCCAGGGAGTAGGGCTGTGTAGGTCCAAGACATTTTCTGCAATATGCAGCACCCTTTTTAGAAAAATTCCTGTTCTCTGAGCTGGTGATTTCAGCCCTCAAGGTATGCAGCCTCAGGTGTGGTGGACACCTTACAAGGCTCACATGAGCCACTAGGATTCCGATATGTTTCTTGATGGAGAGCACCAGATCTTTAAAGAAAAAGTAACTATAGGAATGAGGGCCTTAATTTATGCCAATTTACCTGAAATACGTATGCTGAATTCACTTAATATCATTAAGAATATTGCTTCAATTTTTGCCATAAAACCTATGTAAAACAATTTTCTAAAATGACTGTGGTAAATATGCTACTGGAAGAAGTTGAACATTCAAGTTCCATTTCGTATCTCACTTTTGAATATAGGTCCCCAAATTGAAAACAAAATGACAAACTTGTCCTAAAAACTTGCATATTATATATAAAATGTCAGGATTTTTTAAGATAAAAATTATCAGCATTTGCATTTAAAAAATAAGAAACTATGTTTTTGAGATCCTAGGCTTTCAGTTTTTTATGTTATAATAACCTTTATTTTATGAAATGGTGGTGATAGAAATGGTAGATTTTAGTTAAGAACTTTCTTGACAAAGTAAATAATGTCAACTTTATATTGTATTACATTTTTAATTTTATGGGTCCCTGAAATTGAAAGAATCTGAGAACCACAGGTCTATGCTTTTATCAAAGGACTAATCACAACTGATCCTATTAATTTCAATTTGTCTCCCACTTGAGTTAGGGAACCCCTTGAGGATGCAAATTGTGATTATTCATATAAGATACCAGTGATACTGGCACAACAGAATAGCGAAGTAAGGCACTTTTCACAGGGATGACGTCACACACGTTCTCCTGTTGGGCCCATTCATGGAATTTTGATCTATCTAATAGGGAACACTCAGTGGTTAGGGAAGGGATATATCACCAGTAACTGTGGTGACCAGAGTTCTCCACTGTGTCTCTACTATATCTCGGGAACATAGGTGAGTGGCTGAGACAATGCACCGTGCTTAGACTCACTCCTTAGCCACATTGTGGAGAATGTTCTTCCAGTCCGCTCTGAGAGACCATGTCCCAGAGCTGTCCAGGTGCCTTCTGGGACACGGCTTCTGCACATGCCCTCTTCACACCTTGCTCCTAGGACAATTCGCCCTCACTTAGCAGGTAGGATTGTGTGAACTGAATCCATTAAGGAGACAACGGGCTGGCATCCAGGGGCTATTGCTCCTATCACAGGGAGTCTTCCCATTTACAACCTTCCTTGAAGTGGGTCCCTGGGCACCTGGGAGTCCTATGGCAAAAATTCCAAGATGGGGATGAGACATCCTTGGAACATCTTCCCTTGTGGGCAGTAGCCAGCCAGCAACTCCTTCCTTAGCTGTCTACTGATACCCTACTTTTTCTAAATCCGTAAGAGGAGGCTGTGGGGAGACATTTGCAATGTGAAGTGACACCGATATTTCATTTTCTGTGCTGAAGCTTCCTCCATTCCATGGGGGTCAATAAGAAATATTTCTTTACATAAAAGCTATGAAAATATACCTGCTTTGCTTATGTATATTTCACAGATCGTATGAAGTGAGATATTCTTTCCATAAACTTCTGCCTCTCTTTTTCTGAGCAAAGAAAAGCAAATTTCCTTTAATGACATCAGTTCTGGTACATTTTCGCCTACACGTTGCTCATAGTCTTCAAGACTGCAGCTGACAGGACCCCAGATGGCTCTGTCCACACCCACGCTGTTTGTGGGACTGCCATGGCCCTGAGCCAGCTGGGTCTACAACGTGTCTGGAAGTCATGTTTCTTACCTTCTGTCTAGATTGGTGGCATTCTCTCTCTCTCTCTTTCTCTCTATCTACATTTTAAATTTATTTTGTTTTCTGAATAGGTAATTCCTTTCACATTGTTATCGTATCAAAAGCATGTGAAATTGTACAGTGAAGTTTCTCTTCTGCCCCATCTCCTGTTTGCTAATTCCCAGAAACTCTCTCCATAGATGAGCTTGGTTACTAGTGCTAAATGCATATACAAGCAAATACAAATGTATGTGCCACTCTCTCTTTAGACAGAGAGAGACACAGTAACAATATCAAGCACCTTACTTTTTTCGTGGAATGATAAATAAACGAGATGGTAGCAGAAATAGCTGGTGTTCAGCAAATACATTCTCCCCTTTAAGAGGAAGCAGTTACTGCTCAAAAGCAGCTGCTCTGCCAGATTGGCACTTCCCAGCCTCTTGTGGACCCAGCGATGAACTTGGGACTGGTTCTTTCACACAGAATGTGGGTAGCAGTTGTGCTCCACTTTCAGATCGAGGGTGTTAAGAAGCTACTGTGCCCCGGTTCCATCCCATCGGCTGGATGTAGACAGTGACACGGACTGGGAGCATCGGAGCATAATGAAATCCGAGAGAAAGGGGGTGCTGGCCCCAGAGGAGAGCTGCCCACCCACCAGGAGAGGGAGAGAGAAACTTCCACCGCAGTGATGAGCTGCAGGCCTGCAGTTTGCAGCAATCTGGTCGCCAGGAGGGAAATCATGCACAGAGGTCAGAGAGAAAGTCTTCTTTTAGCTTCTGTTTGTACAGCTGTTTACTATTCCATTGTAAAGATAAACATCATTGCTTTAGACTTCCCCTATTTTGGATATTCAAGCCATTTCAAGACTTTGCCCTTCCAAACTATGCTGCTATAGGTAGAGGTGCACGTAGCTCATTTCACCTGTGAAACATCCTTCAGAGCAATCACTCATTTTGAAATTGATGTCAACTTCACAAGTAAAACAAAAGAAAAGAAAATATTGTTTTAATATTTACTTTATTTACGGCCTCTGCACTACCAAAATGAATACAAAGTATATGTAGATTATTCAGTCCCCTTTCTGACGGGATTACACCCACGGTCAGAAAACCAGAAAGCAGTGTTACCCAGCACACCTTCCGTCCAGCAGCCTCCACGATTTGGATTAAAAATGAATCCAGTTGAGAAGTAAAACGACCGTCTGGTCTTTCAGTACAGATGTCATGTGTTCTACTATGAATTAGTTCATCAGTTGTCACTCAGGATCCTAATTTACCCTTACCCTACACACATTCTGAAAAGACATTGGTCATGTGGGTAAAAATTAAATTAGAAGGGGGGAAAGAGTGGGAGCAATGGAGCACTGCTTTGAACAAGAAGATTTCTCTTTCGGTGGTGGAGAGAGCCCAGAAAGTGCAAACATCAAACAGAAGTGCTCCAAGGCACAGAGCAAAGGACAATTTCAAGTCAGGGCAAACCCTGCATTGCTACTTGCTGGCACAACAGCATAACTGGTATTTAAAGCCAGCACCCTGAGTCACAGAGGAATTATTTAAGTCATATTTTGTAAGCTATTTGAAAGGGAAAAAATATATAATATTTTAATAAATTTTACCATACTAAGGAGTAAGCTTTGATGTCCACTTAGAAAATATGCATGTATAGAACAGGTCATTTCCTACCAAGTCTAAGTAAATCAAGTATGGGCAAGAGGATATCAGGTCCTGATAATTCAGAACTCTAAAATGTATAGTATTCAGGGAGCTGCTATGCCTAGGGAGGAAAAAAAGAAAGGTGCAAGAAATCACTTTGATGGAAGAAGAATGGAATCGAGTTTCCAGTGAAAAGGCAAATGGCTTTCTGACATTTGTGTTCTTCCACGAGCTCTGTTGTTGTGTGACCTGCGAAACACCCTTAAACATGCCCTCTGACTCCCATCTGAGTACATGATGGCCCCAGTGTGGACTGTACCGGCTCATTCATCAAGAATGGTGTTTAATCAGAGCTGTGACTCCAGCAGAGGAGACTCATTAAAGTCACGGCAGGATAGAAGCTCAGGCTCAGAGCTGAGGCCTTATCCTTAGGCTGCTTTTCCTTTCACCTGCCAATTATTTTCATACACCTTTGACCTTCCGGCTCCTGCACTAAGCACGGATTAAGCTTGTTAACCCCCGGGGTGGAAGACCTTGAAGGAAGCCCCACCAGCTCGGTTGGTGATCAGGGCAGGTGCCCACGCTCACTGCTGGACGGTCGTCCTGCTTGGCAGCCCACAGCAGCTGTGGGAGAAAAGCTACTTGGACTGAGGGTACAACAACGTTCCTCCAGCGAGTCTTTACGCAAGTGCGGCGTTGGGTCAGACCTGGTTCTTTAGAGGCCATTATCTTCTTTATTTCCTCTACACTGTTACGTGGATGCAACGTTCTTCTTCACGTTGTATCCAAGATTGCTGTTTAGGGTTGCATGGAAAACAGCTACCACAGCTACCCCCCTTCTCCCCTGGAGGGAAACGGAGACCCTCACTGCTCTCAGTGAAGCGAGGAGACTTGGGCACGCCTTGCTCCATAACCAACATCATTAAAATGGCAATAAACAAGCATGTTCTCACTGAGTCTGTAATAGGTCCTCAAATTGTGCAAAGAAACAGATGGACTAGAACTCCTTTCTTGATCTGGAATTAACAAATACGACTTTCTGATTATGCTAATCTGAGGAGAGTTTAGCATAGAGCATATGTGTTTGGATTCCGGGTATTTCTTATTTACAAGCAAAACTAAATTTAATTTCTCCTTCCCACTTTCTGAGACCATTTTTGCAGGTTTTGAAAACTTGTTTGGGGATGTTGAGAAAGCATCCAGCGTGGAGTCTGTCTGAGTCTAGGGTTAGGCCCACATTGGTTTTGTACCACTATCAAATTGGTATAGAGGAGATCAAAGATGGCGGAGTGGTGGTGACGGCCTGAATCTGCGCTCCCGGGAAGGAAGGCATCGATCCGGACCTGCCACAACACTAGAAGACCGCTCCCACACAGGAACAGCGGTGTGAATCCACGGAGAATCAGCGTGGGACAAACAGAGCGAGTGAGGTCTGAGGTGAACGAAAATTGGGAACGCGGGACAGACACTAGCCAGCAGAGCGCGGGTCGGATACACCCGCCCCCAGCCGGGGTGGGTGCAGCCTCTCGGGAAAGCGGCTTGCCCTCCGCTCCCAATTGAACAGAGCCCTGACCCAGGCCAGCACAGAATCACTGAGGGATACGTGGCGCATTGGAGACAGGAGGCTTTTTTTGAGAAATTACCTTAGAACCTGGGGGATCTCAGCTGAGACAGCGCTTGCGAGGAGGGACGGATCTGCCCCAGGGCAGAAAAACACAAAAGACTCCCGGACAGCAAATAGCGTCGTACCCCGTGCTGCCTTTTTCGGCAGTTCTCCAGCCGGTCACCCCCGGTGCGTGTCCTTGCTGGCCAGCCCCTGGGCAGTGGCGGTCTCTGCCTGCCGGGGAGCCGGTCCCCTCCAGCCCCGGAGCTCGGCAGGCGCCATCTTGAAAGCGAGAGCAAAACGGCTCGGGAGCCAAAAAGTGCCCAGCGGCTCTTTCTGCCCGTGCTGCCTTTTTCGGCAGTTCTCCAGCCGGTGACCCCCTGGTGCGCGTCCTTGCTCGCCAGCCCCTGGGCAGTGGCGGTCTCTGCCTGCCGGGGAGCCAGTCCCCTCCAGCCCCGGAGCTCTGCAGGCGCCATCTTGAAAGCGAGGGCGAAACCGCTCGGGAGCCATAAAGTGCCCAGCGGCTCTTTCTGCCCGGCGCCCTCCGCTGGTCTCTGAACCAACGCCAGGAGTGCGGGATATGCCGGGGCCGCGCTCGGGGTGAAGGGGCAGAGCTGCGCTAAGGCAAAAAAAAAAAAAAAAAAAAAAATACAACACGAACAAGAAGAATAGGCTCGCCGAACTGTATATTTTATTCTTGGTAAATTTCTTCTGGGTTTTGTTTGTTTGTGTTTGTGTTTGTTTTTGTTTTTTGGGGGTTTTTTCTTTTTTTTCTTTCCTTTTCTTTTTCTTTTTTTTTCCGGCGGCGAACAGCCTCGGCGGGCACCTTTGCCCTCCGGGCCTCTGGCTGCCGCGCATTTTTGAGCGCGGAGGTTGGATCCCCACCACCCTCGGAGCTGTGCGGGCGCGCAGACGCCATCTTGAAATCCACTGCGAAACCGCCCGGGACCCAGCCGGGCGGGCGTGAAGGGGCGGAGCTGTGCTAAGGCGTAAAAACAAAAACATCTAATGGCCGCTCCGGACCCAGCCGAGCGGAAGTGAAGGGGCAGAGCTGTGCTAAGGCGTAAAACAAACAAACAAACAAAAAAACATTGAGTTGCTGAATTATGTACTTCAGATTTGTGTATCTTTCTGCCTTGCGGTGTGGTGAAGTGCTATGTAGTTTGTTTTTGTTCATTTTTGTTGGCGTTTTTGGTGTTTTTTGGTTTGGCTTTTTGCGTTTCTTTTCTTTTTTTTTCTTTTTTTTTCTTTCTTTTTCTTTCTTTCTTTTTCTTCTTTTTTTTCTTTTCTCTTTCATTTTCTCCTCTTTCTTTTCTTTCTTTCCTTTTCTTTTTTCTTTCTTTCTTTTTTTTTTTTTCTTTTCTCTTCTCTTTCTCCTCTCTTTTCGCCTTCTAACTGGGGACCCACGGTGAGCTTCGGAACAGGCCAGGTCCCTGGCTCTGGTACATACCGGATCCTGAGTAGTCACCCCCAGGGCCGGAGATCTGCGGGCACGCAATTGCCACTCTAGGGCCCACAGCCAAGTCACTGCGGAGCAATAGGGTACCAAGAGGCTCCCTGGACGGCCCTCTCCCCTGGTCCACGGACCTTATATAGGATCCCTGCCCAAGTGTAAACACTGAATACTTCTCCAGAAGCGAGAGTGTGGAACCTGATCCCTGGGGACATTGGGCCAAGACAGACTTTTGCCCGTGGGAGCTACAGCAACTGGGGCGCTGAGCAAGCAAAGTCACCGTCCTCTCCCCATAGCTAGTATCTTGCCGGCAGATAGAGTCAGAAACCTCCCCTATAGAGGAAGAACCAAAGGGAAACAAACAAACAAACAAACAAAGAGAATTTCGGTCTACTATTAGTGTGGACCCTGCCTGCCTTCTGAAAGACCACAACACAGTGTCCTAACTCACCAAAGCGGTCCTGGATCACTCCAATCCTCTAGGATTGGACCCATCGGAAGCAGTCCCCCAACGGAAACAGAAAAATCTCTGAACAATACACAACAGTCTCCCCCTCTTGCCAAAAGAAGCAACATACCTAGACTGTTTCACAGTCTAAGAATAGAGCACAAAGAGTCCTGTTAACCAGACTAAACCTATAAGTAAAGATCCAACGACAAATCTAGATGGGAAGGGCCCAGCGAAAAAACACGGAGAGCAAAAAGAATCAAATGGAAAGCTCATCCCCAAAGAGAAATACCAGCTCCCAACCATCTGACACAAACCAGACTCAAAACACCAACATGTCACAGGAAGAATTCCAATTATGGATTATAAACAAGCTGAATAATATACAAGAATCAATGGATAAACAACACAAGGAAAACACAAAAAAAATACAGGATTTGGAGGAAAAATTCACTAAAGAAATTGAAATATTGAAGAAAAACCAAACTGAACTCCTAGAAGTGAAGAATTCACTCAGAGAGCTACAAAACACTGTGGAAAGTCTCAAGAGCAGGGTAGATCAAACAGAGGAAAGAATCTCAGAAATTGAAGATAACTCCTTCCAACTAAATAAGTCAGTCACAGAGATAGAGCGAAAAAGTAAGAGAAATGATCTGAGTCTTCAAGAAATGTGGGATTATGTGAAGAAACCTAACTTGAGAGTTATTGGCATTCCTGAGGGTGAAGAAGATAACAAGCAAGGGTTGGACAAGCTATTTGAAGACATAATCGAGGAAAATTTTCCAGGCCTTGCCAATACTCTAGACATACAGATTCAAGAAGCTCAAAGGACCCCTGGGAGATTCATAGCAAATAGGAAAACACCACGCCACGTAGTCATCAGGCTGACCAAAATATCCACTAAAGAGTCACTTCTCCGAGCTGTAAGGAGAAAGAAACAAGTAACTTACAAAGGAAAACCCATCAGAATTACGCCAGATTTCTCAGCTGAAACCTTACAAGCAAGAAGAGGTTGGGGCCCCATTTTCACACTTCTGAAACAGAATAATGCCCAGCCTAGAATCTTGTACCCAGCTAAGCTAAGTTTTCTATACGAAGGAGAAATCAAGACATTCTCAGATAAACAAAGGTTGAGGGAATTCACCAAGACAAGACCAGCCCTCCAAGAAGTACTCAAAAGAGAATTATACACGGATCAGCACAAGAAAGATCCACGAGTGTAAAACTACTCAAGAGCTAAAGATCAAATTCCAGATACCACAATGGCCCAGGAGAGAAAACATCACAATGAAGTTCTACCCAACAAGCTGAACAAAAAACTGTCTCACTTATCAGTTTTCTCAATAAATGTGAATGGCTTGAACTCCCCGCTCAAGAGACATAGACTGGCCCAATGGATAAAAAAATACAATCCAAGTATCTGCTGTCTTCAAGAAACTCACCTAACCTGCAAAGATGCATTTAGACTGAAAATAAAAGGATGGAAATCGATATTTCAAGCAAATGGTAACCAAAAGAAAGCTGGTGTGGCAATCTTAATTTCCAATAACTTAGCTTTCAAACCAACAAAAATAATAAAAGACAAAGATGGCTACTACATACTGATTAAAGGCACAATTCATCAAGAAGCCATGACTATACTCAATATATATGCACCGAACCTAGGTGCACCTAGATTCATAAAGCAAACCCTACTAGATCTCAACCAAATGATAGATAACAATACTGTAATAGCTGGAGACTTTAACACCCCACTGACAGTACAGGACAGATCCTCTAAACAGAAAATAAACAAAGACATAATGGACCTCAATAGAATGCTAGAACAAATGGGCATGGCTGACATCTATAGGACATTCTACCCAAAGTCCACAGAATATACATTCTTCTCATCAGCTCACGGGACATTCTCTAAGATTGACCATGTCCTAGGACATAAATCATGTCTTCAAAAATTCAAAAAAATAGAAATTATACCATGCATCTTCTCAGATCACAGCGGAATAAAAGTAACAATGATCACAAACAGAAACCCTCACTCTTACTCAAAGTCATGGAAGCTAAATAACCTTCTCCTGAATAATTATTCTATAAAAGAAGAAATCAAGATGGAAATCAAAAATTTCTTTGAATTAAATGACAATGGAGATACAACTTATCAAAATCTATGGGATGCAGCTAAAGCAGTCCTGAGAGGAAAATTCATATCCATAAATGCCTATATCAAAAAGACAGAAAACATGCAAATAGACAACCTAACGAATAGACTCAAAGAATTGGAGAAAGAAGAACAGAACGATCCCAAACCCAGCAGAAGGCGAGAAATTACTAAGATCAAATCAGAACTAAATGAAAAGGACAACAAAGAAACTATAAGGGAAATTAATAAAACAAAAAGTTGGTTCTTTGAAAAGATAAACAAAATAGACACACCTCTGGTTAGACTAACCAAGAGCACAAAAGTAAAATCTCTAATAACCTCCATTAGGAACATGAAAGGAGAAATCACAACCGATGCTACAGAGATACAAGATATCATCTATGAATTCTACAAAAATCTTTATGCACATAAACTGGAGAACGTGGAGGAAATGGACAAATTTTTAGAAACACATAGTCTTCCCAGGCTCAACCAGGAAGAAATAGAGTACCTGAACAGACCAATATCAAGAACTGAAATCGAAACAGCAATAAAAAACCTTCCCAAAAAGAAAAGCCCTGGTCCAGATGGGTTCACACCTGAATTTTACCATACATACAAAGAAGAACTGGTGCCCATCCTACATAAACTATTCTCCAATATTGAGAAGGATGGAGTTCTCCCCAACACGTTCTACCAAGCCAATATAACATTAATACCAAAACCTGGAAAGGACACAACAAAAATAGAGAACTACAGACCAATTTCCCTCATGAATATAGATGCAAAAATTTTCAATAAAATACTAGCAAATCGAATCCAAGTACTTATCAAAAAAGTAATCCACCATGACCAAGTGGGCTTCATCCCCGAGATGCAGGGGTGGTTCAACATACGTAAATCTATAAATGTAATTCACCACATAAATAGAAGCAAAAACAAAAACCATATGATACTCTCATTAGATGCAGAAAAAGCATTTGACAAAATTCAACACCCTTTTATGATAAAAAGGCTTAACAAAATAGGCATTGATGGAACCTACCTAAAAATGATACAAGCCATATATGACAAACCCACAGCCAACATCATACTGAATGGGGAAAAACTGAAAGCACTCCCACTTAGAACTGGAACCAGACAGGGCTGCCCATTGTCTCCATTACTTTTCAACATAGTATTGGAAGTCCTTGCGAGAGCTATCAGGCAAGAGAGCAGAATCAAGGGAGTCCAAATAGGGAAGGAAGAGATCAAACTCTCACTTTTTGCTGATGATATGATGTTATATCTGGAAAACCCCCAGGATTCAACCAAGAGACTCCTGGAATTGATTAACGAATACAGCAAAGTCTCAGGCTACAAAATTAATATACACAAATCAGAGGCATTTATATATGCCAATAACAGTCAATCGGAAAACCAAAGTAAAGACTCAATACCCTTCAAAATAGCAACAAAGAAAATAAAATATCTAGGTATATATCTAACTAAAGAGGTAAAGGACCTCTATAAGGAAAACTATGAAACACTGAGAAAAGAAATAGCAGAACTGGCAAATAGATGGAAAAATATACCATGCTCGTGGATCGGAAGAATCAACATTGTTAAAATGTCTATACTACCCAAAGTGATCTACAGATTCAATGCAATCCCTATTAAATTACCAACATCATTCTTTACAGACATAGAGAAAATAATTATACACTTTGTATGGAATCAAAGAAGACCCCGTATAGCAAAAGCAATTTTAAGCAACAAAAACAAAATGGGAGGTATTAATTTGCCAGACCTCAAACAATACTACAAGGCCGTGGTTCTTAAAACAGCCTGGTATTGGCACAAGTGCAGGGACACAGACCAGTGGAACACAACAGAAAATCCAAATATAGAACCATCCTCATATAGTCACCTAATTTTTGACAAAGCGGGAAAGAATATACCCTGGGGACAAGAATCCCTATTCAACAAATGGTGCTGGGAGAATTGGTTAGCCACTTGTAGAAGACTGAAACAGGACCCACAGCTTTCACCTCTCACAAAAATCAAATCACGGTGGATAACAGACTTAAACCTTAGGCGTGATACAATCAGAATTCTAGAAGAAAATGTAGGAAAGACTCTTACAGACATTGGCCTAGGCAAAGAATTTATGAAGAAGACCCCCAAGGCAATCACAGCAGCAACAAAAATAAATGAATGGGACATGATTAAATTAAAAAGCTTCTGCACAGCCAAAGAAACAGTCCAGAGAATAAACAGACCACCTACAGAATGGGAAAAAATTTTTGCATACTACACATCAGATAAAGGACTGATAACAAGAATCTATTTAGAACTCAGGAAAATCAGCAAGAAAAAATCAAGCAACCCTATCAAAAAGTGGGCAAAGGACATGAATAGAAATTTTTCAAAAGAAGATATAAAAATGGCTAACAAACATATGAAAAAGTGTTCAACATCTCTAATCATCAGGGAAATGCAAATCAAAACCACAATGAGATATCACTTAACCCCAGTGAGAATGGCCTTTATCAAAAAAACCCAAAACAACACATGTTGGCGTGGGTGTGGAGAGACAGGAACACTAATACACTGCTGGTGGGACTGCAAACTAGTGCAACCTCTGTGGAAAGCATTATGGAGGTATCTTAAACAGATTCAAGTAGACCTGCCATTTGACCCAGCAATCCCATTACTGGGCATATACCCAAAGGGAAAAAGGTCATTCTGTAACAAAGGCACGTGTACCCAAATGTTTATAGCAGCACAATTCACAATAGCAAAGATGTGGAAACAACCCAAATGCCCATCAATACATGACTGGATTAGTAAACTGTGGTATATGTATACCATGGAATACTACTCAGCTATAAGGAATGATGAAGATACAACATCTCTATGGTTCTCCTGGAGAGAGTTGGAACCCATTATATTAAGTGAAGTATCCCAAGAATGGAAAAACAAGCATCACATGTACTCACCAGAAAATTGGTTTCCTTGATCATCACCTAAATACAAATCTGGAAACGACACCAATTGGACATCAGACTGAGGTGGGGGGTGGGGGAGGGTTTGGGGGTATGCCTACACAATGAGTGCATTGCGCACCGTTTGGGGAGTGGTAACACTTGAAGGTGCTGACTCGGGAAAGGGGGGGTGGGGAAAAAAATATGAAACTATTGTTTTTAACTTGCACTGTTCACTTAATAATTTATCATGAATATTTCCCATATTATTTCATATCATTGTACAAGAAATAATGTATACATTATGAGGACATACTGTATCTAACAAGATATACTGTTAGACTCTTTGATTCTGTAAAATTAAATAAAAAAAAATATTTATAATCATAATTCCTTGCATTTATATTAGTTACTAAAACTAGTGGTCTAATCTACATATCCACATAAATTTTTCTTTAATTCTTGACACTCAGCATGTTGTTATTCCTATTTTACAGTTTAGGAAACTGAGGCTCAGAGAAGCTAGCACACTTGCCCAAAGTCACAAAACTTTGAACTGACAGAACTGAAACTGGAGCACAAATGAAATTGGAAAATTTTAAAAGACTGGAGGAGTGGTGAGAATGCACAGCAGGGAGGGCGGGGCATGGTGAGGGGAGGTGGAACTAGACTATTTTTGTCAGGGGGTTACCATTTAAGCAAATCTGCCCTACTGCGGAAATAACCCCCAACAACTCCCCCAGAGTTTTTTACAGCCTCTTTATTGCCTCCACAACCTAAGCTATGCATTTCCTATGAATTCCAACACTTATTTTTATTTTTCTTTTATATACTAATTTGTTTATACAACAGTTTATACTGTTCTAAGGAGGGTTTTAAAGAAGGTATATCCAGTATGTTTTATATTTAACCTTAAGGCTGCTTCTGAATAAAGTGTTTGTAAATTGAGAACTATCTGTATTGCATACGTGATGTCATTAAATATATATTTGGTCTGTCAAAAAAAAAAAAAAAAAACAAATTGGTATAAACACACTTAGTGACATCTTCCCTTTAAGAAGCACATTACAGAATCAATGCTTCTGCCCCCACTCACAACTCTATTCTTTCATCCAAACATACTCAATAATACTTTTGTCAACCACCATGCTCAGTGTAATGGTCCTATATTTTCTCATGCATTCTTTTATTCTAACATTTGTTTACTAAAAAAATGGGCTTGGATGTTGTCTTCACTTTATCATTCAGTGTCATTTTGATCAAGAAGGGACTACCCTAAGGTGCATAGGCTCTTATGTTTGATACACAGTATCAATTCCCCTGAGAAAGCGTTTTTCCTGTTCACGTCCAAGGATCAGCTGCATCAACATCACCTAGTGAGCTTGGGGTGAGGTCACTGTTCAAATGCTTGATTCCTGCTACAGCCAGACACTGGGGCTCAGAAGCTGTTCAGCTGGGCCCAGGGACTCTGAATTCTGAGTCTTTGCCTGAGTGACTTTTGGCTAATATATGCCTTGTTAATTATTCACAAATATAATGAATGGGTACATAAACTAAGTCCATTCTGTCTTCTCTCCTGTCCTTTAATCAGTCAGTAAGATTTCAAAAGACCTGTGAAAATACAGTGCTAGGCCCTGCAACTTTCTAATATGACTACTTAAGATGAGAAGTGCATGAAAAATCAAAGGCCATTCTAGTTAGGCACCGAGAGTACTGCACAGCATCGAGGATATGTTTGCAGAGGGCCAGTGTATGAAAGCTGCTCCCATTTTTGTGTTTCGGAAGGTTTCAGTCACATTAACTCCAAGCTACTCAATCTCTCTCTCTCCCCCTCTCTCTCTTTCTGTTTAAATTTCTTCATAATACTTTTTCATTACCTGATACTGCCTTGTTTACTTTTCACCTTTTTGTAGTCTGTTTCACCATATGAAAACGCAGCTCCAAGAGACCAGGGCCCCTTGCATATCCCTGGTGGCTGGAGCAGCGCTGGGACGCTGGCACGCAGCAAATCTGATTTGAAAGCTGGGTGAGGGTTGCATAAGAGGCACACACGTCTCACGTTAAATATATTAAAGTCCACACAAAGCTAGGAAAGTGCTTGAGTGATGACCCCAGAATTGTGATGAGGGCTTTTATGAGTAGTACAATTCAATTCAATCCACTTCCTATATGGGGGGAATTCCAGACATTGGCTTTTAGGATGAAGGTGATTCCATGGTGCCGGATTAATTGAAGACAGCTTGAATTAAAAATATGTGATGAAGGTTTTTATATATGAAGAAGAAACATATGTATGAAAATGAAGCTGCCGGAACAGAGTATCACCAGACTAGGAATTTCAGTGCTACCCTTATGCAATAATGATGCTTTAGCGAGAGCTGCTCAGGTGCTACCTGCAGGAAAGAGAGCCGAAAGTCACAATTATTTGATGAATAATATTCAATTAATTATTCTAATTCAGTCTAGAATGTGAATTCCACAAAAAGTCTGAGAGCAAAATGACCTTCAAGGCATCTTTCTATTCTTATTGCAAAAGAAACCTTGCAACACAGAGACCTGGATAGTGGTCACTGGATTGGGTCTTTGCAGATATTTTTGATTGCTAAAAATGAATGAAACTAAAAGTACCTGTCTTTGTCAGATGCTATAACAAATTACCATAATCTAGGTGGCTTATAAACATCATACATTTATTTCTTAGTTTTAAAAGCTGGGAAATCCAAAATCAAGGTGCCAACAGATTTGGTGTCTGTTGAGGGCCTGCTTCCTGGTTTGCAGATGGTACCTTCTCACTGCATCCTCACATAGTGGAAAGGGCTGAGCTAGTTCTGTGAAATTTCTTTTGTAAGAGTATTAATCCTGCTCTGCGTAATCACATCCCAAAGGCTCCATTTTCCAATACTATCACCTTGGTGATTAAGTTTCAACATATGAAATTTGGAGAGACACAAACATTCAGACTATAGCAGTACCATTAGATGTGGATTATTTACTTAGAGGCTTTTTAGAATATGAAAAGGAGTGGCCTCTTGCATTAAATGGTACACATTAAGCATTAATAGCATGGATGTAATACTCTGTGGAATCAAACCGCATTTTTCAGAGTCTAATTCTAAAAAAAAAAAAGCCTTCATAATTTAGAAAGCTATGTTTTGTCTCTTATCTTTGCAAACACTTTATTCCATATGTGGCTAATTAGTAGCATAAACAGGTTTACTAGGGGAATGTTTATATTACTTAGGAAAAAGCATAATTAGGAAAGAAGCTACAAAGAACATAGTTCTGGGAGCAGTTGAAGATTGAGTGATTAATATCGTATCCTGAACATTCCCTAAAGACCATTTGTGGGGATTATCTATTATCACTATTATAATTATTACTGCATTCTTCATGTTAATATGCAAACACTTCCATGGGGCTTATACTTTTATATAGTGATATATATGTTTAATGTCACTAATAACACCACATATTTACTGACAATGAAACCGAACCTCTGATAACTATCCAAGAAGGGTCAATTATTTTCTACTTTCTTAACTAGAAGTCATGACTTTTGACTATGAAACCTGAAATATTTTGATACAGGCTACTGGAGATCCTTGCCTGCATATATATTTTGTTGTCCATCTCAACTCATAAGAAATTGGAATCTTTCAATATTTCCTAAATTATTATAAAAACAGGACATAATTAAAATCATACCCAACTTTACCAATGTCATTTGAATATAGGGACACTTATTTCCCATTTCTAATCAAAGAATTGTACCGACCAAGCCTATGCTTCCTCACTGAGAGCATCCCATTTATATTTCAGAAGCCCTCATTACATGGAATCAATTCTGTAATTGTAATTGTGTTGATAATACCTACTAGACCCAAGCCCATCTATAGGTGGAATCTAGGCAGATGCACCAGATACACAGTCTTCTAAGCTGACTTCCTTGAGAGCTGTTTCTCTATCTCATAAACATAAATCATAGCTGGTGAAATTAGTTGGGGAGATGAATGGACAAAGTATTAAGTGTGCAATTTATTAAAAATTAATCATTCACCAAGAAAGTATTCTTGACCAAACCCTAGACTGAGAACTAGCTTAGGTATATAATAAAGGCAAATTTGTTTCTAATAAACAACTGATAAGTGTTTTAGATTATACACAAAAATGACTAAAAAGCAGTCCTAGCATGTCTTCCCCTACCCCACCTCACTCTCCGACAAGACAAGTATATCCCTCACGTAATGCTTATGTCTTTAGCCAGGGCTGCACTTTTGTTGTTGTTGCTTCTATTTCAAAGCCATTTTCATTTTACATACTATGTATTCAGTAAAATTTTGAACAAACTTGCTATATTACCTATTCTAAAATTTCAAACTAATAAACTGAAGACAAGTTAGTATGTTTTTCTAGGCAATTGTGTTTTTGAAAAGAAAAAATAAAGCCAATGCAAGGAGACAATTACAGTAAAATTAAGGGAGACAGATATTATATTATTTAAATGTGCAGTTTAAAAGTACATATTGAAAGTTACAGCCCATTAATGTAAATTATTTTGCAGTGAAAACATCTAATTATCTCTTCCAGATAACAAATATAAATGTAAATGTTTCAATCTAATCATAATAACCTGCTGGGAGAGAAGCCGCACAATTAGGAGCCCAAAATATGCTCCGAAGTTGAATTGTCTGTGAAATTCACCCAGAGAGTCTCTGGTGTGCTGTTTCCAGGTGCCTCTTTTATAGAACATGAAAAGAAAAACTGTATTAGTTTTTTTTGTGTTGAAATTACATTTTTATAAGAGCAATTATTTAGTGCAGTAAATGATGGCAGTGAACTTTTTTTAACTCACAACTATCATGGTTCTCAGTAAAATGCATCTGCAAAAGTACGTATGTAAGTTCAAGTATTTTTTTCACCCACTGATTTCATGTCAGAATTGCTAAACTTTCTATAGTTGAAGGCAAATATAATATCACTAGCTTCGATTTAAAATATATACTGAAACAGATAGTTTTGGAATACGAATAAAATTCCTGGGACCCTTGTAGGTGAGACTCAGCCATGTTTTATTTATAGGAATTCTCAGATTAGGTACTTGCTTATTTTTCTCCTTAGACATGTCTGAGCTCTATTGTTGACATTATAGCAGTTAAACCTAATATCAAGAATTCCCGGGTATGTAGCCATGATCTCAAAAACACAATTTGGTTATGGAAATTAAAATTGTTGATTGTTACTGAATGAGAAGGCTTAAAATAAGAGCTTCTGGGTTTTGTTTTGTTTTGTTTGCTTTTATGGGGAGTGGTATCCATCACCTCAGGCAATGATCATCTCCTTGTGAATTGTGTTAGGACATTCCAATTCCACCCTTTTAATTTTTTAAATCATACTCTAACTTATTATTGTTTATAGGCCCTTTGTTTTGCTATCAAATATTGGTCATTCTAACTATCTAACTATGCTTTTGCACTCATTGACCATCCCCACTTTATCCCTCCATTCCCCACTACCCTTCCCAGCCTCTGGTAACCATCATTCTACTCTCTGTCTCCATGAGATCAACTATTTCTAATATTTAGCTTCCACATGTGAGTGAGAACATGAGAGATTTATCTTTCTGCGTTTGGCTTATTTCACTTAACATAATGTTCCCCAGTTCCATCCATGTTGTTGCAAATGGCATGATTTCATTTTTTTTATGGCTATACAATATTCCATTGTGTGTATGTACCACAATTTCTTTATCCATTCATCCATTGATGGACACTTAGGTTGACTCCATATCTTGGCTATTGTGAACAGTGCTGCAATAAACATGAAGATATCTTTTCAATACACTGAATTCCCTTTGTGGGGCCATATACCTGGCAATGGGATCGCTGGGTCATATGGTAGTTCTATTTTCAGTTTTTTGAGGAAACTTCATACTCTTCTCCATAGTGGTTGCACTAATTTACATTCCTAACAACTGTTTGAGGTGAAAGGTTTCCCTTTTTCCACATCCTCACCAGCATTCATTATTTCCTGTCTTTTATAAAAGCCATTTTA
Source organism: Eulemur rufifrons (assembly GCF_041146395.1). Classification (NCBI taxonomy): domain Eukaryota; kingdom Metazoa; phylum Chordata; class Mammalia; order Primates; family Lemuridae; genus Eulemur; species Eulemur rufifrons. Next base: position 105,509,795 of record NC_090997.1, on the reverse strand, counting down.
ATTGGGGTGAAATGATATCTCATTGTAGTTTTGATTTGCATTTTTCTGATAACTAGTGATGTTGAGCATTTTTACATAGACCTGTTGGCCATTTGTAGATCTTCTTTTGAAAAATGTCTATTCAGATCCTTTGCTCATTTCTTAACTGGACTATTTTATTTTTTCTTATTGAGTTGTTTGAGTTCCTTATATATTCTGGTTATTATATTAATCCATTTTCAGACAGGTAGTTTGCAAATATTTTCTCCTCTTCTGTGGGTTCTCTCTTCACTTGGTTGATTGTTTCCTTTGCTGTGCATAAGCTTTTTATTTTGATGCGATCCCATTTGTTCAATTTTGCTTGGTAGCCTGTGCTTTGGGGATATTATTGAAGAAGTCCTTGTTCAGACCAACCTCCTGAAACATTTTCCCATTGTTTGCTTTTAGTAGTTTCATAGTTTCAGGTCTATAGTTAAGCCTTTAATCCATTTTGATTTGATTTTTATATATTATGAGAGATAAAGATCTCATTTCATTCTTCCACACCTGGCTATCCAGTTTCCCAAGCACTATTTATTGAAGAGACAGTCCTTTCCCTATGGTATACTCTTGGCACCTTTGTCAAAAATAAGTTCACTATACATGTGTGGATTTACTTCTGGTACCTCTATTCTGTTCCATTGGTCTATGTGTCTGTTTTTATGCCAGCACCATGCTGTTTTGGTTCCTACAGCTCTGTAGTGAATTTTAAAGTCAAGTAATGTAATTCCTACAGTTTTGTTCTTTTTGCTCAGGATGGCTTTGGCTATTTTGGTCTTTTTTGATTCCATATAAATTTTAGGATAATTTTTTTTTATTTGTGTGAAGAATGTCATTGGTATTTTGATGGGGATTACATTGAATCTATATATTGCTTTGGGTAGTATGGACATTTTAACAGTATTGATTCTTTTGATCCATGAGCATGGAATATCTTTCAATTATTTTGTGTCCTCTTCAACTTCTTTCATCAATGTTTTATAGTTTTCATTATAGAGATCTTTCACTTCTTTGGTTAAGCTTATTTCTAGGTATTTTATTTTATTTTATTTGTAGCTATTGTAAATGGAATTACTTTCTTGGTTTCTTTTTCAGATTGTTTACTATTGGCATATAGAAATGCTACTGATTTTTATATATTGATTTTGTATCCCACAATTTAACTGAATTTCTTTATCAGTGATAATAGTTTTTGGTAGAGTCTTTAGGTTTCTCTAGATATAATTTCATATCACCTGCAAACAAGGGTAATTTGACTTCTATCCCACTTGGATGCACTTTATTTTTTTCTCTTGTTTGATTGCTCTAGCTAGAACTTTCAGGACTACGTTGAATAATAGTGGTAAAAATGGCATCCTTTTCTTGTTCCAGATCTTAAAGGAAAAGCTCTCAGTTTTCACCCATCCAGTATGATACTATAATAGCTGTGGGTCTGTCATATATGGCTTTTATCATGTTCAGGTAAGTTCTATACCCAGTTTTTTGAGAGTTTTTATCATGAAGGGATGTTGAATTTTATCAAATGTTTTTTCAACCTCAATTGAAATGATCATATAGTTCTTGTCCTTTGTTCTGTTGATATGATGTATCACATTGATTGGTTTGTGTATATTGAACCATCCTTGTATCCCTTGGATGAATTCCACTTGCTTATGATGAATAATCTTTTTATCATGTTGTTGAATTTGGTTTGCTCATATTTTGTTGAGCATTTTTATGTCTCTGTTCACAGAGATATTGGCCTATAGTTTTCTTTTTTGTTGGCGTTGTGTCTTTGTCTGGTTTTGGTATCAGAGCAATACAGGCCCCATACAATGAGTTTGGAAATATTCCTTCTTCCTCAACTTTTTGGAATAGTTTAAGTAGGATTAGTATTAGTTCTTTGTTGAATGCTTGGTCAGATTCAGCAGTGAAGTCACTGGGTCCTGGACTTTGATGGGAGAGTTTTATTCCTGCTTCTATCTCATTACTTGTTATTGGTTTATTCAGGTTTTGGATTTCTTCCTAGTTCAATCTTGGTAGTTTTTATGTCTAGAAATTTACTAATTTCTTCTAGGTTTTCCAATTTATTGGCATATAATTGCTTATAGTAATCTCCAATTATCATTTGGATTTCAGCAGTATCAGTTGTAATACCTCCTTTTTCATCTGTCATTTTATTTATTTGGTTCTTCTCTGTTTTTCTTAGTTATTCTGGCTAAACATGTGTCTATTTTGTTTATCTTTTCAAAAATTCATCTTTTTGTTTCATTGATTTTTTGTTTTTCATTAAATTTCATTTATTAATATTTTATCTGATAGAAGTGTAGCCACTCCTGCTCTTTTTTGGTTTCCATTTGCATAGAATATCTTTTTCCATCACTTCATTTTCTGTCTATGTTAGCCTCACTAGATGAAGTGGGTTTCTTGTAGACTATATATAGTTGGGTCTTGTTTTTTTATCCATTCAGTCACTCTATTGTTGGATAGTCTAGTCCATTCACATTCGATGCTATTAGTCATAGGTAAGGACTTACTACTGCCATGTTATTATTTGATGTCTGGTTGTTTTGTGGTCATCTCTTTCTTTTTTACTTTCTTTCTGTCTTCCTTTATTAAAAGTGATTTTCTCTGTTAGTGCGTTTTAATTTCTTATTTTATATTTTTTGTGTATCTGTTGTAGGTCTTTTTTTATTTAAGTTACCATGAGGATTGCAAAAAAACATTTTATAACCAATTATTTTAAACATATGACAACTCTTCTTATAAACAAATAAACAAATAAAAAGGAAGCTAACAGAAATTCTACCCTTTAACTCCATACCTCCCACTTTTTAACTTTCTACTATTTCAATCCATATCTCTTTATACTATCTCTCAAAAAGTTGTCATATTATCTTGATAGATTTTTCTTTTAGTCTTCTTACTCAAGATATAAGTGGTTTATACATGACAATTACTGCAATAGAATATTCTGTATTTGTGTCCTTACTGTTACCAGTGAGTTGTATACCAACAGATGATTTCTAATTGTTCAATAATGCCCTTTTCTTTCATACTGAATAACTCTTCTTAGCATTTTTTGTAAGACAAATCTGGTGTTGATGAAATCCCTCAGATTTTGTTTGTCTGGGAAAGTCTTTGCTTTTTCTTCATATTTGAAAGATCTTTTGCAGGATATAATATTCTAAGATTGAGGGTTTTTTTTTTCCTTTAGCACTTTGAATATATCATGCCCTCTCTCCTGGGCTGTAAGGTTTCCATTGACAATTATGCTGCCAGATGTATTGGAGCTCCTTTTTTGTGATTTTTTTCTTTTGTTCTTGTTTTTCTTAGGCTGCTTTCTCTATCCATGACCTTTGGGAACTTTATTACTAAATGCCTTGAGGTAGTCTTATTTGGATTAAATCTGCTTGGTGTTCTATGGCCTTATTTTACCTGAATATTGACATCTTTCTCTAACTTTGGAAAGTTCTATGTTATTATTTTCTTGAATAAACTTTCTACTCCAATTTCTCTATCTCCTCTTTAAGGCCAATAACTCTTGGACTTGCCCTTTTCTATTTTCTTGATGTTGCAGGCACGCTTCATTCTCTTTTATTCTCTTTTCTTTTTTCTCTTCTGATTGCATATTTTCAAATAACGTGTCATCAAGCTCACTAATTCTTTCTTCCACTCGATCAGTTCTATTGTTGAGAGGCTGTGATACATTTCTCATTTTGTCAATTGAATTGTTAAGCTCCAGAATTTTGGCTTGATTTTTTTTTTTATTATTTCAATCTCTTCATTAAATTTCTCTGACAAGTTTCTGAATTCCTTCTCTATGTTGACTTGAAGTGCACTGAGCTTCATCAGGACAGCTATTTTGAATCCTTTGTCTGAAAGGTCACGTATCTCCATCACTCTGAGATTGCTTACTGGTACCTTATTTAGTTTGTTTGGTGAGGTCATCTCTTCCTAGATGCTCTTCATGTGTGTGGATGTTCATCGATATCTGGGCCTTGAAGAGTTAGGTATTTATTGTAATATTCTCAGTCAGGGTTTGGTTTGAAGCCATCCTTCTTGAGAAGGCATTCCAGATATTAAAAGGGAAATGAATGTTGTGATCTAAGTTTTGGTGACTGCAGCAATTATCACCACTGGAGCTGTCCCAAGCCCAGTAATGCTGGGACTCTTGCAGACTCCTTATGGTACCACTTTGGAGAGCATGGATAAGATACAAGAGAATTCCCTGGATTACCAGGCAAATTCTCTCACTCTCTTCCCTCATTGTCTTTGCAGGGCTGCTGGAGTTAGGGAAGAGTGACATGGGCATTGCCTCATGGCCGCCAGCACCAGGTCACACCTAAAGCCAGCCTAGTCTTACCCAAAGTCTGTAGTGACTGTTGCCTGGGTACCTCTGATGTTTATTCATAGTCCAAGGGCTCTTTATTCAGCAGATGGTGAATCTTACCGGGACTGAGTTTTTCCCTTTAGGGCAGTGTGTTTCCTTCTGGTCCAGGGTGGATCCAGAAATGCCATCCAGGAACTAAGGCCTGAAATCAGGGGCTTCAGGAGTCTGTTTGATACTTTATTTTATTGTGGCTGAGCTGCAAAATAAAGTCCTTAGAACTTTTTTCTTTCCTTTCCTAAAGTAGATGAAGACTGTCCCTGAGCTGCCCTGCTTATAGTTGGGGGGATGGGGTGACACAGCCACTGGCATGGCACCACCACTGGTGTTTCACTGGGTCACATTCACCCCAAGTTCACTTGCTCCGAGCCACAGGAATTACCCAAGGTCTACAGCCTTTGTGGCCTGACCACCTTACGAATTTATTCCAGACCCCACCTGACTTTTTGTCAACAGGTGGTATGACTGGAACTGTGGTTTTGCAGCAGAGGATGTCCCTCTGGCCAGGCTGAATTAAATGTTCCCTCCACAGGTGTTGGCATATTTCTGTCCCATGCTGTGTTCCCCTGCGACAGAGCAGCTCTGAGTTCTAATGCAAAGTCCCACAGTCATTTCACCCTCCCTTCCCTGGGCACACAGATTCTCTCTTGGTGTTGGCACAACACTGCCTAGGGATAGAGAGGGGTGGCATAGGCAATGCTATCTTCTCTTGTCTTCCTCTTCAGTGCCTTTTTCCTTGATATAATGTTAAAGGTGCTTCCTTGCATGGACAGTTGTTGCATTTGGCGTTTGTGCTAGGGGATGATTGCTGGAGGGTTCTATTCAAGCCATTCTCCTCCACCACCTTCTCAATAGCTTCTGATTTAATGAAGTAGAAAAACTTTCCCATGTAAGTAGAAGAAATGAAGTACTTGTCTCACTACCCCTCTGACATTTAAGAGTATACTCTTTTGTTTAATTAGTTAAGAAACATGAAGTTAACATGAATTTTTACAATAATGTGCTTCTGAATTTTTCTAATGACTTAGTTAAACATTAAGACTATGAATTTACACCTACCAGGGTCTTAAATCATTTGAGTTCCTTCTAGTAGCAAGGAACGTGGCCCTCTTGGGTGACCATAAGAATAGGAGTTCATTGTAAAGATACAAAAGGGAAAACAATGACCGCCACCACAACTTCTTCTGCACAGCACAACCAAACAAGAAAGGCACACAGGATGGTCCCATGGAAGATCAATATAATTGGATGAACTGGATGGTGGCTCATCACCATTGTACCGCAGCTTTAGTAGCTACAGTATTATCACTCTTGCCTCTCTTTCCTGTTGATAAAATTCAACTGTTCTCTGCCTTTTTTCCTACTGTTCTGTCTACTACTTGCTAGTTGATTCTCCTTGTAGAGTTCTGATCTGATAGATCTGGCAGGTGACTCACATGTATGGGGTTTGCTTAGGGCAGAGTTTTCATCCTAGCTTGTCTGGAATGAAACTCATCTCTCAGCCGTTTGACTTTAGCTAGTGTGACCTCAGTGAGGTTCAAAGAACACAGGGTTGTAATGCTTCAGAAGAGTGCTATACAAAATTTTCACCAAATATTACTGAAATTTAAAGTATTCATATTTCTGGCACGCTAAGTCTTCCTTAAAGGACTACTGAAAGGTTCAAGTACCTCAGACTGCCTCTCCAGTATAATGCATTATGATTTGAACCAACATCTCTGGATATCTAACTTGCCATATGCCAACACATATTCTACCATCTTGAAATAATTTTAAAAGATTCCTGAAAATATGTTTTCTCATAGCTCTATTTTTACATCTGCTACCTTTGCTAGAATGACTTTCATCAACTCTTCTGCTTGGACTTGGATAACTTCTACTCATCTTTCAAGATTCAGTTCAAGCACTATAACAAGTATAATTTGTTTCTTCCCTGTCTAACGTCTTTTCCTCCTTCTTTTGGTAATTTTCCCTTAGGAAACCACTGTTCCCTTACCTTCAGCCTACATTGTTTGGAGGAAGCTTACCCCATGAACCCAAGGTTGGGAGAATGAGGGTGATCAACCAATACTTTTTGTTCTCTTAGCTATATGTTTGGATCAAGAGTGGACATGTGACCCAAGCAAGGCCAGGGACTTTCAATCATCTGGGGTCATTTTATAGAATTACTAAGAAAGGATGTTTGCTTTTCCAAAGTTGAGTGGGAAAATGTAAGCCTGGAGTTTCCAGTGTCAGTATTTTTCATCATATGGGGATAGCCAATGCATGAAAAACCAACACAGCTACAACTATACTTGAGAGAGTGAGAGACTGACAACATATCGGGGTACGTGGATCAAACTATAACTGAATGTAACTCCCGCTGAAATTTTCCTTTATGTAAGACAGTAAATTTCCTTCTTTTTTTTTTTTTTTTTTTTTTGGCTTAAGTGAGATTTATCTGATTTTTTTTTTACCATCTGTGATATATGATCTAAATAATACTAGCCAGGTGCTTAAGTTTTATAAAGAAACAAAATTTTGCTGTTTATAATGGATCTTCAGTATGTTTTTTGAACTAAAATTAACACATTTAGCAATTCATAAGAGACTGTTATTAATCAAACAGTTAAAATTGTGTTTGTCTTTTTTTGATTTAGCATCTTGTGTCACATATTTCTGTTTGTCTTTTCCCGCCGCACTGGACTGTGAGCTCGTGGAAGGTGGGAACTGTGTCTCATCTATCTTCATGCAGTCAGGGCCTGGTGCATTATATGGCATATTGCTGCATTCATTAACTATTTGGTGAACAATGAAAGAAAGACGGACAAACTTTTAGCTGTTTTATTAATAATGGTATTTTCTGAATTGCTGAATGTGTTCGTTTTAGTTCAAAAATATATTTAATTTTCATTATAACCAGCAAAATTGTGTTTCTTAGTCAAATCTAAGATTTTCTCTCCTCAATGTATTTCTACATAAAACAAAAATCCACCAAATTTAGCACTGTATTTTCTTAGCGGAATCTAAGTATGAGTTTTAAAATTTCAGCCTAAGGATCCCATTTGAGTGGTTCAACAACAGTGAACAAATTAACAGAGAGAGAAATGAGGTTGATGAGGGGATCAAAGCCTGGATCGCCGAGGGTCTCAATTTCAATGCTAAGCAGTTTGGATTTTATTGTGTAGGCAATTTGGAGCCATTGAGCAGTAACCGTACAAGATCCGTGAGTGGCAGGTTCAGGACATGGAAAAAGGGCCAAAGGATCTGAGGATCAGGAGGACGCTGGAGAGCCCCGCGGAGAGTCGGGAACCATCCAGATGGAGACCACGGCCATGGGGATGAGGAGGAGGTGGTTCCCCACATCTGGGGGCTGGATGAAGGGGTGAGAAGGTAAATCAAAGATGACTCCAGATTTCTGACTTGGATAATAGTCATTTACCAAGAAAAAAAAATTAAAATAGCTCAGATAAGTTGATCTGGAAAAGAAACCAATTTTACTTTGGACACATGGAGTTAAAGAGAAAAAAAAGGAAAAAGAAGTGCCAAAAAGAAAAACCATGTGGGCTTCATTGATCTTATCCGGCAGTAGCTCCTAATGTGGCAGCTGGAGCTGAGCACGTGGCTCTTCTGCCTTGCAAATGTCCCCTCGGCTGGGTCCCAGCCTGCCCAAGCCCCGGGAAGGCAGCAGTGGCCTCTGCTGAGCTTGGGCTCCGCCGCCTGCTCTGAGGCACGTGTTCCCTTTAAGCTTGAGGATGGCTCTCGTTTGCCCAAGCTGTAAGGACGCTTCTTACATGACATAAGCAGGTTGTTGAAATTGGGATGGAAAACTGCATTTCGCTTTAAGATATTCTGGAGTGGGTTTGAAAATAGCTGAAAGAATGTAGAAAGATATTTTATTTATGAGACCTAACAATAAAATTTCCTTAATTCAGAACGAGTCCCTGTCACTGTGATACGTTCCCTCTGCTGCCTGGTTACAGCCACTCAGCGGCAGGGGAAGTGCGACAGACAGACAGTGCGAGTCAGTCCAGCCAGGGCAGGACAGGGCCCAGTGCAAACCCCGAACTGCATTTTATCATCTGTATCTGATTTCTTCCCCTTTCACCAATAGATGTCCCTGTAGCAAACGAAAGAATTTTGAAAGGAATCCAGGGGTGTAATTAAGTGAGACAATACAGATGCCAAAATTTAAACACTGCCAGTTTTATGTAATTTAATTAATACTGTGGAGAGAAAAAAAATGCTTGTCTGTGCAGTATTTTGTGGAGTAAAGAGCTGCTGACGAAAGGGTGTCATTCTGACAGAAACCAGCGAAATAAAGACTTTCTCCATAGATGGCTCTATTCGATTAGAAAGAACAATAAAATTCAGAGTCCTGTTTATTATTTGATGTCTGACATTTACAAGTCTGTGGGCAATGTGATTATCTATAGAAATTCCAGCAGCACACCATCGTCCCTTACAGGTGTACCTGTCTTTCCGGACAACCTTTTAGACATCTATTACTCACAGCACCTGTTTCCTCTGTGGTTTACTGCGCTTGTCGATGAAGCTTTCCTCACGGATGAGTGGAGGGAGGATATTTTTAAACTGAAAGAATGATTCTTTTACTTAAAAATACAAATATGCAGGTATTATTACCAGCTTTTTTTATCTTTTATTCAGCCAGGACATTTTGATAAATATATATTTCATCTTCCTCAGAGAAGTAGTGAATAATCCTTTAGATGTAGACTCAAAATCAATTTTCATAATAACTGTGGGTCTGGCTCACAGCTCCCTAAATGAAAATCAGGGAACATGAAAAGAGGAAAAAACTCTGTGATCAGCAAAACACTCAAACAGCATCTTGATGTCCCAGGTTGCTCCTCATTTGCAGCATATGGGTTTTGAATGAGGGAAAACTATTCGAAATTTCAAAGACTTTAGGGTTTTATAGTTGTCTTTATTTAAAATATTCCTTTGCTCTCTTTGTACTTTATAGTTCTTTTCAAAACTTTCATCCACAGCACACAGTAAACACAGTGTTCTGTAAGTGAAAAAGAGGGAGAAATGAAAGGATACAATGGCAGGGAAAGGGAGAGAGCTGCCAGCCTCCTGTGACAGGAATCATACTTCTTCACGCTGACACATAATTAGAAATAAGCCACGTAGTCAGATTTATAGTTTTAGTTAGAATGCAGAGTCAAGATAAACAAGATAAAATATTGGGGAAATAGATCAGTTTTTGAGAGTTCAATAATACGTATGCCATATAATTAAAGTTTAAATGAAAACATGCTCCATTTTAACTAAGCATACATAAAAGGTACATTTTGATAATGCTGACATACTTGAAGTTTCAGAAAATTTAATCTCTGGAGATGGGCATGAACAAAGCCTACTGGATATTATCTCCTCTAGTAGTAGTTGGGTTTACCCATCGTTGAGAAAAAACTGCCCCCAACACTTTGTGGCTTAAAACAACCACCGTTATATTTATTCACAATTCTGTGCATCAGAATTTTAGGAAGGGCACTTCTTTTGCTCTTTGACACATTGGCCAGTGTCATCACCTTAAGTCATAGGGCTTCACTGGCATGGCCATCATCTCGGAGGAGAAGCTGAAAGGACTGACAAGGACTTCTCCCTGTCCCTCCACTTGGCCAGACATGGGCTTCTTGACATGTGGATCCCACGAGAGCTTTCCCGAGAGAAGCGTAGGCAGAAACTGCAGGTGAAAGTTACAAACAGCATCCTCTGCTACATTCTCGTGGTCAGATGCAAGCAAAAGGCCAGGCCATTTCCAAGTGAAGATAAACAGACCCTTCCTCTCAATAGGAGGAGTAGCAAGAATTTGAGGCCGTCTATAATCTACCAGAATACACTTTCTGGCCATAAAATATTTACATTCTCTGACATGCAAAATACACTTACCTCCACCGAAGACTCCATATAACTCCCATCCCATTATGGAAGCAGGCTTTAAGGCAAAGATGAGGATCACATCATCTAAGTCACACAGGGGTAGACCCATGAATTAAAGAGACAATTCCCCCACCACCACCGCCCACACCCACACACAGTAACTGCAGCAGACACTCCAAATCCAAAAGCGGGGAATGGGAAGCATGTAGCAATACTGAAATCTAGCCAGACGTGTTCTCAAGTTTCTCTGGCTTATTGAAAAAGACCTAGATCTACCCTCTGGAAGTAGCTCTACTCTGCACTTGGCTCTTTTCTTTGGACTTTTGGCTCTACCCTCTGGATCACCCTTCCTTTTCTGTACTGTTTGCAAAGAAGTAGTTTTCTGATTACCTTCAGGGTACTGGGAGAGAGAACACCTCTTTTTATTTTGTACTGGCTTTGTCCCTTTCAGTCCAAACTGGTACAGCTTCTTACACAACTCTGTGGGGTTTCAGTATATAAAATCATAATCCAAGCCACTAGACAAAAGTTGTGCCTACGTATCTCTTGGAGATAAGCCTTCTACAGCTATGAGTCAGAGTGCTGTGGAAAATGCCCTTTAGAGTCTTAGAAGAATTTTATCTGGCTTAGGAGTAATAAGCACCACTTAAAACTTTTTCTGACCTTAACAAAGGGTTTTAAATCTGTGCCCTTGACTTGATCTTAACTCTGAGACCACGGGTTCCACCATCCATCTTTGATCTTTCCCTGAGTCACCTCTTACCTTAAGAAACTTTTGGCCACTGGTCAGGCTAGAAATGAGAAATAGTTTTATTTTTCAAACCAGCAAGACCTAAGTTGAAATATGTTCTTTAAATTCTGCTTGAAAATCAAACAGTTCCTTTTTAAATCCATTTCTTTATTATCAAAAGCTAAAAGAAGCCTGTTGGCACTTTTTTTTTTCTTTTCTTTTTCATTTTATTTATTTATTTATTTATTTATTTTTATTTAAACCTGCCAGCTTTAGGGCTCATGGTCTGGGAAGGAAAATCTTGACCAGAGTCCTTAGCAATAGCACAAATTGACACACCACATCAGGAGCTGCCTCACAAGTGTGGCGAAAGAGCCCTGAATAACATATTAGCAGCTCTCCCCTAGCAGCAGATCAAGCAACCTCAGAAGTAACTATACACTGTTAGGCTCACAGGTACCTGTTGCTCTTCTCATCCCACCTAAAGTGGCAACAGGGCTCAAGTAATGGTTAACAGTGGCAAGATATTCCCCAAAGACTGGGGCACTTATATATCCCATTCAGGGATTTAGAGCCGAATACAAACATATTGGAAAACCTTGATAACCGACTGCTCCATGCAAACTACAAGCAACAAAAGAGAGGGTAACCCCATAGCCCAACACAGTGTCTTCCATCTCAAACTAGTGGAGGGCAGCGGAGTCACACACACAAAAGTGATCCAACACCTTGGCATCTAAGCGAAGGATCTAAACTCACTAATCTCCTTTGGCAGGAGGTGAAGACAGCAGGTCAGAGATAACCCAACAGGCTAAGACACCTATAAGGTGATACAGGACCATAGCGCATCTCCCCAGCACTGTCAAGGAACATCCCTTTGGGGACTTGGAGTTAAGGCCATAAACCAATACCAGCACCCCCAGTTCTTGACAAAGTAGCCTGATGAGAAAGAATCAGTTAAAGAACACAGGAAACATGAACGATCAGAGAGAAAAGTCACCTCCAAAAGAAAATATTCAATCTCCATCAATAGATATCAATTTATATGATATGATTAAACTGACAGAGGAAGAATTCTGAATAGGGATTGTAAGAAAACTCAATGGAATTGAAGAGAAAATAGAAACCCAACATAAAGAAACCACAAGAACAATACAGGAAATGAATGAAAAATTCTCTTAAGAAATTGAAATACTACAGAAAAACCAAACAGAAATCTTGGCAATGAAGGAGGCATTCAAGGAACTTCGAAATACAGTGGAAATCCTCAAGAACAGAATGGATCACACAGAAGAAAGAATCTCAGAGCTTGAAGATAATGCCTATGTGCTAAACAAATCAGATGAAGAAAAAGAACAAGAAACAAGAGACAAGACCAAAACATACAAGAAATGGTGGGCTTATGTAAAGAAGCCAAATACAAGAATCATTGGCATCCCAGAGGGAGAAGAAGAAAATATACAAGGGCTGGAAAATTAATTTCATGAAATACTGGAGGAAAATGTGCCTGACCTAGCTAGGAATCTTGATATCCAGATACAAGAAGCACACAGAAATCCTGGGAGACTCAATGTGAAAAGGCAATCACCACATCACGTAGTTATTAGGCTGACCAAAGTAAACACGAAAGAAGCAATTCTTCGAGCAGTGAGGCGAAAGCAGCAGATAACCTACGAAGGAAAACCTATCAGACTAACTGCAGACTTCTCAACTGAAACTTTATAAGCCAGAAGGGACTGTGTGTCTATCATTAATCTTCTAAAATGGAATAATGCTCAACCTAGAATTCTCTAACCGGCAAAATTAAGTTTCATCTATGAGGGAGAAATAAAGACCTTCCCAGACAAGCAATCACTGATGGAATTTACGAAGACCAGACCAGCCCTACAGGACGAACTGCATTACACGCTGAACAGCGCAATAGACACTCTCCAAAGTAAAATCACTCAAGAGTTAAAGCCTAGAACATGGAATCCATGACGGCCCAAAACAAAACAATAGGAATTCACCCAGCAATATGAATGGAAATCAACCTCAGATTTCAATCTTCTCAATAAATGTGAATGGCTTAAACTGTCCTCTGGAGAGACAAAGACTGGCAGAGTGGATAAAAATCCACAAGCCTAGTATCTGCTGTCTAGAAGAAATGCATCTAACCCACAAAGATGCTTTCTGGCTCAAGGTCAAGGGATAGAAAACAATCCTCCAGGCAAATGGAAATCAAAATAAAGCAGAGGTAGCTACACTTATTTCATATAACATAGGCTTTAAAATAGCAAAAGTAAGAAAGAACAAAGACAGCCACTATATAATGGTGAAAGGAAATATTCAACAAGAAGAATTAATTCTTAATATTTATGCACCCAACTCAGGAGTGCCCAGTTACATAAAGCAAACCCTGCCTGATATAAATACCATGATAAACAATAATGCCTTAGTAGCCATTGACTTCAACACACCATGGAATGAACTGGACAGACCTTCCAAACAGAAAATAAGCAAAGAAATAATGGACTTAAACAGAGCTCTAGAGCAAAAGGATCTGACAGAACATTCCACCCAAATAAAGCTGAATATACATTCTCCTGATCTGCTCATGGAACTTTCTCCAAAATTGATCACATACTAGGCCATAAATCAGACCTCAACAAATTCAAGAAAATAGAAATTATACCGTGTATCTTCTCTGATCATAGTGGTATAAAGTTAGAGTTCAATTCCAACAGAAATACCCACCAGTTCACAAAGTCATGGAAATAAAACAATCTATTATTGAATAACTATTGAGTCAAGGAGGAAATACAGAGGGAAATCAAAAGTTTCAAACTAAATGATAACAGAGACATAAGTTATCAAAACCTGTGGAATACAGCAAAAGCATTCCTGAGAGGAAAACTAATAGTAATAAATGCTCATATCTAAAAGACAGAAAGCTCAAAAATCGACAAACTAATAAGCATTCTCAAGGAATTGGAAAATGAAGAACAAATCAATTCCAAACCTAGTAGAAGAGAAGAAATAACTAAGATCAAAGCAGAAGAACTAAATGAAATTGAGAATAAAAGAACTATATGGAAGATCTACAAAACCAAAGGCTGTTTTTTTTGAAAAGATAAACAAAATGGACAGCCCTCTTGCTAGATTGACAAGAATTTGAAGGGAAAGGACTCTAATGAACTCAAATAGAAATGAAAAAGGAGAGGTCACAACAGACACCATGGAGATGCAAAACATTATCTTTGATTACAATAAAAACATATATGCCCCAAAACTACATAATGTGGAGGAAATGGACAAATTCCTGGAAACATACAACCTCCCTAAGTTCATCCAGGAGGAAATAGAATTCCTAAATAGACCAATTTCAAGTACAGAAATTGTAGAAGCAATTAAAAACCTTTCAAAAAGGAAAAGTCCTGGACCAGATGGCTACACTTCAGAGTTTTACCACACATACAAAAAAGAACTCATAATAATACTACAGAAATTATTCCACAACATTGAGAAAGGTGGTATCCTCCCTAACTCATTCTACAAAGCCAATATCACCTTGAAACCAATGCCAGGAAAGGACACAAGAAAAAAAAGAAAACTACAGACCAATATCCCTCATGAATATAGATGCAAAAATCCTCAACAAAATTTTAGCACATCAAATCCAACAGTATATCAAAAAAATAATTCATTATGACCAGGTGGGCTTTATACCAGAGATACAAGTCTGGTTCAACATATGCAAATCTATAAATGCAATTCACCTAATAAATAAAAGCAAGAAAAATACCATATAATTCTCTCAATGGATGCAGAAAAAGCATTTGATGAAGTCCAGTGCACCTTTATGATAAAAACTCTTAATAAGATAGGCATAGATAGGACATACCTTAAAATTATCAAGGCCAGTTATGATAAACCCACTGCCAATATCATACTGAATGGGGAAAAATTGAAACCATTCCCACTTAGAACCAGAAACAGACAAGGTTTCCCACTATCTCCACTTCTATTCAACATAGTACTGTTGGCACTTTTCAACATCCTGCCTGGGAATTTCCTTAGCCAAATCCACAAGTTCATTAGGTACATATTCTGTTTTCTAGGTTCCTGCTAGTATCAGTTTTGGCAAATGTTCTGCAGCTACAGAATACAGGTCACTATTTTTCCAGGCTTTGATAACAATTTCCTCACTGCCTTTCTGGTTTGCACTAAGTCTTCTCAGTTCCTTTCAGGTTTCTGTCCATCAAAGCCAACACCATCTATTTGGAGTGTATGTGACTAAAGCATCCCACTTCTGAGACCAAATTCTGTTTCAATTTTTCTATTTCCATGCAACAAAGCACCTTGGAACATAGTGACTTAAAAACAGCAATTATGAATTATAATTCTGTGTGTGACTAAGAAGTTCTTTTGCTTAATGTAGTGTTATGGGAAGTGTGGAGTAGCTGGCAGGTTAGGAATGTCCTTGCTCACACAGCTGGTCTGGGTTCAGTGAGGCTATAGACTGGGCTGTTGGCACTCTTCCATAGTGCAACTCCATGGCAGTGTGAGCTTCACCATAACATGGAGGCTGAGTCCCAGCAAAGGGCATTCCAAGAGGGGAAGGGAGAAGCTATAGATCTTGTAACGCCCAGCCTCAAAAATCACACAGCATCACTCCTACCACACTCTAGATTAGAACAGGTCAGAGCAAACTAAAGTAAAGAGAGATGAGACAGAGCCTATCTCTTCCTGTGGATATGGCCAGGTCACGTTGCAAAAATACAGGTAGAAGGCCAGGCGCAGTGGCTCACGCCTGTAATCCTAGCACTCTGGGAGGCCGAGGCGGGTGGATTGCTCAAGGTCAGGAGTTCGAGACCAGCCTAAGCAAGAGCGAGACCCCGTCACTACTAAAAATAGAAAGAAATTATCTGGCCAACTAAAATATATATAGAAAAAATTAGCTGGGCATGGTGGCGCATGCCTATAGTCCCAGCTACTTGGGAGGCTGAGGCAGAAGGATCGCTTAAGCCTAGGAGTTTGAGGTTGCTGTGAGCTAGGCTGACGCCACGGCACTCACTCTAGCCCGGGCAACAAAGCGAGACTCTGTCTCAAAAAAAAAAAAAAAAAAAATACAGGTAGAATAGACAACACAGGGCAGCAAATAGTTGGGGATGTTGGGATGGGGTGAATGCATTCTACATGTGAGGAGGACCTGAACTGGGTGGGGAGAGGGCAGAGTGTTATGGGTTGAATTGTGTCCACCCTAAATTTATATGCTGAAGTTTTAATCCCCCCCATACTTCAGAATGTGACCTTATTTGGAAATGGGGTCATTGAAGATACAATTAGTAAGATGAAGCCATACTGGAGTGAGGTAAGTCCCTAATTCAATATCACTATCCTTATACAAAGGGAAAATTCAGACACGGGTCTCTGGGCACAGGGAGAACATTATGTTAGGATGGAGACAGAGATCAGGGAGATCAGCAGAAGCCAAGGGAGGCCAAAGACAGCCAGCAAAGCACCCAAAGCTGTGGAACAGACTCTCCCTCTCAGCCTCGGGAGGAACCAACCCAGCTGACACCTGGATCTCAGCCTACCAGACCCCAGAACTGTGAGGCAATACATTTCTGTTGCTTAAGCCACTCGGTCTGTGGTACTCTGTGGCAGCAGTCCTAGGAAACTAATACAAATAGCCATAGGCCTTTTGTTGAACAGAATAGAAAAATTTCCTTTAGGTAAAACCTTTCAAATTCTTAAAGCATCCAGGTATTCAGGTTAATACAAGTAGCAGCATTTTCACAGAAAACACAGCACTCAAATATTTTCTTTTCTGAGGTAGTTTCTGCTACCTTCTATTCCAAAATCATATGTAGTGTTATAATAAGGAATCTGACACATGTGTGTGTAACTGTGTGCACCTTTGTGTGTGTGTGTGTGTGTGTGTGTGTTGTGATTTTTGAAAGACCACAAAGTACAGCCATTCTCAGTTACCTAGACTGGAAAGGCTTTCCTCACTGGCACCTGCTGGTTTTGCTTTAATGCTGTGCACAATGAGACTCATGCTGAGACCTCACCTACTCCTGCACAGGAAACTCCACCAGAAAGCCAAGATCGGCCAGGTGGGTGTCATTCACACCCAAATCTTCATGTGCACAGGTAACTGGCAGCCACTGTCATTTTTTTTTTAAAGAAAAGAAATTTTTGAACTCTTTTGTTCTGGTTCCCTGGATAGCTATTTTACTTGTTTACAAAAAAAGTGGTACTGCTATCTGATACCAATGCAGCATGCTAAAACACTGGTATAGATGCTGGAATATGTATGAGGAGATGACGAAGATTGATCTGTCCATGGAGGATTGAAATGTGAGCATCTGCTGTAATGGCACTAAAAAGAATTAGACTCATCAACTATAGTGATTCATAATGATAGCTGTGTTTGCTCTTAGAATATTAAGGGAATCAACCATTCACCTAATTGCCAAAAGGATTTTTTTTTTTTTTTGCCCTATAACTTTGCACTCTCTCACTCTCTCAATATATAGACTTTCATATAGATATATTCCAAAATGGTATTACTGGCTCAAGCATAAATGTAGCAAAAAAATTAAAATGAGCTAATATCTTTGATTAATGCTAGTTTCTATGCCTGAACTTAGGAACATAAATATCCCTTTAAAAGCAATGCTGTCTGCAAATAAGATCAAATCAAATTTCAAGGCACTTTGTTAATGAAAAGTATCGATTTTTATAGCATTTGGTCCAAACCATTGCCAATGTTCAATCTATTTGATATCCCTCTTAGCAATGAGCTTTTTATCCTTGAATGTACAGAGGTCCTTCTTTTTCTCCTTCATAATCTTCTCATTTTCATCCTACTCTCAGCTTTAGGCCTCAGTTCTTTTCTCTCTACATTCTCTTCCTTGTTGAGCTCACTCACTCCTACAATGCCAGCAGTCACTCTAAGCACTTGACTGTTAAATCTTAGTAAGGTGATTCCTCCCTTTCTGATGTACTTGCCCAGGAAACCTGTCCTTTCCAACCTAACTGCTCCATTTTTTAATTACACAGTTGTAAGCCTCCAACCTTCCAAATCTTACCACACTTATAAGTCCAGCTGAAGATCCAGGTCATACTTTCTAACTTTTTCCTGGACCTTGATAACTCACATGCTCTTTCTTTTTGCACATCAGAATGCATCAGATACTCACACGAAGACAGGCCCTGCTCCATTGTGGGGAGTAGAATTTGATGACTGAACATGACATTTTGACCAGGTACATGAGATGGGGTAAGATATTATAAACGGGGTAGTTGGAAGGGAAGTAGACACAGCCCAGCCAGTATGACCCCTCAATCAGTTCTAGCAACTATTAGGCTGGCATCTCTGAAAGATCACACCTACTGCCATAGACTCATCTTCACTGTTGAAGTAAATAGTAATCGTAGACCACCATATGATACCCCATATGTTTTATTGAAAATTTCTATTTAAATCCAGTGTTCTTGCTTAGCTTTAGCATGTTTATATTTTATCTCCCCAGTTAGGTTATAAATCTCTAAAGAAAATGTTTAATCATAGTTTTCTAATACCTCCGAGTGGGTCTAAATCTGCTGGGGCAGTAAAATAATAAAGATTCACCCAGAAGGTATTCTAGTTAAACAGTTGTGATTTTATTTGATTTTACCAACCACCAGGACCTCCTAACTGAGGTATAATCATAACTGAAATGAAAACAATACATTAAACCAAATGAGTAATAGTGGCAAGTAAAAAAGATTGACATGGAAAATCTATTATTTGTGGCTGTTTGAACCCAACAGTTAAGTGAGTGTGCTGAAACCAGGGACTTCTTTGTCATCATAACAGAAAGAAATGTTTACAAATAGTTCAGAATCTCCCCTATGGCACCCCCATAAGGACCTGCCTTTGGCAACATGTGACGGAGTTATTGGTTTCACTTTACTTCTGGAACAGAATACCATTTCATAGAAAGGACCCTTCAAAAATGATAATTTTCATTTGAAAATAAAATATAGAGATATCTTGCTTGACAAATAGTAGCATTCTTATGTGTTAAAGTAGTCGATGTTCAGAAACAAACAAAATGTTAATAATCAACTCAAAACAAAGGTATTATATCCTGCAAAAGACCTCAGGATAGAAATCATTGTAGTAGGTTACGACTTTCAGTTCTCTCTGAGAGAAAAGTATGTCTTTGAAAAGCAGACATGAAAGTGCATTACAAATTTTCTATATATTTGTTTTTCCATCCCACAGATATATGTGGTTTGGTTAATTTAACAAAATGAGTTATATTATATGGTCAACATAATTATAGCCTACTATAAAGTAACCCTTGTTGAAACACCATAGCTGAATAATAAGAAACAGAACCGGAAAGTGAAAGTGACTAAAACCAAAGCATTTTCAAGAGAATAGGGAAAATCAGAGTGGAACAGGAGGTGGTAACCACATTAAAGTCATTAAGATTTCTGAACCTGAATGCTACCCTGCTTCTATTTCCACACCAGTGGACTCTTTGAATATTAGATGAAATAGATGGGTTTGGGTGCCCGAAAATCAATCTCCCTAACACCTTACTCAACATAGACACTGTGCACCAAGGGTATGAGGTAGTTTCTCATTTCCGTTACTTGAGAAGATGTATGATTATTGAATAATTATACAGTAAATGTGCACAACTTTGCTACATTTTCCCTGTATCTTTTTTTTTTTTTTTAAACAGTCTATTAGGCTGGAATTCCCACTGCAGTGACTAGCGATGATTATTACCATGACTGGGCTGAGGCCGGGCTGCACCCCTGGAGCAATCCCTCAAGATTTCTGAGCCTTGTTGAGCGTCAGGGATGCCTGTGAGCAGGTAAATCTCACAGACATATGGCCCATTTGCCACTTGAGGCAGAGGAACTATATCTTTCATTTTAATTCTCATAAAACATGTTTTGGGACCAAGACATTTTTGATGCATAAATCTTGGGCACTGAAAGTTCAATCTTGTTCTCTTGACTCTGGAGTTATTTCAGGCCATATGCCACTGCCAATATTTCCAGTACAACAAACGATGCGAGTGAGGACAAAGGTGGAGGAGAGGGTAGGTGGTAAGTTCACACACAGGATGCTTTACAGTAAATGTTTGTTATGCGTTCATGTTGGGAATTAATTATTCTCACAACTAGGGAATGGAAACCACTGCCCAAAGACAGAAACCACAAGATCAATGAATCATGAAATCATCAGTGGAAAGAACCATTGCTGAAATCCTTTTCATAGCAGCTGCTCAGTGTTGTTTGTAGTAGCTGTCGTTGTTCAACCTCTTTTGGGAAATGTCCAGAAATAAGGAATGCACTCAGGTCAGTTCATGCCCATTTAACACAACACTCTGCCATCCAAAAGTATTTTTTCTTTGTTGAAACAAAACCTTCCCCTTTTCAACTTTCATTCCTTCATAAAATAGAAATAAATTCTTTTTTATTTCAATAGATTTATAAGGTAGAAGTGTTTTTGTTGGATGAATGAATTGTATAATGATGAAGTCAGGGCTTTTAGTGCACCTGTCACCAGAATAGTGTACATGGTACCCAATAGATAGGTAGATTTTCATCAGTCACCCACCTTCTACCCTCTCCCCTTCTTAGTTTCCCATGTCCATTATATCACTTTACGACCATATATATCCCTCATATAGCTCCCACTTATAAGTGAACATATGAGGTATTTGTTTTTCCATTCCTGAAGTACTTCACTTAGGATAATGTCCTCCATTCCCTTGCAAGTTGCTACAAAAGACATTATTTTATTCCCTTTTTTTGGCTGAATAGTACTTCATGGTGTGTTTGTGTGTGCGTGTGTGTGTGTGTGTATACCACATTTTCTTTATCCACTCATCAGTTGATGGACACTTAGATTGATTCTATATCTTTGCAATTGTGAATTGTGATGCAATAAGCATTCAAGTGCATGTGTCTTTTTTAAAAAACAATGTCTTTGCCTTTGGGTAAATACACAGTAATGAGATTGTTGGATTGAATGGTAGGTCCACTTTTACTTCTTTGATGAATCTCCATATTGTTTTCCATAGAGGTTGTGCTAATTTACATTCCCTCCAACAGTAGAGAAGTGTTCCATTTTTACTGCATCTGCACCAATATCTATTACTTTTTAACTTTTTAATAATGGCCATCATGATGGGGTAAGGTGGTACTTCATTGTAGTTTTCATTTGCATTTCCCTGATGATAGGTGATATTGAGTATATTTTCATGCTTGTTGACCATTTGCCTATCTTCTTTTGGAAAAAATATGTTCATGAATTTCACCCACTTTTTGACAGGGTTTTATTTGTTTTTCTCTTGCTGATTTGTTAGAGTTCTTTGTAGGTTCTAGATATTAGCCCTTTGTTAGATATACAGTTTGTGAATATTTCCTCCCATTCTGTAAGTTGTCTGTTTGCACTGTTGATTATTTCCTTCATTGTGCAGAAACGTTTCAGTTTAATTAAGTCCCATTTATTTATTTTTGTTGTTGCTGTATTTGCTATTGGGGTCTTACTCATAAATTCTTTGCCTAGGGCAATATCTGGAAGAGTTTTCTTATAGAATTTTTATGGTTTCAGGCCTTACAGTTAAGTCTTTAAAACATCTTACATAAATTTTTGTATATGATGTGAGACAAGAATCTAATTTCATTTTCCTGAATGTGGCCATCCAATTTTCCCAGCATGACTTATTGAATGGGGTGTCCTTTCCCCAGTGTATGTTTTTGTCTGGTTTGCCAAAGATCAGTTAACTGTAACTATATGGCTGTATTTCTGGGTTCTCCATTCTGTTCCATTGGTCTGTATCTACCTTCATACCAGTACCATGCTGTTTTGGTTACCATAGCCTTGTAGTGTAATTTGAAGTCAAGTGATTCTGTGAGCTTTAGCTATTGGGTGTTTTTATTATAGTGGTGGGGATCGATTGTTCTGTTCCATGTATAGAATACTTTTAAGCTTTTCTTGTAGGACAGGTCTAGTGATGAAAAATTCCCTTAGCATTTACTTGTCTGGGGAAGACTTTATTTATCCTTCATTTATGAAACTTAGTTTTTCAGGACACAAAACTTTTGGCTGGCTATTATCCTGTATAAGAAGACTAAAAATAGGACCCCAGTCCCTTCTGGATTGTAAGGTTTCTGCTGACAAGTTTGCTGTTATTCAGATAGGTTTCCTTTGTAAGTTACTTGATGCTTCATCTCACAGCTTGTAAGATTTTCTCTTCACATTGACTTTGGCTAGACTGATGACTATGTGTCTTGGTGATGTCTTATTTGCCATGAGCCCTCCAGGTGTTTGATGACCTTGCATCTCGATGTCTATATCTCTAGCAATAACAAGAAAGCTTTCCTGCATTATTCCCTCAAATAGATTTTCCATTCTTTTTGCTTTTTCTTCTTCTCCTTCAAGGATACCTATGATTCTTATATTCATTTGCTTTACATAGTCCCATATTTCTCAGAGAGATTGTTCATTTTTCTTGATTTTTTTTCTTCTTTTTGATTGTATTAATTTGAAATCCTTATCTTCAAGTTCTGAAATTATTTTGTTAAATTTCTCCTTAATCCCTTTGATCTTACTTGCCCTACATATTCTGAATTTCTTGTCTAACATTTCAATAATTTCCTTTTGGTTAGAGTCCAGCACTGGAAAACAATTGTCATCCTTTGGGGATATCAAAGCAGCCTGTTTTTTAACATTGCCAGAGTTCTTATGCTCATTCCTTCTAATCTGGAATCTCTTTTCTCAGTCCAAGAAAGATTGCTTGCAGGACACCTGTTCTCCTCCGCTGGAAACTCTGCTTCTCAGTGAAGAGGAGGTGAGGTCCCTGAGTGGTGTGCTTGAGTTCTACTTCAGAAGATTGACCGGGAAGGAGAGGGCCAGATGCACTGTGAGCCTTTAACACTGCTACTCTCCTGTATCTCCCCATTCCCCTGGGGCTGTCATGGGTGTTGAACATGCATTGTGGGTGATCAGCGTACATGGCATGAGCGTTCAACCTACCCAGGTCCAGTGGCAGCAGTGGGTGCTTATCAGGTGAGAAATAAATTCTTAATGAGAACTTGAAACATTCTTGAAAACAAAAAATAAAATTTGTTTTGTGACAAAAAAAAATTAAAATTAGATAGAGCAAAAAATACATAGAGCCCAAAATCTTTCTGTTTTAACTGGGAATATTATTCATGGTGAACCCCAATATCGTCTAATAAAGATCTATAATTCTTTTAATGGACCATTTCCAGAAATGAAGGAGGGGGGAGAAAACATATAATATAAGCACATTTTATAGAATATTTAAGTGTCTGAGCTCATTTAGTATACCCACAAGTTTAGGATTAGAAGGGGAGGTGATTTTGATGCTCTCCTACACAGGGCTCATTTGCTAGTCTCTGAAAAATTTACTTTTCTTGACTTTTACATTAGACTAATATTGTTTCAAACTTTAAAGTTCACCTGAAAAATTGGTCTTCAGCACAAATCCTTTTGAAAATCTCTATCTTTTCTTTCTCCTTCTGGCTAGCGACACTTGCTTTGATGGCTCCCACTTCAGTGGGGTAAAATAAGTATCTGTAAAGAGAATACTCAAGGGGACCAGCACAAATATGAACTGTCATAA
Organism: Eulemur rufifrons; assembly: GCF_041146395.1. NCBI lineage: Eukaryota > Metazoa > Chordata > Mammalia > Primates > Lemuridae > Eulemur > Eulemur rufifrons. The sequence goes on along the minus strand of NC_090997.1, from coordinate 105,486,136 downwards.
AAACAAAATGGAAAGTAAATAAAGACAAGAGGTAGACTGTAGCAAATGTCTTTTATCCCAGCCAGCCAGTTTTCATTAGTCCAGCTGTGATTTCGGCCAAGTCTTGTCCTTCAAGGGCCACTGCTCACTCAGAACTCTGACAAGATGACCAAAGTGAGCTCTTCTGGCCTCCTTCTAAGAGCATCCCATGCTTATTTACTCAGCCCTTTTAATGTATCCTAAAAAGTGTTATCTGTAGGTTTACAATCAAAAAGAGGAAACAAAGATTCATAAATAATTTAGGTTACTGTAATGGGTTACAGCAGTCCCTGGACCGGCAGCACCAGCACCACGTGAGAACTTGTTAGAAGCACAGAATCTCGGAAGGCTCTAGACCTCCTGAATCAGAGCCCGTGGGAGTGGGCCCAGCAGTCTGTGCTTGGCAGCCCTCCAGGAGGTTCTGATGCTCTCTCAAGCCTGAGAACCACTGCTCTGGGCCGCAGGGAAATTGCAAAAAGCCTTTTCAAGTGGAGTCTGGACTACTCTTTCCCCAAAAGGCAGGAACTACACAACTCACCAAGCACAGGATTTCCCAATGGAAGGGGCTGGAATTAAAAGTTGGAAACCTCACTGCAAATTGCCAAACTTTAAATTTAAATTCTCAGTCTTAATTTTATGATAACAAAGCTTGCTGCTGTGGGAATAATAGGATGTAGTTAACTGCCCCCAGTGGCAATATTTCATCCAGGCTTGATGGGGCAATTTGAAAATATCATTAAAGAGACAAGTTGTACAATAGAGCACGGCAAAAGTGTGATTATCTTAGGAGATTAAACTCCCAAACATCATGTGACTTATAAAGTTGTCTCCTATTGATTTTAAACTTGCGTCTAACAGCTGAGTTTCCCAACTACTGTTTCAGATACACAGGCTTGTGTATCTCCACACACACTTTTTAAAGAATTTTGAAAGTATATAATGATGTTGAATATTCTATCTTCTAAAATGAAGGCAGTTTTTTTCCTTGCTAACTTTGGGACATACTAATAGAAGAACAAAACGAGGAGGAAGAGGAGGGGGAGGAAAAGGAGAAAGAGAAGGAAGAGAAGTAGAGAGGGCAAGAGGAGAAAAGAAAGAAGCATTCTAAAAAAAATACAAGTAGAAGGGAGATAGAATTCACCTGAGTTTCCATAATTCAGAGAAAAGCACAGTTTCTTGCCATTCGCATCTTCCAGACAGAGAGCTGGGTGAATTGGTCAGGGGCGCGTGAGCAACACAGCAAGGGCACAAAATTGAAGTCATCCCATACCTGCTGTTCTCTAATCTGGTCTTTCAACACATGCCACAGACATCATTTAAGTTCATAACTGTATATCTACATCATCATTTTTTATTGTTACACAGTGTTCCATTTTCTATATATGGCATATACACAATGGTTTATTTAATACATTTGACTAGAAATTTGACTTCTAGGCCAAATGATATGGTACGTTAAAATTTCATGCATATTGCCAAATAGCTCTTCAGAAGGAAGATACTAGTATCTGTTCCTTCCAACAGTGCAAAAGCAAGCACATTCCTCTGAAACCTCAGTTACTTTTGGTTTGACAATGCTTTGAACTCTAGGCAATCAAATTAACAAAATAGTCTACTGTTTTTTTATTTTCTTTAAAAAAAATTTTTTTAGAGACAGAGTCTCACTCTGTCCCCCAGGCTAGAGTGTGGTGGTGTGATGATCATAGCTCACTGCCACCTCAAACTCCCAGGCTTAAACAATCCTCCTGCCTCACCTCCCAAATAGCTGATACTATAGGTGTGCACCACCATGACTGGCCAATATCACATTCTTAACTACCCTCGTTTTAGTTTTTGTAGAGACAGGGTCTTGTTATGTTGCCCAGGCTGGTCTTGAACTTGTGGTCTCAAGTGATCCTCCTCCCTCAGCTTCCCAGCATGTTGAGATTACAGGCATGAACCACCGCACATAGCCGTCTATTTTTTTTTTAAATGATTTCTAGTGAGAACTTCTTTTTCCAACTCTTGGAGGGGCATTTCTAGTTTCCTCTTGTGTTCAGGAGTTTATTCCTTAGTTATCAATTTGTAAAAATTCTTTCTTTATTTGGGCTATTATTCTTTGCAATACTTATTCAAAATATTATTATACCAGTTGTTTTTCTGTTGATTTTGTTTATGTTGTATTTTCTATTAGGAAGATTTAAAGTATTTATATATTTTAAATATCAATGTTCTTTTTACTCTATGGTTTCAAACGTCTATGTTATTTTTGAAGTTCTTTTTTAGTGCAAGTTTTCCTTTTTTTAAAATCTAAATCTTTGACCACTTGTAATTTAGTTTTGTTATAATGAGTGGTATAGGCTTATAGCTTTTAAAAATAAAATTTAATCAGTTGTACTGATATCATTTATTAAATAATCCTTCTTTTTCCATAACTTGCAATAATTTGTTTATGCCCAGCCTCTTTATCTACATTGATAGATTAGTGGACTCGTGGCTAGAAATCAGCCTATCTGTTCCCATGTAAGAATTACACTATTTTAAATACTCTATATGTTTTAAATATGATGTATATTTTACATAGCTACAGAATATATTTTACATATGCCCAGATTCCCACCAACTAACCACTACTCTTATTTTTTGAACCAGCCTGGTTATTTTTGTACATTTATTTTCCAAGTGAAATTGAGAATTGCTTCGTGAAATTAGAAAAAAATTTCAACGGAGATTTTGATTTGGATTATATTGAATGTTCTCCAGTAGAGCTTAGTTGTTGTTTCCGGAGAGGTATTATATAATTCTGTTTCTAAATAGTTCTGCACTCTCAAGGTTGTTTTTAATGGCAATTATAGATAGGATATTTTCTTCCTTAACCTTCTATAGCTGGTTATGTACACATATACAGGAAAGCTGTTGACAATTTTATATTAATCTTCTAACTCTCCAACTTCCTGGAATCTCTTTATTTTTCTGGCAGTTTGTCAATTAGTATCTCATTTTCCAGCTATATAATCATATAACCTATTAATACAGAAAAAAATCCTACAGCTTTCTTTTTATTATTTCTTATTTTATTTATTTAGAGACAGGGTCTCTCTCTCTCTCCCAGGCTGGTGTGCAGCGGGTGTGATCATAGCTTGCTGTATCCTAGAATTCTTGGCCTCAAGCAATCCTCCTGCCTCAGCCTTCCAATATGTTGGGATTGCAGATGTGAGCCACTGTGCTCAGGCAAGAATCCTGCAGCTTTCTGGCATCTACCCTTCTTAATTCGATCTTGTGTCTAATTACCTTCTTTGCTGTCCTTGGTCCTGGCTTTGGGAAGAGTGCTGTTAGTGCTCACACTGTTCCGCCCATGCTGCCATTCAATTCAGATATGCAGTTTTATCACATGCTACCATTGATTTCTTACTTTATCATTTTTAAAAGTATCATATATGTTTTAAACCATAAAATAGATACAGAATTTTATTACATGCAGCTTATCGTTTATTAGAAGAAACATATGACTTTTAAGGTTAATTTTATTAATTGAATTTATAATGGCCTTTTTTTCTTGGAATAGTTCATAGTGATCACCCATTTACTGCCAACATCTTTAATATGTTTAATTAGGGATTTTTACTTCAATATTCATATATAAAATTGCTATGATTTTCTTTTGGCTACTGATATTGTAGAAGTTGGGGATTTGACATTTCTTTGAATTTATAAAAATGAATGAGATGTTATCTATTTCTCTCTGGAAAAGATTTATATAGAAGATATTTATTCTTTAAAGACTTGAAAGTAAAATCACCTGTGAAACCATCTGGACTTGGCACATTTTTCTGGAATGTTGGCTCTTGACAAGGTTTTAAATTTCTTTGCTGAGTTTCGGCTTGAGTTGTCTATTTCTTCTGAAGTCAATTTTGGTAATTTATATTTTCTGAACATTTTTAACATTTTATTCAAATTTTAGTTTAGAATTGTATAGCGATTTTTTTTCCATTGGCGATTCTTTCTATTCCTTTTTCATTTATCCTATCTCATTATTTTGATCTTTGTTCCCTATAAAGAACCAGATGTTGTATGTGCGTATGCATTTTACTATCCTTATACTTTTAACTCATTGATTTATCTTTTTATTATTATAAATAACTGATTTTCTGCTACAGTCCCCTGGGAACAGCTGTGAGTATATTTTATAACTTTTATATTTATTTTCCTCATTATGATCATTTTCTATACAATCTGTTATTGCAGTTACATTTCCTTTTTCTACCCTAATTTCCCCCACCAACCCCCTTAAGGAGACAATTTCAACACGCTCAGAGAGTTGAGGATATTTTAATTGTTTCTTCGTTTGCTATGTATGCTCAGATTTATTCCCCTGTGGTGTGTACTGGATATTTCCTCATCTTCTAGAAAGAGCATTCCCCTTCCCTCCAGGTCTAAGGTGTCAACCACGGTGACCTCCGATCTGGACGAAGGAGGCGGGAATGGTTTCAGCCCATGATTGCAGAACCCCGAGAGCCCGTCCTGAGCTCTCGCCAGCACCCTCGCTTCGGTAGACCCCTCTGCAGTCTGTCCTCCAAGCCCCAGTCATCAGTTGTCATCGTTCTATAGCAGCTCACACCGCTCATCTCTTCCCCAGCCCTGGTCCACGTCACCTCCATTCAGCCGGGCTGCTGTGTGCACAGCGCCCCACAGAAATTACTTGTCTACTCTGCATGGGTATGTCTTATGTCTTCACCTGCACTTGCTTTTAATTTTCAAAGTATCTGACTCAAGTTATTAGTGGGGGAATGAGGTTATATCTATTTTCCTCTTAAATTTGTAGACATTTCCAGAATTTAAATTTGTGGAGAAGTTTATGACTAGTTATTAACTTTATTTTTTACATTTGTAAGTCACTTGCTTCTTTTGTCTGAGAGCTCATAGGATTCTCTCTGTAACGTTCAAGTCCAAAAGCTTCACCAGAGCATGACTTGGTATTGGAAAACCATCCCATTCTTCCAGAACATGATGAATTTCTTTAACATACAAATATTCATGTACCTTTATTTCTGAAGACTTTATTTTTTTTATAATATATGTTTGAATAGTTTTTTAATCACTGGATTTGATTGAGATCACCAGAAGTATCGGTATTTCAATCTGTTATCAATATTATAATTATTATCATTTCTTTGCATCTGGTGTGGTTTTGTCACAAGAACCCCCTCCACCAATCCACTTTTCTGCTGGTTTCACTATTGACCATTTCTAACTTATTCTAAAATTCTATACTATTGTTTTTCTCCTTAATTTTTTAACACAATTATGTTAGGGTTTTTAAAGATATTATTCTATTGTCAGCTAATTTCTTAAGAATCTGCTGTAGATTCTTCCTCTTCCCCAAAAAAGGTGTTTCTTCATCTATCTTCTGTAGGTCTTTCTCATTTCTTTTTAATGTAGAATTTGCGAGCCTGACCCATCTGAATATTTTATTTTTTGTTTTGTTTTGTTTTGTTTACTCCATTTTGATGAGGGAGTTCTAGCTTTTCCTGCCATTTGCCTAAACACAGCGTAAGCAAAAGTTTAGGCATCCTGCTTCTCAGGAAGCAGCTTTGGATCTCACTCTGAGTTCTGGATTTGGAGGACTAGATACTGACATTGTGTGTTTTCTGTCCAGCTGCGGAGCTGCCCAGGGGGATGGGAAGGTGCCCTGAGACTCCTGGGACGTGGGAGGCTTTGTTTCTGCATTTTTTTTCCTCTCGCAATTAACTGAGACACTGCTCCCAGGGTCAGCTCCCAGGTGAGGGGATGGGCCTCTTCCCTGGAAAGTAAAGCAGTACCTTCCCTGCTTCTGAGCTGGGAAGCTGGTGGTGACAAAAGAAATTAATGATGCTGCAAAACTTGTGGTCATTTGATTTGTGAGTCAGTGAGTATTCTCTGACCTTTGATCCCAACCTACAAAGGATTACTGCAGACCTCAGCTCTCTTCAGCTGGAAGCCAAGACACAAGAGAAAGTATGTGCTGTTCTATATATACATAAAATAGCATATTTATATGCTCTATATATACTCTATATACTATGTGTGCTATATACATGTATATGTGTATATTTTATTTTATGTTATATATATTTTAACCTTCCACTGTCTCTACCACCTGAGCAGAGAAGATGAGCAGCACGGGGTGCCCCTCCTGCCTACGGTCTGCCTTTCTGACTCTCCTAGTTAGGGGAGCCAGAGGGGCTTCAGAACCTTCCACACTGAACCCCTTCCCCACCCCAGTCCTGCACCATGGTGTGTATAAAATACTCTCCATGCACCCAAACTTTATGCTCTAAAGTTTTCAGTTTGAATGCAGAGAAATTTTGCTCTTCTCTTAGTTCTTTGTATTAATTTCTGAGGATATTATTTTTGTGGGTTGAAGAGAAGAGCCAGAGGAGTTGGTAAACATGTAATTTAGCTGACATATTTCCCAGAAGTTCTTGTCATAATCTTTTAAATTAGCTTAGTGTAAGCAGATTTGACTCCATAATATGTAATTTGAATATATGCATGACCATACTAATCACTTGTCTCCAAGGATCCTTTAATATAAATATATGACATTTTCTCTAAAGTCATTTTGGAAAAAACTGAAGAAAGAATTCATTTGGCTGAAAATCTAAAACTTTAAACAGGTAAAAACACAGTTGCTGTTTTTTTTTTTTTAATTGTGCAGCCACAGGCACCATTCTCATATTTATCAAATAACATCTATAATTGGATTTGCTTTCAGCTCTTGGGTAGAAGATTTGAAACATGTGCTTGTGAAAATAATTGGAATTTTTCTTAATACAGGATTTAGCCTTAATTATGCACATATATTTATATCACCCTTTTTACTGCTAACAGCACAGGATCCTATCACTTCCTACCTGTGCAGAAAGATGCAGAACAAAGGCTGGAAGATTAGCCCATGATTTCTAACTTCGTTTTCACTTCAAAGGTAGAGTTACCAATTTGGGAGACTATAGGGTATCTTATATTTTATATGATCCTCTCTAATTATTATTTTGATATATACCCATGCTTCAAAAATGTAAAATAAGTACCTAACTGTACAAGGTATCAAAGAGATATATTTGCCTGACTTTGGGCGAATTGTTAAAACATTCTCCCACGGACCCAATCAGCCTTCCAAATCATTTCTCCTAACGCTCCCTCCAAATTCCCTTCCCCCATGTATGACAAATTCAATAAAATGAGCACGTTAATGCCTCATTTCTGTATGTAAATGTTGAGATTGAAATAGACAGACTTTAATACCTGCATTAATTCCGTGTGCTCTGGGAGATTAATGTAAGTGAGCCCTACTTCTCCCGGACCATAGCAATTAGGTTAGAGAGTATTATGAATAGAATCACCCAGGTGAGAACGACATTCAAGAGAAGTAGATGGCTACTGTTTCCTTAGGAAAAAAACCAGCAGATACTGTTCATCTTTTTATGGAATTCAGACAGTGGACAAATCAGTCTATTACCCTGAATCTTGGATTCTCAAGTGTGGAGGAGATAACTTACCTCGTAGTAATGACGTGACAATACAAACGAGAACCATAGAGAAGAAGTTTAAAGTCTTGGATTAAAGCAGAACCCAGAACTCAGTTAAATGGTGTTTTAGTGCTGGTTTCACAGATGTACCAGCCAAAACCAGAAGCAGTTATGTTTAAGACGTTATGTTCAGAAGTGCTTGCACTTAAGTGCGTATGTGCTCAGGTCTGTGCTAAGGGATGGGAGCCATGTAATGAACTGAAATCTATGCAACTTGATATAAATAGTTATTCTTTCTCTTCTGAGTCCTTCTTTGGATTTTGAAATCAGTGGGCTCTGCATGTACGGAGGATAAAGATGAGAGCAGAAAGGCCCAGCTCCTTTATACTTGTGTCTGTGTTACTGTGAGCTTCTCTCTCCCCTAGTTTCCTGAGTGGGTGAGACAAGAGGAAAGTGGAGGTTTCAAAAAAAAAAACAAAAACCAAAACTGTGAACATCTGTCTTCTGAGGAGTGTTCTTGGCAGGACCTAGTTTCCCCTTAGGTTCTTAGGATGCAGATGTATTGTTGTCCTGTGTGTGTGTGTGTGTGTGTGTGTGTGTGTGTGTATGTGGAATGTCATGCGCACGTAAGCTGAGCTGGACGGGGCTGGCATTACGACCCAACGCACAGGTGAGGGAACCGAAGCCAAAACCTCGGGCTGAGGACATGGGAAGCTGGGCGGACTGCAGAGGTCCCCTGGCTGCACGTCCTGCCTCCGTCCAGCCGACGGCAGGACCTTCCCTGGTTTGAACACCCACATCTATAAAAGCTTTCCAGAGGGCTTCTCAGTACTAAGAAGAGAAAATGTAATCTATACTCTCTCTCTTCTGATCTCATCTAATACTCTCCTTTTAAATACGGAGGTATTAGCAGACAGATCATGCGGAAATGGGTAAACAGATGAATCACTTCTTGCACTGCATTACATGAGGGATTGGGGTGGATTAACGTTTCATCATTCATCTGCCCCAGCCCCCGAACCCCCGTGTTATTTTTACCATTTTATTTAAGCCAAGTGAATGTGCTTACGTGACTTATACTCTTCAGTCATGAAATCCATTGGCTTTATCCATTATATTTTCAATACTTTCAGAATGATTGATGCCATACAAATGCATAATAAAAACTAATAATTACACAGGAAAAAATCCCCTGCCCAGTTAAAGCTAAATTTAAGGTAAAATGCAGTGAACATATTTTAACAGTCTTACTTTATATATATATATATATATATATATATGTGTGTGTGTGTGTATGTATGTATATAATTATTATTATTATTAACATGTTAGGAGCCCTAGAGCGCTGCCAGGACAGAAGTGTGATTTGATTGGCTGACTGAGCTACACGCACCTTGGACAAGGCCATCCGTGCTCATACCGGGCTCATGGTGGCCTCTCATCTCCCCTGGCTTTTCATTGAACAAATAGTGCCTCCGCGGTAGCGTCCTGACCAGAGTCCTTTAGGCAAAATGACTTCTCCAGCGTATCAAAGAGAGAGTGTGGACACTGTTTCCTCTGGTGCCTCTGGGATAAAGATAGTGTAAAGAAATCAATGTTTATCACACTGCTGGATGTATGTGCATATTTCTTAGATATTTCCAAGTCTCTCTCAGATTTGAGAGTGGAGAGAAAATAGATGTCATCTCTATCTTTCAGTGCTTCCTTTTAAAATTCCCCAATGACTAATGAGTCATGCAAATGGGAAATATCTTTTTTCTAAGACAGCACAAAAGTCGAGTGCAGCAAATGTTTACATGTTGGCATTCTGATTTATTATGGATGGGAAAATAATTTTAGGTAAACTCACCATTTTCAGACAACATTGCAAACAGAAAGGAATTCAAATATAGACTTAAAATATGTACAGAGAACAATTCTAAGTACCTCAGTTATCCAGACATGGGGCTTCAGCTCCATGACAGCTGGACATTCTACAGCAGCAGGAAGCACAGAAAAATAAATGAAATTTAACATCACCAATATTCCTGTCTCATAAACTTTTTATTTGTCCCATGGATTTAGACCTAAAGGTTTTGTGGCCCCTAAAGCCTGTCTACTAATAGTTCCCAGATTGGAAGAAAGCGCCCCAAGCTAGTTCTCTCTGGAAAAGTAACTCATTTCCATCCCATTTTTGTGCGCCCATTCTGAGTGCTATAGTTAGGTCCCTGTTGTTCCATTTCTTTAGAGGCTATCCTGAGTATCTATGGGGTCATTTGAAAACTCCTATATGGAGGTGTTTCAGAGCCTACATCTACCTCTGATTAGTAACCGCTCTTCCAGGGAGGGACAAAGAGAGGAGGGGACAGGTGAGTGTAAGTAGGAACACATTTGCCATGCTAGTAAGAAATGAGCCCTGCGGGGGCAGGTAAAAAGGTCTCTCTTGCTTTCATCCTGTTATATGTTATTTCACTCCACATTCATTTTAATTTAAGCTTTCCTTTTCTTAAGAAAATTACTTCCAATTTCTAAACTTCTTGAGAATCCACTCCCAAGGAAAAAAGAAAAAATAAAAGCTTCCTTCCTCCCTGAGTGCAATTTACTTTCAAGTATTTTCTAGTTTGGTATACTTGACACTCAATCTCCAATTTGTCTTTTTCACAAATGTTAATTTCAAGTATTTGCAAAAGTTGTGTATTTTGGGAAGTGCTCATGCATTTTTAAAGCAGCCGATAACAAAAGGAAATCACCTGTGTCTATAAATATAGCTTCTGTTGCTGTCACAGATTCTGTAACAAAAAGAAGAAAAATAATTTCTTTTTATTCCTGCCAACAGATTTTCAAGGCCTGAGCATTTCCTTAGGAACGTTATAATGAGTCAAATTGCTATCCTGGTGCCCAACATTGAGTCTCCATGGCACCTGGAAATGAAGGCACCACAAAAAAAATCCTCCAAAGCTAAGGAAAAATCTACTTCAAATTTCTTGTGAAGAAGAGCTTTACTCTTGCTTTCCTTCTCACAATGAAAGATGGAGAGGAAGAGTGGACTGAAGAGAGAACCGGTTAATTGGTAGAAACCAAAGAGCTCAGGTACCATATCCTTTGCTATACTTAAAATATAAGAAGTGGAGCTGTGTGCTCACAAAAGTGTAAGCCTCTGGCCTTGAATTTGCAAAGGCACTAAAAAGGGAAGTTACTATTTTACTGCCATTGATTCAGTGCTGTGATGAAATTTGGAGTTATTGCCAGATTTATTATATGGGGGTAAACTCAACTAGTAGCTAAATTTAGAGAGCTCTCTTGCACTAATTTAGCATTTATGACCTGTCACAAGTGTACTTTGTTCATCTTTTAATGCATCACCCAGAAATATAACTTCTCATTAAAAAATTTATTAATCTCACTACATGGTAATGTAGCTGAAACAGAATAAATATGAAGTATGCATAAAATGCTGGTGAATTGTCTCCAATTAAATAGCATCGACATTAATATTGTTTTCCAGGTTAGCTATGTCTGCAATTAGGCAGGTTTGCTGGGTCTGCTTTTAAGGCTTACCACCTCTTTTCCTTTAGTAATTTGATGTTTTAATTCACAAGTATTTAGGCTTTGATAAAATAAGTATTCCTACAGATGAAGAGTCAGTGTATAGGATTAGAGAGAAGGACTCTTTTAGATTGAACACACAAGGGGATGACACCATTCACTCTCCTTTCAGGATTCACAAAAGTCACTGGCAAAAATAAATAAATTGAAACAAAGCAAGTGCTCAATGGTAAGTACATATTTAAATATTATGCATTATATTCCTGTTAAAAGGAATATGTTAATTAAGTCTTTATCAGTTAACTTGGGGAATTTTTAAGAAATTATTATTGAGAGAGAAAACAGAGATGCTGAGAAGGGGAAGTAACACATCCCATTTTAGGGAGACATCGGTCCTCACCCCAGACACGCAGCTGTATGTTTGCACTTAAGCACCTGAGCATGGAGCAGCCAGCAAGGGCAGGTGGCCCAGGTTTGGGCACTAAGGTAGCTGCGCTGGGCAGGGAGCTGAGTGAAGAGAGGAAGGAACAAAAGAAAATGACACGGGAAGAATAAAGGGGCTAAGACAGGACAACTTCTGAGATGCTATATGGTTCATGTAAAATAGTGCATGCATGTGTGCCGATGTGCATGAAGAGACATGAGCAGATGTATTTGCCAAAGTAGCGATGGTAGCTATGCTACAGTGGCAAATACTCAGGTGTTGTGCCTTTCTTTTTTATGTTTGTGTATTTTTTAAATGACTATGCATTATGTATTTAAAAATATGATTATTTTACTGTGTAATATTTTTATATAAGCTATAATAAATATTCTTATAATATAATAAATATGCATATTACATATAATAAATATAATATGTAATGCATATTATATAGTGTATATAGTATTCTCTTATGTAGTATATAAATATAATAAATATGATAATATATTATAATAAATATTCTCATCTTACAAAATTCTTTTGAGTAAGCATCTCTATAAATGTGATATATGATCAAATATATGAAAATGGAAAGTCCTTCAATAGTCAAAAAATCCACATTTTAGTGTAAATATGCAGATATTATATTTGTATTATAGCACAAAGGCGTTCTCATGAAATGTACCTAAGGTATATGTTTAATGTCTGATTATTTTAGTCATTCAGAGAAAGTTAAACAGTCATTGTAACGAAAGCAAAGATGTGTAAGATGAAACAGGTGTTTGTGCATGTACATGGTTTTCGGTAAAAGAAGCTGTAAATACATACATGCACACAGACATACCTACGTGCACACAGACTATGCACAGACATGCAAACATATATAAGAAACACTGGTTCAAAGCTGAAGAGCATAGGACTCTACACTCTCACTTCTCGGGTGTGTTTCTGAACTTCCCTGGGCCTCCATTTCCATTTCTGTAAGTCTGCAGGTGCAAACAAGACCAGTGATTTTCAAGTCAAGCAGTTACATAGATAGAGGTGCTTGTAAATGTTACATTTAAACAAAGTTTGACTATTTTAAAAAATGGAAATAATAAAAAGAATACACACAAAAAAAGTGTTATTTGTTACAATTTAGCAAAGTAGAGGCCACTAACCCGTCAACTTGTACTGGCCAATTAACTTAGGTTTTGCAGGGTTCAGGAATAGTTTTTCCAAAAATTTCCCTGTGAATATATTCGAAGTCCTTGTAATTGTGTCATTGTCAGGAAGCCTGTAGCCCTCCACTAGTTCTTTTGTTTCTCTCTGTTATTTCAGATAAATAAAAATTCCCAAAAGTGCACTCTACGCCCAGAGCAGCCAGGCACTGTGGGATGGTGGACACTGACCGTCCATGCTCGCCACAGCACAGCACTGAGTTTCAGTAACAGCACCTGGGCCATGTTCCGAATTTTAGAACTTAGCATAGATGTGAGCACTTCAAATATGAGTTTTAATAAAGTAAATAGCATACATTGAACTTATTAAATTATCCAGCACACTCAGAATTTAAGTTCAAGTATTAGTAATGGAACTAAAACTTAAATTGCACAACAAATCAAATGTGAATGATTTAAAGTTTCTTTTTCTTTTTTTTTTTGAGACAGAGTCTCACTCTGTTGCCCAGGCTAGAGTATCATGGCATCAGCCTAGCTCACAGGAACCTGAAACTCCTGGGCTCAAGCGATCCTCCTGTGTCAGCCTCCCCAGTAGCTGGGACTACAGGCGTGTACCATGCCTGGCTAATTTTTTGTATTTTTAGTTGCCCGGCTAATTTCTTTCTAGTTTTAGTAGAGGCGAGGTCTCATTCTTGCTGGGGCTGGTCTGGAACTCCTGACCTCAAGCGATCCTCCCACCTCAGCGTCCCAGAGTACTAGAGTTACAGTTGTGAGCCACCACTCCTGGCCATAAACTTTCAATGAATGTTGACAAACGGACACTAAGGTATCTGCAATTTTCTAAAAAGGTTACTAAATATCTCCAAATGTTGTAAAGTACTTTGAAGGTTATTATCTACCAAGTAATATGAACGTTTTAAATGATTAAAGAAACTGGTTGTTGACTTTCTCCAATGCGAACATTTTCCACTTGAGAAATGCAAACGGTTTTTGGATACTGTATTTCATTCCTCTAAGATACACTTTTAGTTTGCAGATTTGAAGATCTTTGTCACCAGGATATATCTCACAACTGATAGTGTCTTTCCACAGCTATCAGGCTGTGCTGTAGCTGTCATCGGATGTGCATGCATGGACAGGTGCTCAGCAATAGTCCTAGTTTTCCACTCTTCTCTGGATGCATCAAACAATTCACGATTCACCACTGTATTGAAGTGAGGGGTGGTTCTGAGACTTACTGCGTCCAGTGGAATGTGCACAGAAGTGGCAGTGGCAGTGACAGTTTCAGGAAGAAACATATATTTGAGCTCTTATAACCCAGAGCTGATTTGCTCAACAGCCCATATTGCATATGCAAAGGAGGGCCACGGTGCATTTGGGTGACGTTGAAGAGAAAATGTCGTCAGATGATCACCAAATCCTGGAATTCACTCTCTACAAAGCTTCTGGGTTTTAGCCATTGGGCAGCCAATTAGTCTCAGACCTAGTTAATTTTACTGCTTTGTTAAAGCTAATACCAAGACAAGCATGTTGGTCTCAGAAGGAGGGGAACTGAAAAGAAGAGAGGGAGATTGGCATAGCCTCAGCTTTCCAGAGCGAACTTAAATGAAGTTGAAGGCACGTCATGCTGTTTTCCTAGGGGAAAAAAGCAGTTTCAGATGCAACAAATTTATTTTTTCAGGTCCTCCTCGGTGCCAGGCTCTGGATTGTGTAACCAGAATGCGGTAATGAGAGAAACGGATCCCACAGGTTTCCTCACAGAGCAGAGCGCGTCTCAGAAAAGATGGTAAGTAGGCAGAGATAACCTCACCTGGAGAGGGGTGCACTGGGGCACATCCAGGGGAAGTGACAATGAAGCAGAGACCTGTAGAGAGAGTGCTTGGCCAATAAAGGGAAATGGGGAGCTTATTTTCATCAGAGGGGTGTAGACATAGCAATGCCCAGTAAAAGAAGAGTCTGGCTGGCTGGAACCCAGAGTGTAAGGAAGACCTGGGATGGATGTTCAGTGGCCCAGCTGTAAAGACAGAAATCTGGCTTAGATGCAATGACTCAGGCATGTTGACACCATACTTTTTCAAACTATTCTTGAGTTTCAGATTTCAAAGGAAAAAGTTTGTGAACCAAATCTTAAAAGGAGAAAAATGTGTCTCTCTGAGGAAATTCTCTAAGGCCTGTGAAAAAGTAAGTTTTAAAGCTCCTTCTAATCTACAGAGAATGAAAGCATGTCATTTCCAAAGTTAATGGTAGGCTTTTTTTAACAATTCTCAATCAAAGGCATACCACACAGAAGCAGCGTCATTCTGTAGACCTTAGTCCCAATTATCTCAAATTTCAGCAACTGTTGAATGCAATAATTCTAGGAAGCATTTTAAAAATAAAATATAGTAACTGAATAATAGCATCAGAAGTTCTGAAGCTGATTAAAACAATTGGCAACTGGTGCATATTCCAAAATACTCATTAGATAATTGTGAGTTAACTGTATCTTGAAAGTGTGTACCTTTTGCATATTGATATACGAATGTCCCAGAACCTGGATAGCATCGCTTAAGAAAGAAGAAACATAATTTTCTTTATTTTCTGCATCACTGTCAAACTTGCCTTACAATCATAAGCTGCTAGAAAGTGTGAACCAACTCTGAATAATTCCTTCTATAGATTTTGACATGATATTAAACACTTAATGATTACTTTTTGAGAATGATGATGAAATTAAGTGATAAAATCATAACAAATCTTACGCACAGCCACTCAAAATGAGCTGCTTTCAGCAAATAATAACAAGTGTAAAAGGAGTGGGCAAATCTGTGAGAAGTTGGGTAATAACATAATTAGCAACTGATATTGACAATTATCAGTTTCAAACTTCAGCTAGCAGAAGTGTATTTGCACGTATTCCACAAGGTGGAAATCAGCTCAACAAATATTCAATAGAACCACAAACTGCTTTATCAAGTTTTTCACATACTATATTTTAAAAGAGATCATATCTATTGTTTAATGCAATCAGATACATGGACAGGTCTCAAGTGCAGAAGCCCATGAGAACACTTGAGGAACTCATTTCAAATGTGAGTTCTAGGATTTCAATTCGAGATCATATCATACTTCTCTCTCCACTTCGTATGTCTTCCTGATACAATACACACAGATAAACACACGCAGAGAGAAATCATTAAAACATTGCAAATAGGGATGTATTCCAACACTGAACCAGAAATTTGGAGTAATGCCTGTCATTATAAAGTGGAAAGGCTCAAATTGAGGAAGAAGTAATACAGAAAACTCCAAGTTCAGAGTCAACAAATATAAGAGCAGAGGTAGACTCTCAGGACCATCATTGAGAAACCCCATTGTCTCATGTTCCTCTTCCTTCTTGTGTTGATTAAATGGTTGGTGTCAGTAGCTTTTGACACCAGTCCCAAAAGTGACTCCATAAAGGAGGTTGTCTGTCTGAGGAGGGCTTACAGACCTGAGCGAGATGAAAGGCAGAGTTTGAGGCAAAATAATGCTCCAGTTCCAAAGCAAAGACTCCACCACATGGATGAGTTTGGAATTCCTTTGATGGAATTCTATCCATAGGAACAGAGCTCGCAGGCCGACGTTTGAGTTCTTGCAACCACTGCTGAAGAAAGACAACAGTGTGTGAACATCAGACACCACCTGAAGCAGAATCAGTTGAACAGATACATTAAATATTTAAAATAAGATAATATATATTTTCAAAGGCAGAAAGGAAGAAAGTAGAAGCATAAAACAGAAATAAAAGACCATTTGAGAAAATAATTGCTACGGAAATATAAAATTTAGATAGAGAACACACCGGTGGGGACAGTGACAGATAGACATGAGTGTGAATGAGCCAGAGAGCTGGGCAGTCCCATGAAGTAACTGCCCCCGGACGCAGGAGGGTGGAACAGAGCAGGTGTCGTAGAGCAAAAGCTAAAACACACTCGATGTAGAAATAGATTTGCCACGTTAAGGTAATAAGAACTTGAAAAGTGGAGAAAAAGTAGAGGAAGGAATAGTGACAATAACTTTTCCCAGAATTAAAAATGAAATTTCAGATTCAAGACTTTTTGAATTCCAAACAGGACAGATAGGTAAGGATGGAAGTTCACACAGAAATGCCACAGTGAAACTTAAGAGCAACCAGGATTTAAAACATCTGCAACATCTAACGAGAAATTAGACAGGTCCATAGAGGTAGACAGGTGGATACAGGTGATAGAGACAGAGAAATACCCGTGATGGCTGGAGGGACAGGCAGACCCACAGACAGATACAGATGGTCCTGACTGACATGGTGCAACTGAGTGGCTGTGTGAAAGCCATATACATGCAGGAGAAGCTGTACTTCGAATTTCAAATGTTGACCCTTTCCCTGGCTGGCAATATGCCGTACGAGACCCTCCTGTGATGCCGGGCAGTGGCAGCTCCTTCCGTCAGCCACACGAGCCCAAGGGAAGACAGACACGCTACAGTTTGTCACGTGGCCAGATGACTTTGCCCAACTGTAGGGAGGCTGCGCTACGATGTTCGGTAAGTTGGGTGCATTAAACGCATTGTCAACTTACAATATTTCAACTTACTATGCGCTTATCGGGACATAACCCCACTGTAAATTGAGGCGTGTCTGTGCTTACGAAAGAAGAGAAAACCGCTTGACATCAGACTGCCCTCGGCCACACTAGATGGAGGAAGATAATACAGTGGTATTTTCAAAAAAATTGCAAGAGTCAAAACAACCTGCAAAACTCTGAAACTGTATTTTGAGTAACGGTGCCTCTTCCCAATCAGTCCTGGGGCAGCTTTCTTCCTCATACCCACCTTCAAACCCTGGTCAAGTCTCTTGATTCTGCCTCCAGGGAATCTCTGGAATATAATTCCCCATGTGGCATTTCCAGTGCTGAGATGCCCTGTTTTTTCCTGGATAGCAGCTATTCTGACCAATCAACATCCAGGGTCTCCTAACTGATTCTTTTCACCCAGCCTCACCCCCCCTCAGTTGTAGTCAGAATTGTCTTTCTCTCAAACCATTCTTACCCTCCAGTACACTAATTACCACCCCCCACACATACACACTCTCTACGGGGCCTCCCCAACTTTGCTAGCAGTAATTTATCTCTTCTTTTCCCATTCTCCCCCTGGGCTTTCTAATTCCAGGTTAATATCGAGCATAATTGACTTTGCATTACAGTTATTTGTTTAAATATATGACTCCCAACTAGATTGTGAACCTCAAATGAGCTCTACTAAGCTTAATTCATTTTTGGATTCACCAAAGTGAATGAATTCCCTCTGTGCTGTAGCAGAGCTGGTGCTCAGTGAGTGTGTGGAAATGCATTTGAACGGCGACACATCTAACAGGGTATCTGTCTCCATTAAGTCCTGTGCGGAGATAAGCGTGTTTCTGCAGTGAACAAGGCCCAGTGCAGCTGAAACAGGAAGATCTGCTAGGGTGGTCACTCATTTGCATGCAGGGGACATGAGAATATGGCAGAGGAGATGCTGTAAATCACCCCAGAGCTGGGTGACAGGGCCTCTTGGAATGCCTGGCTCAGAATTATTAATTAAAGCTTCCTCGAGGATGGTTTGTTTGCACATCAGTTGAGCTAAGCCACACTGGTATCCCTGTAAATAATAAGACAGCCCGATTAGGCCTGGCCATTAATTAAGTGTCTTTGCTGTGAATAAACAGTGAAATCTTTCAGTCTGAGAGGGCCTATGGCGCAATGATGGATGTGCAGCTGTTGACGCTCCTGTAACACAGTTTGACGTCTTCATCAGTTAACCGGAGCTCCCTCCCCAGGGACACGCGGCGCATGTCATGGGAAGATGACACTTATGCCACACTTGGCCCCTAAAGTTATGTCATATGCAAGTTTACAAATAATGTGAGTTGGGAATAAACAAAGGGGGAAATTGTTCAAGCCCTTAACTGTGACCCTCAACTGTCACATTTAATTTTCTGAGACACTGACATGTTTTTGGTACACAGATTTGGACGAAAATAATATGATGGTGCTTTTGCTTTTATAAAAATGTACAAGTCTTATTTGAAAAAATCATTTGGGGTCCAGTTACAGACTCTTCCAAAATGTAGGCTGTTTTCTAACTTTATTTTTATAGTTTCAAAAAATGCCTTCAAATTAACGAAGAAGGAAACTGGTATGTATCATGTTCATACCATTGGAAAAAGAGTCCTCTCTAAATCAAACACTAAGTTCTGTTTTATTGTTCTACCTTAGAAGTTCTTTTTTAACTGTAAAATACATACAAAATAGGAAGAATTGATTTTTTTTTCATTGCAACTTCTCCATGAAGCGTTGTGAACCAAGCTAGCCTTCCGGAACTGTGGCATTCTCGAATTCCCCCCACAATTGCCTCTCACCCAAGATTGTCAAGGAAGTTAAAAGCAAGAACCAGTGGGGTGTGGAGAAGCACCATCGTATTGTTAATTTCTGCAGAGCGAATGCCTTGAAAACTTTTTAGGGGAGTTTGGCTTCCTCCCAAGGACGAGCAAGGCCTCTGCAGCAGCCCCAGAGCACAGACCTCATGGTCTCCGGGCTGCAGTCTGGAGAGAGTTGCCAGAGCAAAGCAAGAGGTGCAAAGACTCTTCGTCCAGATGTTCAGGATGAAGGTGACAGAGAGAAGACGAGAGAATGGCTGCCATCCAGGCCTCGGGGGTTTGTTCACCAGACGGGGCAAGAGCGGGAAGGCCAAGGGCGTGTGAACTAACTTCCATGACTCTAATGAGCCTTGAACTTGACACAACCTGCACCTGAGATTCTGCCCGTTCAAATCAGCAGCTCCTCCTCCCTTGGGGAGGTGACAATTATGGGTGGGTAAAGCTGACCTGATGTGACCAACCCATCCCCCACCAGGCTCAAGTTCTTTGAGACAAACCTCACATCCCTTCATCTCTGCACTCCCTGCAGAACCTTGCACAGTCTTCACTGTTTTCATGCTCAATGTGTACTGCCTAAATGAAGGAGGTCAGAATGGACACATAGCATGCTTTGTATGTGGCAACACGGAGTAAACAGCTGGCCATAGGGACAGATGAAGGGGATTATCTCAGAATCATGAAAACCTATATTCCAGGTTCACCTGACATAATGTAACTGAGAATCCTCGTTTCTAATTTGAGGTGCTTAATGAGTAGAGGAAAGCGCATGGGACTGAAGACCAGGAGACCTGATTTATCACTCACCAGGTTGTGAACTCAGGAGAGGGCTCTGCTGTCCAGGTGAAGGGCTCAGGGCAGTGAATGAGACCTCATCGTGAGCCGGGAACTCAGCTAGAACTTGTTGAAAATGCAACCACAGCACACATTTCTGCTCTCAAGGCACTTTGCGTGCAGCCAGGGAGAAACTTATATGATACATAACGACCCGAAGATTCATTGCAGAACATGCCCTGGGGCAGTCAGGAGCAGGGACAACACTTTTTTTTTTTTAACTGAAGTGGCCTAAGAAGATGTTTATGGTGTGATTAGCTGAATATTTAAGAATTCTGACCCATTAAGAAGAGGAGGGTGGAATTCTAATGGGGTTAGAAGCAATATAAGTAATGAATAGAATGTGAAAGTCATATTAGAGGAAGAGAGACAGGGAGGAAATAATACCAGTCTGCTTTAGTGTGGAGTACAGGATCAGAGAAAGGTATAAAGAAGTGTAAACTGACAACAGAATGAAGAGGGCTTCTTGGTGCCAGGCTGAGGTGTTCGGATTTATAAATTAGCAATGAAAAGTCATCATTGAACAGTTTCACATGAAGGGAGTGAGATGATGAAAATTAACAATGGTGTGGGAACAACCAGAGGGAGAAAGGTGGGATGTCAGGAGATGGTTATGGCCATTGCAGTCATGCAAATATGAGCTGGTTACAGCAAGAACAAGGTTCATGCTGACAAGGTTGAAAGGAACTGATGAGGTTAAAGACATCAAAAAGAAAGAGTCCACAGCTGGAGGAGTGAAGATCCACACTGAACAGAAGGCAAGGCAGGCAATCTTGCCGGGCTGCAGGCAGATGCTCTTACACTTGGTGCTGCGGTGGCATTGCCTGGGGTCACAGGCCAAGGCTAGCTCGTAGGACCCCTCCCTGAAGACACTCCCTTGGTAGGTTTGGGATGGAACTCAGGAAAATTCATTTTAATAGACATTCCAGAGTGGCACTTGGATTATTCTGTAATTTCTTAGAGAAATTTTGGCTTAAATTGTGAGTAATAAGCAAACAAATTGTATCCTCAAAGAATCCTAAGCTGCCTCTAGCTGACACACACAGGACCCCCAGGCAAGGACTCAAACTTCAGACTTTTATGTCCCTTCCATCGAAACCAAATGCCTCTGTATCCATCTTAAGCTGGGCCTTCCTCAGGTTGGTTTCAAAGGGACAACCAAGAAGTCCATTTGTCCTAGCATGTATGTTTGTACCCCTCATGAAGAACCCCGTGTATTATACTTTGCCATGTCTTTTTTCTCTTCATGTTGAGACATCTTTATCTTGATAGACAAGGAAACTGAGAAAGAGGGAAGACTTTTAACTCCAATTTCTTATACATGCCCCTAGAATTTGCTGGCTATAGGAGTAATCATTTTTACAGGGTTTTTCTGCAGAGAATAGCCCTATTTTCTGACCCACAGTGGCAGGAAGACCAGAGGCGTGTGAGACTTTATGGCATCCTTTTTCTCCTGGGGCCAATGGTGCCTGGGCTCTTCACTGCAACTCTCTCAAGCAAAGAGAGCAGCCAGAGGAATTTTAAAGGGAAGAAATATGAAATGAACTGACAAAACAGCAAAAGACCCACCCTCCAAGAGAAGTGGACCTAAAGGTCTCTGGGTGGAGGAAGGACAAATCCTCAACCTCTCTCACCGCACCTCTCAAGGCCTCACTTTAAAACCTGACCTTGATCCAAAATTGCATCTAATCCTACCAAATATTAGCTAGAGCTTATACTCTCTTAGGTTAGATTAAAAGCATTTACATTTTTTCCATAGTAAGCCAGACTATATTAACAATAACAAAAAATACTAATAACATAATAAATAGGGCTTTTATTTATCTGGCATTTAGTATTTTCCAAGCCATTTGCTAAGCACTTGTAATTCTTAACAACAACAAAAAAAATGGTGAAAAAGATGAGGTTGGCATTTGTCTTAGTTCAGATAGCTATAACAAAAATACCATAGACTGGGTAACTTGCAAACAACAGAAATTGATTTCTCATGACTCTGGAGGCTGGGAAGTCCAAGATCAAGGTGCTGACAGCTGGTGTCTGGCAAGGGCCCTCTTTCTGGTTCATGGGTGGTGCTTTCTTGCTGTTTCCTCATGTGGTAGAAGGGCAAACCATCTCCTGGATTGGCCTCTTTGATAAGGGCACTAATCTGCCTTCATGACCTCATCACCTCTCAAAGGCCCCACGTCTTAGTATTTCAGGATATGAATTTGGGGGTGGGGCACAAACGTAGCAGTAGTTTATCCTTTATATGAGTGAGCAAACTGAAGCACAGAGAGGTTAAAAATGCTGCTTAATTTCAAGAGCAAGATTCAAGCTGAGCCCATGGGACTCCACAGCCTGCCTACCTGCTCATTACACGGAAATAGGCATGAAGTGGGCAAGCCAAATAACTTTATTTTGATTTTAGGAACAATAGAGATGAATTAGAAGGAGGCATCCTTGCCATGAGTATTGGACTTGACAAAACAAAGTAATTCAATCATATATGGAAGCTCTATTCATATTTTATTTTTGTCATAACTCTTTATAAAGACCCAATAGTTTATTATAATTTTAGTGGAGTTAAACGTGAAAAGTTTTAATTTATATGTTGGATCACATTCTGCTTCCATGACAATTGTTCTTGATGGAAGCCACGCCTGAAGGGGTGACCCTTCAGCCATCAGAATGGTCACCTGGCCTGGCTAACCAGGTAACACTTCCTTTGCTAAATTCTTCCAGAAGGCTGCATTGTAGATTTTTCCCATACAATTTTCTCATTGGTAGGCTCAAAGAGTACAAGACCAACATTTCAGTAACCATCCCAGATATCTGAAAGCCAATTTTAGATCACAGCCCATCTGAAAATTCTCCTGCCCAGCTTATTTTCTTCTCCCCTGCCTCAACTGTATTCTAGCCTTTTTGGCATTTTGCTCTTCTGGAGGTTAGATAATGGTGGTTTGGCAGGGTCCTATAGTTACAAGAATCTGAAAAATATTTTTTCACTGGGGTAAACCTATAAGAGAGGGTGAAATTCCTGTTCCTTGAAGCAGAAAATCTCTACTTCAGAGATGGATGATGTCTCTATCTAAGTTGAAACCTAAGACTTCAAGCACTACGAGATGTCAGCAGAAAATATCACCTGGCTTCCCTGCCCAGGTGAGTGGTGAGTGGCTGCCCACTTCCTTCCAGGCATGTGTCTGGGTGTCTTCACCGCCTAGGAGCCACAGATCCAAAAGGGGGTCTCTAACCAGGAGGAGCCCAGCATGGAAAGGCCACAACCCTGGAGAGGAGCAGAGACTGGCCCAGAAACACTCCCATCTGTGTGCAGGAATAGTTTCCTCCTTTACTGTTTTCTTGGAATGACCAGTAGCCCCAGACGCTGAAAATACCTACCATTCTAAACACTGAGCATCCCAGATTTTATTCTTCAGGAAGAATCTGGCAATGTAACCACCAGTCTGTTATATTCTACAATATTTAATCTGTAGATTTTTTTCATTTATAGGGCTGGTATTGGAAGGAAATTGGATAGCACAGCACAGTCAGATAGTTTATGAACTCCTCTTTTTGAGAGACACAATTTCTTCTAAGCAGAGCCTATAGAGAAGATAATAAGAGCTGTGCAGTCTTTCTGTTACCATTTAGTTTAGGTTCACATTTCACATCTCAAAATGCAGGAAGAAAGGGGTTCCAATGTTATTTGACCCAATCCTTGCTTCAATTCTCCCGGCATTTATCTCTCTTGTGTATGAAAAGCTTCTTTTGAAGTCAGAACTCCAGGCATGGAAGAAGAAGAAATTCGTCAAGAGAATTGGGCTCAGAAAGATTAAAATGTAGAGTTTTAATATAGCTGTAGCTGACACATGTCAAGGAGATAAAAGGAATATTTTGGATTCTAAGAACAGTGCCAGGACTATGAAGCACTACTTTAAAAATA
Source organism: Eulemur rufifrons (assembly GCF_041146395.1). Lineage (NCBI taxonomy): Eukaryota > Metazoa > Chordata > Mammalia > Primates > Lemuridae > Eulemur > Eulemur rufifrons. The sequence goes on along the minus strand of NC_090997.1, from coordinate 105,462,360 downwards.
CGTATTATTTTGATTGAAATTTGTACAGAAAAAAAAGTCAATATAATCAAGCACTCTAGTAAATGGAGGCATCGAGAGAATGCACTTGGCCCTGCAGTATTCATTTTTTAAATGGAGAAAAAATAAAAAGCCTTCACTGAACACATTTTTATATGTTTTCTAACAGGAAATATTTCTAAGTGTACTTAACCTAGAAAATTTTCCCTTTCCAATTTTATCTGGAGCTATTCCCACACAAACAACTTTATTAACTCTAAATGAAGGTTGATAAGTCATCCGTATATGACTAACGTAGTTGCAGTAGGATATCGGAGATTAAAAGGTTTAAATGAAAAGAAATTTGGAAATGATCAGTTAATCTCCCTCCAAAAAAGAACAATTACATTAAAAATCTGTAATGTAGAAAAGAAAAATGAAATTCTGAGAGACTCATGTCAACATCTAACTCTTCTTCTCATTAGTACTTCCTCTCACACTGCACACAATGCATTGGTAAGATGTTTGCCATCAAATAAAATTTCTTTATGAACATCCTAGAAAATGACTGCCAAGAACAGAGATCATTTTGTGTCTTCCAAATCTAAGGATTAGATCTAAAGGTTTTTTTCATGACTTGTTTGCCCTGAATTTTCTGACTTGTGTAATTATAAGGAAATTTCAACTACCAGAAAGAAAAAATTGTAAGGTTACAAGTAGAAGGTTATATTAAAATATTATAGTTATAATTATTATTGACCATGAAATAGCAGCCTGAAGTATGAAGTTTGGGCTCAATAAATATTTATTCCTGTTGTTTCAGCAACTCAATGCTTCATAAATTATGATTGCCAGATAAAACCTCGAGGCTGATATTTTCTTTGATTTAGTCTCAGAAAAAAAAAAAAAAAAGCATAAACTTAAGGCACTCTCCCCCTTGCTCAGTGTACAGGTGCATGAAGGATGCAAGGGGAGAAAGGATTTTAGGGAGAGGCAATGGAGTCCTTCGCCAGGCAGCGTTTGATGTGCTTGCTCTGAGTCGTTCCAGTGGACACACACACCTGGCTGTCACCTGGGCTGGCCGGCGGCTCAGAGGAGCAAGGCAGGCTACGGATGTGGACCAGGGAGTCCGAGGCGTTGATGATGGCTGAAACCATGAGAGCAGGTGGGGTCCCCCAGCAGGGAGGTGTAAACAGGGAAGACACGAGGACCCGAAGTAACAGCATCATGGCTGAGGTGGGCAAAGAGGAAAAGCCAGAAAAGGAGACTAAGAAGGAAATGGCAGCACCGTTGCTTCAAGGAAAGGGAGCCTCAAATGCTAGAGGATCCCACCAGGTCTGAAGCTACTGGGAAGTCAACAAGATGAAATTGAAGACTGACCGCTGAAATGAAGAAAAGATTGTGGTAAGTGATTTGGTAAAGGAAAGGCCAGACTCTCTGGCCCAGATTCAGAAGAAAGGAAATAGAAATAAGTATAAACAGCTCTTTTGAGAAGCTTGGCTATGATGAGGCTACAAAAGATAGGGCAGATATGGGGGGGGGGGGCTGTGGCAACCAGGGGAAGTTCAACTGTTTGTTATAAAGGAAGAGTCTGTAGACGGAGGAACATGGGATGATCCAGAGAGTGAGGTTCCCTGAAAAGATGCAAGGGCATAGTACCCAGAGGGCGTGGGTCTGGACACGTAATTTCCAAAGTGGGAGCACAACTTTTATACTCATTTTACAGGAAAAACAAACAACACTAACAAAGACTCTGAAGCTCCAGAGAGAGTCAAATATGCATTAAGTTCCTAATTCCACCTCCCATTGGTTGTGTACTTGGCAAGTTTCTGTATCTAGGGTAGAGATAGTTTTGTCTATTGCAAAGAGACAGATGAGACACGTATGGGACAAGTGTGAGGCGCCCATAGCACAGTGTCTGGTGCACGATGAGCACATCGGAAGTTGCCATGGGCTGGTGGGGCAATGGTTAGGGATGCGGCTGTGGTTGTAATGATTGCAGTTGTTGGGGAGCTGTAGGGTTAGCAAGTTACACAGTAACCTTATACTTATTATACCCGTATCATGACTCCAGAGTCAGTGTTTGATACCATGCTGCACTCAAGAGAAATTAGAATTATTTTGAACTAAATATAAATGAAAATGCATCTTGCCAAAATGTGTGGGATGCAGCAAACACAGTGATTACAAGGACATTTGTAGCATTGAATGCATATGTTAGAAAAATCAATGAAATCGAAAACAGGAAAACAATAGAGAAAATTAGCGAAATTAAAAGGTGATTCTTTAACAAGATATGCAATTGATAATCATCTAACCAGGCTAAGAAAGAAAAAAAAAAGAGTGAAGACACAAATTACTAACATCAGAAATGAAAGAGGGGACATCACTACAGATCTTATGGACATTAAAAAGATAATAAAATGATATTAAGAACAATTTATACCCACAAATTTGATAAAAGATGAAAGTGACCAATATCTTGAAAGATGCTGTACTTCATCTGATAGGGTAATACCACAGTCCTGCATTTCCTGTTTTTTCCCTAATCTCTGTACTGAATCCTCTTCTTCATCCTATTAATCTAGATTTCTCTGATGCTTATCTCAGTACCTGCCACTTAGTGAGATGTGTTTCTCAAATGAATGAATTTTCCCTAGTTTCTGTCCTCAGACTTCTCCTTTTCTCTCTAAACTCATGTCTTACTTATCTCACTATCAAAAATTTACCTCTCACCTCTACAGAGATAATTCAATATCCAATTTTCATCCAGACTTCATATTTGTATTTCTAACTTTCTGAAGGATACTTCCACCAAAATTATTGGCAGCTACTCAACCAATGAATCTACTGAATTCATTATTCTCTTCCCTTCAGCTGGCTCTACTCCAATGTGCCAATTCTCTCTAATGTACCAATGTTCTCCATCATAAAACCTAACATTTTAGGTAATGCCATATCCTTTGTCCTTAATTTTTAAGTCATGGACATTATTTACTTCTACTGATCCTTTACTCTATCCCATTTTTCACCTGTTGCTCCTGGCTCAGGACTTTAACTCTCATTGGAGTAATTCAACACCTCCTAAAATGTCATCCTGTTCATGGTTCTCCTTGCACAAATTCACCCTGCACACAAGTCCCCGAGCTAAAGAGAAGTGAAGTCTCCAGAGACTAGTTTAGTATGGCCAGATTATCATTCAGCCTTCTCTCCTTCTAGATCCTACCCACACCCCAGGACCTGCCTTCACCCATCCTTATTTTTCCTTTTTAACTTTAGAATAAGCTTCAGGATTTACCTTTGAATCCTAAGTTTTCTGAGGTTTTCTGGCTCTCCTGTGTAACAGAAGTTGATGCTAGCCAACGTGCTCTCAAAAGAACTGACTTGGATGGGAGGAATTTGTCATAATTCTAGGGATGTGTCCATTGCCATTAGAAGGAATCCACCCCCAACTCGAATGACTGCGGTGACCAAGCGGTCTGTTAATGTCATCCCACCTGCAGCTCCTTGTCTTCCTTTCCAAAATCATGGCACTAACCAGAGATTTTCACTTATGCCCAGAGATTTGTACCTATGCCCAATGAATTCCTTCCTCACCACCCTGAAGGGGCCAGGTAATTTTTATTTCCTCAAAAGTCCTTTGGAGATGTTAAACTACTATTATTTGCTATCTGCGTCCCAAATCGTATTTGAACCCTCATCAGCACTAAGATTCTACCCTTACCATCATAAGCACCTTTCCTTCTCTCTGAGGTGCTGTGTGATTGTGCAAGCTGTGGCTCAAGTCAGGAGCTGAGACTTCAAAGAGCAAAAGGCCCGAGTTAGATACCTTTGCTGTTTTGCATCTTCTCTTTGCTCCTCCAGGCCCCAAATCCACCTGCTCTCGGCTCTGGGAAGGTGATCTGTTCCCAAGCATCAGTGGCCGCCTATGCCCTTGGCTTCCACAAGGGTTCAGCCACTGGGCGTATTCGCCGGAGCTCTGTTGAGAAGACAGAAAGGGAAGGCTATTGGTCCCTCAGCTCTTCACACAGGGGCAGGGCTGCCACAGGCTGGCTGTGTCCCTCCACTGAAGAGGACAGTTTCTCTTTGGTGGTCCTTTGCCCCTCAAGAGCAGCCTCTCTCCAGACCCCAATAACACTCCTTCCCTTTGCTCCTCCCCACCCTACGGGTAACGATGGCTGTGCCCACTGTCACCAGTCCTGGGAAACTAGACTGTTCCTTGTGATTTCTCAACACTGTGTCCACACCTTGGAGAAATACTCCCTTTATTAAGCACTCCTCAAATACCAAATCTGACTGCCACGTGTTTACTGTTGGGACCCTCACTGACATAACCACATAACTACTTAGCTTGTGACTTCATGTCACTTAATTAACTTCTACAAACCTACATTCCTCATTGGTAGAATAGGAATCGTATTACTTATCTTTGAGAATTTTTGTGAGAAAAAAAGATAACAATCCTTTTTAAAAGCAGGAAGCTCCATCTCCCTATAATCAAAATATGACAAGTATAATGTCATAGACTTTCTGCATAGACAAAATGGAAAAGACAAAAGACCAACTGGGGGACATTATTGCCAAATATACAATAAATAAACCTTTTAAATACTTAATGAGCTCCTGATAATCAATATGAATAACTAGAAAATGAATGCAATAGAAAAATGGCCAAATACAATAAGAGGGAAAAAATACAAATGGGTTTAACATTTTTAAAAGATGCTCAAACACATACCTTGTAAAAAGAAATGCAAATTAAAACCACAATGAGACATGTGGGTTTGTGTTGTCTTTACCTATTGAATTGAAAAACATCCCAAAGTAGGACCATACATCCTGTTGATGAGTATGTCAGGTAACCTGAACTCTCATACATCACTGAGAGGAATATGAATCAGTACAACCTCTTGGAGTGAAATTTAACAATATCTAATAAATGAAAAATGCACATATCCTCTGGCCCAGCAATTCCACTTCCAGAAATTAATTTTCTAGCTATACATACACAAGTGAAAAAAGATGCATGTGAGAAGCTATTTATTACAGCATTGTTGTCAGACTTAAAAGACAGGGAGTTTAAGTTTCCATCAATGTCAGACTGGTACAGAAGCTTCGTCCCCTATCGCCCAGCAAAGCTGGAACCAGGATTCCCAGAATTTCCTTCCTTGAAAGTTCCTGGATTACAGCTCCCCGCAAGGGCAGCATGTGGGGTGCGAGGGCAGATGTGGATCCTCTCCCAGCTCCCCGGCAGGCGGCTGGCAGCCTCTGGCTGCATTTCCTCTTGCAGAGTCCTGAGTCCTGGCCAGGTGTGAGTTTGGCTCCATGGGAAAGGACAGCAGCTTAGCCCGCAGGTGCCCTGAATGGTCAGCAGTAAATGTGGTGAGAGAAAACCATGGTTTCTCCTCATCCGCATGGGTTCGAGTGTGTCTTTGGCCCCCACCCCTGCTTTGTGTCCGGCTGCCGACCTGCCAACTTCACGCCGAGGACCAGGGCCGAGCCCACAGACGTACACAGGCTGCTGGTCATCACAGCCCCCAGACAGCTTCCCGTCTAATTCTTCTAGATCATTGGAGTGGCCCTGATTCCCTGCTCAAACCCCAACAGATACAACGGGTTAAATACACCTTGAGGATTACAGGGGCATCAAACATAATGAGATAGATGTATCTGTGGACATAAAGCGATATTCAAGATTATATTAAGTGAAAAAAGTGAAGTTCGGAAAAATGTATACAGTATGCTACTTTTGGGTAAAAAAAAAAAAAAGGCAAAGAAATGCACACACAGGGACACTGACGGCACCCTCGCTTGCTCCCTGTGGGCGTCACTGGAAGAGTACATGAAAAGCTGGCACCTCCCCTCTGGGCAAGAGAACCGCCAACGACAGGAAGACGGTATCTCATTGCACATTTTTCTACTGTTTGGTGTTTTGTGTGTGTACCTGTATTAATTTTTAAAATAATAATAGTGGCGTTTCAAAAACGAAATGGTGCTGAAATCTCCTGGCATAACCCTGAGCACAGGAGGGGCTCGGTGACCACGTGCTTCCTTCCAGTCCTCACCTCGCTGTCTGTGCGGCGCCACCCCTCGCTGCTTCCCCCCCCCACCCCCCGAGACAGGGTGGTCTGCGAGCCGTGCGTGGGCTTGGGGAGTAGACTGGGCTGGGAAACAAATAACTGCTCATCTATCTGCTTCAGTCACTTGGAGAGACATGACTAGAAACTAAACTCTATCCGGACGTGAGGGTGTTGCGGGTGTGAGTTCAGTTGTTGGAGTGGAGCGTAAAGAGATGTGCAACAGCTTGTCTTGAAGCCAAGGGAAGAAGGATCTGGAAAGCGCATGCAGGGCACAGGGTGGGGAGAGGCGTTCCCTCGGCGGTCGGATTTCTGTATTTCACATGTTTCCCTGGAAAGGAGGGCGTACGGACTCACACTCTCTGAAAATTTGAAATACTCGTAATAAAAATCTCAAAAGCTGAATTCTGCTTTATTTATAGTATAGCTAAAAATGTTAAGAATATATGGGTGTGTGTATGTATTATGAGCTTGTGTATGTGTACGCTAGGGCCCTAGGAATTTTTTTTTTTTTTTACTTATAAGAATAAAGAGAGGTTCCTCCGAAGTCACAGTGAGGAAGATATGCAATCTGATTTAATGTTTCTGGCAAAAAAATATTTATGGCAGATTGAAAGTTTTGTAAAATATGCACACACAAATATAAAATCCTCTGGTAAAAATAAAACAAAAAAGTGCATTGCCTTGAACAAGGCGTATTTTGGGCTAAGGAGTTGCAGGAATGAAAGTCACATATTAAGGCCTGAAGACAGAGGGAACTAAACTCTGTCCTCCTACACATTTGCAGCAAGGGAAACCACACACTCTTCACGCGACTTCCTCTGAGCTGTCCCAGTGGATTTCAGCAATGGCACCTTCGTACGCAAGAGCCTCCTCCTCCTCCTCCTCCCTGTACTGCTCCCACCCAAACAAATAGACTGGGATTACAAGGGAAATAATAGGGCAGAGGGACTCCAAAGATTGCACTAGGAAGAGGGAAGGGCAGATCTGGGAGAGAGGAGAGCTTTGTCCCGGACGTGAACTCATGGTTGGCAAAATTACCAGGGACCTCAAAGGCCACCCCGTTGCACCCCCATCAGCTCCCCAGCCTTCCTCTTCAGGCTGGCCTCTACCAGAGCTGTCAAGGGAAACAACGTGAATAACAGAGAAGAGTGATACTTCAGAAATGAAGCAAAATAGTTTAAAAGGCCTGTGTTCTCTGTAAGACCCAAGCTCACAACGGCTGTCGTCCTGAACATCTATCCATAACCACACACCGCAGGTGTGATAGGATCAGCGCACATGCCACACTCACTTCCACTGACATTCGTTCAAAACAAACAACTGAAGCACACTGATACGTGATTATCATCCCGTGTGGTTTTTCTGTGCTGATGAGTACTGGCGATTCGGACATCAAGCTTTCTAGGGGGAGTGTCAGTTTTTTAGACACCAGTTGGTTGGAGAGCGTTGCAGGAAAGGGAGAGGCTCTGGGAGTCGGCGCGCCTGCTGGGCTGGGAGGCCATCCCAATCATTACTATTACCAGACCACCGTTCCTCCCCAGTCAGCCTAGAAATGGTTTTACAAATGGATTAGAAACAGTACGGACATGGATCACTTCACACAGCGCCAAAGTAGTCAGCTCAAGGGGAAACCTGGGGACTTGGGTATAAATCAGGATAACATTACGCCCAGGTTGAAGACCAGCCGTGAAGGATGGCTTGTTTGCTTTGCGCCATAGGAGCACTGGGTAAGCAAAGAACATTTCCTTCCCCTGGTTACAAGGTCGGTGCCGCCTGGTCGAGTGAGGCCCAAGGTTAGTGGATCTGGCACCAGGCCCAGTGCTGGTGAGGGACGAAGGGCAGCCGTGGTATCTGCTGGAGGGAGACTAACTCAGCGACAGCAGGGGCTTCTCCGTGTCTCGAGTCTCCCAGCAGCACAGAGGCAGCCCCTGAGCCCGCACAGAGGACGCGACCAGCTGACCTTCTGATGCTCACAGACCCACCGCACCCAGGCAGGCTGCATCCTAGAGTCTTCTTCAGCAAAGTCAGTAATGGCACCTTCCTACAGGATCCAACCGCAAGGCCCGGTTTGTTTGTGTGCTGGACCTTGTCACTCTCAGGCCCAGAGCTGCCTCACGTGGGTGTTCGCCAGCTGCAACGTGGAAGGCATTTGCTGTTCTTAAAATGGTGTCTTCAGACACTGTGGGGAGATGCTCTGCGGAGCCCCCCTGCTTGCTGCTTGTCCAACTGTCCCCCTGCAGCAGCGTCTGGGACAAACGAACACTCTCCTGGCAGTGCTGCACTGTGCGGAGACAGACCTCAATCTGCTTTCTACGGTCTGTGGCTGTTGGAAGTGACTTTCCTCAGGGCAGCTACGAGAATTGTACTTGGTACTTACTGTATTTAGATGTGGCCTTTCCTCCATGATGTCTGGTTACTTTTGTAACAAACCTCATAGTTTTCCAAAACACGTCTACGATGATAGCAAAGGTTAGTGGCGCACACACCGAGTAAACATATTTTAGAAGCTATTCTGAAAGCTGCAAAGGTAGCTGGGTGAAAGGTAAGGAAATGCCTGTCGAATCTGTCTGGGCTCAGGCCTGAGATTCTGCCTTTCTGGAAAGCACCCGGATGCTGTCCATGCTACAGGTCTGTGGACCACACTTGCAGTGGCAAAAAACTAGACGGTAACCTGCACCTTGCCAATCCCACATCTGAGGGACTTTTCTCGGCCAACACGCTTGCGTAGCAAATGTGCTGGCCAGAAATCCCCATGGTTCACGGTCAGACGTAATTAGAGCAGAACCACCCCACGACCCACCCCTCTTCCTGCCGCACAGTGAAGGTTCTCTCTAGAGAACTGAACTATGAGAAACAAAGGTTTCCATTTTGTCCAGAAAAAAGGGGCTCCATACCCCTGCATTCTGCACTGCTCATTTTGCCTCACTCCAAACAGAAGGCAAAGGTAGAATTTGTCCTTAAACCCAAAACCAAGTCTCTGTGGAGGACATTGTCATTCAGAGAGAGCACGTGGAGTAGGGCAGGGCTCCCATGCTAGGGAGATGAGGGGCAGATGATCAGAGGCTCACGGGGGACCGGAAGGGACACAGAAGGAGCAGCCAACAACCACCCCATCCGACAACCCCATGGGGGTGAGAACATCAGCCTGGCGCTCACTGGGGAGGGTGTTCCGAAGTAGCAGTCCCCCTGGGTTTCCATTGAAAGAGCAGGAAGAGACAGAAATAGAAGTAGCAACAGCTGGGGACCCCTCAGAAGCCCCAGCATAAGAGCGGATGGTCCTTTGCTTAATAGTTTGTTCACAGTTCACAATATGTCAACAAAGGAATGCTGTGTTCAAGTTCAGGATAAGCCAATTCAGCTGGGATCAAGTTATCTAAGTGTGGGGTGGGGATCTCAAGAGGTGCAGGGGAGGTGGCAGTTAATCCATTTCTTCCTTCATTTCTTCATTTTGCCCCATTTAAGTATCTTCCAAGAGTGAGACGTTGCACTGAATGCTGGGAGAGAAACAGAGATATGAGCTCCCCCCAGATGACCACATGACTTCTCTGTTTCCACAATGTGCAGTGTAGTCTGTAGAGCACAACAGGGTCAAAAAACATCCACCAAATGAAGAAAAGGGTGGTTGACATTATCTACTACGTGCCAGGTGCTGTACTCAAATGCTTTCTATGCATTATCCAAGGGGGAGAAAGATTAGTATAGAGCAAACAGTAATTCTTCCTAGGGATTTGTAACTTCTTGGTCTGGGGTCATTATGAAACCTCCTGCAAAGATTTTTTTTTTTTAGCAAGCAAAGAGAACAGGGGACAACACCGGCTTTCCAGACAGGGATGCACTAGTTTTCCAGATATCTGTGGTGTTTCCTGGACGTCCTCACAAGAGGACTTACCTCAGCTGCTGCTCCAGAAGGTGTCCCTTGGACATCTATCTTGGTACGTGAGCATCACCTCTCCCTAGAGCCCAAGTACATAAAGAACAGTGGTATTTCTGGCATTTGAAGAAATTCTACTTTCTGGTTATGACTTTAAGTTAGAACTGGAAATGACAAAATTGTGCATAACCTGCATTTCTAACAGGTCTGTGTAGCTTCAGAGGTCCTGATAAACCTTTTTCTCAAAAAAAAAAAAAAAAGCATGTATGTTAAAACCCTTAAACCAGAGGCCAACTCTTAAAAATGGAATCCAGAAATAATAGCTAAAATTAGACTTCCTGCAGCTGCAGCTTTAGGGCAGAGCTTGCTACACTCTTCCTCCTCAGCTGTCCTGCTTCACGAGCCTTTTGTTGGTTATTGTACTGCACCACCAAGAGGAGTGGAGGAAGCTTCTTTTACCGCCTCAGACTCTCCTAGCACTACCTGCATCCAGCAACCCAAGGAGAGAACTAAACAGCCAGGTAGTTTATGTGTTAGAATGAAATTAGCCTCAATTATTTTCTTAATGGGGAGGAAAAAGCTCTCTCCTGCTGTAGCAAACCCAAGTGTGGGGTGATAAACGGCTTTTCTTCCATAATTTTCTTTGCTTAAATTCAAAGTTGTTTTGTGCGAGGCTAAGATTCCCCCAGAGGAATTCTGTAGTTTTGCAGCAAATACCATTTGCATTTGCTGGTTGAGTCACTATCAGGTTTCCTGCTGGAGAGCTTCAAAAGATCCTTGCGTGGTGCAGGAGCTAATGACTGCTCTCCCCGGGAGCCTCTGCTCCAAAATGTTTTCCCTACAATGACTTGCAGAAGCTCACAGCCTAGGTCTTGGAAAAGTCTCAAATGTGATAATTACAGCAATAGACATTTTCCTGTGAAGATGAGGTGTGTGTATCTCAGTGATGGGTGTTCCAAATTTTTGGATTTTATTATGCAAAATACAATGCAGTCATGGGCAAACACTTAGCTTCCTGACACAAGGCCGAACTGGAAATTAAAAGGGAAATAAAACAGCTTTCTGAAGGAACTGTACCCGATCTAGAAATCAGGTCTTTCTGGCAAACAGTTCATTATGTTTTGGTGGAAAGAGCAGTGCAGTGCGAGAAAAGAGTGCATGTTTGGCAGCCAGAGATCACAGTTTAAAGTTATTCTAGGCTCTGCCATTCTTCAGCATTGTGTCCTTATAAAAGTCATCTGACATCTCCGAGCCTCTGGAACCTCATCTTTACAATGGGAATAATAATATTTATATTATCTATTTTTCTGAGAGGATTAAATGAGATATAAAATAAAAGTTTCTTGAGCAGTGCAGTCCCAGAGGAAGTTCCCTTTGCTCCGCACTTGTGAACCTCTCTATAATCATTTTTAACTCTAAAAATCAGGGAGGCAAGGCAAAATAATGAAGAATCATGATCATATTAATTTAGGGGCAATAAAAACATGAGAGAAAAAAAACTACCTTTGCCACATAATGTAGACAATGAGGAATTAGAGGGAAAACTAGATGCGACTGTCTTGGAGAGCTTTGTGTTTGTTCACTTGCTTGAATGCTCATTTTTCTTTGTTTGCATTTTTTTGTTTGTTTTTGGTTTGACTTTTCAGAGCTGGACTTTATCATAGAGGTGATCTATTAACAGAATAAATGTCTCATTTTACCATCTGAAAACCTGAATTCTGTGAGATTAACCCTGAGTCATACAACTCAGTGGCAGAACATGGGATGGAGTCCAGGCTTTTCTGATTCTTACGTACGGTTATTTCTGTTCTAACTTCTTCTGTTCACTGACTGCCCTAGGATGTGGCTTTGGGAATGTATGATCTTATGATTTTCATGAAGTCCTGGCCAGGTCTGAGTTCTCCTTACTCTACCACTAACTTACAGTGTGACTGTGGCAATTTTCTTAATGTCTCTGGATCAGTTTTCACATTAACTTCCTATTTAGATCATCCAGCCCTGTAAATTAATCAAAAATGAATAAATAAATGCTTGGATTAGTTTAGGCATGGTTTGCCCTTGGCAGACATTGCTAATCCATCACAGCACTGTCCCGTGCAGATCAGAGGACTTCAGAATCGTTTTCAACACAGAGGTTGACAGACACTATCAATATGCTATCACATAAAATGAAACCGGTTTGGCATCCCCTGATTAAAGGAGCTCAGATTCTCAGATAATTTGATGTATTCCTATGATGAATATTGGAGAATTAGCTGCTGCTGATCTTTCATGCCTTCTCATCTGTCCATACCGTAGTTTCCTTCTAGGCCTGCCCCACACTGACGGTGGGTGACTGGATTAATGAGGTGGTGAAGCCGACCCCAAGTCCCCCAGGTATTTGTGGTTTTTATCTGTGATTCATCTGTTTACACATAATAAAAACACTTTGAGTTGGTATAATCCTAAGAGTTAAAACAAAAGAAACACTTAATTTGCATATGCAATGTTCTTTTGGGTAAATGTATGACTTCCATCAAGATTTTTTTTACATTGATAGTGGCTTGAAATACTTCCAGTACTTGGTTCATAATTCCTCAAGAATCTAGCAACCCAAGTTTGGAACCTTCATTTCTAAAAAGTGCTCTAGGAAAATGTCATGAAAGAATTCTGAAAAAGAAGAGGTCCATTGGGGTCTGGTGACAGAAACAGTGGTATAATTAGGACGAGAAATCCGCTATGGCTGCATTTCTGAGCAATATGTGAAGTAGAGAGTCAGCTCGTACTGAGCAGGGTCTCCTAAAACCGCCATGTCCTAGGAGATCCACAAACCCAGGTACATCGTTTTTCCTTTTTAGCCGAGTTGTGCTTTACCATTTAATGCTACAGAGGAGCCGCACCAAATAGACGAAAAAGGTGACCTCTGCTCCCCACATTTCAGCCTTTGATCTTGTGTCATCGGAGGACACTGCCCACTCCCTCTCCTTGCGGCCATAATCTGTCACACCAAGGGGTGCTTGTTCTCCTTCCTTGAAGAGTTGGCTCCTGGCTTCTTTGCTCCCTAGCTCCGCTTCCGCAGGATCCTTGGTGACTTCGATGTCCACCTATATGGTCCTTCCCAAGGCCTGGTCTCCTCATTTTTTTGACCCCTTCTGCAATGGTCCTTACTACACTTCAGCCCACCCTCTGCCACCGCCACACCCCAGACACTTGCATGACAGCATCAGCAGCCCGTCCACAGCCTGGACTCCCAGCATCTCTGTCTGTCTCCACGTTTTCCAGCTCAATCTCTACACTTGAGGGAGTACTGGCTGGCGTGTTGGTTTTTACGAATCAGGACTTAGAAGCCTATCTTTGTTCTGTCTTTCACTCCCCTTGTGTTCTTAATTTTTTTGTTACACAACTTTAATTTCATAGGTAATTATTCTAATCACTCCCTTGGATTCACCCCTAATTTTCTTTCTCTCTAGGCTAAACCAAAATCATGGTTAAGCTTTGCTGGCCACCTACACTGCTCCTGCACATCTGGAAAAAAAATACATCAGTGACCTCAGGTGGGCCCTCAGTGATGACTGGCTGTGACATTATATTCTCTCATCCACCCCCTCCTTTCCTGAGTAATATCTCAAGCCTAATTCTCTCTCCTTATACTGCATTCACCAGGGCTTCCATTCTCCCTCCTACTCAATAGTCTTAATTCTTATTTCAGTGAAAAACAGAAGTTCCTAGAGATGGATTTCCACATCCCCCAGTATCATATCTACCCACCTTTCTTCACAAGCGCGCACAGTGGTGGTTTAAGGGTCCAGACTCCAGCTGGCCTGCCTGTCCCATCCTGCCTCTGCTGGATGGGGGAGTCCTGCTCGATCTCCTGATCATTCTGTGCTTAATCTGTCATTGACAAACTAGGAACACTAATGTCGTCTACCTTGTGGGATATTTGTTGAAAATTAAAGGAGTTAATATATGTAAATTCACAAACAGCGCCTGGTACATAGTGTACACCATATTATTTGCTGCGGTGAGGGTTTCTATGCATGTGCTCTGTCTCCTCCCCTGCTCCTGCGAGTGACGGACACCCTTTCCCCAGCAAAGGGCAGCCCCTCCTCTCAGCCACTAGGACTCATCCCCTCTCCCGCAAGCAAGGACATCGCTCCAGCAATTCACTCTTCCTGCTAGATTTTTCGCAAAAGTATATAATATGCTGTTATTTTTCCTATCTCAAGAAAACTCTTTTGACCACCATATGTCCAGCTATTGCTGGTTTTTTTCCTTCCATTTATAGTCAGAACACCTAAAATAGCTGTCCGCTTGTCTTCAATTGATCTTCTCCACGATACCCCCTCTGAGCAGATCTGAGCCCTTACCACACCACCAAATGTGCCTTGTCAAGGGCACACGTGTTCCTGGAGATACTTTCTTTACTTGGCTTTTAGGACACCACAACCTCTCGCATCTTCTCCTACCATTGTGGCTCCTCTTTCTTGAACTTTCTTTCCATTCACCTTCATTTCCTTAAGCTCAACAGGTGGGAAACCCAAGGCCTCTGTTCCTAAACTCTCTTCCGTCTATAGTCACTCCCCTGGCCATCTCTTCCAGTCTCATGGCTTCAGATCCCGTCTCCATGGTGCACCTCCTAAGTCAGGGTCCCCAGGACGTCTGTCCAACTTCCCCACATCCAACGGCCTCTGCCCCACATCTCCAGCAAACATAGAGTCCTGAACAGAGCTCGCCCCGCCCCTTCACCCCTGCCTCGCCAACAGCCCTCCGCATCCCCACAGATCCAAATCTTTGCTTTCAACTTCTCAGGCTGAAAATATTAGACCTCACTCTTCTCTTCTCTCATAGCCCACAGCTTATCTATTAAAAGTTTTGTCAGCTTTACATTCATGATACCTTCAGAATCTGACCAACTCTCACCTGCCTCTGTTTCCTCTCCTGCAGCCCCAGCCCTGGGCATCTCCCGCTGGGATTGCAACGTCCACCTCCCCAGCGCCTGTGCCCTCCCGTGCTCCCTTCAGTCTCTGCAGCAGAGCTCCTGAGGACCCTGGTCGATTGCGGTGCGCAGTGTGTTCTCCCATGGTCCCCATGTCTCTTAGACCAAAAGCCAAATGACAGTGACACGTGAGGCCCTCCACGCTCTGCTTCCCACATGCATAGAGTGACCTGTCTGGCCTCATTTTCCACCATTCTCCTTCTTGCTCCCTCGGTTTCTGCCACACTGCTCCTGGGACACCTTAGACACGTTTCTACCTCAGCACTTTTACACTTGCTGTCCTCTCTTCTGGAACATTCTTCCTCCCATGCCTGATGTCCACTTGTCTTTCGTCCTTACCTCCTTCAGATGTTTGCTGAAATCTCTTCTTCTCACGGAAGCCTGCGTTGGTCTCTGGATCTGAAATGTCACCACTCACCACCTCAGTACTCTCTCTCTCCTCTCCCTGACCTTCTCCTTCTCCCCTCATATATCCAGATGTGCAGTGTGTTTGCCCTATTGGACTGAGCCATGGTGTGTCCTCGTCCTAGAACATGAACCGTGAGCCGCTGGGACTTTGATTTGTTCACTGCTGCTTCCCCATCTGTGTGTGGAGCAGGGAATTTGGTCCAAAGAGAGGTCTGGCCTTGAACCCAGCTCCTTGGAAGTAACCTCTGAACCTTTCCAGTTTCTTGAGTGATAGCAGTGCCTCTGTCATTCAGCTTGGTCTAGTGGTTCATGCTAACGAGGTGACTCAAGGGGGGCCTCTCAGGCACCTCCAGGGAGGAGAGATGCCAGAGACTGAATTCAGCCATGTGGAAAATCAATCACGCCAAATAATGAGCCCCGTTACACACTATGGACACCAAAACCCGGGTGATCTTCCCAGAAGGCAATACTCACACATGTTGTCACACATGGATCTGAAAGGGCCATACATCTTGAGAACAACTGAGGCTTTATTCACATTTGAAACCTTCCCAGACTCTGTCCTATGAGTCCCTTCCCTTGGCTGATTTTAATGCAATGGTCTCCTGTAATAAGTATAACCATGACTATAATAGATTCCAATAAGTTCTGTGAGTCTTTCTAGTTAATTTTCAAAACTGAGAGCTTTGGGGAAACCCCCAAGCTGGCAGTTGGCATCAGAAGTGAGGGTGGTTTTCTGTGGACTTTTTTCCTCCTGCTCTGTAGTTGGACCCTAACTAACTTGCAGGTGGGGTCAGAAGTCCTGGGCAGATGTGGCCATCTCGGGGCTGTGCCCTTACCCTTGCATTTTGACTAACTCCGGGTACCAGCACAGAGACCTATACCTGGCATCTGCAAAAAGGTGTTGGATAAAAAAATGAATGAATGATACAGACAAAAGCTATAACCAAGTTTTCACTGGGAAACGTTCAAGGTAACAGTGATTAAGCTCGGCCCACATTCAGCACATTTTTCTCCCTGGCTTCCTTGCTTCCCACTCTTAGGGGACTTTCAGGAACTGTAAGACGAAGGACTGACATTCACCCTGTGTGATCTATTCCATACTATAGCCTAAATGGTCCTCTGGGAAAATTTAATATATAAAACAATAAAACTGCATGTTGTTATGGACAACTTTTGGAGTGAGTAGTTTCAAGTATAAAATTGTTAACATGTGCTAAGTGTGGAATGGACTAGACCTAAGGAATTTAATCGTATCTTATTCTGTAAGGGACATACAGAATGAAACAAATGTACAGGTACTCTAATATTCTACCAATATTAAAATGTCAGTCTTAAGTTATAATTTTTAAATTTCTTTTCAAACCAAAATCATTTAATCTATTCAGATTGAAAATTTGACTTATCACTTTAAAAAATATTGCCTTTCAGTTTTATCTGCTAGTACACCATATTCTTAGAAAATAATAAACCCTAACCTCAAAAAGAGAGGTGCACAAGAGGATGACAATTAAAAAACTAATGATAAAACCCTCTGCTCCTGTGTGGCAAGGCTGTAAGACTGCACAAGACCTTCCATTGAGAAGATACCCTTTGCACTTTTAAAAATGCTGCAAAATGTTTATCTGCAGATGGAGGAAGAAAATGCGGTGATATAATTTTCTTTCAAATTAATTGCAAATAAAAGCTTTCTTCTTCTGTACAGATTTGACTTCACCTTGAAAATTTATTGCCTGCTAGCAAGAAGACAAGGAAGTGGGGAGTTACAGCCCAATTTGAGATTCAGTGAAAGTTGGGGTTTGCAAGAATTCCTGGCAGAGCTTGGAACCATTTATACTGAGTGTGACACAAGTACAAGTTTCACTGAAAATGTAGTGTCAGTAATCAACAGTGAAATATTAAATTATGGCTTGGGGCTGAACAGGGACTTTTTATCAATTTTATTACTTTGGGAAATGTACACACGCACATTAATATTTTTCAGGCCCTTTTCCAAAATGTCCACCACTGAGCAATATATAAGATCGAAAAATAACATTGTCACAAGGATGTTTTTGGACAACAGAACCAACCTAATCTTTTTCAACCTGCCATTAAGGTCTGGGTTTTTCATCTACATCAGAAATATGAGCTTGGATAATGAGACAGTCCCTCAATGAGATGTGAACTGAGTAAATCTCATTCAAGATGTAATTTGAATTTAATGCCTTGTCCGTAAAATAAACAAAACATCATAAAATGTTTAATGGTACACAGTGAATCAAGAAAATGCAAAAAGTGCCAAAAAAACATTTAATTCCAACAAGAGCATTTCTCTATTTGCTGGGACATGCTGTCAGAAGAGCTGAGCTCATCATGATGTTTCTGTGTGTGATCACCGCCCGGGCTTTTTCTGAACTTGCTGAGCCAGTTCTGATTGCTTTTTCTTGTCTGTATTTAAATCATTTTACCAAGTATACATGCTTCAAAGATGACACTTCCATGTTTAAGAAGGATCTATCCTTTTTTGGCGAAAAGCCTGGGATTTCAAAAGAAGCAACTTTATTAACCAAGACAGAAATTCCTGGAGAACAGGTCTAGTACCATCATTTGGACGGAAAAAATTTCTCACTCTCCCATGGGTTAGGTGAACCACATGGTCTCACTTAATGGTCGTGCAGGACGTGGGCTCTTGTGCCAAGATACAGATGCATCTTGCTTTTGCTGGGATGTTAGAAGGAAATAAAGCCTTATGATCTTTCAAAATAGTTACTGCCATAAATAAACTCTACCTGTCTCTCACAGAGGCGAGCCATGCAAACATTGGGTATCAGTGAGATGCAGGGAATTTTTCACTGTAAATACAGTCTCATGACTAAGTGGACAGGCTTTGGAATCTTAGGATTTGAGTCTCAGGAACACCTCTTACTATAGGGACATGATAAGGCATATCAGCTTTTAAGGTTTCAACTTTCTTAAATATAAAATGAGGATACTAATACCTGCCTTGTAGGAATGTTACGTAGATGAACGAAAATGATGTAGTTAAAGCAGCTACTATTGGGTTTAAAATATAATTCTCAATAAATGATTAGCTATTATTATTAAAATAAACAGATAAATTTACATATTTTCAATCATAACTTGGAAGCCAAGTATGTGCTTGTATATATATTTTCTTTAACAAGCCATCTTTTCTCATTCAGAGACCCTAATAAATTTTGGTAGATAGCACCTATTTTTAGAAGTAGGAGGTGTTGGTGGATTCCGTTTTACAGATGGAGAATATGAAGCACCAAAAAACCCGACTTTCCCAATATCACAAAAGAAAGTTTTCTTTTAAGGTTTTTAATAATCAAATGAGGTCCAAGGTTGAAGTTAGAGCAACTGTAACTTCTATCACAACCAAAGCAGAGACACTGGGGCAGGCCTGCCACTAGTCTAGTCCCTGCTTTGCGGCAAAGGGTCGACCTCCTCTGCTGAAGACACCATTGCTTCCCGATTTGCAAAGATGCAGAACCAGCCTCAGCTGGCACCTCCCTGAAAGAAAGACGCAGCATTCAGTGCCAGGTTGTGAAGACAGCAGAGGAAAATTACCTTGAGCAAACTTAAATGTCTTGATGACATTGTACATGCATAACACATAAGCTGTTAGCTGAGAAACTGGAGTTTCTCCTCACAAATGAATTAATATAGCTGTTTAATTGCAGTCTCCTTTCTCTATAAACACAAGTTGCTGTGAAGAATGTCCGCAGTGTTTGCAGTGATGACTTCTGTGTGCCTGTGTGTTCTTTCTCATGTGCTTCCTCGGTGGCACGGTGCCCTGGGACAGTTGGAGGGACTTCCTGGCTACCTCCCACTTCTCCTCCCCCGAATGCTTCAGTGTTTTCTGCTAAAATCCCTCTATTTAAAGGTGAGATAATCAGCTTTTGTTCCATTGGCTTGGATCAAAGACAATCTCTGAGCTAAAAACAAAGCCGGCCCGAGGCTGGGGGCAGTCGGCCTCTGTACTCGGTAGCAAAGAAAAAGACTTTTTAAAAAATTCTTTTTCCAGGACTGAAAATTCTCATGCCCTGGAAACCCCAGAAGTAGAACTTAAAGTGTTTCCCAAAGACAAACATCCCTATTATGAGGGGACAGGACTTTGGCAACCGTCTGCAAACTGTGGCGGGCAATTTGGCACCGGCCGCCCTCCTGCCTTGTAGAGGGAGAGCAAACAATCCCTTTGTCCCCGGCCATGGGGTGGGCGGCCCAGGCAGGAAGCCCTTTCAGCCCTCCCGGCCGCCCCTCTGTCAAAGGCTCCTTTCTCAGCCGGCTGCTTTCCTGGCCGTGTTTTCTGCCTGCTCCAGAGAGACAGCTTCCGCGTCCGCTGTCCGGGGCACCGAGGCGTGCCCAGCCGTGGAGAAGCCCACGGAGCCTCCTTTGTACGCACAGAGCAGGGCCGGACACCTGAACGGGACCCTCAGGGCCGGTGTGTGTGCGCTAAAGGGACTAATACCAGACCCAGCGAAGTTGGGGAATAGTTATTAGAACGAGTATACAACGGATACTCGAAGCCACTGCAAATACCACGGTTATAAAATCTCTGTAGTTTTCCCATATTCCCTAAAGATATAAAATGAAAAAACTGGTGAAATGATTGGGTGACCTCAAATATTTCAGGTCATCTCTGGTTTGTTATCTCTGTCTTTACAAGAGAATTGCATCAAATCCCTTCCTTTTTGTGTGCAAGAAGCCTGGAAACGCCATTAGGGCCACCCCACGGGGACACCTGGCAGCTGCGGGCCAGGCTCTGCGTCGGGGTCCAGCCTGTGCTTCCCCTGCGACGTCACCTGCGACGTCACTCGCCAGCGTGCAGGCCTGAGTTCCTCATCCCCCCCCCCCCCCAAGTCAAAGGGAAAAAGGGAGAAAGCTTTATAAAGTCTGGTAAGGAAAGGAGCCTGTAGGTGTTCCTGTTTCATACACCGTGTTCCACAAATCCACCACTGCCGACGAGCGCTGAAGTCAGGATTTTCTGAAGTCCTTTTTGCCACCAGGTCTTCCTTCTGGCAGGAAGCCTGGAGCAGCTGATTATCAAACGCTGCTAAAAGACGCTCATGAAGACCTCTCCCCATTTACCACCTCCTCAGAAGCTGCGGAGGTGTGGGCCCTGCTTGGCCCGTGCACGCATCCTGTGGCACGATTTTCTTAAAGAAAACAAGGTCTCCATTCTGTGCTCAACCTCATTTAAAAATGTGATTTAAAGGCTTCCTCTTCTGCAGAGTCCTGCAGTCCTTATCCAGCTTCCCTTGCATCTGTTCCTGAGTCTGAACCAGGGACACAAAGATTCCCCTTAGCTCAATCCTTTTTATTTTTCCAACTCCGTAGGGGGAAAAAATGCAACACACAAACATATGAAGACAAAGACAGAGAAACAGATACGGGAGGGAGAGGGAAAGAAAGGCAAAGAGAGAGCCCACTAATATGGTATACATTTCTATTAAAAATCGTGGGCATATTTCTAACAGCTTAAGCTTTCTGTTCTACTAAATGATCATTATTTTTGCCAAATGATCATAGATACTGTATTTAATTGAATATAAACTCTCTAACTAAATCTAAACAACAGGCTATAGAGTAAGGATCCTATGGCTTTAAGCTTTTTAAGACAAGCAAATGCTGATTTACTAAAATGCCATTTTAAAGCCATAAAAAATATACTCAATAGATTTTTATTAATATAAACCCTTCATGAGTACTATGTTTTAAACGTCATGGAGAAAGTTCAAACTTTTTCATGGGTAATGTCTGCATTGCTTTCATTTAAACAAAGCAGATTACAAGCAATATCTTCACCTGTGTCATTGAGATGAACATTTTGGAGGAAATTTTTAGAAGTCTGTGAAAAACTTTTATGGACTCTTAGAATGCCCAAAATGATGTATGGTTAGAAAATCAACCCAGGTCTTTTGATTTTACTGCCTTTTTTTTTTTTTTCTTTCTTTGTAGCAATTATAGGCCTAGGCTGTTCTGTTTTTACCTTCCTGCTGTAATCAAGATTGGTACACATTTGCTAAAATTTAACTGTAACATGTTCTCTGGCCATTGCTATCCATCAGTTAGACGAGTAACAACAGCATCTAATTGCCTGACACTATAAGAAGAAACCAACGTAATCTGAGAACTAGTCATAAATCCCTCCCATGCGATACAAGTACTCTTCCCAAAATAGACTCATCCACATGTATTGATGCACGAACATGCAGACAGAGACAGCCCTCCACTCCACTTCATTTTTGTCAGTTCTGACCTTGTCACCAGATTCTTAGGAGACAAAATTAGCAACATCCTCAAACCTAAAACATCTGCATTCTCTCGGAATATACATAGCACCACCGACAAACCTCAAATTCATCATCCCTCCTCAATTCCAGAAAATTCCTCCCTCTCCACAACATAGTAAATGTGCAATGAATGTAAGGACAAGAGAGAGAAATCCATTTTTACTGTGGAAAAGTCAGGATAGACAAGGTGACCAATGGAACAAAACAGAGGTTAGAAACAGACCTCACACACAGGTGTCTGGTTTTAAAACACAGGCACCTTTGAGGTACAGCAATGCAAGGACGGCCTCGAAACAAAGTGCCCGGTCGATGGGCTATCCGAGTGGGAAACAAAGTGTTTTTGAACACCATGCAAAAAAAATCCATTTCTGATAGATTTCAGATCTAACTGGTAAAGGTAAACAATAAAGCTTTTAGAGGAAAATATAGGGGAAGGTTTTTGTGACCTTGGAGAAGTATAAGATTTCTTAAACTGTACATGGTAGGTGCTAACAATAAAAGAAAAATTGATAAATTGTTCTATATTAAAATTAAGAAGTTCTGTTGGTCAAAAGACACCATTCAGATAGGGAAAAGGCAAGGCACAGAGTGGGAGAAGAGATTCACAATACATATATTTGACAAAGGATTCATATCCACAATATATAAAGAAATCCGACAAATCAATAGGAAAAAATGTACATTCATTCCTCAGTATCCTTGGGGGATTGATTCCAGGACCCCCTCAGTTACCAAAAGTCCCTGATATAAAATGGCATGTCATGTAACCATATATGGTATTTGCACATAACCTGTGTACATCCTCCTGAATACTTTAAATCATCTCTAGATTACTTATTATATCTGATATAATGTAAATACTGTGTAAGTTGTTGTCATCCTGTATTATTTTTGTTTTTTTATTGTTGTATTGTTATTTTTATCTTTTTTGTTCCAAACATTTTTGATCTGCCCCTGGTTGAACCCTTAGATACAGACAGCTGACTGTATACAGGCAACCCAATAAAAAAACTAAGTAGGAGTTGAACCAACTCTTCTCAAAAGAGAGTGTCCAAATAACCAACAAACAAATGAAAAGGTGCTGAACTTTATCAGTCAGCATGGAAATGCAAATTAAAGCTACAATGCTGTACCACTGCATACCCTCCAGAATGGCTGAAATGAAAAAGAAGTAAATACCAGTGTTGGCAGGGAAGTGGAGACATGAACTCTCATATACTCTTTATGAGAGAGTAAATTGTTACAACCACTTGGAACAGCATCTAGCAGTTTCATGTAAGCTAGACATATACCAACACCACAATCCTGCACTTTTACTCCTAGGGGTCTATCCTCAACAGAAATGCATGCATCCCTTCACCAAAAGTTATGAGCTAGAATGACTTCTAGAAGTCATTGTTCATAGCAACACTTCTCGTAATAGCCAAAAACTGGCAACTATCTAAATGGTCATCGACTGTAGACGAGGTGAATAAATTATGGCATATACACTTCTTGGAACATGCAAGATTGAAAATGGGTATTAAACTATATACAACTATATGAATAAAACATAATAGAGAAAGAAGCCAGACACAAAAGGGTGCATACAGTATGACTACATTAAGTAGTAAATCAAGACAACTAATGTCTGCTAATAGAAGAGGAAAGGTAGAGCCTGGACTGGAGCATAGGGAAGTCTCTAGAACACAGTTAATGGTCCGTTTCCTTACCTGGGTGCTAGTTACCCAGCTGTGTTTAATTTGTGGAAATTGGATACTATGTCCCCTTTGTGTATATGATGCTATTTAAAAGTGAGATGTGCCCCCTCACTCACAAGGAAACATAGTGAAGTCAAAAAAAAAAAAAAAAAGAAAGAAACTGAATCACAACATCAGTGATTAACCTTATTTTTTTCAGTTTTAGTATAGTTCTAACCGTATTTAATTGTACTCAGTTGAACTCAATACAATGTGATGAAAAGCTAAACATTAATTTATTTACACCCTAAGTTTATCCATATGTCCAGACTGTGGGAATCCTTCTCCTTTCTTGCAGTGTTCCTGGTCTGTGGAGGGAGCTCCTACTCTGCTCACTCAGGAGAACTTGCTCACTATGCGCTGATACTTCTAACGCTGATAACTATGCGCTGATAACTTCTAGCCAGTGACTTCCCCATTTTTCAATTTTTATATTTTCCCCTTGGTTACCTGGAGTTTATCTTCAACAGATTTTTGGAGAATGGCATAATTATTGAATATTGCTGATGGCATGTGTAGGAGGAAAAGTTTTCTGTCACCTCCTAAAGAGGTAAAAAGTATTCTTACTTCATGTACTTTTACCCCAAACCTCTGTATGGAATGCCTTAAAATCTCCTCTTGCACTTCATATTGTAAAGAAGTATGATGGTAGTCCTTTCTTTCCCCTATTTGTGGAGAAGCAGAGGGGCTTATTGTTTTTTCTTGGGGGTTTGTAACACTTTTTTCTTTATCCTTATAAATCATAAAATATGCCAGAAGGGGAGGAAACACAGTTCTCTTTTCAATTCAGACAAAGATTGAACTCTGTCTCCATTTCTCAGGCATGTTTTTCATCTTTGAAGCATTTTCTGCAGTAATTCACATGATCATTGCTTTTGTTCGAGTTGCCCTGGATCCTCTGGAACACCTCTTAATCTCTCTTCTCTTTTTTCCTGAATTGTGAGAGAGCTTTACAAGTTCTCCTTTGACATCAGCTGGGTTTTCCAAAGTCTGCTTGGCTCTTCAATGACTCCGATTTGGATTGTAATTCACGTTTTTTGAGTTCTTGCCTCTTCTATTTCCCCTTTCATCTCAGGCATCGTTCTCAGCATACACAGCTGCTGGGAATCCCACTGGCTCCATTTCCACCCGCAGACGGCACTTGGGAGGTCTTCCACTCCAAAGGTAAGACTCACCTGTGTGTCCGCCCTGCTGTCTGTCCAGTGTTTCTTGGCGGTAAAGCTTCTTAATAGATATAAGAGGAGATCAAACGGAGAATGAGAAGAGAACTCTGGCTGCCTCGCAAAGCTACCCTCCTGCGTGCACTGCGGGAGAGGTAGCAGAGTGTTGGAACTAGCTTGGCATGCAAGCTTTAAAGTCCTACCACTTCCAATTTCTGGGACCTTGGAAAAATCACTTAACCATTCTAAGCCTCAGTTTTATCCACAAAATGGGAATAATATTGGCACCTCTGTGGTAGTATTGCTATAAGCATTATCTGAGACACTTCATTTGAAAAAATATCTACTTAGCTATTTTTAGAAGAGCATTTAGTTTGCTGGTTGGTGTTGATGCACCTTTTCTGCTAACGGCATGCTTGAAGGAAAGACTGAGTTCTCCCAATCTGCTCCAAATAGTTGTGCACAAGTCAGCCAGGGATGACACACTTCAGTGGAGTGACATCCGCCCTGCAGTTTGTAGAAATCCTCCCAGATTCTGGCAGAAAGCTGACCGCTAGCCTCAGCTGCAGGACCGTTGTGAGCTTTCCTCTGTGTTCCCATGAATACTTTGACAGGCGTGCCAAGGGTGTGTCAGTTGACAGTCAACAAGCACCATTTCAAACCATCCAAAGTAGAAATCTCTAATAGAAATAGAAAAACAGAAACAAGGTAAAATCATGAGAAAAGGAAAATAAATGGAAATGCAGGTTACTGAGACAAGTACCCACCAATTGTTGCTTTCAAGTGATAATGTAAGTAAAACCAAAATATCCATGAGGATATTAACTGGGTGACATTTTGTAAAACTTCAGAGGAGCAGGATGGAATCTCATTTTTCATAAGTAAATGCCAAACAACACACCATTTTAAGTTAAAATACATTACAAAAAAAAAGCCTACGGAGAATAAACATCAGAGAAGGATGGGCTGATTTAATTGGAATCATGTGGATCAATTTCAAGCAAGCAAATTTTAGATATTCCAAAATCTCTTTTAAGTCTATTGTGCATTTTAGAATTCTCACCAATTGAGCGTATTATAAATCTGGACTACTTTTGCTTTGAAATAAATATTAAATCATACAAATACACACAAAATACTATTCAATGATTGTAACATTAGAGATGTTTATGAAATCTGGCATTTTGATATCAAATTTCATATGATATAAAAATTTTACCTTACTATATTAATTTCATAATAATTAATATCACATGCCCTTGGAACAAGTTATTTTAAATTGTATCTTGTTAACGTTTTTTGAGCTCTTAGAGTGTTGTTCAACTCATAAATGAATGGAATTATTCATTCATGATTTTTAAGAATTGTTATATTGAAAAAATTATAAACTAGGTTTGAGTGTTTAAGAAAATTGTTTTAAAATTATTCTTAAAATGCGGATGCAGTATATAAATTTTTTTTTCATTTTCCTAAGTGCCCTTTAAAGGACTTACCAACTAAGAGTGACTGAGGCAAGGTTGCTGAATTGAAGGATACGTGACTAATTCTGCACTATTCGAGGCCACAGAATTTTCCGAATGAAAACTGCTCTGTGAAATTCTTCTCGACGAGGGCTAGTGGTGTACGGACAAATAGCTTTTCAAGCATCTATATTGACACTTTACATTTGGAAGGAAAAAAATATTCATTAGTCTTGCCTTATTTTTCCAGTTTTACTGTGTTCAATGTTATTATTAACATACATTTCTGTATCTCTACAAAATATTGTGTTAGAGCCAAGAAATAGGGTGCATTTGTGGAGGCTGAGAGGTAGAAATGGTGGAGATTTGGGGACCACTGAAATAAGACCTAAAGTTAATCATAAAATGTTTTCCAAAAAAAGCAAATTGTAGGCCTTTTTTTTTTTTTTAATTTTTATTTCACGAACATTTCTACAAAAGGAAAGAAGCAAGACCAGGAAAGACCCAGGTGGAATGAAACCTCCGTGAGAGCAGAGGCTCTCGTTCCCCAGCCCCTCGCCGAGCTGGTGCGGACCTGTGCTGACCTCAGGCTGAGTCCAGCTCCTTCTGCCACCCCCACCCTCTGATCACCGTCCGCTTCCCTGGGCAAAGCTACAGAGGCTGCTTGGTCTGCCCAGCACTGCCCCTCCCTCCCAGGGTTTCTTTATTTTTTTTAAACCAGGGTAGACTAACACAAACTGTACCCTTACAGCTTTAAAGTGCACAACAGGCCAGGAACTGTGGGAAATTCTTAAAGGTATTATCTCATTTATTCTTACAACATCACTATCTGGAATTATGATTATTAATGACAATACTTTTTCCAACTTTCTCCCATAAAAGAAAGTTTTGCTTCTCTGATTATATTGCAGTTTTAGACCCATTACCTTGGAAAGACACAAGGGTAGTTAGTTTTCTTTGCTCTGGTTGTAATGCCTACACTTCCTCTAAGTCACCACCAGGTGACAAACTTTTATCTTACAGTGCCATAAACCCAGTGTCAGCCTTCCCATTTGCATCAGTGTATCTAAAGAAAATTAAATTTTTTATTGCTTAAATTTGACTCTTATGGCTAATTTCCAATCATTACCAAGACTTAAAATATAGTTCAGAGGCATTTTTCAAAATATCCTTAAATACTAATCTCAAATAAGAGCAGTTGGTTTTATAACACTTTAATACGATTTCTAAGCATCTGTCAGAAAATAGCTCTGACTTAAATAAAATTGCTTTTCTTATCTTAAACCTCCTGTGAAGCTTAAACGTAGTATGGCAATGTCTGCTCCTACCTGTAATGAAGACGTTTGTAGTTTGCCTCCGAATCAGCCGTATATCAAATATCATAGCCTTTCTTGTCACTGAACTCATCAGATACATGAGATATCCAAATGAAGCTACTCCTGTCTGCTACAATTATTGATCCAAGCTAAACTTCCTGCTTCTGATATTTAACTAAACAACTTACCAGCCATGCTACTTACACCTTAGCATCTGGGCACCTCAGGATTCTTGTGTATAAAATGAGCAGCACAATGCTATTTACATTGCCAAGTTTTGGGAAGAATTATGTAAGTAATACACGTAAAACTCTTAACCAGGTGATAACAGGCCTTCAGAAACCTCACCACTATCTATATTATTATCAGTGCTTTTACTGCTACATTTATTATATAATCTCATGCCAAGAGATGGAAGGATTCTCTTTTTACTAATATCGTAATGGTAGATAATGAAATTGAATTTAGTCAAAGATAAAATTTGTAGGTTGACTTTAACACTAAAATAGCAAGGGATCAATTTTTATGTTGCTTTTAAATTTTCTAAAAAAAAATTTCTTTCGTTTTGTTTTTCTTTTAGAGCCAAGCAAATGAAAATATTAAAGCTGAAATTGCCTAATGAACCCTCACATCAACACTTGATAGATACCCAGTTATTGTAAAGTCATTGTTTCTGTTTTAAGACACTGGAAACTTTAAATTTGGCCTTCAAAGCTCACACTAGCACTGTCTGCATTTCATTGCAGTGACTCCCGTTCCATCTTCCTTTTCTGTTGCGTCCACTCTCAGACCCAGGGCTGCCAGGCTTTCTGTTCTCCAGCACACAGAAGAAACAAACAAACAGCATAGATAATTTAGATTCTATCTAGATCCAATTTGAAAGTTCCCAAGTTATTTTTTAATCTCTTTAAATAACAGCCAAAATATCTTTGTATCATTTATCAGTCTTCCAAGATTTAAAGAGACAGAGTCTTCGGGCTAAGTTTTAAGGCGCCACGGTGGATCACACCCACGGGGCTTCACCAAAACCCAGTCTTCCGGCAGTTTCAGATGGAACACTGGGCAGAACAAGTCCAGTTCCCAACATCATAATGCAAGACTGCGCCCTTCGCACTCTTGTTTTTAACTTGTCTGGATGATTTCAGTAGATTTGGTTTGATTTGATTTTGCCCATCCTTCCTACCAAGTTAAAGGTTAAGATTCTGCTTATATTAAAGGCACAGCTTTTACAATAAGGGCATGCAGGAGGTTGTGAGTAGTTATCCGGCTTTCCAGATACTTGCTATCAAGCAGACTCCTGAAGCCAGCATGCTAGCACAAAAATCCTTGAAAATAGAAGGTTTTTATAGTATTTTTGGTTTTGTTGAAGATAAATTGAGTATTAAAATCTCCAAGCAAGAAGAGGCAGCAGGACATAGTGGTTAAGAAGGCAGAATTTACAACCAACCTACCTAGATTACCAGCGGTGATTTTGTACAAGGGACAGCCTCTCCATGCCTCAGTTTCCTCTCCTATGAAATGGTGATAGTGTCGTTATCAAGCTCATAGGTTTGGGAGAAGATTGCCTGAGTTGACATTTGAAGGTACAAAGCATAGTGTTTGGCACATAGTAAGTTCTGCATTGAGTGTTAGCCATTATTATTGCTTGAAAGAGGGTAACGTGCCACAGACTAATTGACATAAAAGGAATCTTACCTTTAAATTTATTAGGGTAAATTTATTTAGGCAAGCATAAAAGCATCTTAATCAGGCGGCAATATTATTCAAACTCAGAAAGTTGGTAACCCTGCACTTTGATCCTTTCTCATGTGTTGCATGACACAACACTAAAATTCTTGCACAGACCTTTCAGTAGAGTCAAATTTATTTTCTGAATAAAATGTTGGTCCTGCTTATAGGCTACCTGGCGGTCCGCCTCCAGGTGTATGCGGATCTTCCATCTGGGCTGAATACTTTTTATGGGTGAGAGACAGATCTACAGGTATCTACAGAACTGACAACATAATGATATTGCGTCTTCAAACCCACGAATATGTCACATTTTTCATTTATTTAGGTTCTTAATTTTTCTGAATTATAGTTTTCAATTTTCAGTGTAGAGCTCTTATATAACTTTCACTAGATTTAAATGAGTCATTTGACTTTTTTCAATGACATTTTAAATAGTATTATTTAAAATTTTCAGCATTACTGGAATATACCTTAAGTTGATTATTGTATGCTGACATCATATCCAGAAATCTTCAATTGACTTTTCAGCTCTATTAATTGGCCTTTCCCATTTTTATGATTTTTATTTTTGTTTCTTTGTCTTTTTTCACTGTCTAGGACCTAAAGTACAATTTTGAATATGGCTGGGCCTGGAGATTTCTCTTTGGAATATTTTTAATTACATATTCAACTTATTTTTTACAAACGGAATTATTTTTAAAAATTACTTCTTCTTGTTTTAGCCTCAGTGAGTTATGTTTTCCTAGGAGTATGTCCATTTCATATAAATTTTCAAGTTTACTAACATAAACTTTCCTCACTACCTCCTTTTAGCATCTTTTAAAATCTGAGGTATCTTCAGTATTATGCCAATTTTTATTCCTGACAGTGATAATTTATGTATTTACTTCTTTTATTAATTTTTTTTTTACTAGAGGCCTGACAATTGTTTTGGTCTTTTAAAAGAACCATCTTTTGGCTTGGCTTGTTGACTTTATCTGTGATATTTATGTTACTCATTTCATTCAATCTTGCTCTTATTTCCATCCTTCTATTTTCATTGGTGAAATTTGTTGTCCTTTTCCTAAGTTTTGGAGATGAACACTTACAATATAAATATTCAGACTTGTTTTTTTTTTCCTAATACATGGTTTTAAGAATATAAATATCACTCGCTCTAAGTACTACTTAGCAACATCCTACAAGTTTTTATATGTATCGCTTTTTTAGCATTCCTTTCCAAATACTTTCCAATTTCCATTGTGTATTTGTTTTGTGCACTACTTATTTATGAATGTATTGTTTGAGATAATTTTTTTCTTTATTTTTTTTATTTATTATTTTTTATTTATTATTTTTTTCTTTTTTCTTTTTTTCTTTTTCCAGTGACTACTCTCTACACAGCCCAAAGGAGGCACAGAGAGCAGCCAATTTTTATACTATTGATTTCTGGCTTAATTCCATTGTAACCAGAGAACATATTCTGAATGATTTCAATACTTTGAAGTGCTGAACTATGCTTGATGACCCAGTATGGGGTCAGTTTTGATAAGTGTCCTATCTGGAAAAAATGTGCATCTTGCCACCTGGAGCTCAGTGTTACATGTACGTCAATTTTTAGTTTGTTAACTATATTACAATCACTATATTGTTAACTATATAGAAGGATCTTCTGTATCTTTACTGATCTTTTGCCAGCTTCTATTACCAGCTATAGATGAGTGTGACTTTGTCTTTCCCCTTGGTTCGGTCCATTTTTGCTATATACATTTTGAAGCTGTGTTTTGGGGGGGCCTAGGTGTTTAAAATGTTTGAATCTTTTAGTATTTGGTTTTTCTTAAATTATTTCATTTTAATTTTGATAAAAATAGAATTATAAGTTGGTAGTTAATTATCTTTCAGTATTTAAAAAATATCTTTCCATTATCTTATCATTTTTATCAAAAATTTAATTGTTAATCTTCACTTCTTTGAAGGTAATCTATGTTTTCTCCCCCGTGGCTGCATTAAAGTGCTCTCTTTCTTGTTTTTTTCATTAGTCTTTATAATTATTCAGATTGGGATACACAGAGATTCTTCAATCTATAACTTTCATAATTTTAGAAAATTCTCAGCCATTATGAGTGTAACTATTACTTCTGCCTCATTCCCTCTCTTCTCTGTTTCTGGTGCACCCGTGACACGTGTATGTCAGGCTTTTTCCACTAGTCTTGCATGTCTTTTATGCTTTTATGCTATATTGTCAATCCCTCTTTTTTTTCATTTTATTCCATGCTGTAATATGTATATTTTCTATAGAGCTGTCTTTCTGTTTACTAATCCTGCCTTCTGCTTATATAATTTGTATTAAATTCATTTATCAACAACTTAATTTCAAGTTATTTTTCACTAATTTAAGTTTCTTATTTTTGTGTTGCTAGGTTGAAATTTTCTTGTAAAAAAAAGTCCATATCTTTATATATTTTTAAATCTTTTCTCTCTGGTTTATTAAATAAATTCAACATAGTTATTCCAAGATTCTCAACCGCTAATTCTGAAATCGGGATCACCTGTGCATGTTCTTATTGCCATTGCTTTTTCCCTCAGATTTTAATTATTCAGTCCTGTCCCCTGGCATGACAGGTAATAGTCGGTAATGTGCGACATTGTACTAAGCAATTCTGGTGGCACACAGTCGTGCTTTCCTGCTTTCCCCAACCCGTCCCTCCAACCCGAGTCGGGGCTAATCTCCCCAGTCCCATCAGGAACCCGGTGGAAGTGAGTTAGGGCCGCCTTGCTAAGTCCCCTGCCTGGCTTCACGCCCAGCCCCAGGGCACAGCCCTGCAGGAGCCCAGTAGGATCCTGGATGTCGCCAGGGCTCCTGATTGTGAATCTTTATATTCCAGATGCTCCAGGTCTCTGGAAAACTCTGCCCACGTTATAGAGAAGTTCTGCCAGCGTCCTGGGGAGAACAGGCTGAGCGTCAGGCCCCGTCTCGGACCCTTTACTCACCGCAGGATCTAGGCCCCTCGCAGCTCTGTGACTTCTTCCCCTCAAACACCGCAAAGTTGTTGAAATCTCTGCAGGTGTCGTATCTCTTATTGGCCACCTTCTGCTAAAGCGGCCTGGATGCTCAGAAACATCCCCGGCATTCCAGTTGGCAAATACCCCGGAAGAAGCACTGCTTGTGAAATGCTGGGTGCTCCTGGGGAGTAACCTCTCGAGGCTTGGCTGACTCAGAAACTCCACAGTAGCTTCAGACAGATGGTTTTTCTACATATCAGTAGGAATTGTGGTCTCCCACAGACCACATCTGAGTCAGAATGCAAATCCCAAACCCCAGTTTTTTGGGAGGTGAATGTTAGCACTTATGTGAGGAAAGTGTACCACAGAGAGAGAATATTATCTTGTCATGTCTACATGAGAACATGAATTCATTTTAGTAAAAAATATAATTTTATATATAGTCACTCTTTTATCTTTTTAAAAGATTTTTTATAGGCCGGGCGCGGTGGCTCACACCTGTAATCCTAGCACTCTGGGAGGCCGAGGTGGGTGGATGGCTCGAGGTCAGGAGTTGGAGACCAGCCTGAGCAAGAGCGAGACCCCGTCTCTACTAAAAATAGAAAGAAATTATCTGGCCAACTAAAAATATATATAGAAAAAAAATTAGTCGGACATGGTGGCGCATGCCTGTAGTCCCAGCTACTCGGGAGGCTGAGACAGGAGGATCGCTTGAGCTCAGGAGTTTGAGGTTGCTGTGAGCTAGGCTGACGCCACAGCACTCACTCTAGCCAGGGCAACAAAGCGACACTCTGTCTCAAAAAAAAAAAAAAAAAGATTTTTTTATATTGCTAGAATAGAAAGACATGAAAACTATGAGTTGTATTATAGTGTTTATCTCTTGTAGTTAATCATCTTTTCTGCACGTAAATAGTATATTTAGTTTTGCATCTACTAAGCTATCTTTATTTTAAATTTTGTAATTCATTTTATAAAGTGTATTCCTTTCAGGAAATAAAAACACATAATGTTGAACTAAGCTCCCAAAAAAGTGGTTAAATGAGCATAAAATTTCAATGACAAAGTCCCAAGAATCAACTAGTGTTAAATAAATTGAGAGAACTGGACTTAAAATATGCACTAGCTACAATGTAGCCAATTTTAGAAATGTGTGATTTAAAAAGCATATCAATTAGTCAAAACTAAACACTTTTTAGAATAAAGACTGCATGAGTTCAATATTGAAGAAGAATATTGCTGTACTTAAAATTCAGTTTTTCCCCCAAGATGCTACCCAGACTCTAAGAAATTGTATACAAGAGGCTGTCTCTTTATGAGAACACCCATAAAGATCATAATTAATAAACATATTACATAGCAATATGTGACTAATTTTCAATGTACTGTAGTTAGGAGCTCTAGCTACACCAGGCACATCCATTAGTAAACAATAGGAGAACTTCCTTTGGTCCCAGCTCAGGCAATCTCTCATGACAGGGAGGCCTACACACAAATGCAGGAGACTTAATTAAAACTACAGATTGTAATAATTGTGAGTAGAAATATTATTGGAATTAAACCCCATGAATTCCCTGAGCATGCCTATTTTTAATAAATGCAAACACTGACAAGCCCCATATAAAGTTACACAGGATGGCATCTTCATCAGGAGTATTCAGCCTGGACCCAGCTGCCAATCATGGTCCCATTTTCTGAGATGATGAATGGCTGGAGACCTGCCAACCTCTGGAATGCTATCAACTTCATGAATTATCTGAATTCAAACACAGTAGCAGCCAGTCGCCCGGGTGGCTGAAACTTCCCCGGAAGGGAGGAAGGCAAGCCATTCGTCAGTGAGGAACTGGAGGGGTATGGCTCAAGTTCCCAGCACACTCTAAAGGCGCACTGTCCAATAGAAGTGCAACTCGAGGCACAATCAGGGAGGTAGGAGGGGGCAGGAGAGGATGGGTAAATTCACTCCTAATGGGTGCAATGCACACTGTCTGGGGGATGGGCACACTTGTGGCTTTGACTCAAATGGTACAATGGCAATTTATGTAATCAAAATGTTTGTATCCTCATAATATTCTGAAATAATAAATAAATAATAATTTTAAAATGTAACTTTAAATTTTTAATCACATTAAAAAGTTTTTAAAAAGTCAAATTAATTGTAATAATGCATTTTGTTTAGCCCAAAATATAAAAAAGGTTATCATTTTAACATGCAATCAACATAAAAATTATTGATGTGTTTTTCATTATTTCTTTATACTAAGGTTTTTAAATCGGTATATATTTGAGAGTGACAGAACATCGCAATTTGGATGAGCTACATTTCAAGTGCTCTGTGGCCACAGGTGGTTGATACAGGCTGAGTATCTCTAATCCAAAATGTCTGGCACCGGATGTGTTTCAGACTTTGGATATTTTTCAGGTTTGGGAATATCTGCATTATATTCTTACTGGTTGAGCATCAGGAATATCTGCATTATATTCTTACTGGTTGAGCATCACAAATTCAAAAATCTAGAATTCAAAATGCTCCACTGAGCATGTCCTTTGAGCATCATGTTGGCGCTCAAAAGGTGTGGGATTTTGAAGCAGTTTGGACTTGAGAGTTTTGGATTTGGGATACTCAACCCGTATCTACCATATTGGACAGTACATATCTAAAGTCACAAAAAGTTTCTTGTAAGAATTATAGATGTCTACAGATTTTCGTTTAGATTAGTTCTTTACAATATGAAAATTAGAAAAGTTTTAAAGGAAAGAATCCACATAGTCCATTCATTCCGAAAGCTGAACATGTGAATTTTCTCAGCAGAAACTATGAAGCATTCAAATATGCTGAATGAAGAAGAAAAGCAAATTTGTCCAAGTGATGCTACACAACCACAGCTACGGCATTACAATGCTATGCAAAGTACAGCGATCTGGTGGGGGCCCAGGACCTCACCTGGTCACATGTCAACACAAAACCTGAAGC
Organism: Eulemur rufifrons; assembly: GCF_041146395.1. NCBI lineage: Eukaryota > Metazoa > Chordata > Mammalia > Primates > Lemuridae > Eulemur > Eulemur rufifrons. The sequence goes on along the minus strand of NC_090997.1, from coordinate 105,427,392 downwards.
GTTTTCTCTACCAGAACCCAAACACAAACATAGTGACCCTGGAAGCTCTTGGTAGTCTCAGCTAATTTTGCTTAGTATTGCTTTCTAAATTTCTTGATGTTTCTCCCTTACTCAAAATATTTTTCATGGACAAAATACATTCTAATAAGGCAGAGGTACTCTTAAATAGAAGCACCTTAGTGTTTTGTTAGGTGGTTGAAAAATTACAGAGAATAAAAGAAAAGATGGAGGGAAGATCATAGCATCCTTCAAAGTGAGAAAATAATTTGAATGTCCATTGCCTTCACGCTTATTTAGAGAGAGAGAGAGCTGCGTATGTGGATTACCTGTGCAAAGTGTTAGGTTGGCTAGCATCTGTTCAATATCTCTAAGGAGACACTAGTAGAAATCACTCATGTTTCCTTTTTAAAGGTTACTCTGCTGAATGTCCACACTCTCTTTTCTTTCACCTCTCCTTAGGTAGGGCATCTTCAATACTGAAAAAAAAAAATTCTATAAAATACTTTTGAAAGTCAAAGAAGAGATAAGAAGAAGGGGTTGATGTTAGGTCTATTGTGTACGAAGGGCTAAATAAACTCTGAATCGTTTGGACATTTATTTACTGATATTCAAATACAATGGACGGTTATTCTGCCAACATGATTAAATCACAGTTTTCATAAATTAAATAGATAATTTCCTGCACTTTAGGTCCTTCAGCATCATAGATGATCTTTCTCGGCAACAATTTATGGAATAAATTATCCCTGTGTTAACTCTCTTCATTATGACCATTCATCAACGGGAGACAGGCTGGGCCTGGGCAGAGCAGCAGCAGCAGCAGCGCATACAGCAGGCGCACGCGTTAAACGGAGGCTAAGAGGCCTGTGCAGGTGAGCTGAGGACCGTGGCGTGCGAGTCTCCTCTCCTCTTCTACCTGGAAAGGTTATCATTTACGCCATAGCACAAAGTCAGTGCGCTGTATGCAACCTCTTCCCAAACAAAAAACAAAAAAAACCCCCAAAAAACCACTTCTCTTATTTCCCTGATTCTGAATGCACCGAGCCACTCTCCAGTAGCCACACGAAGCTGGGGGCGGGAGTGGGGGCGGGGACTGCTGTTTCTCCCGACGGAAGCCCTGACTTGCCCAAATAAATTAATAAATACTAATCTAAAACTCCTTCCAAAGAAGTGACCAAAAAAAAAAAAAGATTAAAGCAACTGTTTTCTTGCGGTGTGCGGCCAGCACAGAGGAAGGATAAACACACGTGCGTGAAGCGGGTCACGCGTCCAGACAGGTGCTCTGCCCGCAGCCGCACCGCACAGGGAGAGGGGGTGGCCCATCGAGCTCCAAACGGAGAGGAGGAACCTCCCAGGATGTGGAAGAAAGAACAGTTAAAATTAACGTTACGAAAACTTCAATGACACAGTTCCTTGGGAAGCAGTTTTCCAAGGGGATAAATGGGGCCTCTTCCCCCGTGGTCCCGAGGCGTCGGGGCTTGGCAGCCACACACCTGCGGGGCTGGAGGAGGGGCTGGCCGTTCCCCTTCTCCTCTTGCTTCGGTGACGCTGCAGGGGGGACCCGGGCAAAGGCACATGGAGACACATTTCATAGCCAGTCGCTAAAATGTCCTCACTTCCCCCGGTCAATTTTTATGTCAGCGAGTTTCTTGCTCTGTTTTCTCAGCACTTAGCAAGAGAAAGGCAGAGGATGACCCCTCACTTGCAGAAGGTCCTTCTCATCCACTCTATGTTGGGCTAAGTGAATAGAAAGCCATGCTTCTTTTATGTTTTTCATGATTAATCTTTCACACTTTATATCCAGTCAGTCACTAGGTTCTTTATTGCATTAAAAAAGCACTTTCAATTAAGAAGATGGCACTGTGGAGGAGGGTTTCTTTTCAACTGGAGGTCAGTTAATGTTCCTATTTCAGAATCGTACAGTATTTTAAAGAAAGCCAACCCGGTATTATTAGCAGTAAGATAGAAAACAATTAGCTGGTGCTCGAGCACACCAATAGTCACAGTATGCTGCTTTAGTTCTGGCAATAATTGATTTAAGGAAATGCAACTGTCAACGAGTGAAACTGTGTGATTATTTTTTCTGGACTTCCAGCAGAGGAACAATTTACATCAACAAACTAATTATTTTTTTCTTGAGTTCTTAACAAGTTTATCTATTAATTCATGGGCATGCTAAAAACTGCTAAATGGAACCTTTTGTGAAGCATAAATATTGACCTCTGTTCTGGAGACAGCAAGTACACTGGGGGGTTTGAGGATGAAAACAGCCCGGAACACAATTGTGCACCAGCCTCCCTTGAGAGTTTAGGATTAAGCCAGGGCCACCCTGGCTGGGAGGAATTTTTCATTTAGGTGCTGTTAGGATAACTGTATTCTCTCATGGAGTTGTAAGAAGCCCATCTCCCTCCCCTAAGTGCAGCACCCTTGAAAGAGAAAACAGAAAAGGCGGAAGAGCTGTGTGTAAGATGCTCCATCCTGCAGCAAGAAGGCTGAGAGCGCTGCTGACACGAGAGGCACCATGTATGATATGTGAGTTTTAGGTTAAGGACTTCTGGACGCAATGATTAGATAACCAATATGTAAAACAAAATAATTGGGTGTAGTCTTACCCTCTCATCCAAACCAGAAAGGCAGTGATAGACAGTGGAGACTTCAGAAATTCTACATAGGAGGGGCCCTGGGGGACGGGGGCGGGGAAATCTAGCCCTAGGGACGCCAAAGGGAACTTCTTCTGATGCACAATTGCATGATTAGTATACTGTGTTTACCAAGATTCTGTGCTTGTTAGGGTGGCTTGGGTGTGGGGAGATACTTTCCAATATTTCATGAGTCAGCCACCTCCCAAATTCTAATATTATCTCCCTTAGAATTGCCAGTGACCTTGGTGATTGAATCTTGATTTACGGATGGGAAAAGGTCCCAAGCATTCAGCCAAGTAGAAGCAAACCTGGGTCTCAACTGTCAAGCCTCCCACCCTGTCTTAGGATTCTCTCCCTGTGGCACTGCTGGTTTCTACTCAGCCAGTCTAACACCTTCTCGCTCTCCGGGCGTTAGAGCCAGGCTAACAATGGAGCAAGTGTGGACTTAAACGTGGTCAACTTTGGATGAGTCATGATTCGGCTTTCCAGGAAACAGCCAATATTTCCCTGAGAACTGGCTATGTAATTCATGAGACCCGGAGCAAAGGGAAAATGAGGAAACCCTGGTTCAAAAGACTAGAAAAAAGTGCCTTGGTGAAAGGTACTAACACGTAAACTCTGTTCCTTTCCTCTGTGGTCACTCTCTCTTGAATAGGCAAAGTGCTTATTTTACTTGTGTTTAATGACACAAGTATTTATTACATATAAATAATGTATTTTTATGTTTTAATTATTAGCACAAATTTTACCATTCATCTTTATACCATGCAATGCCAGTTTAAAGGAAACTATAAGCATCTAACTTGCATACAGGGTCACTGAAATTACACATTGGTGTTTGGTAGCACATATGCGTATGCATGTTTTGTTCTTACCAGAGCAACGGAAACACTGTAGGAAATTCTTGTTTCACTTCTTGATATGTGCACATTCTACCAACACTGCACTGGGCTAGTGATGAATAAGGAAAGGCTGAAAGGAAAGGGGGCGATGGACCACCCTATCCTTCTGTGTCGTCATTTCCCGTGTAATTGGTTGGTTAATACAGGAGCAAACACTAGCAAGAACTATTTTGACAGGGCTTCTTGGCTGTTGTTTTTCTTAGCAGGTCATTGCCTTTTCTGCATGCAAAGAAAGTTCCAGTTCAAAAGGAAAGCATGGCCTCTGGGGCTGTCAGTGCTCCTTGGCACATTCATGGACTTAATAGGCTTACCTTGAACTCCCACAGGCTTCGTGGGTGCACAGGAATTCTTAGGGCACATCACAAAAGCTACATGCAGACGGGGCAGCCAGGCATGGTGGACACACGTATTGCCTGTACCGCCTCTGCTCGTGTATAAAACACAAGTTCAAAGATAAAATTATTAATAATTTCAGCAATAGCAGGGCTTTAAACCAAGCAGGGCCCTCTCCTGAGAAGTGAGGGAAGAGGAAAGATGTGCTTTCACCCATGAAGCCAGCCCGATCCTACAGAATGTTCAGTTAAACTGTGTCTAACGTTCTGAACACAGCTCAGAAATCCTAGTATTTGATTCATAATTAAACTCAGTGTGTACAAACAAACAAAAAAAGTCTGTATCCTGTGGAATCAACATATAGAAATCAAGCTATTAGAACATTCTGCCTGGCATAGATACCCAATATTTCCTATCACATCAAATGTTAAAGTATAATGTTTTACATTCATGGGCTAATAGTCTCAGAGCCGCTTCTAATGAGAGGGGACCCTAAAGATCAAAGCCCATTGTTTTATCAGACTAGGAAAATACAAGGCGATCCAAAGCTTCGCCCAAGGAGAGCGATCTGTTAGTGAGGAATGAGGAAGAGCTACAGAGACGCCCGGTCAGAGATCCTTCAAGCCCAGATCCACACCTCACTTTCTACCTTAGAGTATTCCTTTATTTAATAGGTGAAGGGTCGCAAATACTCTAGAGGGGAAGATTTAAGGGATAATTAAGAAATGATCTTTGGCCTTTGGTATTGTGAAAATTAAACAGGACACTCTGTAAAACATTCCATTTATAAATAAATTAATTTTCTTAGAATGAGCCACACGATGAACAGAAAACAATGTGGCCATCTTAACAAAACTCTGTGAGTTGTCTGCTGTTTTAGCATTTTAGTTTTACATTCTTTTGATACCCATCTCCTATTGTAATGTTTGGTATTTTATTATTTCAGATTCCAGAGCAAGTACAGAGGGCTTACATATTAAAATTTGTACAGGAACTAGTTTGCCAGCGGTATAGAAGAGAAGTTTGGTTTGTTTTTGCTCGTATAATCCTTTGAGTTGGCTTTGGGGGAAGAATCCTAATAATTAGGAATATAGACTGGTTAAACAAAACATGCACTCAACCAAAAAAAATTATCTAAATATTTACTGATAATTTGAAACCCATCAGATACCCATGTTGGACAGCCATGAAGCCCTACAATTACGCATAGGATTGTGTTAAATCTAAACATGAGCAAGATGGAAGTTCAGTTAACTCAACCTTTAACACTACAAAAGGAATGAGTTTATGAGAAAGAGTGTTAGAGGAAGTTCACATCCGCTTCAGGTCTTGTGCAATGCAATGGGATCGAGTATTCTAAAACAAAGTACACATTAACTTCAATGTGAATAGCCTGGCAGAGTATAAAATGGGGTGCTGGTCAGAGCTAAGACTGAGACTGTGTAGAATAAAACAGAAAGTTGATCCTATAATGTGCTGTTGGGACATGAGAAGTTTTTGAAATAAAAAATACATGATTTCAATTTCTTTTTCAGATTAGGGGCATGGATTTTCCAGCTTTCTGGTTCCAACCAAGATTTCCCCTCCTCCCTCTGAGTTGCCAAGAGCCCTACTTGTTAAGGGCAAATGTGACTGCTGAGCTGGCCATGTGATGTGTACGCAGTGAGGAGAGATGAGACTCACCGTCGTCTTCGCCCGCAGAGAGAAATCTGTCTTCTGGATGACGCATGGGAATTTGGCAGCGGGGGTAGAAGGCTCATGCTTACAGCAAGCAGAAGCCCAGTGGGCTCAGCTCCTCCGTGGGTGGCATGATGTGGCCATTTGAATGGCAGGTCATAGTCTGTAGTGGCTGGGTGGCACGCGCTGCTGTTCTTCCTCACGGGAATTCATAGCATGTCCACGCACCGACCTCTCCACTGAATTTATCCTGTGCCCCAGTTAAGGGGCCACATCATCTCCTCTAGGGCAGACCCTACCCCAGCCTCCTTCCAAGAAGGTGTCTGAGCCTGTGGAAGAGAAGGGTCTCATGGGACCTGACAGAGCAGAATGCGCTCAGGCCCCCGGGAGGCCCCACACTGCTCTCGCCCCTGTGGTCTTCCCTGATCTGCCTGTGGCTACTCGCTGAGGGCAGCAGCAGCTGTGGCATCTGGATTCAGACAGTTTGCCAAGAGGCTCCATCAGGACCCTTACAGTCCTACAGATGCTCACCTGAGGTTTGGCTCCGCAGCCCTCAGTTACAGAACACATTGGTTCCGTCCACAGGAACCCCCAGCGGAAGTTCCTGCGAATCATCAGGTACCTTCACCTTCTCACCTGGGGACACCTTCCAGTTTAACTGGGAGCCAGAGGAGACTGAGTTGTGACACTCAGACCCCCGAGGAAATGAACCTGCATGTCCCCGGGGCACGAAGTTGGAGGAAGCTCAGGACTGACTGGAGGTGTCTGACTCCAGGGAGCTCCAACGCAGGGGCAGGGATTAAAGACGCCAGTTGAGCAGTAGCAAAACAGACAGATTAGAGGGAAAACTAATTATCCCATTTCGGACACCAAAAACTTTCATGATTTTGATTATTTCATATTTTAAAATCCAAATGCCCAGATGTTGAGTCGTTGTTTTGCTTTTTAACCTGCATCTCCTGTTCTGTAAATGCAACCAGCGTGTGCCCTGGGTGTGCTGCACACGTTTCAAGTGGGGGAAATCAAGTGGCACCCTCCGAATGAAAGAGTGTCCAACTCCCTGTTGGGGACGACTCCAGTCTGACTCGCTGTTGCTCCGGCAGATCGTGAACAGCTCCGTGAGGGCTTGACCCCAGCTGGCCTGATTTTATGGGGAAGAGGTAACAATACAAAAAGAGCAAAGACCTCAGTTCTTTTCCTATATCCTTGAAATATTTCAAATATTTTCAAGAGAGAACATAAGAGTTAAAGAATTGAGAGGAGTGATTGAGGAGTATTCTCGTGAGCTGCTCGGCTGTGGGCGGAAGCAGAGGTGGAAACTGCAGATGTTTTTGTGTGGCCGTTGTTACTGTTGCATGAGGGAGGTTGACCGAGCTGGTAAGAATGTGGCAGCAATGCCAGGATTAAACCCATGCAAGAGCGTGGAGAACGGGAGAGGAGGAGGGCTCTACAGCCAAGGCTGAGAAATCGACTGTAACTGAGGAAGGACGAGTTAGGATGCAATTAAAATAAGAAAGTGCGTGTGGGTGCACTTGTCAGTGCGGGGCAGTTCCGGGAGGGGAGCACACACAGAATTGTGCTTGTTGGAGGCCAGAAGAGTATCATGCACCTATCACCTGTGTCGTCACATGGGGCCACGTGCTCAGAAAGGACCTGCACATTGTTTAAGGCTCTGCTGTCACCCCATGCTGAATCTTTGATAATTTCATCTTTGAACTTGTGATCTGTAAATGATGTCCGATGGAACGATGGAGCGTGCTGTGAGCAGAGGACATACCTGCAACATGCATGTCCGGCCACAGCGGTCCCCTACTGCTCTGTCAGCAGAGAGCCGTCCTGGGGCCCCATGAGCACAGGACTGCAGCAGACCCATGGTGTGCAGGGGTCAAGCGTGTTACAGTGTCCACACACGGACAGCCCCCTGAGGCCACACTTCCTTTCCAACCTGAACGTGCATCAAATACAGAAAGAAGATAATGGCGTTGTAAGGAAAGGCGCAACCAAGAGCCCTATTGGGTCTTTCCTCACTTGTGTTGCTTCCCTGTGTTAGCTGACTCCTTACGCTGAAATGATGACAAAGAAGGACAAGAAAGGTGGAGTAACCCACAGTTCCTTCTCCTTTCAGTTTTTCCTTACTCATCAGCAAACTACAGTAGAGAGTGTTGGCAGAATAAATGAGTGTTGAGAAGTGAAATAAAAATAGTTAATTAGTGTTTCTACTGTCTGCTAAGAATGAATGAAATACATATGTATGTATGAGCTATGAAATACAAATGTGTAGTGCTACAGACTGAACATTTGTGTCCCCCTAAAATTCACAGGTTGACACCTAATCCCTAAAGCGATGGTGTTAGGAGGTGCCGTCTTTGATAGGTGATTAGATCCTGGAGGCAGAGCCCTCGGGAATGGGATCAGTGCCTTACGCCAGAGTCCCAAGAAAGACCCCATGTCCCTGCCACAACGTGGAGTTAGAGTGAGAAGGCACCGTCTGTTCACCAGGAAGTGGCCCTTGCCAGACCCTGAAGCTGCCTGCTCCTGGATCTTGGACTTCCAGCGTCCAGAATTGTGAGAAATAAATTCCTGTTGTTTAACAGCCACCCAGTTCATGGTGTTTTGTTACAGAAGCCCAGCAGACTAAGATACATAGTTTTTGTGATGCTGCACACAAATTAAATTCTCTTGTATTGAACATTGTGGTTGAACAGTAAAACTCATGCTAATAATTTAAAATTGTATTTGCTTTTGCTTAGAATGTCATTAAATAGCATAATTTTTAAAAAGCACCATAACAAGTTGAGAGACTGCAAAAAAAGAAAAAAACTTTTTATTTTCTTACCTTTCCTGACACATTTTCCTGATTTTTGAACAAGGTCCCCTGAGTTTTTGTTTTGCACCGGGCCACACAAATGATCTGCGTGGTCCCATGGATGGCCCTGGTCAAAGGTGTGATCAGCTGCAGAGACCGGGGTGGGGGTGGGGGGTGTTGTCAGCGTGTGATAAGTGGGTTAAAGAAGGCACTGAAAGTTTCAAGTAGCTGCTGGCAAACCCAATACAACAGCATATTAAAAAGATCTTTCACCATGATCAGGTGGGATTCACCCCATCCCAGGGAGGCAAGGATGGTTCAACACGTGTAAATCAATAAAAGTGGTAAATTGCACCAACAGAATCAAGGACAAAAATCATATGATCATTTCAATAGATCCTGAAAGAGTATTATTCAATATTCAACAATGCTTTATGATTTAAAAAAAAACTCTCAACAAACTAGTTATAGAAGGAACATGATTCAAAACAATAAAGGTCATATAGGACAAACTCACAGCTAAGGTCATAGTGAATGGGAAAAATTGAAGCCCTTTCCTCTAATACCTGGAACATGACAAGGAGGATGCCCATTTTCACCACTTTTATTCAACATAGCCCTGGAAGTCCTCGCCAGAGTAATTAAGAAAGAGAAAGAAATAAAGGGCATCCAAATTGAAAAGGAGGAAGTCGAATTATCCTTGTACACAGACAATAAGCTATTACATTTAGAAAAACCTAAAGACTCCACAAAAAAACTGTTAGAAATGATAAACAAATTCAGTGAAGTTGCAGGATACAAAATCAACATACAACAGTAATGGATGCTGGCGAGGATGTGGAGAAAGGGCGCTGCTTGTGCACTGTTGGTGGGAGTGTAAATTAGCACAGCCACTAAGAGAGCAGTGTGGAGAGTCCTTAAAGAACTAAAAATAGAGCTACCATAGGATCCGGCAAACCCACTGCTGGGTATATATTCAAAACAAAGGAAATCAGAACATTGAAGAGACACCTGCACTCCCATGTTTATTGCAACACTACTCACAATAGCCAAGATACGGAGTCACCTAACTGTCCATCCTGAGTGATGAAAAGATGTAGAAAACGTGGTGTATGTATACAGAATGCAATATCATTCAGTCACGAAAAGAATGCAATCCTGTCATTTGCAACAACACGGATGGGACCGGAGGCTGTTATGTTAGGTGAAATAAGCCAGGCACAGAAAGACAAATACGGCGTGATCTCACTCACATGTGGGGGCTAAAACAGTGGATCTCATGGAGGTAGAGAGTTTGTTGGTAGTTATCAGAGGCTGGGAAGGGCAGGAGGGAGAGGGGATGAAGAGAGGTTGGTTCATGGTACAAAAACACAGTTAGATGGAAGGAAAAAGGTCTAGTATACGGTAGGGTGACGATGGTTAACAATAATGCATTGTATAGTCCAAAATAGTTGGAAGGGAAGGATTGGAGCTCCTGGCTGTGTCGCAGCTCTGCCACTGCATGGCTGCATAGCCCGGCCAAGCGATTCCGTACGGTTAAGCGGCATCAGATCTACCCCGGGGGCTGGTTGTGCGGCTGAAGCGAGCTACGGCCCTGAGTCCCAAGCTCAGTGCTGGCAGACAGCAGCCGCCTCCTGCCTTCCCCACCCAGACTGTCTCTGCCACCCCGCGATGCACGTGCGCACACAGCCAAGCATCTGTCTCTGGTCAGCTCTGGCTCGCACACGTATGTCACACGGATTACTGGAAGGCTTGGGTTGTCTTTTCATTTCAGCAACTACCTTTGGGGCTTGGAGGTAGCAGGTTCACGGACGGGCGAGGAGAAGGCCTTGACAGAGCAGCGAGGGACGTAGATGTGCATCCTGTCTCCACTTCTAGGTGACCATGGACTCAGCCCTTGTGTCTCCTAAGGGCAGCGGAGCAGCATCCACGAAGTCGCTCCTACCACCAGCATGCTAGGATCTAAACATTTAAAATGCGTGGACTACTCTCGTCCTCAGGAACAGCCAAGATGGTATGGGGGTCGGGTAAAGAGGGAGGTTAATTTGTGATTTAGTGCTCAACACGCGATTCTGATCCGAACAGACAGCTTCACATACATTTACTCATTTTAATGACGTACTTCTCCACTTTGCAAATCATGCTGTTTTCTCCATATTGATAATAACGCACATGAACAGTAATTCCTTATTTTTCAAAACTGGACCCCTGGAAGCCCCGGCAACATCCACGAGGTTCCCACTCCGCCTTCCATCCCACGCCTGCCCACCCACCATGATCCAGGTCTGTTGTAAGTGGATTGCCCTAGAAACTGCAGCTTCTCACGGACGGGCAGCCTGCTCCTTTCTAGCCCCAGGCCATCCACGTATGCTGCTGTGGCGTCCCCAGCACTCTCTGCCAACCCAAATTCACATTTCTTTGGCCCAGCCCACCGCTCTCAGCCTCCACACGAGCCTCTCTGCTGCCACTGGCCTATATTCTCCCAGCCTGTCCACGAATGTCTCTATTTCGTTATTACTTGGAATCCCCGCCACACAGAAGTGTATGGAATGGATTCTGAGGACATTCAGTCTTAGACATGCAGATGCCCTTTGGTCTGAGATCAAATTTCGGCCCAGGATATAAATCAATATACAACATCCCAGATTTGTTTGTTTGTTTGTTTATCTTCTGCCTAAACATCTCTGGTAAATCATTCATTCATTTATCTTTTAAAAGAGTAATTGAATGATTACTATGGCCCAATGTGTGAGAATATAAAGGATATTAAGACAAAAATACTGTCCTTAAAAAGAAGCTTACAGTCTGGTGCTGGAGACGGACAGCAGGCGACTGCAGGAGGCAAAGACACATTAGACGCCTGCGTCATTTCCTGTCTCCATGTAAACTTTTTCTTCACGAGAAAGAAGCACTTAGTAGCGACTCCATTTTTTCCAAGAGGCAAGCACACCTAAACGTTGGTGTCTCTCCAGGACAAATATCCAACACTGTTATGCATAAATCAACAAAAAGAGCTTTGTGCCTGCCTTTAAGAAAAATAAAAAAATAACATAAAAAGCAATCATATAATGTGAGAAAGACACTATCATATAATATAGCAGACAACATAGTTCAAGACTATTTTTAATTTCTTAAAAGGGGATTAGAACTAAAATTGAGCACTTAAGCACTTCCTGGTAATTAAATTTTGTCCAGTAGGCCATGGTTCTCATTACTACTGTGTGAGGTAGCCCATTCAGGGGATGGACAGCTTTAACCATTAGAACATTCTTCTTCCCTGTAATGAAATGAAATCAATTCCCTATAATTTGTACCCACTGAAGCCAGTCCTGCCCTCTGGAGTGCTCGAATATTCCAATCCATCTGCCACATGGTGGCCTTTAAGTATTTCAGGGCACCTGCCGTCTCCCTACTTAGTCTTCCCTTGTTTAGACTCACTGCCCCAGTCATCGCAACCTTCTCTGCATCCTGGTCGTGAGTTCCTTGGGCAGACAGGAACTTGCATACCTACCCCGACAGCATCCTACGCAACACGTCCTGGACTTTCTATATCGGCCAATCGGCCTCCTGCTCACAGATAGCATGTATCAAAGTCAGGGCTGGCAAAACCTTTAAAATCTTTAAAACTCTCTCCTGTATCCCACTATTTAGCCATGTCTCTTCCTTTCTGTGTTTTTGCATTTGAATATTCTCTAACACATGGACACACTTGTACACTCTTCTATTAAATTCCTGTTTTTAGATTTAGCGCATTTTCCAAATTTTTTAGCTATTTGGAAATCCTGACTCTGACGTTCCATATAGTCATGTTGGACTCACAGTATCTGCACTTTTTGATACGTTCATCTTCTAAATCTTCATCCAAGCAATTAGACCCTCAAATCAGATAGGAATTGTATCAGAGGTTCCTCTCAACACGTTTGAGGTCCAGAGGATCAATACTGGAACAGCTCACCTCTTCCTCTGCTGTCATCGGAGTTCTCATCCCTGGGCTCATCTTCACTCTCTTGGCTCCTCCCCCTCTGCCATTCTGTACCACCTGCCTCCGTACCCAACACGCTCGGCAAAGACTGCGCCTCTACTCTCGGTCAGACTCAGATTGCACCAGGGTAAATTAGAATGAGGGAAGCTTTGGAGCTGGAAATATCCTGGTTCCAATTCCAGCTCTGCAGCTTATTTGCTGGTGAACCACCTAACTCCCCGAGTCCGTTCCCCATCTGTAAAGTGAGGATGATGCCTGTCGTGGAGGATCACTGAGGGGGTTGGAGAAAATTTGTGTGAAGGGCCCAATGCCCAGGTAGCTATTAAATTGAAATGGTGATGGCGGTGGTGGTAATAGCAGTAGTCGTACTTATTTTATGAAAGTCGTGTTCCAAAGGACCAACTCATGTTGGTTCTTTAGTTTTCTAAGCTGTCTACATACTCTCTACACTCACGGTTTGTCCAGCTTTATTTTCTGTCCAGCACCAGGTCCAGATCATAAGCTAGAACTGCCACTTTACCTATGTCATCCCAAATATGTTAGTTATTTCATGACTTCACCTCCTACGTGAGTGTGAATTAGTCAAAGGAAGCAAATCCTCTACTTGTTTCCTAAGCAACTGCTACAGCGCTGGGCATGTATACAGTGCACAATAAGTGTTGCTTAAATTAAAAACAAGAAATTCAAGTTAAAGTAGAAGAACGTTTTTAGAACCTCAAAGGTATCCCTCTGTGATACTAAAGGGTATCACTAGGACATGATGTTCTCCTGGGCAGGTCAGATGTCTCGTAGGTGTGTGTGTGTGACTGTAACGCCTATCCCAGGGCCTGCCGTATGATGGGCACAGACACATACAAACAAGAGTTGTTAAAAGTAGTAATGGAATAATGATGACCGGGGGAAAGTAATTTTTAACAAGGAAACCTATATTTTTAGCATATTCACAGAATAAAATTTTCCACAATTCAACTATAATAGCAATGCCAATGGTAATGTTAGCACATGGAATATCTACTGCACTTCACGGTTTGCTCTCCCAGGCCCCCGCTCCTTTGATCCGGTTGTATCCCAGGGAGCAGTATTGTTATTGCAACCTGCAGGTGAGGAGCAGAGGCTCAGGGCCCATGAACCACTCACTGCAGCCTTATGGCTATTAGTGGGCAGAGCCCAGATTTGAATCTCCCTCTTTACATCCCAAACCATAAACAGAATAGCCGGTACTAAAGTCTTCTCAATTAACGATTTGAGATTTTTTTTTTTAAAGTGAGTTTCCTCCATTGTTTAGCCTGTTATGGTCTGCTGGTATTGCTTCTGTTGTCGCCGACTTAGAGCATGGTGAATCAGTCACAGAAGGGCTTGGAAATGATTATTCCCTGTACTCCAATAAAATGAACATACATATGATCAGTGGACAACGTGCAGCTTCCAGAATGGAAAAGATGTGGCATTTCTGAGAAAAGTGACATCAGCAGTGGCCGTGGGACTCTCCACACATCTGGGATGGTTCCGGGAGAGGAGAAAGGCCTGGGGCTGCTTGAGGTGAGAGAGCTGGAGAAGAGCCCCGATTCTCCGCAGAGAAATGAAGAGAAAGAGAAAACCTTAAAATAGAGAAGAGTCAAGAAGGAAGAAGGAGGAAATGTCCCCTCCGGGTCCCGAGAGCAGAGCGTCAGTGCAGACGCGGGTCAGAGAGGGCTCCAGGGAGCAGTTTCTCCAAGTGCATCTTTCTTTGATGTGATGATTTGTTAGAAAGGAGAGAAAGATGATTTAACCAAGAATTTTTAGAGACAGAAAAACAAGAATATCCAACCATTTGGTTTGCTTTCTGGCCTAGGGACAAAATAATGTTCTCACAAGTTAAAATGTAGGCAAATCTCTCTCTGGACACCAATGCAGGCAAGGAAATAACAGAAAAGCTTCAAGGCTTAAAAACTAGACTTTGTGGAGAACCTGAAGAGTGTATAAATCAAATGTGATATTTTCACCCATATCTCCTTAATTTTAGGAGACTCCAGAAAAATACCTTCATTTTTCAAGAATCAAACACACGAAATAGGCTATTCATGGGTGCCTGGGGGACATCAGACGATTTTACATTCTTTCAACTTCCAACCAGATACAAAACAGCCTGTCACTGACTGTTTTTCACCCCCTACCTTGTATCCATCCCTACAATTTGATTTTCTTTCTGCAACAAATTCTGTTCAACAATTCATCTTTAGCTGGCACACAAACCGTCCGTCGTAACTGTAAGTTTGTCTATAATGGGGGTGTTTAATCAGTGCCTAGAAAAACACTGCCACTGAATTGGCTGGGAGAACCCGTCCTGCCAGCGAGACAAGCCCCTGAGTGATAAAGACAGGAAGATGTCAAAGTGCAAAGATGAAGGTTAGAAGGAGAATTGAGCTCCTGACCCCTTCAGCACTTCCAGGTAACCACAGGCCCTCGAGTGGCCTTTGAACAACTTCAGCAGAGATCTCATTGTAGGCTGAGACAATGCAGTTCCACTCGTGGTTAAGCTCACCTGCCATGTGCAGCACCCCATGGTACGTGCCGGGAAGTTGGGGTTCTTACTGTCACAGAGACTGAGCAGTATTTTCTACCCTCTGGATTGGAGAGTAAGTTCAAATACAATTCACAAATGCCTGTTGAAGGTTTAGTATGTACAAGGAATGAAGCAAGGGTCTTTAGAAGATGAGAAAAAGAGTACAGAATAGTTCTCATCTTGGGGGCAAGAACGGACCCGTGAGCAGATGGAAGCCAGAGATCAAATGATAATTGAAGTATCATGGGGAAATTTGACAAGACATCTAATGGCTATAACATTTTCAAAAAATAAACTCTACAAAGGACAGATACTGTATGATTTCGCTTATATGAGGCATATAAAATAGGCAAGATCACAGAAGCAGAGAGTAGAATGGTGGCTGCCATGGGCTGGGACCAGGGGGAATGGGGAATTGTATGAATATTCTGTTATGTGAGAAGAATAAGTTCTAGAGATCTGCTGGACAACAGTGTCTATAATTAGCAATACAGTATTGTGTACTTTCAAATACTAAAAGGATAGATCTTGTGTTAGCTGTTCTTACCACCAAAAAAAGTTTTAAAAATTTAAAAACTAAAACTCAAAAGAACACGAGGAAATTTTTGGAGGTGACGAATATGTTTAGCGTCTTGAGTGTGGCGATGGAGTCGCAGGAGTATGCACAGGTCCAAATGCATCGAGATGTGCATTTTCAATATGTGGAGCTTTTTGGATAACAATGATAACTCAACAAAACAAATAAATAAATAGATAAACTTTACATATCTTAGGGGATGTAATAAGGGCAGTTTACATCTTAGAATTCTTTTCAGAATGTTCACTTAAGGCTTTTACACATGAAAAATTGGGTCCAGAAGACAGTGAAAGAAGGGAAATAGCAGAGAGACAGAGATAAGAAAAATGAGATGGAAGACCCTGATCTTCTCTCTGCATTTTGAAAATACAGTTCTTATTTCATAACATCTAGAGAGACAATCAAAACTAAGGAAATTCTGTATATTTTTGATACATTTTTGCAGGACTGGAATATTTCATACTTCTCCTACCCATTGCTCTAGTAACAGATTCTGAATTCACTTTTTCTCATCAGAAAAAAGCAGCTCATCACATTAGCCCCCAATAATAGGTAGTTTAGGGAAAGAGTAAAAATCCCTAGAAGATAGGTTCCCTGGTCAGGCACGATACTGATAAATAAAAATGACATTTTAAAGTTAGAAACTCAGATCAAAAAGGCTCAGAGAATAATTCCATGAGAATAATTCCAGAGAATAATTCTCCATGTGGCCTGCGAACTTGCTGATCTGCAGATACAGGTTGAGCATCCCTCATCAGCAAATCCCAAATCCGAAACTTCTCGAGCACTAACGTGATGCTCAAAGGTCGTGCCCACAGGATCATTTTGGATTTTGGATTTTTGGATTAGGGATGCTGTACTGGTAAGTATAATGCAAATATTCCAAAATGTAACAAGATCTGAAACACTTTTGGTTCCAAGCATTTCAGATAACGGATATTCAACCTGCAAAAGAAATGTGCTTCCCTGTGATTGTCGTCCAGTGTAAATAAGTACATGGGATTCCATCCAGAAATGGAAGTAACTTACATATCTAAAAGAGATTCCTGTCCATAAACTTGATGATAACATAAACGATAACGGAGAGTGATGTTCTCGAGTGTTTTCATGAGCAGACCATTATGGAAAACCCACAAAGACTCCGTAGAGTGAGGACTTTTCAGCAATGAGATCCTTTCCGAGAGGAGACTGGGCTGGAAGTCCCTGCTCGCCCGGAAGTGCACGCTGCCCTCGGATTCCAGACGGGCTGGCCTGCGGGTGTCCAGGTCTGCGTGCACTCAGCTCTCAAAGCTGAGGCAGAGCAGATCTTGCAGGCTCTCTGTCCCGGGAGGACCGCCATGGCTGGGCACACAGGGGCATCTCTCTGCTCACCTCCTCCAAGCCCCACTCTCACCTCTCCCTGGCCCATCTCCACAGCCCGCTAACTGGGCTCTGCCCTCTGCAGCCTCACAGCGTCCTCCCCAACAGAGAAGCCACAGCAGCCATCTGGGGGCATTGGTCAACCTCCACCCCCTCTCTCCTACTGTCCCTGTCCCTTCTTGGCACATCAGAGACCCCAGGGCCTCCACTCCTACAACTGTCCCTGCTCCTCTGAGCCGCAGCCTTGCTCTTCTGTTACTGCGCTGTGCTGCGGCCACGCCTGCCCCTTTGGGCCACCTGGGAGTCTCTCGCTCCTTCCTGCTGCGGCTGTGTCCATAGACACCTGGAGACACCCCCAGGGCGGTCTGTTTAGTACAGCCGCTACCCCTTTCCCACCCGCCACCTCATCCCCCTGCCACGCACTCACCACCATTCCGTAAACTGCTTTCTTATTGGTTTACTATCCCTCTCCTCCAGTTTAAGCTCCGTGAAGGCAGGGATTTTGTTTTCTGTTTTATTTGGGGTTTTCCCATGCCTGGAATATCAGGGCTCCCTAAATCTCTGCTGAGGAAAGAATCTCTCTTCATTCCCAAAGAAAGTGACCAGTTTCCAGCACTCTATAGACGGGTACATTCGAATTCTATTTCAAGGCATAACCAATACCTTCCAATTCTTCCATTACAAGTTCTTTTGTAACCTAAACCAGGCCAACTTGTCCTCCACCATGGGAGGAAGCGACGATCTCAGAATGGAAAAAAAAATAAGATAAAAGTTCTTTTCCTCCGCATGCCTCTAAGGGCTCTTCCAGTTTTGTTTTGTTTTTTCCCCCTACATTTGGCAAAAACAAGCAGGAAGCCTGTGTGTTCACTCGTTTTATGCTGTGCTGAGAGGGAAGTGGGGCGAATCCCAAGAAGAGGAGACCAGGACACAGACACGCAGAGGGAAGACGTGGAGACTGGGAGGAGGTGGGGAGGTGGCCGTCTGCAAGCCGAGGAGAGAGGCCTCAGAAGAAACCAACCCCCCTGACACCTGGATCTTGGACTTGATTGTAAAAAAATAAATTTGTGTAGTTTAAGCCACCCCTTCCGTGGTACTTTGTTTTGGAGACTTAGCAAGTTAATATGCATAGGAACCATGGTTATCTCCGCATTTGCAGATGGTGAGCCTGAGATTAAGATCCAACAGTGAAGGGGCTGCGGAGGCTGGACGTGAACCTAGGACCAGGGGTCAAAACCCACTCTCCTTCCTACTTACTGCTACTCTTTTGTTCTGTCTTCCAACAAAATGCGTGGAGGGCCCAGGGGATGACAGGCACCCTCCGAAGACATCCAAACACACATGTTCCTACCCCTGGCACCCCAGAAGCCACATTCTTTTGGGGGAGAAAAACACACAAAAATAGCTCCAGTTGCAGGTGGTGCCACAGTGGTGGAAGTGAGAAGGGCTTTTGCAGTGAGCGGTCAGCCCCGGGCAGAAGGCCCAGCAAAGCTGCGTGGCGGAGGTGAGAGTGTGGCGGAGCGTGGGGGAGGAAAGCAGTTGGATCATAGCCCTGCAGGGGGAGAAGCAGGGATTGAAGTTGCTCTAAATCAAGGCCACGCAGGATCAACTTGGAAGGGGAATAATGGCCATACAGATGGCCCTGTGCTAGAGCGAGGACCAGGTAAGCTGACAGGTGCAGAGAGCTTGGCCAGTACCTGGCAAACGGGGAAAGGTGCACAGGTGCTCTCTGTCACTGGTGCTGTTGCCATTAACCAAAGGGGGGGGAAAAGAACCATGAAAGATAATCTAGTTAGGGATACAGAGAAGAGCTGTTTTCAAAAGATAAAAGACACAAAACAGCTTGAATGGGAACGCCAGGGAGGTAGGTGGGAGCCTCCACAAGGGGCCACGGGGCAGCTAAGAGCTAGTGTGAGCCAGACAGAGGTGCCTTGGGGAGAGGAGGAACTAGATTATGAAGAACCCAGAAGGGCCTAGAACCTAGTGTACGAACGGCTCAGCCTTTAAACTATACCTAGAGGGCAGCTTTTAACATTTTCTGAACAAAGCAGGGATGAAAACAAACAACAAAATCATCCTAAGAAAATTTAGTTAATTTTGACACAGCTAAATCAAGGGCAGGGGAAAGAATCCTGAAAGCAGACAGACCATTAAAGAGACATTTTTAACGTCCAGGCTGGAGGGGACGTGGGAAGCCGGGTTGGGGCTTTAATCTGGTGACGATGGTGATGATAAAGCCACCCCTACTTTCTCTCCCATACTCATCCTCTCATCCTCAAACTAAGAACTAACACTTTTCACTCCAGGGGTTAGAGAAAAACAAAAATTGAGAAAAATTTAATAATGTAATTCTTTTAAAAAATAATAATAAAAAAAATAAAGGAAAAAGAAAAAGGTCTGTCAAAGCTCTTCCACCCACCAGAGGGCGCGCGCGGACGCAGGAGCAGAGCCTGCAGAGCAGGGTGTTGGGGACGCCGGAGTCACGTTTGACAGCCGTGACGGGGTCAGGTACAAAGAGGAGACAGCCTCGGGCAGTCACCTGTGCTCTGTGACATCCACACAATCTTAAGATCAAGGAAGGCATTGAGCTTTCAGCAAACCTAAGTACTTTTAGACTCAGTAGTAGCAATTCAGGATTGGGACTTCATTTTACTTTTTAAGCGGACCGACAGTGTGCAGGTGAGGCCGGACCGCCCTGGCGTCCTAAACTGGAGGATCTGACGCTTTCCTCCCGCGAACTCCACTCACCGAGCGGTTTATTCCCCTACAAGCTCCTTGTTACACGAGCCAGGCCCCACCTCTGCTTCTCGACATGACACGGCCCGCTCAGAGGAGGCCAGGTGACCCGAGATTAAAAATAGGATGTTGCTGCAGAGTCCTGGGACCGGCTGGCAGATGACACGGGAACCCTGGGAGCGCCTGGACGCGGGCCGAGCGGCCGTGCTCGCCCTCTGCCACCCCGGGGCAGGGACGGGAGTGAGGCCACAGGATTCCTGCCAGGAAAAGGCTGGGAGGCCGGGGGAAGGGTGGGGAAATCGTTTTCCTGTGAGTCAAGGGACAACAGCTGTCACCAAGAAGGGGAGAAGAGGTGGAGAACTGGATCCAAGCTTTCACTCGAGCAGTGGCAGCTGAGTCAAAACAAGCAGTCAGAAACATGAGGCCTTAAAAAATACAGTAATTCAGGCGACATCAAAGCAGTGATTAGCACAGCTTCCTGGCGGTCCCTTTCTGTTTATTTACGGCACATTACACATTTTCATGCTATTTCATAAGGTGTGTCTGCTGCCACAGTTCCATATTTGGGTGGCAAAGTGCCTGAGAAGTACCACAATTATTGGGCAACTCACCCCCAGCTGGACTTGAAGCCAGTGACAACCACAATAACAAGCTCCCAGAAAAGAGAAGCAAAAGAGAAAGTGCTGCAAATGCCTCCTCCAGCAGCGCATAGGGGGCCTTCCCGCGGAAAGAGAGGTGGCCTGCCCCGCCAGGGGGAAGGCGGGCGGCCGGCAAGCTCCATCTCAGCTCGAAGAGGAGAGAGGTCAACCTGGAGCTCGGCACTGAGATCTTTCTTTTCTTGAGCCCACTGGTTTGTTGGTGGGGATGATTCATAAGTTCTGGAGTTCACCACCCGTCCCACAAACTGGCTTTATTTTAAACATATTTGGGTCCATGTCAACATCAGAGACGGGAGTCGAAAGAAGTAAAAGTCACTGGCACATGTTTCATTCCTCCCAGTGAGTTTCTTTGTTCGAAAGAAGGTAGGGGGAATGGCCGGGCGAGGCCTTCCGGAAACAACTGAAATACCCCATCTTGTAAGCACTAGACAAGGTGCGTTTCCCCTTCAGACAAATTTAGTAATGATTTCCTCCAAGTCTGACTTCTCTTTACATTAAACTCCGTGAGAACTGGAAGCTGACATGTTTATGTCATGGGAAAATATGTCACCTCAGCATTCAGAGATAAAGCGGGTAGGACCCAGGAAGAGCGGCGGTCGGTACAGGCAAACGGAACATGTGGCAGTCACAGGTCCCTGAACCGAGTGACTCAGGGAAGCTGCTGAAGCTTCTCAACTCTGTCCCCTGGGACTGCAGGCTGCGAGAGGCTGGCTTCAGATGGATGAGCTGAATATTCAGCATGTCATCACAAGCACAGAATCCAGTGTCACAGTTTCTATTTAAGGCATTGATTCCCCATCCCTTCGCCATTATCTTTAATTTTTATACAGCGTTGGAGATTGACAAGCTTCGGAAACCATCATTGTGTGTTTTTTCCACCCAATTATTCATAGCCGGTTTCCTTACTTTTAGATCTGAGACCACTACCCGGTGGGCCCATCCCTAGGTTGGGGGATAGTTAGGACCCACAAAAGTTTCCAAGACCACAGCCAACATTCTCGAGTGGACACCTGTCCTCTAGGAACTGGGCTTGAGCCCGAAAGGCATCTCACATGGGCCACTTAAAAGCCATCCTAAGATAACTTGGGTCAGAATTTAATCAGCAGTCCACAAATAAAGTACGTCCCATGACACCACTCTGAAGACATCCGATTCTCTAAAGCCTCTGATTTCCAGCCATTGCATCAGCCGCAGACATACCGTGTGATCTGGTGTGTGGCGAGTAAGGTCTCTGCGAGATCGTGCCCCCTTTTCTCTAAATTTCTAAAATCAAATTAGTTTGACGTCAGTGAAATCTTGAAGCATAAATGTGCCGGAGCAAAAGCTCACAGAAGTGTGTGTTATGGGTGCTCTCTTAATTCTAATAAAAACAGCTTACAGTTGTTAAATGTCAGGTACCATTCTAAGCAGTTCCAGGTGTTATCTCAGTTGATTCTCACAGGAACTCTCAGGTAGGTACGTCTTGCCGATGAGGAACAGATGTTCAGCGACTTGCTGAAGACCACACGGAGAGCAGACAGCAGCACCCGGCCTGAGCCCACCCAGACTGGATGGACAGCCAAGCCCTGATCCACCTCGTGTGCTTCTAGTCCACTTCACTTCAAGAAGATTCCATAAGTCATGTCTTAAAAGTGTGAGAAAATCCCTGTATCTTTGATTAAAAATAAATAAATAAAATTCAAGAGAAAAAGTAAAATTAAGAATTCCCTAATTTTCAGCAAAAAATAAGGCAGCTCAGAAGCCCCAATATTCTTTGCTCGGTTTTGGGGATCGATGTCGTTGTTGTAGTTCACTTCACTGGTGGCGGTGGTGTTTCTTACGGCTGTTTGAGAACGATGTGGATTGAAATTTGTGGAAACACGGTTTGACACATCAAGGTAAGATTAACCCCAAATGTCAAAGACCAGAGCTGGGGAGGCCTCAGGTGCTGGCGCCAGCCCTGGTACAAGAGACCTCCTTTCCCGGGGACTTCCAGACACCCGGGTCAAGGCAGGACCCCCGACTGCAGTCCCGACGGCCAGAGACCGGGGCCGGCCCAGCAGGAGCTGGACTTGAAGGCAGGGAACGAGACCTGGCGCGCTGCGCCCTCGGGCAGGAAGGCACGGGAGCATAGCAGGCCGTTCCCAGAGCCCGGGACGAGGGACGCGGACAGACTGCAGAAAAGAGGTCTGTCCGGATCTCCCCAGGCGCACGCTGGAGCTAGGCAGCAAACTTCTGGAGGGGGTCCCACGGCCACTAGGGGGAGCCAGGGGTGTGGGCAGCCACATGTCCATAGGGCCACCACCTGCAAGGAGGAAAGGAACCGCTGAAGCAGTTGCAGTCACACACAGCACAGTCACCTCCACGTCAGCTTTGGATGTCGTAGGTAGCAGAGAGAGATGCGCCCGCAGGGGCTCCGGCTCCTTCCTGGACCTGCAGCTGCCGGGCTGGGCGGCCACACACAGCCGCACGTGGCCACGCGCCAAGCAGCACCCCCGGCTGCCAGGCCCACCAGCCCTGCTCAGGAAGGCACAGGCGTGCTTCTAGGAGACAGACCAAGGTGGTGGTCACAGAGCAGTTAGTGACTTCGGGCTCAATAATTTATCCACCACTGGGCCACTCGCAAATGACAAATTCTGAATTTCTGGACTTCTCCAAGAGCAGGCAGCACTCAATACAGAGAGTCTTTTAATGACACTCATCCAGATTAGCAGGGCCTCCAGTGGGAGCAGCGAGCAGACCAGTTTGGAGTCACCGCGTCACGAATGTTAGCACAAGAAAGGACCCAAGAGGTCACACAGTGCAGCTCCTGGGCCACTGCCCCCCTCACACCTGTAACAGAGGAGTGAGGACGTGATTTTGGAAGCCTTAATTATATATTACAGCCATTTCTTTAGCCAAAGAAAAGCTGCATGTAAACTCAAAACCATATTGACAGTATCGACTCATTACGGCCCCAAATGAGTTATTCTCCTGCCCGCCAGTGTGACAGAGCCCTCCCTCCCCCACCTGAGCAAGACACCAATACTGTGTGTCCTTGACAGACAGCATCAATTTCCAGGGCGGCAGATTCTTCCCTACCAGATTTAAAGGAGCAAGAGAGCTGGAGCCCCGGATAGTAACCTGGGGTGGGAGGGAATCCTGCTCCTTCTTGAGATGTTCATAAGGACCTTCCTATGCCACTTCGGGTGCAAACAGCCCTTAACAGTCGTGTTTCAGTAGGGATCTGT
This sequence comes from Eulemur rufifrons, assembly GCF_041146395.1. Taxonomy (NCBI): domain Eukaryota; kingdom Metazoa; phylum Chordata; class Mammalia; order Primates; family Lemuridae; genus Eulemur; species Eulemur rufifrons. The sequence continues at coordinate 105,403,971 of NC_090997.1, read as the reverse complement.
GGCACGCATAGATTAGACGAAGCACACAACAGAAAAACAAGCTGCTCGTCCATCCCTTCCCCTCCCTCTGTAGGAATTTGGCTTGAGATGAAGGTTTGATCTTTTAGCAATAACATTCTCTGAGTCCAACTGAGCGCAGCAAAGGGAAATAAACACGTCTGCTTCTGAGCCGGGTTTTGCCGAGGGTGGACACGGCCCCTGACAAAGGATTAACCTCTTGTTGCCTCAGGCCCAAGTCTACAAAAGAAGACCCGCATTTTCAACCCAAACAACTTCAATACACGGTACTTAATGGCCACAGAGCGTAGTATAATGATGTGACTGTCTTCCCAAGGTTACACTCTTTCACAATCGCTGCTATTTTGGTCCTGAGCGTGCCTGCAACCTTCGCAGTTACATGGAAATCAAGTATCCTTTAGAGAGGAGAAAGAATGATGTATGCACAGAAGAAAACCAGTCTCCCAGACCACACCTGTGGGTGCCTTGGCAAGTCTAAGGAGGTGAATATCGAGTAGTCCTTCAGGAAAAGCCCCGGTTTCTGGCTTCTGGTTAATAATGTACCTGTCCCTAGCCCAATAGCTAAATTATCATCTTCATCCCACTTAGAGTCACTTTTGTTGCCTGTGACCCCATGTTTCCAGCAGAAATAATTCAGGATTGAGTATCCCTCAGACTGCCTGAGAACTCCATGCTACCTTAAAAATGACTCAGAAGGCAGGGAAGCCAAGAACTATTCACCTGCTGAATTACATCTTCCCTCTTCACTGTCTGAGAAGGTTCAGCTAAAACTGGCCAGGACAGGGGCTCTTAACTAGGGTTGAAACCAAACAGATTCCTAACCATTTGTCCTAGGGGAATCAATGCCTGAAGAGAGAAATCTCTAGAATTCCTATGAAATCCATAAACTGCAGAAATAACCCATATTTACGTGGAATCAAGAGTCTCTTTCCAGTTGGAAGAAAACTTACTGGATACTAGGTAGAATAAAGGTAGCCACTGTAAAAAGCAAGGAAACCCCCGGATCTCACTGGCTGCACTCTGGCGTATGTCACAGTCTGCCACATGCGCCTCTGGCCTGTGGGCAACGTCCAAAGTCCGAGCCTCCTTCCCTCCTGTGACTACATCCTCCACTTAGGGCCTCAGGTCCTCGGCACCCAACCGCAGACAGGGGGAGCAAGGGTGACCGTGACCCACTGACTCCCTCACCACCATGGCACAGAAATGACATCTTCTGCTCATATTCTAATGATCAGAACAGGTGACAAGATCCCCCCGGTGTGCAAAGGAGGCTGAGAAATGGAGTCCCCTGCGGAGCAGCCGTTCTCTCGGTGACAACTTTTGACTGTGGTCAGGAAAGGCTGGATTTCAGTGGACAAACGGCAGCCCCTGCCCTGTGGACGGCTGGTGTTGGGACAGATCCCTGCACTGAGCCTTTCCGTAGCACATCTGACGATGGCATCAGTCCGTGGCTTTGGAGCCCTGTTTGGACTCTGGAACCTATGTCATTTATTGAACACATCTAGCTAATTGTAAGAAGTTCTTATTTGGGGTTATAATATATCATCATGCAACTTCTAACAGTTGATCTTAGTTCTGCCCTCCTAAAATCATACAAAGTGCACTTCATCTTCCCCTTCACAGGCCTGCAGAGACAGCGGATCCTCCGTGTCTCCCTTAAGTGATTAATTTTCTAAGCATTCCCAGCTTCTTATTGATTTTCATTCCCCTTACTATACGGGGATACTCACATGGCTACTCTTGGCCTTCTCAAAATGTTTAGCTAAGAATGAAAACAGTTCATCAGGTGAGCAGAATCAAGTAAAGTGGAGCTTTGTGAGAAAGACCCAGTACACCTTGTTCTGAAAGCTGGAAACCGTTCTCGGGCTGCCCTCCCCACCCCCACCTCCTTCCCAGCTGGGCAGCTGGAAGAGGAATGGCGGTGACCCTGGACCCTGGGTAGGGGTCTTCAGGGGACAGGAGCCCGGCTGCTTCTCACCGTCCCTTCCACAGTGTGCGGGCACGAGAGACGGTTTGGTGTGAGCGCTCGTTTATGATCAGCGCTTTTTAAAGCTGAAAAAGAAAAATATGGCTGAAGCAAAACGATGATGAAGAAAGCTCAAGATAATGCGGCCTTTAACGTGGGCCCCACATCACACGAGCCGCGCTGTAGAACAGTCCTGGAGGGAAGCGTAAATTAGACACAGAATATTTTTATTTTTTAAAAGAAATTAATAAAGTTTAGATTAAATATTAAAGAGAAAAGCTATAGTCCATTCCTCCTGGATGAAGGCTGAGAAAAATGAGGTTTGTTACTCTTTCTCCATGGAGGCTGGCGTGGGTAAAGTAGTCTCTGTAAAAATATTTTCAAATTTTTAAAAAATATTTTAAAATTAATTTTTACAAGTAGAAAGTGCATTGGGTATAAGAATATTTTACACTGATTTCACTGCTCTGTAAAAATGATCCAGAAACGCAATTTGTCTCTATTATATTTTATTTTGCTCTATTTTGATGGGAGAAAGGAAGGGTGGAATTGTGAGCAACCTTTTAATACAGTTTGGAAACTTAATATGGAAAGGGTACTAATATTGTAATTACTAGTTGTCTTTATCAGCCACTGTTCTCTTTGTCGCTTCTGCTATTTAAAGTTGCTGTTCACATACTGTGGCTAATTCCCTTTGTTAAATTTCACAGTGAATGCAGCTTCCTGAATATTTGTTATTGCAGTCCTATGGATGCAGGCTTCTCAGATAAAGGAAAAACCGGGTGCATCCATCTGTGGGCAAATTAAAAATGAGTTTAACCCCCTGGCTTCCACGGCTCTCTCCCCTTAGGCAAAATGTGTCCTGTGCTTCTGGTTGACCAGACATAAAATTGTGGTAACATATATGTTTTATTTGTAATGGTATTTGGTAGAACATCAAAAGTGACTGCTTTGCTATGACCTGGTATTAACACAAAGGACACCTGGGGAGGAGGTGAAGGGCCACAGCTGGAGGAAAGAATTACAGAGTTGAGAGAACAACAGAAAAACAGTGAAATAAATGCTTTTGAGATCAGAAGGGGAAAAAAAGTCCATTTTCATTATTTAAGGTCTATTCCCTAACAAATCATCAGTTTATTTGCAACTGGATTGGAGTTTTTGAATCATGGCTATACCAGCTCCTTGTATAGAGAGTCAAGAAGGGAAAAAAGTAGGAAAAAAATTTTAGGGGGGAAGAATTTTTCTCCATTTGTCCACTTTCTACAGTCCTGCCACTAATAGGAGTCCGTCCTTAGAAGAAAGGTGCACATTTAGTCTCCTCTTATTTTTATCTCCCACCAGCATTTTCAGACAGAGTCAGGGTGGGGAAGAGAGAAAATAATTGACGATTTCTTTCAGTCCCTGTCAATCTAGTTTTGAAAAGAGAGGAAAGGGAAAGGTTTACCACCCGTAGGAATGGGTTTTGTTTTGTCGCTGGGATTATAACATTTATTTACTCGTTCAACAACTATGTATTGAATGTGCCAGGCTCTATTCTAGGCCCTGGGATGGAGGAATGGAAAGTCAGCGCAGCTCCCAGCTTTCCACCAACATCAGCAGGAGAACAGAAACAGGCTGGGGAGGAGAGGGAGCAGGGCGTTGGGAGACAGGCTGGAGCTCTCTCCGGTGACTGGGCGGGGGGACCCTCAGGAGCCTCTGGGAAGGTGACCTTGGACCTGAGGCCCCAGTGACGTGAAGGACCCGCCCTGTGACAACCTGGAGACTCCCTGGTCCCAGCCAAGGGAAGGGCGAAGACAGGCCCGAGCCAGGAGAGAGGGAAGCCTGTGTGCAGCCGCAGGGCACAGGCAGATGGGATGGTCGCCCGGCCTCTACTCGCTCAAATTCCTCGTCTCTGGGGTTGCACCTGAGTGCGGACCACCTCACAGCCCAGGGACCACCGCAATAGCCCGAGACGGGGTGGAGGAGCCGCCAGCCCTGGGCTTGACGGAAAGTGCAGGTCTGGGTCAGCGGAGGGCCTGCTTCATCCACCTGTCCCTTGCTTTAAGAATACGGTTGATTTTAAACATTCTCAAAAACGTGGAGAAGAGTATCGCAGATCTACAGGCGTGGCCAGCCCAGCAGTCCTCGGCTGGAGGGCCCCCACTTCACCCAGGCCCCACTCGCACCTGCCCACCCGCCCAGATGTCATGCAGACCCCGGGTGTCACCCCGCTTCCCCCGTAGGTCATCCAGCATGTGTCACACCTGAGCATGGAAGAATAATTTCTTAAGAGCAGCAAATTAGCGTGATCAGATATTGTGTCAGTGTTTAAAAGCTGAATGTGTGTGTAACTTTTGCTTTGTTCAAATCAGGATCCAAATAAGGCTCATATGTTGTAACTGGTGGATATTTCGCTTGTCTCTTTTAATCCATAGATTTCTTCTCATTGGAGGATTTAAAATAAGGGAATATCATAATTTGTCACATTTTTCAAAAGACCACTCTAGCTCTGTGTGGAGACCAGGTAGGAGGGTACGAGGGAAGAGGACGGGGACCCTGGGGACGAGGTGGTCTGCACTCAGGTGGAGCCGAGGGCAAGCGAGGGGTTCAAATGGATGTAGGACTTAGGGATTGACCATAGCTGACTCAGCTTATGTTTCAGATATTGCCATCTGAATTTGAAGATTATTAATGTGTATAAGTATAGATGATAAGTGCATAGATATGAATCAATCTGTGAAATTAATACACACATAGAAACATAGGTATATTAGAGATATAAATATGTATGCAGCACGTTTAGATAGTAATAGAGGAACATAGTAAAAGAAAGTCTCAAAAGTCACAAAAATAATGTCCTTTTGTCATATGACCCCACACTCTCTAAGATAAGGCTAATCAAGTTGCCCCATTTTGATTTCCTCTCTAAACTGGTGACTTCACTTGAGATTTTCACCAATTATTTTAAAGCAACAGTGCAAACTAGTAGAAATTAGTTATTTATTTCAGAGAGACAAGAAAGCCTATGTGTTTAAAATTAAGTTCTGCTGCTCAGGAAGACCTAGGAGATTACCTGGGCATGAATGAAAGACTCAGAATGTTGGTTCCCAGCAATTTTCCCCGTGTGGGCCCTGGGGCTGCAGGCAGGCCTCGCGGTCCCTGGCATTTCCGGGCGAGCCCGGCACTGCCCTGCGGCCAGTCTGCCCAGCCAGGCCAGAGTGGGCCTGTTTGGAGTCTTTTCACTCTTAATTGTTTTGCATCTGCTCTGGCCAAAATCTTTTTCCTGCTTTTCTTTCATCTGCACTATGTTACCTAGCTTTCCTGTAGAGTTCTCAGTGTGAGTCTGAGAACTGCCACTCTCTCATTCTGTTTGGTGTTTCTTTCGCCCACGGGCAGCTTTCTTTTCACACTCAGTGTCCGTCTGAAGGGAGCGTCCTGCAGCAGCCGGACCATTGACAGAGCCGGCTCACGCACGCGCCCAGGGGCTTGGGTTAGACTCCGCAGATCACCCAGGTGAGCCTCAAGTGGGCTTTTTACATCCCATGTCGTTTAGAGCTTTGAAAACCAGGAAGGGGAAGTGAGAGGGGACAAAGGGAGAACAAAAGGAAAATGACAGGGAAATGTCGCAACTTGCATTCATTAGGATCATTACTTAACATTAAATGTCAACCAAGTCTGAAGGGCTTCTGAGTACACGGGTAAACAGCCAGCAAGTGGTTATTTTTGTTCTATATGTACATATTGTTCTCCATGCTCCGCAGTGACGTCAGGCCTCTGGCTTCCCATCGGCTGCCCTTGTTCATGTATTTTCAAGGGTATGAGCTCAGCTGACGATAAGGGCTTGTGACTGCCGCGCGGCGCTCGCTCACAGAACGTCCCCTGGCCGCGGCAGCGCCGTGCAGGACTGTGCAGCTCACAGCTCCAGCTTCAAGTGAGTCGGACTTAGGATTAGTGTCATTGTCACAGACGCTAGACAAACAAAACATCACTCTCCATTCTAAGCTGTTTGCCTTGTTTTTCACACATTTAGGGAGCTTTGAGGCTTTGTCCCCACAATGCCAAACATCTATTAATAGAGTAGGGTCCAAAAATGCACCTTAAAACCCCAATGCTTGTGTTGTAAGGAAAAAGTCCAAAGTTTCTTATATTTGGATAAGTATATATAGAGAAAACCTTTGACCTCAATGCTATCCAAATGGTATCCTTGTTCTACATGGAAGGTGCTAAAAATATGCTGAGTTGAATCAAACCGTTATTGATGGATTCAGTGGACTCCCCAGTGTGCTGTGTAGATCAATAACTCAACAAAGATTCTGTTCTCTCCGGTTTTCCCTGTAGAGTTGCCTCAAATAGCATGACCCTTTCCATACTCAGGATGAATCTCTTCTACTTTTAAAGCATCACTGTTTTCTACAGCAAAGCAGGGTAATTTACAACTGCTATTCCCGATGACGATGACGAGTGTTTTGTTGCATGCCAGCCACTGAGCTAAGCTTTTAATGACTTCCCTCACTTAATCCCTTCAACGGCCATTAAGACATTGCCATTAAATACGCCATTTGAGATTCAGAAAGTTTAAATAACTTGTCCAAAGTTACTCAGCTGAATTACTGAAGCATGACTCACACACAGCCTATATTCTTACATCACACTATCTTCTGGAAAAGTAGGACTCCCTTTAGTCCAGATAGTCTTCATTCTATTTTCTGGTCATGAGAGCTGTGTGTGTGTTTGGAATCCCAAAGTGCCCCCTCTGTGTGTGCGTTTGTGTGTAGGCCGGGCAACTATTGTCGGTCGGGCTCATTCCCTTTGTTCAATTTCCAACTGCTATTCATAAGAGCATTTCCTTATTCTGGAGGGAAGCAGAAGCTCTGAAAGAGCGCGAGGACAGTTCCTCCGCGGTGTTTCCTGTTGAGGGAGCAGGAAGTGTGCAGCCATCCTGAGGAAGCCTGCCAGAAAGAGATTCCTAGAATTGAAAGGTAGAACCATCCGGCCCAGCACGGAGCCCAAAGCTGAGCTTAGAAGTTGACAGGAAACAAATGCCTAAACTTCTAAGTTTCCCTTTCCTACAATTCTGTCAACAGAGACTCTTTGCAAATACATGCATGGCTGAATTTTAGAGGAACCTGTGCTCCTAAGTGCTGCGGAGCCATCCTTACCGCACAGGGCGAAAGGCCAGCGTGGAGCAGACACACAGAGCCCTGCAGACCCGGCGAAGAGTGAGTCAGAGGCGCTCCTGGCTATTCCCAGGCTTCCAGAGTGTCAACTGTCCAGACTTCTCTCTTTCTAATGAAGCCATGGAGAGCAAGGGCCCAGATGTCAGTTTGGGGCTATTAAAGCTGAATTTGGTTAGAGAAAGAAAGAGAGGTAGAACAGAATGATACAAGGCATTATTCAAATAAAGTGGAAAATGAAAGTTTATACAGGATATGAAACAGGAAAATATCTATAAAAGGATACAACTGAACTGGCAGGAACTTGCTTTAGAGAGTGAGCAAGGAGCTTCAGTTATTTGCAGATCAGCCTGGTGAACTTGTGGCCAGTGAGGACCGGGCTGGAGAGCACCCCTGCCGCCATTTCTAAGCCTGCAGTCAAGCAGTGCCTGGTACTATACAGGCACCGCATAAATGCCTGTTGAGTAATCGTATTTGGTAAATGGATGGACATATGACTAAGTTCAGGCCCTGACATGTCATGAACCCCAGCTCAATGCACAATGGAGTCACACTGTCCTGCACCCTGTGGCCATGGCCAAGGGATTCAGTTCCGTGTCCCCAGGGCTCGTGCAGCTGACAATGCCACTTTGAGAACAGAGGAGACTATATCTCCTGCTGTGCTGGAACCCCACTCAGACTCTGAATTTATCCTAACTACTGGATGATCACAAAATAGCAAATATTTTGAGTCTACATTCATGTAAATTTATATCAATCAGAACTGTATGCGGTCTTCCTCTATTTCTTCCTTTCATACTCCCTCCTTTCTATAATCTCGCTCCTCAGAGCCTTCCAAGAACCAAAATTCCAGCTTATGGCACTCCAAGTCTCTTGCCCAGTTCTGTTCTTCCGCCTTCAAGGTGTATCTTTTGGCCACTTTCCTACTAATACTGTCCATTATCATCTGAAATAGGCCAAGAGATTTAACAGATGTATGCATTTTATACATGCACACACGCACCCACCCATATTCCACGGCTGCCGATTTTGCAACTTCATAATATCAGTAATTCTGGAGAAATATTTTTCTCAGGAAGAAAACAGAATTAAATATGATAAACTATTTATGATTAGTGTAGATATTATTAAGAACTCGGTTTCTATGACTAAATTCAAAGGCAGAAAGATAAGCAACAAAAGAAAAAAATCAGCCAAGCTCTTAAAGAAATAAAGAAAACTAAAAAGATATGAAATCTTGAAAGCAGATGGAGTAAAAAGAGTATTGATAATAAGAGGCGACACTGCAGGGTATCTGGGGCAAAAGAAAAAGCAGCAAAACAACAAGAGTGGGTATAATACTACCTTTTGGGCACAAACCAATGAGTTTTAGTTTTTTTTTTTTCTTTAATAATCCCTCCCACGAGAGACACAAAGGAGGATGTGTTTCTTGGCAGAGTTTGTAAACTTTGACTTTTTTTCCATCCTAGTCTGAAGACCTTTCTCCCTTGCTGTTAGTAAATGAACATATATATGTCATTCATATTGGTGTCAGGAGTCTCCAAGACAAATGTGATGGTCTGCCTTGAACTTGAAAGAAAAATTAACAGTGACAAAAATACCAGCATATTCTGGGGAATTAAGGCATGTATACTGCTAGGATCATGTGGCATGCATTGTGTGAAACTTCATATGTATTATTCTAATGCATGGTAGGATTTCCAAATTAAAAATCATTTAGATCTCTCAGGTCAGTGCTCCAATTTGAAAAGAGGAATTATGCAGAAAAAGCTAACAAGGACAGAGTAAGTATTTGATCTTGGGTCTCACAGTGCCTTGGCTGGAGCTTTCGCCACCTGTCCAACCTGTGCATGTGCCACCAACACCCCTGTGCCATTTCACACATCTGTCAAAGCCTCAAACAGGATGAGGTAGAGTGAGGATAGCAGGGTAATTGGCGGGGGGCAAAACCAAAAAGATCCCCCCTTGGTTTGGTCATTATTCATTAATCTTTCTATTTTTACGAGAGGGAAATGAATCAGTTAATACTTTTCATTCTGAAGGGATGTCAAAATTTAACACCTCTTTCGTTTAAAACAGTGGCAATCTTCTATGAAACTCTATAGGGAGTTTGGAGAGCTGTGTGCTCACAGTTTCTCATTTGTGTGGGTTTCTGAAGTTGATCTAACTATTGAAGAAGACACTTCTTGATTAATGTGCAGTTTTCAGGAAAGTACTTCCCTCAAAGCATGGTTATTTTCCTTCTTTTTCCTGCTGCAGAGAGTGGTAGCCCTTTACTAGAAGTAAAGAAGGCATTTGTCTTGGTTGGAACCTCTCCACCACTCACCTCTCCATCACCACAGGTGACGCTGGAAAGAGAAACAGTTGTCTTTTTCTTACACTCCAATGACATTCCAGGTAGACGGAGATATAGAGCCTTGACTGATATTAACTTTTCAGGAACAGATAATCCTTTCCAACATTTTAGAAAAGAGAGGATGAGGAATTTCATCTCCAGAATTCCAAGATCCTAAAAATACATCAACCAACTAAGACTTTCAATTCAAATGTGAAACAGGATCAACACAGCTGATGAAATCAATGTGCTTCTTAAGGCAGCAAACAGAGAGGTCTGCCTGCTCCTGGGCAGTAGACTGAAATGAATTCATAATTCTGCTGGGTTCCTTTGGTAGCAAGGCCGTCACATGACAGATAGATGAAGAATATATATGGTATTTATATAACATATAATATTATAGATATAGTCTTCATTCTTCCAGAGTAAGAACCATGGTTTCTAACATCAATCCAATTACTCATTGGTCAATCCTATAATATACCTAAAACAATTTCAGAACTGACTCACAAATACCATGATAAAAAGCAAACCTGTTGAAAAGAGTTCAGGATCTGCTTGCAGGGATCCCCTGCCCATGCCCCAAGTCTGAGAATACGTAGTCAGCAATCTGTTCGTGTTACTTGAATATCCACCCACCAACGTGGTTACGAAAACGGTCGCATTCATTTGTTTTGCTTTCCTTTCTGTTCTATTTCCTCCCTATTCTTGTGTCAGTTTTAATTTTTTGAATATGTACAATAATAACAACATACTTTCAAATCTCAGCTATACAAAAAGGGAAGCCCTTCCTGTATCTTTCCATCCTACACATCCCACTCAATGCGGGTAACCAACTTCACTGTTGTCTGATATATTCATTATGTTTTAGTTTTTGAAAAGATAAGCAGATAGATGTCTTTTATTATTTCGTCTTCATTCTTACACTTTGCTTTTGAACTAACAATATAGCCTAGAAATCACCCCTTCTTCATTTTTCAAGGTCTGTCTCATTTTTTCCCCAGCTTCACGGCACTCACATTGTGCTATGGAGTTTATGGTTTATGAAATCAATCTCTTACATATGGTAATGCCCGCTTATCCTCGGGGGATACATTCCAAGACCCCCAAGGATGCTTGAAACAGTACTGGACCCTATATGTGCTATGTTTTTTCCTGTACATGCATACCTGTGATGAAGTTTAATTTAGAAATTAAGAACAATAAGAGATTATCAGGAATAACTAATAATAAATAGAACAATTATAACAACATATTGTTCAAAATTTCATGGGTAGAAGATTTCTTCTTACTGTAGAGCTTAGCAACCTCAGCATACAATATTTTTTCTTTCCTTCTCACTTAAAGGAAACACTGTAGCTTCTCTTTGGCATATCCGAATTGCCATCAATACTCTTGCACCTTGGGGCCATGATTAAGTAAAATAAAGGTGACTTGAACAGTCTGACATCATGACTGTCAATCTGATGACAGAGGTGGCTACTGCGTGACGAACAGGTGGGTGGCATAGAGACTGTCGAGATGCTGGACAAAGGGAGATTCACGTCCCAGGTGAGATGGAGTGGAAAACAAGAGATTTCATCACACTATTCAGAATCACACAATTTAAAGCTTATGGATTTTTTTTCTGAAATTTTCCATTTAATATTTTTAAACTATGGGTCGAGTGTGGTGGCTCACACCTGTAATCCTAGCAGTTTGGGAGGCCAAGATGGGAGGATCACTTGAGGCTAGGAATTCAAGACTAGCCTGAGCAACATAGCAAGATCCTGTCTCTTAAAAAAAAAAAAAAAAAAAAAATTAGCCAGACATGGTGGCACATACCTGTAGTCCCAGCTACTTGGGAAGCTGAGGCAGGAGGATCACTTGAGTCCAGGAGTTTCAGGCTGCAGTGAGCTATGACACCACTGCACTCTAGCCTCTAGGCAAGGCAACAGAGCAAGACCCTGTCTCAATATATATATGTATATGTGTGTGTATATATATATGTATACAGTTTTTAACTATGGTTGACCATGGGTAATTTGCATGCAGTGAAACTGCTAAAGGACGAATACTGTATAGACATTTAGGTAGTTGCTAATATTTTAAAATTATAAATATTGCTGCAGTGAATAACCATATGCCCATTTTTTCTGTATTGTGAATATATCTTCACAGTAAATTTCTAGAAGTGGGATTTCTGGGCTGAAGAATAAATGTATATGTAGCTGTGTTAGAAATTGCCAAATTCTCCTCCCTGGGCATTGTACCATTTTGAATTCCCACCAGCAGTGCATGTTACCAGACAGCTTTGCCAACAGAGTGAGTTGTCAAGCTTTCATATTTTGTCCAATGGACAAATGAGAAATGGTATTTCTATGTAGTTTTGATTTACATTTCTCTTGTTAGGAGTGGAAGTTAAACATCTTTTACATATAAATAAGAGCCATTTTAATATCTCTTTTGTGAATTTTCTACTCATGAATGGCTCGTACCCATTTTTCTACAAGATTTTTTCCTTTTCCCCCAATATGTGAGAGTTCTTTGTATAATAGATGGGTAGCCCCTCATCTGCATTTTTTCCAGTTTGTCATTTGTCTTTTGACCTTATAGATGGTTCTTTCTGCCATGCAAAGAGTTTGTTGTTTTTTCTTTCTTTCAATGTAGTCAAATACCAATCTTTTCATTTATACATCTAGATTTTGAATTGTTAGAAATTCTTTCTTACACACAGGGTGGAATGGATCTAATTTTATCTTTTTCCCAATGTCTATCCAGTTATTCCAATATCACTTACTGAAAAGTCCATTTTTGCCCCTAGTAATTTGATGTGCACCTTCATACTTGTACTCAATTTCTGCTATATAGTTGGGTCTCCTCCCGGACCCTTTGTTCTATTCCATTTGTTTGCCGCTTCATAAAGGTGCTCCTGCTGCTTTAATTATAGAAGGTGTGTAGCATATTTTAATATATGCTGCCTCTACCTTTTCAGTGTTTTCCTATGAAATTTAGTATCAGCTTGTCCAGCGTCATGAAGAAGGCTTGTGTGTGTGTGTGCATGTTTCTTAAACTGAGCGTGCATTATATTTAGAAATTAACATGAAGAGAATTGTCGTGTTAATGATGTTGAAACATCTCCATCTTCTGTTGGGTCTTTCTGGGGTATTTGATAGTTTTCTTAAGTTTAAGTAATACTTTTTATGTGTACACCTATGTATTTGATCTTTTATTGCTGGTGTAACTGGGATTTTTCCGTTTCATGGTTGTCTTTTCTTCAGAGAATTTTCATGAGCATCTATGTGTTGACTCATATTTCTTTTTTCTTGCAGTAATTTTCTGGACTCCCAGCTTGAGAGGGAGCTTTTCTGTGCACCTGTCCTGTTTGCTCAGGTTCCTTGGTGGGTGACGGTGGAGGTGGAGGAGGAAGGGAAGAGAGGGTCTGATGTGTCCGTTATGCTCTCGTCTCTGTGGCTCCGACTCCCCCTTGTCTCCTTCCTCCCCTCACTGACATGTCCGCAGTGGTCAGCAGCCTCTGTGTCCAAGGGGCTGCCTCGCCCTGTCTCGCTCAGGTCCCAGCCCCTTGCCCGCGGCCGATGCTCTGAACCGCCCTGTCCTGAACTGCACCCAGGACTTTAGCATCTACTGTCGGATTTTTCTTTCTGAGGCCAAACGTCCTTTGCTTTATTTAAGACATCCCCATCTTCTGTCTGTTCTGTTTTTTCCATGGAGTCACACAAACTTTGCCAACTCTCCCCACATCCCCAGGCGCCCACAGTGATGGGTGGCAGGTGCTCTGTGGAAATGGGGTTCACTTCTGTGCCTGCTGGTAATGTTGCAGGTTGTGATACTCTCTGTCATCTAGTGAGCTGAATGTGTGGTTCTTAGTAGTTTTATGGGGTTTATTTTTGTGGGGAGGACGCACAGGGAGATCAAAAGGGGAGGCCTTCACCATCCTCCTCCACATCCCAGAGATTCCTGTTCTCTTGTTACCCACTTATCTTTGCTTCTCCCTCAACACGGAGCCAAGATCATGAGAAACCTGAATGGGGACTTCAGTCACTGGCGACACGGAGCTCTGCTGAGCATTCATTTAGGCCCGTTCAAAATGGACAAATACTACCTCTGTCCGGGTAAACATGAAAGCACCTGGCACGTAGTAAGTTCTTTGTAACGTCAGTCATCATGATGACCGGTCACTAGAACTTGTCCTTCTGGGCTCACCTGCGGGTCAGTGGCCTTGACTCTCTTGGCTGACACTTTTTGGAGTGTGTCCTCAGAACCTACAAGGAGGGGCATTAACAACGACTTCAAGTTTTCCCCTAGCTGAGAACCACCATTTAGAGAAAGTATTGGGCTATCCGGGACGCAGAACCACTCAACGATAAACGTGGTCCCTTGCCTAGGAGCACGGAAGTGGAAAGAAACCCAACAGCCTCATGCAAATTCTGAGCACATCGTCAGCCCCCGTGGCAGATCCTTCTGCTGAAAAGGGGAAAAGAGAAGCAGAATTTGAAACATGGAAAAGTTGCTAAAGTAACGTTTCTGGTTTAGGGATTCCAGGGTCAGAGTGGAATTCTTCTCTTCTCTCTCCTAAGTCAGGTTAGAGCCTCCGATTTAATGGCAAAGGGGTCAAGCTCCTAGAAAAACCGTTTCTTTCTTCCTTCCTCTTACTTTTATTCACCGCCTCCCCCCCCACACATGCGGACCCTCACCACCCCACCCCTGCCCACCTCCATCCCCAGTACCCGCTCCGGTTCTCAACAGCGGCAATGACTGTGTCTTAATGAAAAAAGATGGATAAAATATTACCATAACCTCAGAGGCATGAGTAAAGCCCTTATTAGAATTCGGGACCTACAGCTGGAACTTCCAGCATGGGGCGGGAGATAAAGTTCACTATTGTTAGCTCACAAGTGGCTCAGACTTTCTGGCAACTGCAGTGAATTACACAGTCATTTATGCAGGCCTTCAGAAACAGGCCACTGTTTCCCAACAAAAAAGGCATTCAGGAAGACAGAGATGGCTCCCGGGCCCTGGAGAGCCGGCTTTGGGGCAGTGAATGGGCGCTGCGGCCTCCCAAGTCAATGGCCTCTGTGGGAAAGGCAGTGATGTCACCGCGAATGCATTTTCAGGCTTTGCCCTGCTTTGCTCTGCTCTGTCCCCTCCGTGGGCTGTTTGCCTGCTTCATTTTTCTCCTCCTTCTCACTCTCCCTCCGGCTTCTTTGAGGCCATTATTTTTTTCCAAGTTTAGAGCTCAAATCCACCAAAGGCCTGCAGCCCCATTACTGCCATGGCAACACCGGGCCGTGTGCACTTCGTTTTTTGCATAAAAAGTAGAAGCAGCTTGAAAGGCAGGGCTGGAATGAAAGGGTGAACGCGGCCAGTTTGGCCCTGCTTGGGGCCGGTGTCTCTGAGAAAGGGCTGAAGCGGGCAGGAGTGACACTCCGGTGGCCAGCGAGAGCCTGCGGAGGGCCTGTGGGAAACAGATTTGGGAACCTTCACATCCGAGCTTCAAAAACAGATCTGCACCGCTGACGGATGACAGGAGAGGAAGAACAACAAAGTTTTCCCAAGAAATAAGGTCTTGCTTTTGAAAATGTACCCAACTGCATAGTTTCAAGGAAGCTTTCAAAACTCTGTCTAGCCTTCTCAGAAAGAAAGACAAAAAGAAGAAAAGAAGGAGAGGAAATTCTCGAAAGGACTTTTGACCCGTGCGGAGAGAGCAGAAAACAAGCTGACACACTTCCCGCAATGCCCAAGGCTCTCAGTTCCCTGTCGTCAGGCGGCTGCATGACAAGCCCGGAGGTGTCAGCTGTGTCAAACCAACTCAGGATAATCGATGATAAATAGAGGCATTCATTCCCACGCCTTCTTCTCCCAGAAAATAGAGCATCACCTTGAACTCCTGAAAGAAAAGAACTAAGTCACTTCTCTGATACATATTATGTCCGTTCTATCACAGAGAAGATGGTAAACAGTCTGGTTACGGGTCTCTCGAGAAACCCGAACAACTGCTCCCATGAAAACCAGGCCGAGCAGCCCACGTGCTCACTAGGACACTGGACCTGGGTGACACACAGTGCAGGGGGCCGGACACTCGGGTCGGGACAGTAAACCAACCCAGGGGGTACCATGAACAGTGTTTGGGTGACAGGCACACCTACAGCCAGGACTCAAGCATTAGAAGTGATCTATGTACCCTAAAACATTTGTACCCCCTTCATATTTTGAAATTAAAGAAAAAAAAGGCCAGGGCTGTGAGTCAGGCCATTTTGATGCACGCAGGGGGCCCGCTCCTCCGGGCCCGGCGCCCCCTCAGGCTCTGCGGCTCCATCTGCCTGAGCCTGCGTGGATTCCCGGGTCCTTGGCCGCCGCCTGCTAACCCTCCCCTCTACCTACTTCGCAAATATTTTATCAGCTGTGCTTTGAGCACTGTGCTCTTCGTGTGGTGACACACAAACGTACCAGACCCAGAGTTCTGGAAAAACTTAGACACTAATCACAGAAGACAAAGCCCTCGAGTAGGGAACGGCTTATGTTTTCTCCAGGAACAACAAGGGCTGACGTGAAGGAGCTGAAGGGCTGACAGAAGAGGAAGGAGAAGGCAGCTTCTGCGGGGAGGGGAGCTTGGATCCGGGTCTGGAGATCATTAACGGGTGTGGAGCGACGGAGACGACAGTCCCACGCTGGAGTGGAACCTCACGGGTGTTGAGCGGGCCGGACTCGCACACCAACAGGACTTGATGTTCCTCCTCTCCCTCCTCACACGTGGGCTGTGGGACCCCTGCTCCCCGGCCTCGCATGGGGCACACCCCACTGCTCTTCAGTCACTTCCAGATATCAGGGAAGTTTAGTTTCATAGGTTAATGTCCACTCCAGTTTAGACCAGAGCTTCAGTCTCCGGAGAGTGCATGTCTTCTGGAAGTTTTGCCGGCACGATGGTGATGTCATTGGTGGCTGGGGCACTCTGATATAGCAGTGGTACATTGGCGGCTCTTTCAGAGGCAACTTTGAGATTTTTGGAGGCCGCCTTCAAAAATGTCCATCCCACATGCTCCCAGGCTAGGATATGCACTCTGGGCAGACTATTCTCATGCCAGACCTGCCTCTGCCCAGCAGGTGCTCCCGGCTATGACCAAGGACCCTCCCTCCCTCTGGCAGACAGTCCTCTCGGGTAGAGTCTCTCCAGCGCTCCACCGCAGCCGTCCCCTGCAGCCTGCCCTTGCCAGAGAGACGTCCTGCATCCTTACCCCTAAGGCATCAAAACAGCCTCCTCCTCTGCATCTCCACCCTCCTTCTGGGCTCAGGTCAACTTCAGTCAGCCTCCCACATTAGGAATTCTTGGGATGACATTCAGGAACTAATGCCTAGATTCAGGCACCCTCTAACTCTGGGACCCATATGAGACTCACACAAGGACTCTGCCACAGGCCCCCACTCCGGGGACCCAAGATGGGCTTCAGGGTTCTGTGGTCAGGCAGACTCCCGGGTAAATTGTGAGAGGCCAGTGTCTTCCTGAAGACATTCGAGAACCTATGTCACCTTCTCTCACTGCCTCTTCCTACCCTTCCCCCCCGCATCCAGCTTGGACAGACCTGGAAAGAAGGAGTATTCTTTCTCCATATCTTATAGAAAAACAAAAAGGAGAAAAAACTGTCAGATCACACTTACATCCTCAAATTCCCTGGCTGAATTTTTTTTCATACATCCAGTTTTCCTTTGTGTGGGCTATTCAGGATGATGGTCGCAGAACTATTTTTTTTATTCCTGCAAGTTCTCCGTTTGTGTTGAGTCCTTCTTTGGAATGTGGGAGTGTTTATTGTCATTGTTTTCAGCTTTAGGGCTCCGGCAGAAATTCTGAAAGAGAAAAAAGTCCCATTTACCATTCTGTTGCTCTCAAATCATTTTGATTATGAACTACATACAGAAGACTTCTTAACCAACAGCCAACCAAGTTCATTCAGTTCTAAAACCATCTTTTCCTAATAAGCAGCTCGATTCCCTCCTCCCTATTGTGTGTGTTTTGATTTGTGTGTGTCTACCCGTTACCTTTCCTTCTCGTGACGGTACTGGATTTTCCTTTGGGGAACCACTCCTCCCTCAGCCTCAGTCCACGGGGCTCAGCTCGGGGTTTCCAACCTCCAGGGATACGCATGTGATCCAAACGTGGCCAAGGAGAGCAAAAAGCTCCCTACATACATAATCAGTCCAGGAATGGTAGTCACGTGGGTCCAGGCGCAGTGAATCTCTGTACCTGCACTAGAGTTCCTGGGGGCAAACCACACTGTTTGTTTTGCTAGCTTTAAGCCTGGTAGGTGCCGATTTGGAGCTTACTGACGGCACCTGTCCCCTAAACTCAGAGTGAGAAGGAAGCCAACGAGGAGGGAAGCAGAGAGGTGCAAAGAGTGCAGAGTCCTGAGGAAACTTTTAGTCCCTGAATCTATCCTTGGACTTTTCAGAAATATGAGCCAATAAATTCCAACCTTCCACTTTTTTTGTCATTAAAATCAAGTTTGGGCTTCCTCTGCGTCAATGGAACCCATTTTCCAACTGTCCTTATGCAAATTCTTAGTCGTTTTTAACTCATCCTTCACTCTTACCCTCAGTACCCAGTTCCTGAATTCTGTCATTTTTCCTTCAAAGTCCTCAGACAGCTGCTCCCTCCTTGCTGTTCTCTATCGCCACCTCCACACTAGCCCAAGCTCATCCGCGAGACTCCTCTGGATTACTGGAATGTCGTCTAATCGGCTGCCTAACAGGCATCAGTCCCCACCCTGGCAGATTGTTTTTTGTCAGGTACTTAATTTACCACGGAACCTTCTCCAGCTTCCTGTTTTCACTCAGTGAACACCGCAGTGCCCCTGCCCACTCCCCCGGCCTCATGCCTGTTGTCCACACGGCCTCAGGCAGGGTTTTGGGGGCTGCCGGTGGCTCACACGGGGCCCAGCTTCCCCGGGGCTCCCAGCCAATGACCGAAGATAAACCAGGACACGTCTTCCTGGCACAGATTCCTTGAATGGGCCACCAGGGCTCAGGACCATGGCCCACTAGCCTGGCCAAGACTGTCCCACCGCTGCATGGCCCCCTCAGGCCCTCCTCCCCAACCCCGTCCCCTCTTTCCTGCGGCCGCTCAGACCCTCGCCACAGGCCCAAGGTGCTGCCCACTCCCCAGCACTCCTGCAGCCTTCCTCCTTCCCCGTCTTGCATGTTGTTGGGGTGAATTGTGCCCTCTCAAAATTTATGTGTTAAAGCCCTGACACCCAATACCCCAAACTGTGACCTTGGCTGGACATAACGTCTTTATAGAGATAATCAAGTTAAAACGAGTCCTGGGGTGGGCCCTAATCCAATATGACTCGTGAATTTATAAAAAGGAGAACTTCGGAGACAGATTTGTGTAGAGAAGACAGTGTGAGGAGACAGGGGAGAAGACGCCCATCCCCCCCCAGGAGAGAGGCCCGGAGCAGACAGACCTTCCCTCACCGCCCTCAGCAGCGCCAACCCTGCCCATTCCTGGATTTCAGGCATCAAGTCTGCAGATCTGTGATGCAATAAATTTCTGCTTAAGAACCTCAGTCTGTGGTACTTTGTTATGGCAGCTGCGGGGAACTAGGACACGTGTGTGATTGTCTTTTGAAATCTGCTGCTGGGAGGACCCAAACTGACACCGATGGTGCTGAGTGCCCTGATGGCAGGTGGGAAGCTGAGGCTAGGGACTGGCTCGCTCACCCGGTGCCTCGTGCAGCCTGGGGAGTGCAGAGGGCCCAGCACGGGGGCAGCCCGCCTGCTGAGTGCCTCTTCCTGGGGGCACCTGCGGAAACGTCCTGGGGGAAGGGACTTTTTGTGAGGATTCAACCATTTGAAAATTATGGAGGGGACAGTACTTACGAGGACAGTGGAGTTGGCTGGTTTTTATTAAGCTGTAATGGTGCCCTACAGGTAGCAGTGAGAACACGAGGGGAGCTAACAGGTCAAGTGTGAGAGCCAGGAGGGCTCCCGGTGGCTCACCGAGCGCCCTGCGGTGGCAGGGAAGACGCAGCTCAGCCCCAGTGGCCGGAGCTGCGGAGACCTTCAAAGCTCAGGCGAGTCAGGTGTTCCACTAAGGCGATGTCCTAGCTGGGAAAACCTAGAGGATCCTAAAACATGGAATGGGGACACCTGGGTGGGTGGCCCTGAGCATCTTAGCTCTGCAGAACCCCTGGAAAAAGCTGGCAGTGTCTGTCTCCCCTCGAATGAAGAACTGGCAGGCTCCACATGGGAACACACCGCGGAGCCCCCTCCCTGCCAAGCTAAGGGGCTCAGGCCGCACACGAGCTGCCCCCTGGCCCCCACCACAGGGAAACGTTCCGTCTGGGAAGCAGCCCCAGCAGAACCAGCAGGCGCGTGTGAGCGGGGTGAGCACGCGTGGCAGGGGTTTGCCTCTCCTATGTGCCGAGCCCCCGCCAGCCCTGGACGGACACTTGGTCACAGGACTCACTTCACAGATAGGGAGGTGTGGGCATGGCCAGGTCCCATCCTACCCCTCCCTGTGAGGGGACGTAGCTGTTGCATTATCCTCTTTTCTAGGTCTCCGTCAGAAAGAGCGGTTCCCAAACACCATGCAAAGTCTCCTCGGTCACACGTGCAGACAAGGGTCTGTGCGGCCATCGGAGTGCGCTGCTCGGGCCCCCCTGAGAAGCTCTGTGGGGGCCCGGAGAGGGGGTGGCCTCCAGATGCTGCACGTCCAGACCCGCTGGGGCAACATGCCAAAGCCAAGGCTGTGAGTTCCATGGGCTGTCCTCAGACAGTGATAGAGCACGGCTGGGCACAGGACCAGGCCACCTCTGCCAAAGACGGGTGTCCTCTCACGCTTGACCGTTGCTCAGGGACTCAGCCAGGCTGGGCAGAGCCTCTCCTAAGCAGAGATGCTATCAACTCTGCCTGACTCTGTCCTCTGACAGACACCAGGCCTGCCCATGTCCCCAGTGCCCCCACCCTCCCTGGCTGCGTCCCCTCACCTGTCAAACACTCTCCTGAAACCTCCTGTGAGTGTGATGCGACCTTTGCATTTGCTCCTCGGAAGACCACACACGTCACAAAACCAGCCTGTTGTGAACCCTGTGTCAGAGCCCTCGCAAGCGTCGTAGAAGCAGATCTTATCATCCCTCTTTGACTCACTCAGGAGTCCGCAAAAATAGCAAACGCTCCAGGGCTCGGAACATGAGACGTGAGCACAACCATATTGATGAGTGTCTCCCTCCTTCTGAGTTCTCTTGATTAGTTCAGACTATTAACCAGACACCACAATACAATCAGGCAACTTCCTACTGGGGCTGAAATGAGAGACTCCTCAAGAACTGGTCACAGCCTTCTGAGACTCCTTATTATTTTAGCACAGTGTGCATTAGTTCAGGAAAGAAAAAGAAAAAGAAAAGGTGAGAGAGCTAGCACTCAGTTTGCATTTTTAAAATTATCTAAAATTGTCCAGTGGCAGCAAGCAGCAAAGCCCCTGAGACAGGCCAGCCTCATCCACATGGAGCCTCCAATGCCGGCGTTCTAGTATAACCCCTGCTACCTGGGGTTCTAGCCTGTTATTTTCTGGCTCTACGTGCTGAAAATTGTAGTAAAACAGCATTTCCTTTCCCCTCTCTGGTCTTCTAAACCCACAGAGGGAAGACCTGTGTGTGTTTAAGAAGGACACGCTATCTTCTCACTCCCAACTTGGAAACCATGATGGGAAAACTCCACTTGCAAACCCAGGAAAACCTCTCTGGGGCCGTGAGGGGAGGCCAGAAACAACGGTAATGAATGAATTGTGGAGGAGGGTGATTGTTGCTGTTGCCACCAATGTTAAGAAGGACAGATGTTGACATGCAGACTCAGGTACGAGTGGCCTCCGGAAAGTGTGGCAGGCGCAAGCCTGTCCTCCTGAGCTCTTCCCTGGTCAGGGACACGTGACACAGCAGATTCTAGATGACACAAACGTACAAACGGACGAGTCAAAGAACTGGAACCACAGTCCCAAAGCAGAGGAGATCTGGACTGGGACCCGGATGTGCCAAGCATAGGACTTTGAGCCGAGCCTCCACAAGAGTAGGAATTCGACAGAGAAATAGGAAAGAGACCATCCCTGGATCCAGACGGAGCTGCAGCTAAGGCCAGCAGAAACAGCAAACGCATGTTTCGGGACAGCGAGCCTGTCAGTGTGGGGCAGAACAAGGGGGTTCCTGTGTGAAGCCCCCAAAGTGTCAAACTAGGAAAAGAAATGGAAGCAAAGCAAGAGTCCTACAACTTTAGGACTCTATTTTATAGAAAATGAAGAATGTTCCCAAGGGAAATAATGTCATCAAAGAAGAATGTGGCATTTTAGGAGGGCCAATTTTTAAAATGTACATTTATCTATTTGCTTTATGTATTTGTGTGGGTGTGTGTGTTTATCTTTGGTGACATGTTCCGGGGTGTCAGGCCAGCTTGCCTGATCAGCACCCACCGGTTCCCGCCGACACTGGTGCTCTGCCCACCACATCCGCAAGGACCCTGGGACGGGGAGTGACGATGGGCCACTTTCCTTTCTATATGTTTAGAAAAGGATGCTGTAAACATTCATCGTTTCACTAAATGTCCTTGTTTTATGAGACAGCTACCTATGTTTTCAATTTCTTTCCAAACCTTAATTTTTATTTCTTTACAATCTTAATTCACTTTAACTTTATTGGTTTTGTTATGTGAATATGTGTGTATACACACATATATAATGAGTATTTTTATATTTGCATGTTCAAAATCAGATGCATTAACTATCTCCTTCTGAACCTACACTCGGGGTTCTCACGAACTCTGACAGAGCTTTCACTCACTGCCCCCCTGCTCACGCTGGATACCTCAGTGCCAGCCACCCTCGGTCCCACTCTCTCCTCTGTCCTAGTGCCTATGAATTGCAATGAGCCTTTCCCCTCAGATATCTCTCCACTATTTTTCTTTCTCCCATATTCACGGTGACTGCCTGGCTCAGGCCCCACCAGCCCTCGCCAGAACTCCTGCAGTGGTCGCCCACCTCACTCCTCACTTTGTCTCCACAAGCCCAGCTTCCTCGGTACTAGGGAGTGGCCTTGCTCAGACATCTCTGATTCATGCCAGCCTCCTGCTTCAAATTCTCCAGTGGCTCCCCATTTCAAAAGGAAGGTCTAAACCTTTTGCATGAACAGTAAGTCTCTGTACAATTTAATTGCAACATATTTTTCCAGACTTATTTCCATAACTCACCTTCCTACAGTCAATCCCTTAATCGCACCATCTCCCCCTTTCCCAAGCAGCCCCCACCTTTATTCCACATTGCCCGTAGGCAGGAATGCCCTCTCTCTGTCTGTCTTTCTGTCTCCAACACCCTTTCTGCATCTAAATGTGCTTCACCTTTCAAGGATTGACTCAAAAGCTAGATTCCCCCTAAAGCTCAACTCTAAACAGAAAGTAATTTTGTCCTCGGCCAAACTTCAATATCACTACACGCTACCCTTCTAATTATACTTAAAATTCTCCTTTGTGTTATAAATGATCACATCTGTACCATACCAGAGCCCCACACTGTGAGCTCCCCAAGGCCCCCACACACGTCCTCCCACACTCTCCAAGAAAGTACCATGACCGTGTGGTCTTCTTGTCCTGCACTGCCATATCCCCCTGCCCACAGTAGCTCTTGGCACATTAGGGGCTCAAACATGTTTTTGAATGTGTGAATAAATTCATAAAAGAATAAAGGGTTAACCTACACCTAATTCAGCTTTACAATCTTCCCAGAAAACAATATAGTGTTTTTTTACTTGAGATTCAACAGATTGATGATTTTTGAATGAATAATTACTTACTAGAAATACAGCACGCAGACTTAAAGCAAAAAGTTTAATTTAGAATTCCCCAATTAATCCATTTTTTTCTACAGTGACCTCTGAATAATCAGTCAAGTTAATAATAAAAAATCTCCTAAATACCCTAGAATAAAATGGCTCTCTCTAATTCAATGGCAGTGGATTCTTCTGTGAATTTATTAGACACAAGTAAAAGTCATTTGATGAACTGTCTGGATAAGTCTGGTGCTTGATGGTTGTGAGAAATACTGTTACAAAGGGAAGACTTGCAATAGCAAAATCTCCTACTTAAAAATTAGAAAACCTTATTTTGCTAACAAATAGGCGTATTCTAACATAGGAGGTAGAGGTAGATTCATACTATAAGTCATGCACTTCTTGCCTTATTTGTAAAAAATACAGATTCAGCAAATCAAATTCAACAATATATAAAAATAATTATACACCATGACCCAGAGAAATCTGTTCCAGGTTTGCAAGGCTGGTTCAACACTCAAAAATCAAGAAATGCAATTCACCATATCAATAGGATAAAGAAGAAATATCAAATGATTCTATGGACACAGAAAAAGCATCTGACAAAATCTAATACCTGTCATGATGAATTAAAAAAAAAAAAAAACAACTTTCTGAAAACTAAGAATGCAGGGAAACTTCCTTAACTGCAAAGAAAGCAATTACAAAAAACCTATAGCTGACATCATCCTGAATAACAAATGACTAAACAATTTCCCACTATGATTAGGAGCAAAGCAAGATACCTACTCTCACCACCCTTATTGAACATAGGTTGGGAAGTTCTAGAAGTCTAATAGTTCATGAAAAAGAAACAGCATACAGTTGAAAGAAAGGAACTAAACTATGTCTATTTGCAGATGACAATTGTCTATGTAGAAAATAATCTCTCATTTGCTCTCTAATTACAAATAGAGAGACATCAGTGAGGTTAGAAAGGTGACAAGATGCAAGATCAGACCACAGAAATTAATCACCTCTCTATATACTAACAAAAAACATACAGAAATCAAATTAAAAATAAAATTTTCTACAAAAAATTAAATTCTTAGGTATAACCTTGAAAAAAATGTACAGGATCCATATGCTGAAAAATATGCTGATGAAAGAAATCAGAGAAATCATAAATAAATGAAGACACTAATATGTTGTGGATTGAAAGACAACACGGTGAAGATGTCAATTCTCTTCAAATTGATCTATAGGTTTAATGCAATTTTTATCAATATCCCTCCAAAGATTTTTTGTATACATAGACAAACTAATTCTAAAATTTATAATGGAAAGGCATTTTTTAAAACAAAAATAAAGTGGGAGGAATCAGTCCACCTGACTTTAGGGCATGCTGTCTAGCTATAGCAATCAAGACAGTGTGGTATGACATGGGATAGACACAGGCATGCATGGAACAGAACAGAGAACCTGGCAACAGATACACAAAATATGCCCAACTGATTTGTTTTTCTTTTTTTTTTTTAGAGATGAGATCTCACTATGTTGCCCAGGCCGGCCTCAAACTTCTGGGCTCAAGCTATCTTCCCACCGCAGCCTCCCAAGTAGCTGTAAGTACAGGCACACCCCACAACACCCAGCTAATTTTTTACAAGATCACAAAATCAATCCAATTGCTATGGTCTGTATGTCCCAGCCAAGACTCCTGTTAAAATTTAATTGCCATTTTAACAGTATTAAGATTCGGAGACTTTAAGAGACTATCAGGTCACAAGGCTCTGCCCTCATGAAGGGATTAATGTGGTTATTGTGCTGAGTGAGTTATTGTGGGAGTTGTTCTTGGTAAGAAGGGTGACTTCAGCCCACTCCCCCCCTACCCATCTCTGTGCTCACCTGCCCTCTGCATGACATCATGCAGCAAGAAGGCCCTCGCCAGATAAAGGCACATACTCTTGGAATTCCCAGCCTCCAGAACCATGAGTCAAATAAACGTCTTCTCTTCATGAGTTATCCAGTCTGCAGTATTGCCATAGCAGCAGAAAACTGACTAAGACACCAATAAAGCAAGGATAGTTTTTCAGTAACTGATACTGTAACAATTGGAAATCCATAGGCAAAAAATGTATGTATTTCAATCTAAACTTCACACCTCATACAAAATTTAACTTAACATGGACCATGAGCTTTAAATATAAAATGAAAAACTATAAATCTTTGTAGAAAGAAAATGAGAAAATCTTCAAAACCCAAGGCTAGAAGAGGAGGTATTAGCCCTGACAACAAAAATATGAGTTCTAAAGGAAAATTTTGATCAACTGGACCTGATTAAAATTAAAACCCTTGTTCTGTGAAAAGCTTTACTAAGAGGATTATACAACATGCTAGAGACTGGTAAAAAATATTTGCAAGGTGCATATCTGACAAAGAATTACTATCTAGAATATAAAGAACTTGCAAACCTCAAGAGTTAAAAAAAATAAACAATTCAATTAGACCATGGGCAAAAGACATTTCACTGAACAGACATTTCACAGAAGAGGAAATACAGATGGCAAATAAGCAAATGAAAAGAAGTTTGATATTATTAGCCATCAGGGAAATGCAAATTCAAACCAAAATGAGATGTCATTACATACCTATCAGAATGGCTAAAAATTAAAAAATAGTAAAAATATCAAATGCTGGCAAGGAGGCAGAGAAACCAGATCACTCACACATGGCCACTGGAAATGTAAAATGCCACAGCCACTGCAGAAAACAGATTAGCAGTATCTTAAAAAGCTAAACATGCAACTAACATACGACCCAGGATGGCACTGGGCAATTATCTCAGAGAAATGGAAACTGATGTTCGTATAAAAACCTCCACAAAAATATTCATAGCAGCTTTATTTATAACAGCCGCAAACTGGAAACGATGAGGATATCCGTCGCCAGGCAAATGGTCGAACAAACTGCAGTAAATCCACACCATGGAATGCTACTTGGCAATAAAAAGGAATGAACTACTGATACATGCAATGATTTGGGGACTCTCCAGAGAATTATGCTGAGTGGAAAAAGCCAATCCCAAAGGTTACATAGTGTATTATTCCAATCATAGAACATTCTTGAAATGGCAAAATTATAGAGATGGAAAACAGGTTAGTGCCCAGCAGGCTTGGGGGCACGGAGGAGGGAGACAGAGGCGGATGGCTACGGAAGGGCCGCAGGAGGGTGACGGAGCAGTTCTGCATCTTGACTGGGTGGATACACAGATCTCCACATGGGACAAAACTGCACAGAACTCAACATGCACACACACACACACACACACACACACACACACGCACGAGGGTATGTATATAAAACTGGTGAAATCTGAATAAGATCAATTTCCTGACTGTGATATCATGTTATAGTCACGCAAGTTCCTGTTGGGGAAAGCTGGGTGTCGGGAACAAAGACCCACTCTGTGCTATTTCTTGTGACTGAATGTGAATCTACAATTATCTCCAAAGAAAAAGGTTAATGAACACAGATGCGCTGGCCCCTCCCTTGGCATTTGCATCTGATAGGCGTGGAGGGGGCCCAGGAGTCTGCGTGTGTGCGCAGCACCCTGGGTGATCCCATGGTCAGGCAAGTCCGGGAGGAACCGCTGTGGGCTCTCCTAGTTCTTTGTTCTGGAATTTCTGTCAGGGCCGTTATATTTGACTAGGATGCTGGATCTAAGGGTTAAGACGTAAGAATTCTTCACAGGGTCATTTTTGCCCTATAAACCAGTATATTAACTTCATCCTACTAAAAGGAAAGCATTGGCACTATGTCTAATAGCCCGGACCCAGTAAAAGAGTAAAGCATTCATTTTATTTAACCAAAAGGCTTTTTCACGTTAGAACCTTAGAAACAACACTGTTTTATAGACTTGTTGCTATGGTATATTATGGTTTATGGTAAAAGCTTCAGTATATTTTCTGGAGTTCTGTTCCTGGCTGAAAGTCACCCAGCACCCCTCTCATATCTGCACCCTAGACTTCAGGAGGAGTCTGTCTTTTGAAACACCGTGTATGCAATGTACAGTTTAGGAACTGGGCTTTCTCTCACCTACTAAAATCTGTAACAAGAAGAAACTGTTATAATATTCAAGACATTCACACGCTCTGTGTCATCAGGATTAGAACCCTGGCGGAGTAGGTTAAATCCGCTGGTGGGAGCACAGGCTAATGAGGCAGGGTCGTGAGCAGAGTCTCCACGAGGCCGAAAGAGCTTTTCTCAGCAGCGCAGCACGGCCTGGACTCCTGACCGCCCAGCTGACCGCCCAGCCGCTCCTGAGGCTGCGCTTGCAGTTTAACCACTTGCTTGCCGTCTCCCTCCCACCGGCTGGCGAGCCCCTTGCAGGCAGGGACTGGCGGAGATCCTCTCTCTGCCCCAACACCCAGTGTCCCAGGTAGATGCCCAACATCGCTTTTAAATCAGTATAAATGAACAGGCCAGAAAGAGCATGTGAATAAAAGCAACTCTGAGTATGAACCCCAAAACCACCCCTTACAGGGGAGGACCATCCCTCTGTAAGTGACCCCGTCCCTTAGCCACACGGAAAGCAGAAGCACCTTTATCAGGGTCCCCTCATTTACTGTCCCAGAGCAGAAACACGCCTCAAGGCCCTTCCCAATAAAATGATTCAGATTACATTCTCCAAAAATTTCACATTTATGATCAATAATGTTCTGTACATCAGAGTTGCATAAAAGCAATCATACATGCTTAAATATTGCTTAGTGTTTTATTTTTCACATATGCTTGTAAAGCAAGCTTAAATAAACCCTTAAATAAATATCATCTCAAGAATTGATTTGAAGTTATACCAATATGAATTTTAAGGGGAAAATGACAATAGATTTCACAATTTACAACCTCATCTGCACACAGTAAAGGGTGTACATTCAACATAAAGTCACTCTCCATTTGTGGATTTTAATGGGTATACCTACATTTTTAAAAGGCAGCAAGAGGCTGGGTGCGGTGGCTCATGCCTGTAATCCTAGCACATGGGAGGCCAAGGCGGGAGGATCGCTCAAGATCAGGAGTTCGAGACCAGCTGGACCAAGAGCCAGACTCCGTCTCTACTAAAAAACAGAAAGAAATTAACCAGACTAAAAATATATAGAAAAAATTAGCCGGGCATGGTGGCGCATGCCTGTAGTCCCAGCTATTCCAGAGACTGAGGCAGTAGGATCGCTTGAGCCCAAGAGTTTGAGGTTGCTGTGAGCTAGGCTGATGCCACAGCACTCTAGCCCTGGCAACAGAGTGAGACTGTGTCTCGGGAAAAAAAAAAAAAAAAAAAAGGCAGCAAGAAAGGGAAATTAAAATCTATTAATAACTAAGAAGTATGTTTCTAATTCTAGGATATGGGTTTTCAGGATCTTCACAGAAAAACACTTTCCCTCAATACTTCTTGTAAATTGATAAACTCTCTGAACTTCTTGGCTCAAAAATTTATTCTAGGGGAAAAATTATTTTTTGCATCTGAGTTCTCAAAATTTTTTAAAAAATTAATAAAAATTTCTGAAGAAAGGAATTAAAGAAAAAATACTTTGTAAATGAATAAAAATTTAGATGTATTTCATCCATCTTTTCAGCCTTGCTTTCTATTTTAGTCTCTTGTACTTTAGCTAACAAAGGAGACGTTCTCTCTGAAACTGTTTGCCTGTCTGCCACAACTAGCTTAGCTCCACAATGTCACTTTTTAAAATATCAACTGACCAGTGTTGAGTCCTGACGAGTTGCGCAGTATTGCTTTGACACTACTTCTTCTGCAAAATTAAGCTAATTCTTTAAAAATTAAATATCAAGTGGTTCTTAATAGGGTGCAATTATTAAAACAAGCAGTTTGTTGGTTATTTCTTCTTGCTTCCATGGAAGAATCAAAGTATTCCAAATAGAAAGCTCTAATTCTCATGCCCCTTATGTAAAAAGCCCCTGCAGCCAGTAAAGGGTTACTGACCCAGAACAAATAAATTAATAAGCTTTAGTAATTATATGTGGGTCATTTTATTTTAAACCATGAAATCAAAAGCTCTGTTCACATTAGTGCATGAATTGCTGTAACTAGCCACTGGGACTTCCTTGGTACACAGGCCATCTGTGAATGTGCTCAGAATTTTTTCACCCTAGACACAAAAGTTTCATCTGTCCCTTTTTTAACCCGCTAGTCATCCTGCTCCCTTTCCAGGGCTGTACCCCAACAAAACAAAACCTCTCAACATTCCTTTGTAGATAATTGGGAGATTTCACTGGGATGAACACAAAGGAAAGACACTTCTGATATGCTGGCATCTACTGTCTTTCAGTGAAACCATTCAGGAGGAGGCCGAGGCTCAGCCATCCTGTGTAGTCAGGAATGGCTGGGACAGTCAGAAACCACGAAGCGCTGGGCCAGGGGTGCCGCGAATGACATCAGGCAATTGTGTCTGCTGAGTACTGAAGGCCTGCCTGCGTTACACACCGGATGGAGAACGCTGGGGAACAGGGAAAGCCGCAGTCAAGATAATGGCACTCTTAGCAAAGGCGCGGGAGACGCAGGAGTCGGGAGATTGACAAGAAGGGCCGGGAGGAGTCTGCATCCATTGTCAGTGGTCTCATTCTGGATTTGAAAATAAAGTCTGCCTCCCACACTGCACTCCCTGGACCTGCCAGGCTGTGCTGGGACCCAGGCGACCGCGACAGAGCGGGCACTGTAGGGTCCATCACTGGGATAGCGCCAGTTATAGCTGCTTTTTCTCCACATTGGGATACAAGAAAAAATAAAGAATGGAAGAAGGGACCATATGCACTTATATTTTAAAACTCTATTTATGTCAAAAAAATTTTTTTTACAGTCTTAACAGTAGCACTTTTCAAAAAAAAAAAAACAAATATTTTTCTCACAGATCTTTACTTGTAGAAATATTTTCTATCTTCCCCAAAAGGCAAGTATTTACTTACTTCAGGTTTTATAAACTGGAAATAGAATGCCTAATAACAAATAAAATAAGGACATATATATATATATATATATGAAAAGGAAACAAAAAGTGGATTAATTTTGCAAAGGGTATAATTTTACCCTTAAATACTCCAATGTGTATTGATTAATTATTGGGAAGTATTCTTACATAACCACAGTACAGTTAGTTCTTCACTTTGGTAAGTTTAACATTGATACATCACTTTTCCTGGTCTACCATCCGTTTTCCAATTTTGCGGTTTCCTACTGACGTCCTTTATAACTTCTGTTCCCTCCCTGACAGCATCCAATCTCGGGTCAGGTGTTGCATTCAGTTGTCATGTGTCTGCAGTCTCCTTTTATCTAGGACATTTCCTCAGCCCTTGTCTTTAAAGCCCTTGACATTTTTGACGAATACAGCGCCCCTCCCCCTTTTTAGGAGAAGGTTCCTCAGGTGGAGCTCGTCTGTTGCTTCAGGGTGACGAATTCCGGGCGTGCCTTCTCAGCCAGAACACTGCAGAGGTGAGGCTGTGTAC
Organism: Eulemur rufifrons; assembly: GCF_041146395.1. Classification (NCBI taxonomy): domain Eukaryota; kingdom Metazoa; phylum Chordata; class Mammalia; order Primates; family Lemuridae; genus Eulemur; species Eulemur rufifrons. The sequence continues at coordinate 105,373,209 of NC_090997.1, read as the reverse complement.
TCAGGAATCACATCTGGAGGCTTCGGTACTCATGTGTCCCCCATCAGTGATGTTAATTTTGATCACTCGATCCAGGTGGTGTCCAGTTCCTACACTGCAGGTGATGGGGAGATACTCTGAAGCTCCTCTTCAAAATTTCCCCCGAGATTTGCCATTCACTGATGACTCTTGTCTGATCTAATTTCCATTTTGATGGATGCAAAATGCACCTCCAGCTGCAGCACTGGCTCCACACTGACCAGCTGCCGTTCTACTATCAGGAAGACCTAACCTTTCCTCCTTATTTGTTTGCTTACCTACTTATTTATCTATTACTGGAATGCACTTATGATTTGGGGTGCTCAAATTTGCATAACATTCTGAAATAAATTCATAGTATCTCTGTGCTTTAGATTTTATAAAATAATTAAATTACACATGTGCACACATGCATATATCTATATAAAGTGTATCTGCATGCACATGCTGTATATGTGTGCATCAACCTAAGTAACAAAAAAGGAAATACATATCATGTAACCAACAAGGATGTTCATGACCAAAAAAATGAACAAAAGCCCACTGGGTCTTACAAATGGCATTCTACCAATTTTGAAAACATATGTTGGCATAAGCAAAGCACATTTAGGTTATTATGCACCCAGACCATTTCTAGTCTGCTCAACACCCAGAGAACTGTGGTAAAATGAAATGGCAGTTAGCCCATCCCCCACTGTGGTCCGTGGAGGATGCTTCTGGGGAAGACATTAAAATCTCCATAATTATTATTTAACATTTATTTGACACCATAAATGTATAGAGAGAAGTATGATAAATAAAGCCGTGCCTAACCAATAACACTCTCTGCCCTGAGGAGTTCAGAGCCGGGAAGGATGGCAATAATACAACTTAATTGGGCAGTGCTATACCATGGGGAGAAATTTCTTCCTGAGAGGGTATGTTGCTTTCATGACATATTTAGGAGACTATAGATGAATTTAACTTTTTATAAATTACTCTTCAACATGATTGTTGAAATAACATAAATAAAAAAGGAATTTACCAATACAGTCTAATGAGAAAGGTAACCTGTGTAATAAAGTAACCCTCAGAGGTTTGGAATTACCCACTGAACCCCGTCCTGCTCCTACGCCCTGAAGAGCAGGCTGAGTCACAAATGCTGTTGATTCATGCATCTAGCTGCATAGAGGCCAAACCTCTGCTTCTCCCTGAGCTCAAAGCTAATGAATAGGGATGGAGTCCTGAGTTGAAATTCAGGAACTGAAACACGCCAACGACTGTGTTAACTTAGGTCAGTGTGTGAACCTCCCTGAACCCACTCCTGAAACATCTGCAATAGTCCTTCACTACTTTGTATCAAAACTTGCCTTGTGTGAGTAGCTCAAGTCAGCCTTCTCTGTTTAATGTGAAAAGCATGCATACTTCACCAAGCTTTGCCTGTTTCTCCCTGAACATCATGCCAAAGTTCCTAACCAGATTCTACACATTTTGACAACACTTGGCTTTAATCCTATATACTTTAATATAAGGTACAGAGCCATGATAATAACCTTTTCACTGGTACCTATTTTTAGTAAAAGTAGTAAAAAATAAAAATAAAAAACAGAGAAAACCTATCATACATGTGTCCCAATTCTCTCGTTTATTCCCATATTTAAGATAAAGGTGACTCCACAAGACTAGACATTCTGGGGATGCCTAACAACACTGGATTTGGGGTATCCTCCAAGACTTACAGCCTTATAGGGCCACCTCTGTCTCAGTGTGTGCACAATGCCTGGCTTGGGAGATTTCTTAATGCTCACGACCCTCTCCCTGGTCTCCCTTCTCTCTCAGACCTGACACCCTTCAAGCCCCAAACTCCAGACTCCTGCCGAAGTGAAGGCAAAGAAGTTTGGTTCTTCTCCTTTTCCCAAACAAGATCCTGAGACTTTTTGCCAAAGAAAGACCTCTCTGCCATAGGTGTTTACCCCTTAAATAGCAAAGCAACAGCAAACACCATGAAAAGACAGTATTTCCTTCAATATGAACAATTTTCTTAAGGTAAGCTGCCTTCCTTCAATTTGCCTTTTGTAAAGGGAAAGAAAATGGTAAAAAGACATATTATCCCAATATTATCCCCAACATGCAGGGACTTTGGCTTTCATTTCCCTTGAATTCTCAGTTCTGTCTTACTTTAACTTTCGCCTTGGACACTCAGTGTCCTACTGGACATCCCAAGGAAGTTGTTCAGCAGAGGACGCAGAGGGGGTCATGGAGGTATCCTTGGCCCTAACCAAGCTAAAAGAACACTTTGCATTTACCTTCTAAATCTCCTTCTTACCTTTAAAAGGGATCAAAAACTCTCTCTTCATTTTGTTTCCCTTAAGGAAAATTTTTGTCTTATGAAATGAATTACCTTCTTACAAATTTTTCCAGTAAATCTATTGCCTTCATTTATTTTAAACTGATAGATAAAATTGTATGTATGTATCGTGTACAACATGATGCTCTGTAGCAAATATACATTGTGGAATGACTAAAAGTAACTAATCAACATATGCATTACCTTATATGAATAGTTACTATTTTTGTGATAAGAACACTTTACATCCACTCTCTTAGCATTTGTCAAGAATACAATATATTGTTATGAACTATAGTCACCATGTTGGGCAATAGATCTCTTGAATTTGTTCCTCCTCTCTAACTGGAACTTTGCATCCTTTGACCAATATCTCCCCAATGCCCTCCCCACTCTCCAAGCCCCTGGTAACCAACATTCTAACTCTCAGCTTCTATGAGATCAACTTTTTTAAATTCCACATATGAATGACATCATGCAATATTTGTCTTTCTGTGCCTGGCTTATTTCACTTAACATAATGTCCTTCAAGTTCATCCCTGTTATTGCAAATGACAGAATTCCCTTCTTTTTGAAGGCTGAATAGCATTTCATTGTGCATATATATCACATTGTCTTTATATCCATCCATTGATGGACACATAAATTGATTCCATATTTTGGCTATTGTGAATAATGCTACAATGAACATGGGGTACAGATGTCTCTTCAACATACTGATTTCATTTCCTTTGGATATATATCCAGTAGTGGATTGCTTAATCACAGGTAGTTCTATTTTCATTTATTGGAAGAACCTCCATACTGTTCTCCATAATGGCTGTAATAATTTACATTCCCTCCAACAGTATATAAGAGTTTCCTTTCTCTGCATCCTGACAAACACTTAGCTTTTGTCTTCGATCTAGCCATCCTAACAGGTATGAGATGGTAGCTCATTGAGTTTTTTTATTTGTATTTCCCTGATGATCAGTGATATTGGGCATTTTTTCATATACCTGTTGGCTATTTGCATGTCCTCTTTGGAAAAATGTCTATTAAGGTCCTTTGTCCATTTTCATATTGTTTTTTGGTTTGTTTGTTTTTTGTTTTTATTTGCTATTGAGTTGTTTGAGTTCCTTGTATGTTTTGGATATTAACCCCATACCATAGGTATAGTTTGAAAATATTTTCTCCCATTCTGTAGGTTGTCTCTTTGCTCTTTTGATTGTTTCCTTCACTGTGCAGCTTTTTAGTTTGATATAATCCCATTTGTCTATATTTTCCTTTGTTGTCTGTTTTGGGTGTCATATTCAAAAAATCATTGCCCTGACCAATGTCATCAAGCTTTCCTCTATGATTCCTTGTAAGTAGTTTCACAGTATCGGGTCTTATATTTAAGGTTTTAATACATTTTGAGTCAAAATTTTTGTATATAATGTGAGATAAAGGTCTAATTTCATTCTTCTGCATATGGATGTCCAGTTTTCTCAACAACATTTATTGAATGTGTGTTTTTGGTACCTTTGTGGAAAATAAGTTGGTTATAAATGCATAGATTTAGTTCTGTGCTCTCTGTTATGTTCCATTGATTTATGTGTCTGTTTTTACACCAGTATCATGCTGTTATGGTTACTGTAGCCTTGCAGTATGTTTTGAAGTCAGTAGTGTGACTCCTCCAGCATTGCTCTTTTTGCTCAAGATTGCTTTGCTTACTCAGGTCTTTTGTGCTTCTGTACAATTGTAGGATTTTTTTTTCTATTTTTGTGAAGTCTGTAACCTTTATAATATTCTTTCTCCCTAAGCAGTATCATTAACTGCTTGGTGGATACTATTAGAAAAATCTTTCAATGCTTAAAATTATAATGTCTACAAGGATGTTTAAAAAGCATAATCTATGTACAATTATAGAACAAAATTCAGAGAAAAATCATATAAATAAAAGCTGTTTTTACAGCCTCCTGCACACAAACACACAATTCAATCCCTTGTGAGATATTATTATACAACAACTTTTCTTGGATTCTAGAGGTTAGGGCTCCTAAAATAATTTTTAAAAGAAAAAAAATATATCAGAAGTATAGCACATAACAGAATACTACATAGGCTATAGATAATTTTTAGCCCTTCAGTAATAAGATATTACAATGAGTAGAAGAATGGAAATATAGATCTCAATGCAAAATTTCAAACCAATATTCAAAATATAAAATTTATTATGCCTATTTTATAGCAAAATGGCCACAACATTCAAAAATTATTTTATCAAAATGTTAAATTGGACTTCCATTTCTAACAGACTAGATACCCTGGGTGACTTTGGCCTTCCTTATCGAGACAACTGAAAAGCCGGGGGGCAGAGAGATGATACATAGATGGTCGTGATGTGCCACATCGTAGAGCTGCCACAGAAGAAGCAATCGCCAGAGGTCAAAACGAAAATGAAAGCAGGAACTTGAGAAATAGGCAAGAGCTGCAGGAACAAAAGTCGGCTTTAATCTAGGGATTTCGTCCAGACCCTGGAGGCCCTGAGCTTCTGCTTTGATGTGAAAGGAGCTAAAACCCTGCCTGTCCAGTGTGGGGACTCGCACAGGATGCTCGTCCACATGAAGCTAAATGAACAAAGCTGCTGTCCAAGAGGGAAGTTCATGGCCTGACTTGGGCACTGTCTGGTTGGGAGAAAGGCTCCTCTGAAGAACCTGTAGCTTCACACGGTTTGCAGCCTGAAGTCTGGGGGGGTTGGGGCAGGAAACCAGCAGAAGCCAGTTCCCAGGGTCAAAATCCTCCCTCAATCCCTCCTACCCTGGAGCATAACCAGGTATGAAAATACTCCTGCATGTAATTCCAAAGAACAAGAGTGGCTGACATTTAAATAAGCACAAAACGCAGGAGGAACAAGCATGCCATGCATGTGAGCCATGTAACAGTCGACAGCAAAAGGAAATCCGTAAGGATTACAAAATGGCAATTATAAGAATATACATGTGCTATGTTTCCTACGTTTAAACAAATAAAAGTCTGAAAATATAAAAAAACAGAAAGAGTTTATTGAAAAAATATAAAAAATTTGAAAATGAACATCATACTTTCATCTTCTACAAATGATATTAAAAATAAGTTGATGAATTAAACAGCAGATTGGAGAAGGCTGAGAGGAGAATTGGTGGATTGGCAGAAAGAGCTGAAGAAACCATGCAGAATGCAGCACAGACGAGAGAGATGAGATCCAGTCTGATCGGATCGGTTGTGCCACAGAAAAGAAAGTGAAACATGTTAACATTTGTCTAGCTAGAGTCCCAGAAGGAGAAACTAAAGATATAAAATAAGAATCAATATTCAAAAGATAATTAAAATGGCTGAAAATTTCCTAGAGTGGTTGAAATGCAGACATTCTTACAGCCAGGAAGCCCAGTGAGTGCCAGTCAACATAAATAAAAATCATACGTATTGTTGTGAAACTGTGGCATAGCAAAGCACCAAGCCGGAAAGACAGTTTCCTTGTGAGGAAACAGCAGTCAGGCTGACAATCTCTCAACAGTAAAAACAGAGCCATAAGGCAGTGTCATTAATATCTTCAAAGTGCTGGTAAAAAATAATTGCCAATCTAGATTCCCACATCTTTCAAGAATGAGAGCAAAATAAAGATATATTCAGACAAGTCAGAATTGAGTTGGTCACCAGAAGACTCTCACTAAAGGAAATTCTCAAGGATTCACATGAGGAAGAAGGAAAAAGACTTGCGTTGGAAGGTCTGAGATGCAGAAGAGAATGGTCACGTGTCAGGACGTGAGCCTTGCCAACCAGAATCCAAAGCACCACCACAGGACAGCTGACTGTCACGGCATCATTCTGAGTATCCAATGTCAAGAGCTTAAGTGCCTTCTATATATGTGAGCCTGAGAAACAGAAATGCACTTCTTAAACCTGACAAAAGCCATCTACAAAAAGCCTACAGTAGATTTCATAATTCATGTCTACTGGGCATCTCAAAAGTAATGTGTCCATAGCCAAATTCCTGATGCTCCTGTTCAAATCTGGAAACTTCTCCCATCTCAGTTGGCCAGTTGGCAACTTCATTCTTCCAGTTTTTCAGTAGTTTTTAACTCCTCTCTGCCTCTCATATATGACATTCTAATTGGCAGGAAATCTCATTGTGTCTTTGGAAAATATTGAGCTCTGAACCACTCATTGTCACCGTGTTCAGAGCCATGGGCATCTCTCACCTGCAGAGTTGGAAGGGCCTGGATGGCTTCACTGTGTCTGTTCTTGGCATCCTCTCTCTATCCGATCACCTAATTTAAAATTGCAACATTCCCCACACCTGACCTGCCTTTCTTTCTACTATTTTCCCCTGTAACAATTCACCTTCCACTATATAATACTATATAATTTGGTTAATTGGTAGACTGATTACTTTCTCTCCTCACCCCATCCTTGTAAACTCCGTGAAGTCAGCATCATTGTTGGTTTTGTTTGCTGCATATACTAAGCCATGAATATGTGTTGAACGAAGGAAAAGTTACAAGCATTTTCTTTAAGATTAGTATTGAAATAAGCAAATGTACTAAAATACACACACAAAAAAAGTAAATGTAAAACTGGAATAAAATAATCCAAATTGTCATTATTTTTATAAAATATGATTATCTATAAAGTAATCTACAGATAAATTATTAAAATTATAATAATAAGAGAATTTGGCAAAATTGCAGATGCAAAATCAATATACAAAGGTATAACTGCATTTCTATTCCAAAGCAACAGTTATTTAAATAATTAAGAAGATACCATTTAAATAGAAAAGAGAAATATACATGACCTTGGAATGAACTCAAAATGAATATTTTAAGCATTCTGTTAAAGTAATATCTCATCAAAGATGTTTAAGAGACATTTAAAAACAGATATTAAAGAAGATCTAAATAAAATGAGTTTTACACCAAATTTTTAAATTGAACATAGATCAATCCTACATAAATTGATCTATAGGGTCCATGTAATTCCAGTAAATCTTTCAGAAGTTTTTCACAAACTTCATAAACTATTTCTAAAATTTAGAAGAAACAATAAATGACCAAGGATTTCTAAGGCTCTCCTAAAGAACAAATTGGAAATAATTGCCTAATAGATAATCGAAGCTTGTTATAAGGTAACAGTAATAAAGTTACAAAAACTTAATCAAGTAATAGTAATCAAGGTGTGTTGTAAAGTAATAGTAATTAAAACAATATGGCATTAAGACAAATGTGAACATACAGAGAGCCCAGAAATAGACTCACACTCAGGAAGACCATTATGACAGAGCATGCATAGCAGACTGGTGGGAAAGAAATGAAATGTACAATAAACGGTTATTCATATTGAAAAATAATGACATGTCTACTAAATTTTTTAGGAAAAATTGTAACAACAACCTATAATCTCTAAATAGGAAAGGATATCTTAAACAAGACCCCAAGAAGCAGAAAAGATGGATAATTTTGATGACATTAAAATGGAAAAGTTTCTATTAATCAAAAGATATTATAAAGTGAAACTGCAAGCCATAAACTGAGAAAGGATATTTTCAACACTTAAAATAAATGAAGTATACAGTGTACAGAAGGATTTGTGTGTGTGTGTGTGTACATATATACAAACACACATTTATATACATACATATGTGTATATATATACACACATATTTGTATACATATATGTGTATCACACACACATAAAATGTTTACTACTAGTGAGAAAAACTTACTACTAGTGAGCCCAATGGAAAAATTAGCCAAAAAAACACATAAATGAAAGAAAACATATCAGAAAAGACAGAAATGGACATATGAATGGCTCACAAATATCTGAAATGAGGCTCAAGCACAGTGTTAGTCAGAAAAATGAAAATTAAGTCCACAATTTAAAATTTATTTACTACCACCAAATTAGCAAAAATTCAAAAGTGATAACATCAAGTGTTGGTCTGGATGTGGAACAGTGAGAACACATACATGCCAGTGGGACCGTAAAGTGGTGCGAAGATTGTGAGGTATAGTTTGGTTTCACCTTGTGAAGGTCAACAAAAGAATACCTGTGAATGAGCAAGGCCCCCGGGAAAACATGGCTCATGTATACCAGGAGGTATATAAGGATGTTTACAGCAGCACTAAAGAAGTGAAGAATTGGAATTCTTATCCATAGTAGAATGGATAAATCAATTGCAAAATATCTTTTCAGTGGAATGCTACAAAGCAGTGAAAATAATTTAACTAATAAATTAACTAGCACTTCATGCATCACTATATATACATAGATGGTGATATCATGGAAAAAAAGAATGATTAGCATGAAACTCAGGACATGGGCACCTCTACAGAGAATGCACAGTGGAGGAGCAACACAAAAGGGATAGGTAAAATAATAAAAGTAAGGATCTTATTTTTTATGCTAAATGTTTACAAGAATTTTATTAACTGTATGTTCTACTTATGCCTACTTGTTGTGTCTCACTACATAAGTCAATTGTATCCAATTAATAATGCTATTCTACGCTTTTAGATGATAGTCAAAATGGCATGGAATAAGCTTATTTTCTCATTTTTTTTTTTTTTTGTATTCCACTCCTTTCCTTAGAAATCCAAAATAACATACTGATCTCAGCACATATCCACAAGTTAAATACAAATGGAAATATATATTGAGTCCACCTTTGGCTTTTTGTGGTTTCTTTCTTTTTTCTTTCTTTCTTTTTTTTTGGAGTATTTACTAACACAAAGCTTCACATGACATGAGGATAGATCGTGGATTCTAACTGTAAAAAACCCTACCAGAAGCAAACTAGGGAACTAGAGATAAACGTGGTACATGAACAGTTTTCCAAGGAATATGTCAGTTTTGTAATTCTAATTACTAGAAGTCAGTGCTACTGCATAAATCTGATTTATGAAAACTGGACAATTAAAATTCTAGTTTTGCAAATTTAAGATATTCCAACTGCCAATATAAAAAAGGTCAAAAAGATAAAAAATGAACACACATTGGCAAGTATATATAAAATACATAAAATGAAGATATATTCTAATATTTACTTAATGCAAGTGCTGTTTCTGTAAGTTACATGTGCTCTTCTAGAAATTAAAAATTATAGGACATAATCAATTAACAAGTCTATATTTTTTTAACCAACTACCACAATTCCACTTCACCATTAATTTATAAAAGTCCTAAGTAATTTTAGCATTCACGAGTGGTCTCTAAAACAACACTGGAATTCTAGAAGTCTCATAAAATGGAACTAATATTAATTCTATGAAATATTTTACTTGCAAATCAATTTACCCGTGTTCTCCTAGAGCAAACGGCATAATGCAGTTGCAAATTGTATTACAAATAGATTTTCCTCAAATAATCACTCTCAATTCTATGTCCCCAACTAAATAATCTTGAGATGTTTGAATTCGATTATTTGGAAAATAATACCAATTATAATATTTCCTAAGGGACCAATGATCTAGCAAATTAAATCCAGTGAAATATAAATTCATCACCATTATCTTTTAATATTGGTGAACTAGATCAGGGAAAACGCAAGCTATTATTCAATAAATATCATGTATTGTTAGCACTCAACAATAACCATACAGATGTGTCTGGGCCATTGAACAAGTTTCCTTTAGTTCTAAAGCAGAGAATTAATGAGATTTGCATTAAACAGGATCTGACTCTGAGTAAAACAATCTTATTTCCAGCTTCAACCTAACAACACAGTGTTGCCTAAATATGTTTTGGGGTTTACTGAACTTTGCTATTCTTGTTCAGACTAACATGAAAGCGGGGAGGAGTGGTGTGATTTCTTAAAACTATGAAATCAAAGTCAAGTCTTTGTCCTCTCCGGAGCTTGCAGCTTCTGGCCTCTCTTCTCCCAGTCTGTGTCAAGTTAAACAGTGAAGTAAGGAGTTTTTGCAGTCACAAACAGGCTAATCCAAATCTCTGGGATGTACCAAATCTAGATTATTTTGAGAATATGTCATAACACCACGAGTCAACGTCACCTGACTGCTGAAGGTAACGAGTATCCCGAATGTCAGTCATCCCAGGGAGTGATGCGTCCTGGGCAGGAAGTCAGCAGGTGTGCCAGGAGCGAGGAACCTCCTACCCTTAACGCAGGTGGGCGGGGAGAGGTAGGAAGCAGAGCCTGAGACAGGAAGGGTCTGGGATGGTTCCGTGGTGCAGGCGAGCCTTCTTTGGCCCACGGCTGCCCCAAGCTGGCAGAAAAACAAAGCTTCATCCTTGCACTTTGCAAGCAACGACAGTGGGGCTCAGGGAAGGGACCATTTCCGGAGCAGCCAGGGCAAAGATGCCTTGCATGCTCAAGGGCAGCATGACAAGGGCAAAGGCAGCCAGGACAGACTCTGGAAAGTACAAGAGTGGCAGAGCCATGGCCGGTTTGGAAGCACCAGCAAGGGGGCAGCTAAGTCTCCACACCCTGCAAAGTGCCCACCGTGAGCAGTGAAGGCAACAGCGCCACGGCGGGACAAGGTGGCCCAAGCTGGGCTGAGTAAACACGGGGAAAACTTGACTACGGGGACTGTTTATTCCCTGGGAATCTCTGGAACATTTAAGAGACACTTTCTGGTGGGGTGCTTATAAAACTAGCTTCTAGGCCGGGCGCGGTGGCTCACGCCTGTAATCCTAGCACTCTGGGAGGCCGAGGTGGGCGGATCGTTTGAGCTCAGGAGTTCGAGACCAGCCTGAGCAAGAGCGAGACCCCACCTCTACTAAAAATAGAAAGAAATTATATGGACAGCTAAAATATATATATAGAAAAAATTAGCCGGGTATGGTGGCGCATGCCTGTAGTCCCAGCTACTCGGGAGGCTGAGACAGGAGGATCGCTTGAGCTCAGGAGTTTGAGGTTGCTGTGAGCTAGGCTGACGCCACGGCACTCACTCTAGCCTGGGCAACAGAGTGAGACTCTGTCTCAAAAAAAAAAAAAAAAAAAAAAAAAAAAACTAGCTTCTAAAAAAGAAATCAGTGGGACTTTATACATCAGTAAGCTGGGTCTTAAAGAAAAGGAATGTAAACTCTACTTTCTATTTACAGTCGGTATGTTTAGGCTACACAAGGAAAACAAAACTTCCGAGCTTGAGGCAAGGATTATATAAGACGTGTTTAAGGCAACTGGTGTAGACTAGGTTTTCAAAGATTGGTTGCCAATTTCAGACCTCCCCCATACCTCCCTTTCTGAAATTATACATTTTCATAATTTTCAGGAAAGGAGGAATTGAGTATTCCTGTTTTAATCCAGATGACACATTGACTAGGGCCTGGGTCCATAAGCTACCTGGTGAAATTGCTCTAAGACTCAAAGACATTTGAAGCACCTGGAGCAGAGGCTGATACGTTGCCATCCAACACCATGAGTACGTATCTGCATTTTTCATGTTATTCGTTGTCTATAAGCCATCTTTACATGTTAAACATATTAACACTTTGAATGCCATATAAGAGGCAATATTTTCCATGAATGAAGATGAATTCTTATACATTAGCCTAAGATGGAAATCATGTTATAAAAAGTGAGACATTGGTTAACGAAAGCAATAAAGTTTGCAGGGTGGTCATTTTTGGACTTTATTCAGCAGGGGAGAGAAGCGATAGAGACGCCCTTAGATAAACCACTCAGGTATGGAACTATTCATGCCGTGAATCAGGTCAGTCATATTTCAATCCCCTCCCTCAAGCTCCTCTCAGTATAACTCAAGAAGAAATGGAAAGCCTACTTCTACCATCACGCATGTCTTGCGGAGGCACAGGGGAGAAGTCAATTTCATAATTGTTTCAAACCAAAAACCAAAGTAGTCCCCCAAAGCCAGGGATGTATTCTGGACCAGACTTATTATTTTACCTGGCTGAGCCTCACTGTTCCTCTTGATAAAGGACACACATTTTCATGTATTCTATTTCTACTTCCCACCAAGTTTGTCAAGATTTGGCTTTTATTAATTAAACTTTTAACTTTTATACAATTGTAGACATACCTGCACTTGTAAGAAATAATACCGACAGATCCAGTGTACCCTTTGCCCAGTTTCCCCCAGGGGTAACACCTTGCAGATGTTGACAAGGATACACTCAAGATGCAGAACATTCCCATCACAAACACCCCTTATGTGGAACCTTAAAGTCATACTTACCTCCCTCCCTTTCTCCTTCGTCCTTTACTCTTGGCAACCACAGTTCCATATCTCTGTTTCTGTAATTTCATTGTTTGAAGAATGTTATATAGATAGTATCAGACAGGAAACAACCTTTTGAGATTGACTTCATTTCCTCAACATAATCCTCTGAATAGCCATCAGAGATGTTGCATGCGTCAATATATTACATGCATGTGTTAATAATTCATTCCTTTTTATTGCTGAGTAACGTTCCACGTTTTGGATATAGCAAAGTTTATTTAAACATTCGTCCATTGAAAAACATCTCACTCATTTCCATTTTGAGGCTCTTATGAATACAGCTGCAATGAAGATTTGTGAACAAATTTTGTGTGAATATAAGCCTTCATTCCTTTGGGATAATTTCTGGGTTGTATGGTGCTTGCACGTTTAGTTATTGTAGAAACTGCCAAGCTCTTTTCCAAAGTGGCTGTAACATTTTACATTCCTGCCAGCAACGTATGAGTGATCCAATTTGTCTGCATCCTTGCAAGTATTTGATGTTGTCACTATTTTTATTTTATTTCTATAGGCATGTAGTGGTATCTCATTTTGGTTTTAATTTACATTTCCCTAATAGCTAATGATGCTGACCATATTTTCACGTGTTTACTTGCTTTCTGCATTTCCTCTTTTGTGAAATGTCTATTCATGTAATTACATTATTTGAGTTTTTTTGTTTGTTTCAATGTTGAGTTTTAAGAGTATTTTATATATTCTTGGTATCAATCTTTTGACAGATTCTTGATATACAAATATTTTCTGTAATGTTTCTTTCATCCTTTTAAAGGGTCTTCGGAAAAGCAAAAGTTCTTTGTTTTGATGGAGTCAAATATAACAATTTTTCCTTTTACGTATCTTGCATTTGGTGTCAAATCTAAGAACATTTTGTCTAGCCCTAGATCCTCAAGATTTTCTGTTATGTTTATTTCTAAATGCTTTGTAGTTTTCCATTTTATATTTAAATCTGTGATCCATTTTGAGTTAATTTTTGTATAAGGAGTGAGTTTTAGGTCAAGATGTTTTTACTGCCTATGGATGTCCAAGTGCTCCTTTACTATTTATGGAAAGGCAGTCCTCCTTGATTGAATTGCTTTCACACCATTGTCAAAAATCAGTAGGACATGTTTGTGTGATTCTGTTTCTGGGTTCTCTATAACTTTGCATTGTTCTTTGTATCCATCCCTCTTCCAATACCATGAAGTCTTATTAATGTAAGTGTATAATAGGTATTGAAATCAGGTAGACTGGTTCCTCACATTTTATTATTCTTCTCCAAAATTATTTTAGCTGTTTGAGGCACTTTGCTTTCCATTTAAATCTTGGTATGATTTTTCTATATCTACAAAATATCTTCCCAAGATTTTGGTAGGAATTTTGTTAAACCTGTTCATCAATGTGCAAAAAACTGGTATTGTTACTATGTTGAATCTTCTGTTCCATAAAGGTGATATGTGTCTCTATTTATTTTGATCTTCAAATTCTTTCATCAGTGCTTTTTAGTTTTCAGCCTACAAGTGCTATACATATTTTGTTAGATATGTATCAAAATATTTCATATTTTTGAGGGAATTTAAGTGGTACTATATTTTTAATTTTAGTGTCCACGTTTTCTTTGATAATACATGGAAATACAATTGATTCTTGTAGGTTTACCTTGAATCCTATGAACTTGGTACATTCACTTATTAGTTCTAGGGGGGTTATTTATTTATTCATTTATTTATCTTTTGTAGATTCTTTGAGGTTTTCTATGTAGACCAGCATGTCATCTAGAAATAAGCACAATTTTATTGTTTCCTTTCCAGCTGTTATGTCTATTTTCTTTCTTGCGACATTGTATTAGCTAGTACCTCCAGTACGATTTCAAATAAGAGCAGTGAGAAGCCACACGTGTCCCTTGTTTATGATTTTAGAGGGAAAGCATCAGCTGTTTCATCACTAAGTAAAATGTTAGCAGTAGGTATCTTGTAGGTGTCATTGATCAAGATGGGAAGTTCCCCTCTATACATGCTGTAGGTGGTTTTTTTTTAATCATAAATGGGTACTGAATTTTGTCAAATGCCATTTCTACATCAGTTTGATATAATTATGTAATTTTTCTTCTTTAGTTATTAATATTGTGGATTCTATTGATTTTCAAGTATTGAGCCAAGCTTGCATCCCTGGAAGAAATCCCACTGGGTATAGCATATAATTCTTCTTATGTCTTGCTGAACTCTATTTGCTAGTATTTTGATAAGAAATGTTGTATCTATATTTATGAGCTTTATTGCTCTGTAGTTTTTTTAAGACTGTCTTTATCTAATTTTGGTATCAAGGTAATACTAGGTTGGTAAAATTAATTAGTAAGTGTTCTCTCTTCATCTGTTTTCTACAAGAGCTTGTGTGGACCTCTTCTTAAATTCTTCCTTGAACATTTAGCAGAATTCTCGGGTGGAACCAGCAGAGCTTGCAGATGCCTCCTTTGGGGGAGTTTTTCAGTTATGAATTTGATTTTCTTAATAATTATAGTGTTATTCAGAATAGTTATTTCATATTGAATGAGTTATGGTATTTTGGTTTTTTTTCAAAAAGTTGGTTCATCTCATTTGAGTTGTCAAATTTATGTATGTGGTGCTGGTCATAGTGTTCCATTATTATTCTGTTGATACCTGCAGGGTTGGGAGTGGTATCTACTGTTTGTTTCCTATGTAAGAAATTTGCATCTTTTCTCTTTTTTCTTTTGTCGGACTTGATAGATGCTTGTCAATTTTACTGATATTTACAAACACCAGCTTTTTGTTTCATTGATTTTCTTTGTTATTTTTCTGTCTTTAACATCATTGATTTATACTCTATCATTAATATTTATTTTCTTTTGATTGTTTTGGGGTTTTTGTCTTTATTTTAGATTCTGGAGGTGAGATGTTAGGTTACTGAATTGACACTTTACATCTTTTCTAAGGAAAACATTCATTACTATGAATTTTTCTCTCAATGCTGCTTAGGCTGAGAGAATAAAAATGTCCTATTTTTATTTTATTCGGTTTAATATAGTTTTTAAATTTCCATTGAGATTCCCTCTTTCACCCATGGAATATTTTAAAATGTGTTACCCAGAATTTCCAAGTGTTTGCAGAGTTTACTGTTATTTTCCTGATACAGATTTCTAGTTTGATTTCATCATGGTACTTTCAGTTTCAGCTCTGACATGTAAAGAACTTGGAAGTCATCACTCTCATCCTTACAATAAAAAAAAAAAAAAAAACCATGAACAAACTGGAAATCAGTGGATTTTCCTGGATACATCAGAAAACTGAGTTCACAGGGCAAACTACCACCCTAAAACCTAAAGAGACAGACAAATCCAGAGAATTATAGCCAAGATCTGTTTACATGGCACAAAAGCTGCTGAAGTCATAAACTGATAGGAACGTCTAAACGGTAACTTTGTAGAGTCACTAGAGGCTGGGTATGTGGAGTGGTGTGAGAATGAGAGACTCTGGAGGGTGCAGTCTTGGGGGAGGGACAAACTTTCACATTTCACCTTCGGGAACCTCACCAGACTCTCATGATGAAGAGCCCAGAAGGTTCCCATCTGGCTTTGGCAAGGGTCGGAGTGAAAAGTAACCACTGTGAAATATATTCAGAGCATCCTCCACAGCAAAGACCTGCTCCCCAGGGGAAAAGTCATCACTGGCGCCTCCTGAAACCTCGGGAAAAAGCGTCTCCCAGACTCTAGCCACTGGTAGTCTCCCCACATTATGTGGGGGGCCAGGGAGAGGGAACCAAAATTAGGAAACATTTGTGAAGGTCACAACTCAGGGATACCAGTCCACTAAAGACTTGGATTTAATCATGAGAAGATAGCACACTTCCCTCCCACCTCCCTCCCCTCCACACCAACAGGGCTTCAGGGTAACAACAGTGAATTAGGAAGAGCACTTAGGGAAGCCCAAAGACAGCAGATGGGATGCAAAAAGGAACATTTGAAGCCTCCCAAGTATTTTTTCTTAGCTTTAGCCATGTTTCCCCGAAGCAATTTGAACCTTCTTTCTTCCTCTTTACCTGGATAGCTTTTCCTGATCATTCAGGACTAGTTTGAATCACTTCCTCCAGACACACATGTGGACATAAGCCTTTCTGAATGTGCCGCAAAAGGGTGTAAATCCCTGATCTCCAAGACAGGGCTGTGTGCTCTCTTAGCATCTAGTACCTGCCCTAGACTTGCATTTTAATGCTCTCAATTTCCTAGTTACTTGACTTTTTTTTTGTCTCTAACCATAAGTTCACTAAAGCAAGAGACTCACATGGTTCATTCGTACTGTTAGTTCTCACCACTCACAGTTCTGGGATCCTAACGGGACCCCAATAAAACACATTGAATTCAGTGGAACAGAATAATTTCACACTCTGTAACTCTCACTCTTTATTTCTAAATTCAATTTCGTGTATGACAATTTATTTCAGTTAGGACTGGAACAGAAACACACGGATATGATGAAGGAAAAGATTAGTTCCCACAAAGGAAGGAAAGGGGCCCTTATCAGAAGAGAAGACAAAGAGGTCAGACGGATCCCAGACAGACCGACAGGAACTGCTTATTACAACTGGCTTCACCATCTTACTCCCCACCTCAATTCTTAACAACCTTATGATTTTTGTGTTGATGGAATAAAGTTGAAAACATACAGTACTTGAAATAACTTCTTTCATGCTATGGGGCTTAGGAGGTTTAGAAACATATTTCATTTTCTCTAAGAAATGCACTCTGACACGAGAGCTTCCAAAATGTCTTATCAAAAAAAATGCATAAAAGCATTCATTCACTTAATAAATTATAAGTACCATAAACAGAAATCTTACCTAGAACTTAGACTTATCGATACTAAGCATTGACCAACACACATGCTTAGAGTCTTAAGTTCTTAGGTTCTAGTCTTGAGTTCCTAGGTAATCTAGTCCAACCTGCACCTAACACTGGAAACACTTCTATCTTCTTTCTGACGTTGAACTGAGCCTCTATTTGAATTCTGTCAGTGATGGGAAACCCATTGCTTTGCAAACAACAAACACAAAACAAAATCATTCCATTGGTGAACAACTATAATTATTAGTGATGTCCTTCTTATGAATCTAAATTTGCTTTCTTATTGTCCCTATCTATTGTTCTGCCTTTCACTTTCTGGAGCATTATAGAATAAATCGGTTTCGTCTCCCACACGATGATGACACTTTGAGTATTGGAAGGTGGTCAGCTTGTGCCCTCACCTTCCCCTGTTTTTTAGGCTAAATATCCCCATGTCTTATTAGTATGAAATGATATAAAAAACTTATGACGGATGGTTAGAAAAGCACCTTTCTAGTCTTGACTCCACCACACAAATTTTAAAAATACATTAGGACTTAAAAGGTTAGCATTTGTGTTTTTTATTATTCATGAGTCATTTTGAAAGTCATGACATGCACTGATTTATAATTTCTAGAGGACGATTTTATGTGAGGCTTGTTGCAAAAGCACATCCTTTGACTGAGTGCCCCTGCCTCCTGGCGTCACATGCACGGAAGGACAAATGTATACGGCATACTGCATTTGCAAATTTCAAGATTAGGATGTCTCAAGAACTAGCCCTTGAAACTGTTACTGTGTATGTTTATTCTACATACAGTAATGCGTTACAGTTCAATTTTGTTTGAGTAAAAGATTGGTTATTGTTCATATTCCCAGTGCTTGTATTGGTTCACATATCACATCAACCCCAGAAAAGTAATTACCCTTCCTTAGGCCAACAAAACTTGATAAATTGTAAAAGCCTTCCAGTGGAAGTCTTCCCATCACCTAGTTGCAGTAATAAATCAACTAGGCAATCCCATATAAGAGTCACTTCATTACTGAGTGTGTACTGAGAAAATGACTTTCTATATTAGCATTGCTTACTTAGCAGGTAAGGGATATTACAGTAACATGAAAAACGTGAGCTTAAAGTAATATTGTCTCCATTGATGTGTAATTGGCATTTAAAAAATAATAATTTTGGATAACATATTTGGATCTTTTTTACTTCAGTATGCATTTACTTCTAACCTCTGTGATTACAAAGCTGAAGTAGGACCTCATGCTCGGCATCTGTGGGAACATGGGGGGGGGGGTCTTTCCTGAACGTAGGGGGTTCTGTCGTGTCATCCTCCCTGCCTCTCTTCAGTCCTGTCCTGTCCTGGGCCTCTGCCCAAGGACATCGGGCTACCTGACCAATATCTTTGCTTTTTGTGCTCTTGCAAAAACCTCAACTTGGCTTCTACTGAATGCCTTCCTGTTGATGTTCAAACAAAACTCAGACTCTGCATAATCTAACTCTACCTTGACCTCTAAGGTAACCTTGTCAGTAGAGTGCCACAGAGGTGGAATGCCCATCTAATAATAACTGCAGCAGTTCAGAGAGTAAATGGTGTCAACATGACTCATCGCTGGTGAGTAAATCCTCATCACGGGGTGAAGATGGTGTCTGACAGGTTCTGGCTGTGCCACTGCCATCTTCCTTCTGCATTCTCTGTTTTTTTGGAGTCCCTACGTGCAATCCATACTCAGGGGATAGAGAATCAAGACTAGCCTTCTGGAAGGGAAAGAAAGCATTTACAGTATTATTTTTAACTCTTCTGTAAGAAATATTAGTCCCTTCTCATTTTTTTTTTTATTTTTTATTTAATCATTTCTTTTTTTCCAAAAGTAAACTTATTTTATTATGCAGATTATTTCCCTTTTTATTTCAAAATATTAAGGGGGTACAGTGCTTTTGTTACATATAGGAACCATATAATACTGAAGTCAGCTTTTAGTGTGCCTGTCACCAGAGTAGTGTACACTGTACCCGACAGGTAAGTTTCTATCCCTCAGCCCCTCCCAGTCTTCCCCTTCTTAGTTTCCAGTGTCCTTTATACCATTTTGTGACTGTGTGAACCCATCGTTTAGCTCCCATTTATTAATGAGAACATGCCATGTTTGTTTTTCCATTCCTGAGATACTTCATTTAGCATAAAGCTCTCCCGTTCCATCGACGTTGCTGCAAAAGACATTATATTTCATTCCTTTTTATGGCTGAGTAATATTCCATGCTATATATATGTACCACATTTTCTTTATCCACTCATCAATTCATGGGCACTTAGGTTGGTTCTGTATCTTTGTAAGTGTGAATTGTGCTGCAATAAACATTTGAGTGCAGGTGTCTTTTTGACAAAATGATTTCTTTTCCTTTGGGTAGATACCCAGTAGTGGAATTTCTGGATCAAATGGTAGATCTATTTTTAGTTCTTTGAGGAATATCCACACTGTTTTCCATAGAGATTGTACTAATTTACAGTCTCATCGGTATGGACTTAGAGATATTTATTTTATTCTATGAGTATAATCCAAGTCTTTTAAATATTTTTGATTGCTCATATTATACCAGCTTTTCCTAATGGAAGCTCTTTCAAAGTGTTTTGTCCATTTTAGTTGGGTTATCTGTCTTTGCTAATAAGTCTTATTTCAGATATATGTATTATAAATATATGATCCCTGCCAATAGCTTGTCTTTTTACACTGTTAATGTTGTATTTGATCAACAAAAGTTCTTAATTTTAAATTAAGCCTAATTTATAAAAGCACTTGATAAATATAGGTATATGTCTCTGAGAAAACAAAAAAAAAACAAAAAAAAAAAAAGGAGGGAGGGGGAGGCAATCTGTACGATTCCATTCAGGAATAAACTGAATAACATTACAAATCATTTTCATTTTCCATAAAAGAAAATGCCTCACATATGACATGCAGTTTGGAAATCATTTGCATTTAAAATCGCAAAATGATGGAAATGGAATAATTTGATCTTATTTTTTTAAATCACTTCCAGATGAGGAAATCAAAACTTTTCAACACAATAAAAAAAAAAAAAAAAGAAAAGAAAAATGAGCTCATCCCTTGTATTGGGAGCCCAGCACATCCTTGCCTCATCTGCCAGCATCCCTCTGACCCGTCCAGCTCTCCTCTGTTCCTTCAAAGATCTCACCTCCCACTGGGCGGGCGCGGTGGCTCACGCCTATAATCCTAGCACTTTGGAGGGCCAAGGAGGGAGGATCACTTGAGCTCAGGAGTTCGAGACCAGCCTGAGCAACAGTAAAACCCTGTCTCAACAAAAAAAAAAAAAAAAAAACAACCAGAAAAATTGGCCAGGTGTGGTGGTGCATGCCTGTAGTCCCAGGTACTTGGGAGGCTGAAGCAAGAGGATCTCTTGAGCCCAGGAGTTTGAGGTTGCAGTGAGTGAGCTATGACGATGCCACTGCACTCTACCCAGGGCAACAGAGGAGATTCTGTCTCAAAAAAAAAAGAAAACAAAACAAAACAAAACTGATCTCCTGCTCTGGGTCTGGGTCTCTGGCCACATGAGACCATGGACCATCTTCCTAGAGGCTCCGTGAAGTCTTACTTTCTGAGACACAAGCACACTTAACACCCCCACTCCATTGGGCTCCAGGGTTATTTCACTCAGGGCCACCATGTTTGTCAAAGCCATTTGCGCTCATCTGTGGGTCAGTGAAGTTTCACCCACCCCCACACCCACCTTGCAAGCTCTTTCCAGAACACAGGAAGTCCACAATCTCCAATGGACCTGACACCTCCACGTGTCCCAGGACCCTCCATACCCAGCATTCTCTACCATAACCACAACACAATTCTCCCAGCCCAATTTTCCCAATTTTCATAGACCTAGTTCCATATATAAAACTACACTATTGCACTTTTGAATAAATAAAAAGGATCAAAACATTGTTTTTTTCTGCTTCAGTGATAATTTCAGACATGGCATGGAAAGAGTTAGTTGCCTTCTCATTGAAGAAGGAAAAACAGCCACAACTCTGTCTGATCCCATTGCTGTATCCCTTATGAGGTCACGCTGCTCTTTTTTCATTTTCACTTCTTATGACGACAGCCCCACTGCAGCCTATAATACCATCACTGGGGTAACAATCCGCAAATGGACCCCAGTAAATGCTTTGTTAAATGGGACTCATTTCTCCACTTCGTTGAGTGTTTCATTTAAGAGTTTTGTAATGGCAACATCTGACAAAGATCTACTCAGGGTATTTGGTGTATCAACAATTTTAACTTACGTCCATCCTACTCTCATTTCCACTGGCCAAACTTCTGTTCTTTTGGGAATGTGCCTGGTATCCTCCACTGATTCCTTCTTTTGGAGGAGAGCTCCCCAAGTTCAAGTGTCAGGTCCCATCTGCCACTGTTGGCCACCTTTATGAGTTTGAAACTGCTGGGAAATAGAGCATAAAAGCAAGCAGGCTAAGCTGCAATGGAAAGCCTTTGGGCCCGTGCCTCAGCTGTGCCTGAAATAGCTGATGATCCAAAAAAGTTTTCTCTACAAAATGTTAACCACAGTACACCGAAAACACTTCGCATGACCACATGTCACGCAGTGAGGACGTCTGCAGATTGAAAACATGCACCTTGTCAGAACCTTTGAACTCTATCAAGAGATGTGGCCAGAGTGTGGGGGACCTCATCTTGGCTCGAGGCCTGGACTGCCGTCACAATAACACCATGAGCATATGAACTAGGACGGGAAATTTTGTCAGACACACTTAATTTCCCCTAGGATAACGGTTGGCTTATTGTGGCACCAGGCCAGACTCCTGGGGTCCTCAGAGAGTTGTAGGCTGCGCGGCATTTGATGACACCAAGGCTTTCAGCTCTGTGGATTGAAACTATGACTCTCTCAATAAATTTTCCTTTCCTCCCTCTCAGCTCCACGAGAAGAGTGTTTGCAAGGCCATGTTTTAGATGTGTACCATCTGGCCGTGAGAAACTGCAGTTGCCAGCATCAGGGAAACAGGTCTCTCTCCTTAGGAGTGCCTGGTAGCAACTGAGCACAGGAAGGTGAAATGAGGAGATTGAAGGATTTATGAGTTCTTAATAGGGTACGTGTTTATGTCTTTTAATTCCAGTGGATCACAGAAAATGGTTTGAAGTGATTTATATTATTCCATAAATAATAGCAAAGTTTTTTAAAAATAATTATAAACTAAGGTAAAGGGAAAACACAAGTAGGAGAAAAGTGAAGCCTTATATTCCTTTGCAATAATTAGAAGAAGGTAGAAGATGTGACTCTGAATGCCTTCGCATACAAAGAGCAAAGAAACAGTTGCTTGAAATAAGCAAAGCTTTTTTTCTGATACTAGGCGGTAAAGAAATTTAAATTGTGAAACTTCATGAAAAAGACTTTTGCAGTTTACTGAAACATGTCCTCAGAAATGTCTCTAAAATAAATGCAAAAATAGTTTGCCAATGTTTCTTTTTTAAGGCCCATCAATTTATACCAAGGGCATGACACCAAAGCACCATTTAATAAGAATGTCAATTATGAACTAAAGCAATGCAGTCTAGATACTTATCGGCTTGTTTGATACAAGAATAAAATTTAGGCTATCTAGAAGAATAAGAACTATGATCCACACAACTCAAACAAATACCAGGTAATGCCATCACCTAATTAAACCCTTTTAAAAGTCCTCTAACAGACATACACATGTAGGATAATGTCCCAGACTTAATAGAGCACTCTTTAGATGGGAAAAGAAGTTTCACATGCAGTTTACCCTCCCCTAGGTTAACTTCTAAGCATTTGGGAAGTTAACAAAGTAGAATATAAAAGAATGAAGAAAGATGTGTGAATCGTCAAATAGTGGACTAGAGAAATATTTTAGTTCAACAGTTTCATTTCTTAAATTAAGTAAAAATAATTATTTGTGCATGTTATTGGGCACAGACCTTCATAGAAAAACATACTGCGAGATAAATATTTGTGTCCCGTATTGTACACAGTGGAGTAGATTGCTACAATGCTACAACTTCCATACAGCCAATTCACCAGAAACCAATGCTCCTGGTTTCCACTGCAAGAACATTTTGACTGATATCTGTGGTACATTTGAATGCTCGTGGCCGTATTATTATGTTCTCTCCACTTGGGTTGTTGGCTCTGAAAAGTCAATTGTCTTTGTTCCCAAACCTGATTACACTGGTTGAACTTGTAACTCCAATCAACTGAATAAACATGAAAAACAGTAATATATGAATGCAAAAAGAAAGGCATTTCTATGAAAACTAAATAGAACGCTCTAGAAAGTACTAAAAAGCTGAATCACTAAAATAGTTGCTTTCAAACAAGACAAGGGAGAGGCAACTATGAAATACCAGGGGAGGAAAAGTTAAAATTCTTAAAGGCCTCTGTGCTCAGATTGCATTGCAAATGTCTTTAATTTTTAACTCCTTTTTAAGGAAACTTGAAGTGGAAAGTGTTGATAATGCATTATGATTGTAGTTTATGCAAAAATATAAAACATAAAAGTGTAACTCCGATCAATGGCTTCTAGGCCATGTATCTGAATATAATCTCTTAGTTTGAGCTGTTCTCCCACTCAAAGCCCTCCACAGATGCCTCGTGTCTCCACCTTTTTCACCTGCATCTTAAAGAACATGTTCTCCGAAAAGAAAAGCGAGCTTACCGCAGTCTCGGGTAATTCTGCAAGCAGACAGAGCTGGCTTCCACGGGTGCTAGATGGACGCAGTGGCACAGGACCCCGTGCTTGGTTTCATGCTCTGCTGTCTCATCCGGAGCTAATCCTAGCTTTGAACTTAAATTTTGCAAGGGAAGTCGAATGGAACACGGAGCACGCACAGAGTGACCAGAAGCACACACAGGTGGCTGCGGCCCGTCAGAGGCCTGCACATGCGCATGCGCAGGATCGGGCCCACAGGCACAGCCTGCAGCGCCTGTGCAGGCGGTTGACCCCGCGCGCACGTGCCTGCCTTGGAGCACGTTGGGTGCCGCGGGGCCTCGAGGGGTGGACAAGGCAGGGTCTGGATCCAGGTTGGTTGGTGGCAGAGATGGCAGCTCCGGTGGCCGCAGCAGCAGAAGGGTGGCCACAACAGCCACAGCGGCAGGAGAGGAGAGGTGTCTTAGAGAGGTGTCGTGTCGCACGGCGGGGGCTGGTTGCCCGTCCCACTCTGGAGCCTGTCCCTGCTCAGGCACTTCCACTAAGTTTCCAGCCTGAGCTCGGGGACAGGAACTACCAGCAACCGACCGGTGAAATTTGTCAGTACATTATTGCAAAATAAAAGTGCACGAATGGATATCACCACAAAGCATGTGGCTATGAGAACCCTTCAGTGAATTCAGAATCTCTGGTTTTTAATGCCAGTACCGCACTGCAAGACAAACAGCTACGGTTGTAGAACTACACATATCCATCTTAGAAATATAAATTAAATTTAAAGATCTTCACATTTGGTAGAAAAGAACACTCTTTTCTTATGAAGTCTCAGGTCAACTAGTTATTAATAAGGAAGACAAATCTCTTCTTTGTAATTGAAGGTATAGCAACAAAAGGCATAAACAGGTATTTTGAATTATTAATATATACAAATCATGAAGCTACTTACAGTTTCTCAAACATCCCCCACGAATTATAGAAAATGTCAGAAAAAAATTAAAATAATATTTTATAAAATTATACTTAAATTCAGATTTACACAAAACCAATCTGTACGAAGAGTTAAATCTTTTTAGAAAAATTGTTCAGTGGAAATCATCCACTCTAAATATACTAAAATTTATATTTTGAAGTGATTTACCAGAACTTTATCTCAATGTTGTCAAAGCTTAGTAAATATTCATAATAGCTATAGTAACAGTTGCATCAGCAGAAAGATCCTTCTCAAAATTAAAAAATAAAAATTTATTTGCAATCTTGCATTTTCCAGGAGCAGCTGATATCATTTTCAATCATATCAATTGAAAATGAAGTTACTAAAAGTATAAATTTTAATAATATAATAAATTTCCAGAAAAGTGAGCTAGAAAACTCATTTGATCAATCAAAACATCATATTAGTAAAGTATTATTTATCATATTATGTAAAATTATAACACCAAAGGTATTTTTTTATAATTTGTAAATTCTTGCTATTACTCATGTATCACTGTTAGCCCTATTATGTTTATGAGTAATAAAATATCTTATACAGAGAAATTTATATTTTAACACATTTACTGTCAATTTCCCTCTGCATTTTGAACAACAGGCCCTGTATCTTCATTTTTATTGGGCCCCAAAGTTTACTTAGCTGGATCTACCCACAGAAATCTGTTTTTTTAATTTCTTAATAGTAGCTGAACTCTTCTGACCACAATTTCTCTTAAAAAAAAAAAAAAAAAGTAACTCATTAGTGATGTTGTACCAGGTTATTAGAAAGGAATTTTGGTGCTTGGAGTATCTCTCTTCAGAAATGGAGGAATTTTTTTTTAAATAATGGACTTTTTCCATAACTTTCTTATTTCTTAAGGACTATCAATCTTTCTGTGGAGATTTTCCATTTTCAACCATCACTGACAATAACTTCATAAAGGTGTCCATTGGTTTGGGTGAAGAGAGTAGTTATACATTAGCAATATAAAGACACTTGAGAAAAAAAGCTTTTTTAAAATTTTTGTATCGTGAAAGAATCCTTCAGGTTCCTATGTGGAAAAGAAAATTAGTCAAAGTGCCTTTCTAAATCCATAAGAATTTTCCCAACCATTGAGGCTTCTATCCATATCTTAACCTATAAGAATTACTGCTTTGTTGGAGCCAAAAAGCAAGGTGTTAATCCAATAAGAGAGCTAAAATACTAACGTTTGTCAGCTTCCCCAGGGCCTCTGAAAATTGATAATAGACAGGGCAACTAATTTTGTGTGGAAAACACTGGAAACATAAAGTCAGTGCCGCAAGCTTCAGGCAGCAAGAAGCCGCAGAGCCTCCCTGGGCGGGCTCCCTGCCGCAGGCTGCCCGGCTCACAGACCAGAGCACCTCCTTCCCCAGAGGATCCTTCCTGCGTTCCCCGTAGGGGAATTTCTGCAAAGTGGCCACCTGTCCAGGACTCCTTCCGTGTGACAGATCAGATGGTTCCCGGACTCATTCAAGATCACTGGTATGAGGGTTGCTAGTCTCCAGCATGATCATAAAGTAACTCAAGTTCCAGACTGTCCACTTGTGCCAAGGTTATTACAGGTAAATAACCATTGCTTTAAAAAAAAGAAGAGGGAAAAAAAAGAATCCCTGGCATATTAGTAGAACCTACTGGCTTTTCCTATAGAGCAGGTTGACTTCATTTCTGATCTAGGGTTTTGCTCCTAAGAAAGGAAAATGTTTCACAAAAGTCCATGGAGAGGTTTTGACCTACAAACTCATTTCTGGGACTTAAAACACAACAGCTATCAAACAAGCCCGTCCATTTTACATATTTAGCAAGTGTCTATTCTTGCCACATCTACTGTAGAATCTTTTCACTCCATCATATGCAAAGTAACGCCCAGATTTCCTATTTTAATTATCTTTTGTTATTAAACTTATCTTGCTTTGGAACTTGTCACTTAAAATTTTCCATGGTCTGGGTATTGAAAAGAGAATCCTGTTCTCTATGACTTTAAATGATAAAGCAACCTTGTAAGGAAAAAAGTCCATTATCTGAGTTATTATTGTTCTTTGTGAGTTTATCTCTCAACACATTTTTAGAAACAAAGTTCAGTATCTTAGTCCTTGGGCAGTTCCTTGCTCCCCCAGCTCAGCCTGCTGGGACACATTTTTGTGAATGATACAACTAAAAGAAATTCCTCTATACAACATGTTTCAGGCTTTTGCCATGAAGGAAGGAAATCTAATATTTAATATTTACTAACTAATATAAAAATATAATATAATAATAATTTACATAATATTACCAAATGAATATTGTTAGACCCATTTTAAAATGAGCAAATTGAGACAAGGAGAAATTAAATTTTTTTCAAGTCACAGTCAGTAGAAGAGTCAGAATTTGAAATGCCTGTGTGTCTCTGTAAGGCTGCATCTACATTTCTTTCCAGATACTAATAAGCGTATTATATAATATAGCATGATCCACAGGGCAAACAACTAATCTTCCTTTGTACAGAAAATTATTATCATAGATTATTATAACTAGAAGCTCTTTCTATGTAAAGAGCTCTTTCTATGTTATATAAAGGGGTTAATTAACAAGTAGGACTGGGAATATGAATTCTACACCCTTCTTCAGGGCTTTTACATCCGATCTTCTATATTCTATCCTGGAGAGAAAGTGAATTGTTTGACACAAGAATATCAGATGACTTGAGAAGCACATACAAATACTTGAAGGCAGCTATGGCTAGTTGAAACCTCCTGTGTTTCTCAAACTTCAGAATCTCTACGGAGCTTTTCAGTAATTCACGTTTTCTCTTCCCTCTCCTGAGGTAAGTGTGTTTTTAAACAGATGGTTCTAATGGAGGTGGTCCGTGGAACACACTTTGAGAAACACCAATCTAGAAATTGAATCCGGAAGGTAGATTGGCACAGAAGCGATGACAGCAATGTGGGACAGCAGAACGCCCCATTCTCAGACACTCGAATAGAAACCTAATGTCAAATCCCCATTGCAGGCTACAAGTAATGGAAACTGCGTTATCGAACTCTTCCTTGGAGTAACAATTAAGCCGTGAATAACAAACAGGCTTGTTTTTACGGTTTTGAATTTCTGTTCATAACGGGAATGAGATAACCCCCACATAACTAATGCCATAAATGTCGGATTATTTACCCTGATGAATTTCTCTCCATTAAAATGCTTTCTTACTCTACGACAGGAGAAAACAATCCCAGTTAGTCTGCCACCTGTCCTTCGCCAGCTACAACTGTGTCATTTATCCAACACTAGTATGAGGTTGGCCTTAGTCAGAGAATTTGATGAATATTGTCTTTTTTCATCTTCTCAGTCACCCATGAAATTTGTGACTCTAAGGAGCTCCAGTTTGTGGAGGAGAAAGTGACCTGCAAAGGGTTAGTAGTTCAATCACCCTGGACCGCAGTCAAGCTTAGTGACTGCCACGTCCACGCCTTTTACGCACCCCTGAGAGACGTACCAACTATTTTGCCCACCATTTTGCCTTGGGTTCCTGGGCTGTCTCCCTCTGAGCGCCACAAAGGGGTCGCCCTCTCTGCCACACCGACGGAAGCGCGTTTCCACCGTCCATCTGCCCCGCGTCAGACCCCGCCGCCCGCTGCCTATGCTTCATAACTGCAGGTGTCCAGAGCACCACTGCGCTGGGAATTTGGGTCAAGAAGGAACATCTTTGTTCACGCCAGAATCTCCTATTGTGCAATGCCAGCCACTTTCAACTGTAACATTTTCTTTCCGCCACCAAATTTATTTGGTTTTCCTGTCGTCATACGACCCAGACTCCTTGGTCACTTGCATTGCCTCTCCTGCTCTTAGAGTCTTCTCCACACTTGGTGGTCAGAGGGGCCCTTTAAAATTAATCGAATCATGTCACTTCTCTGCTGGAAACCTCCTAGCGGCTTCCTGTCACTGTCAGAATAACTCCAAACCCAAATCCTCCCCAAGACCTTCAAGACCTTCATGAATTGGCCCCAGCCACCACGTTGACATAAGTTCTCACTCCTACCTTCTGACCCACTGGGCTCCATCCCTGATGCTCATGCAACATGCAGAGCACCTCCCTTTTCAGGGCATGTGCATGTCCTGCTCTCTCTTTGGAAGACGTCTCTCTCAGCCTCTTGGATGACGTGTTCCTTCACTTCATTCAGGTCTCTACTCAATGTCACTTCTTCAGACCCGCGTCTGCAGAGCATCTCTGGTCCTCAGAGAAAGGGAGTAGGCAGCAGGGCCCCATGCCCAATTCCCTCCTGAACTGAATAGCAAACGTTACGTGGTAAGCAATGCCATTGTGACCCTGTGCCCTTGTGAGGCTCCAGCACCTCGTACCTCTAGGAAGAGCCTGTTATCATAAGTTAGAAACTGTGCCAGCTGCACATGCCGCCCAGAGCCACGTCCTGGCATCGCAAACACCATCCTGGGGCAGAGAAGGGGTCCAGACAGGGTTTGTGTAGAGTCTGGCCCTAATCTCTGTGCCCCCACTGCCCCATCAACCTCTGGCTGGCCATGGTCACCAACATCCTCCTCCAGGCCCCAGGCTCCCCTTCCAGCGTTTTCTCTACACCAGCATTTTCACTTCAGACCATTAGGCCCATCTTTCCCCCGACAGGCCTGTAGCCCACCTACAGGAGCTCCCTGCTCTCAGAGCCAAAGCCACCAAGAGCCTCTGAACAGCCACAGTACCAAAGCCGGCCTGGGGCACACAGGGGAGGACAGAGGTGGGCCACTCTCCATGACCCTAGCTCAGAAGTCTATTCCTCTGGGAAGACATGCTAATTGTTTCATTTAAAAGATAAACTTCTTGTGGTACCCACTAGATATAGGGTGAAGGAAGCCTGGCTCTGTGTCCACAGGTGAGGGAGTCGGGGCCACTGGGCTCCAAGGGACTCAGCCCCTGCCATCCCGTGAGCCCACTGAGAGCTCTAGTCCATCTCTTTAAAAGGCTCACAGTCTTTTCCAGGACACAAGACCCAAGACAAATCTCTGGGAGTCCTTTATTGCCTCCATTTTCCTATTATTTCCTCATTATCTAGGGATTGCAGCATCTTTGATATGTCATTACTAAGCTCAACAGAGGATTTCACCCTATTTTCATCTTAAATTCTTCAAACAGCTTTATCTTGTATAAAAGTGATGTGAAAGATGTCAAGATCACTTGCTGATCAAGGAGATCATTTGCCAAAAGTGGACTTCTGTGAAATGTTTCTGTCTGTTCATGGTTTAAAAAAAAAAAAAGAAAGAAAGAAAAAATCCTCAGTTTTTCCTTCTGAGCAAAAACTGACAGCCCTCATCAAAAGCCAGCGCATATTCGGCAGTGACGGTGTTTGAGGGGTGATGCCAGTGGTGTCCTTCCTGCAGACTGAGCTTCTGCTTGACCTTGAGTCGTGTCCCACATCTGGTGGTCTCCAAGGAGGAAGACCAGGAGGCTACACAGCATCCTTCCAGGTGCGTGAGAAGCCACAGCCAAACTCGACCTAAACCTTGGGAGAACACAGGCCTTGTACTCACTGACTGGCTCACTCCCAGCCACGTGGGTAAGAGCGCATTGCACCTAGCGCACAGTAAGTACTCAGTCAGTATGCACTGTCCTTCCCTTTTTGTTATAATCTGCATCAATTCCACTTGATGTATATTTGATAAGTTCTTCCTGGACAGGGATTTAACTTCCTGTCTTGTGGTTTCAATAATCAAATTTTGACAAGAGCAAGAATATATACAAATTCACTGGCAGTTATTATTACTGCTCTCACCATCATCATAA
Organism: Eulemur rufifrons; assembly: GCF_041146395.1. Classification (NCBI taxonomy): domain Eukaryota; kingdom Metazoa; phylum Chordata; class Mammalia; order Primates; family Lemuridae; genus Eulemur; species Eulemur rufifrons. The sequence goes on along the minus strand of NC_090997.1, from coordinate 105,342,403 downwards.
TTGTCATTTTCACGTTAATACTGTGTTGTCCTAAAACACTTCTCAGTGAAAAATGGAACTTTTCCCTCAGAATCTCCTTTCCTTCTTATAAAGCCTGGGTAAAGTTTTCAGTCAATACCAAAATGAAATCTCAGCTCTCTGCAGGCCTTGATATTTCGGGCACCTTTGACAAATTCAGCACATTCCTAGTGATTGTTCTCTCCCAGCATTGTTCATAAATGCCAATTAGTTTCCTCTGAAATCCAGCAGTCTGATAGAAACTTGCAAATATCTTAGTTTCCTTGGCAATGACTATTACCAATGGATTTCTCTACATCACACAGGGAGATTAAATAAGGCCTCCAGAGAATCCGTGATACCTCTAGCTTTTGGTCAACGAAGAAGATGTTCCCCTGGGAACCCATTAAAAGATGCAGGGTTACTGAAGTCCAGAGTTCAGCTGCCTGATACTGAATGGCAGTCCACTTAGCCATTTGCCAGATTACAGCACTTGCCCTGTAATCTGGATTCTGTCCTACACGGGATGGCATTTGTCCAACAGCCTCATCTCTGCCACTCCCCTGTGACTTGCAGCAGTGACTGCGTTAGCCTTCAGCATCTCTTTGGACCAATTTAAAGGTTGACACCATGACTCTTTCCATTGTCTCTCCAAGTAGCAATTTTCCCAAAGCCACTTATTCCATTTTGTATTTGACATGAAAGGAAAAGCAAGTGCTATTTAAAATACCTGTTGGACAGGTAATAAAATCTATGACTCATCAAATCCACCTATAGTTTCCTAAGACTTCCCTAAGTCTGAACAGTTATAGGCAGTAAAACAGCTTAACTGTCTTTAACCACCCTTAATTGTTCTTTAACAGAGCAAGACACGCCTCACACTCCCTGATTACATAATACGGAAAGATGGAAGATGCATCCTATATTTTTGGCCCCTGGTAACCTCTAAAACTGTGGCACCTTTGATCATGTAAAAAGAGCTTGCATATTATGTGTTATTCACAAAGCAGTCTCAGGAAACACAAAGCACTCATGCCAGGGCAGGCGGAGGGCTGAAGATGCCTTGCCCTGAGCGCTGTGGCATCACAAGTCCAGCTCTGCTTCCTGGGCCTTGTGCTTAATTCTTCTGACCATTTTCATGACCTGTGTTAAGTCGTCACAGCAGAGCTTCAGGCCACAGTGTTCTTCCTTCTTTTTGCCATTCAGTTACTGCAGACGGTGAGAAGTAAGCGCACTACAGTTTCACTAACTAGACCTACATAAAATGTAGACAGTCCAGACTTCGAGGACAATTCTTACTGGTTCCTTCTTTCTTTTAGTGTGGATCTCTGAGGGAACAAAGTTATTTCTCTTGGTCTGGAATTATTTCCCTGGCTCCCCAAAAAGATTAAGTTTACCCTTTTCTAGTTTGATTTATGACCTTTCAAATGCCCAAGAAATCTATTCTCACTCTCACTCTGCACTCTTCTTTTCTCCTGCTTCCTCCTGGGTCCTGCTGCTTTGGAAATCCCATCTCATGTGGCATCCAGCAGGTGTTCAGTAAACAGCGGTTGAATGAGCAAGGACCCATCGTGTCCATCAGTTAGCACAAACCGGAGGACTGGCTTGGCCATCTATCTCGGGGAAGTGAAAATTCTCATTTTCATGCAAAAAATAAGAGAAATTAATACCATGATAACTCTAAATAAATAAGATGTTGGAGAGGGAAAAGATCAAAGGGAATGAAAGAATTCTAAAAAGGTTTTATAAAAAGAATTAGAGCTAAGCAAAATTTGATCACATTTTGATGGGTGGAGAGGACACAGGGGAATCCAAAGGAAGAGTAACTCAAGAACTACAAAGAACCAAAAAAAAAAAAAAAATAGTTTGAAAACCAGCTCTATAACTTACTTGGTGTCTCATTCTGGAAACTTAGCCTCTCTCATCCTTGCTTTCATCATCTCTTAAATAAAAACAGTAATGCTTCTATTGTGGATAGTTTTGAGTAGTTAATAATATGATTTATGTACAATTTAACACAGTGTCTGATGATAACAATCAATCAATAGCAATTATCGTTACTATCACTGCTATTGTTTTTATTAACAGCTATGGTATTACTAAGGCAATGAAGACAGCCAGCCTGGTGGATGAAAGGTTTCAAACAAACCACAGAGGGGAGTAAAACCAGTGAAGAAACCTGCATGTGAATGCACTCGAATGCGATTGTGAATACAGAACATTGACTCTGTAAGCAAAGACTTATTATATATTCCTAGGACAGAAGTAAATACAGTTGTTACCTTGTTTCTTAAAAAAGAAGTGAACTTGGATACGCTTGAAGTTCTGACTGGGGGGAATGGGGTGGGGGGAGGGGAGGGGTGCACACCTACATGATGAGTGTGATGTGCACTGTCTAGGGAATGGACACAACTGAAGCTCAGACTCGGGAGGATGGGGAGGCATGGGCAATGTATATAGCCTGATCTTTTGTACCCCCATAATGAGCTGAAAAACAAACAAAAAATAAAAAAAAAAAAAAGAAGTGAACTTTATGGTACTGAATTACGAGAAAGAATCTTAGGTTATCTGAATGCCTGCTAAGTGTATGGTGCTTTGATGTACATTATCACATTTATTTTCCTATGAGATACTACCTAGGATAGGAGCTAGAATTCAAATCCAAGCATGTATGATTCCAAACCCAATTGCTTTTTAACATCCAATGATGCTGCCTCCCTATCTGAAGGTTATTTTTTAGATTGAAACTTGTGCATGTTGAGTGGTAACAAACTAGAACATGCTAGAACAAGCTTCAGGACAATAAAGGTGATAAGGACAAGGCGTTAGTTCACAGACCAAGTCCCACAGCTGAATAGTGGCAACAGAACTACAGACCAGCAGAGGTGAACACGTTTAATAGCTGACTCTTTACAATTAAAAGCTTGTCTGCCTCTGGACTAAAATACGGTTATACCCTTTTAAACCTTCTCTCTCCTCGTCCACTCCTTCTATTTCTTACATAATCTTGCAGAATTGAAGCTTGTTTTCTAAATTGGCCCATATTATTTCATCATAAAAGTCCTTTTGAGTTACACATTGACATCAACCTAAAGCCCAACCTTCTTATGGTCAGACACTGTTCTAACGTTGCTGTGTGGACATTCATCTTTACCACCCTTAATACTGAGCACTACTTTTTATACTATACACTTAATACCTACTAAGTAGGTAGTATATACCTACATGAAATTTTTTTTTTAAAGTACAGGAATAGCCTCTTGTATTAAATAGCAAATAATCTGAGTACATTTCACTTTCAAATAAAAAGTAATATAAAGTCATATTTGTGCTGACATAAAGATTTTCACATTCCCAAACTTTCCTTTCCATTTCATTTGCAGAGGAACCAAGGAAATTTTAAATATAACCTCTTGGTGCAATTGATCTTGCCTATAATTTTTCCATTATCTTGACCATGGAAGACATACCTTTAAAACCACTCCTGTTGGGCCAGGTATCTTATCATTCTACCAAATAACTGTAAAAATGATATGGACAAGGCTGTTAAGTCGCGGTGAGGATTTCCTCTGCAAAGCTGCAATAACTGTCCATCCGTGACAGTGACCCATTCTTGAGTAGAATGCACAGCCAATCCTCCTTTACCAAAAACAGTATTACTATAAATGAAAAATATGTTGACATGAAAAATATGTTGACAAGCTCATATTCAATCATCTAACTTCCTCATTTCTATAGTGTTTTAACACTTTGCTAATTGTTTTTAATTTAATACTTTATTTTATTACATCTGAGAATTCTAAAATTTCATTTAATTTTCATGATTTTGCTGTTTATAATTCCTGCAAACCAAATGTGGCATACTCATTCATATTCTCACATATTGGCCAAAGGCTTTATATAAAATGTTTATGTATTAGAAAACATCTTGAAAAACACATTTATTTTTAGTAAAAGTCTCTATATCTAAGTGCCCAGAAAAATAGAACTTTAAAAATTATCTTGCAAGAAAATCTGCTGTTCTCTTCTAATCCTGCTGGTAAGACTATAGAAATACTTATTTTTATTCATGAAATAAGAAACCCACATAACAGGATCTTTTTGGTTAGGAAATAATTTTTCTTGGAAGAGGATGTAAGAAAATATTTGAAGACTTGGAAAAAGGTGATAATTTCAAGGAAAAATCCCAAAATTTTAAGGATTGCTGGAAACATGTAAGTCTGTTTGCATAAAGGCCCAGTGAGCCCACTGGGAGACCCCAACTTCTCTTTAGAGGTTCAACCATGTGAGAATATCTTTGCTGATGTCGCCAGGCAGAAAGGACACAACAGATTCCAAGTAACAAAGGGTCATGGGGATAGAGCTGGGGAATGCTGGACTCTTGATGAGGTCTGGGCATGGGTCCAGGCCCATCCTGCAGGAGGGTGTCATTGCTCACCATGTGGCTGAGGCTGGGACCCCTCCCAATGTGGACTCCCTAAAATCTTGGTTATGTTTCTGAAGTATTGCGTCCCAGACCAGTGGCAGTGTAGAATGAACCTATCGGACATAACCCAACCCACTCCACTTCCTCTGTGTCAAACCTGCCACGCAGAGAAGCCACTGTCTGACCTGGGTTGGACTCTGTACTTGGTCCCCAGAGGTCTCCCCATAATGGACAGTACAACAGCCCAAGTGGCCAGGACATTTCTATTTCAACAGTAGCAGAAATTCCAATTGAAGAAAATTGAACTTCTTCATGGCAGTGTGAGCATGCCTTCTGGTTTTCTCTGCTGTAGGCACTAAGCACCCAGTTCGGACACCTTGGGTTAAGCAAGCACCCTGGAGAGAGAACGAGAGAAGGAGGGAGGGAGAGGAGGGAAGAAGAGAGAACCCTGAAGAAGGTGAATCCTATAGTAAGTGAAATGTACTCCAGGAATCATTTAATTTGAATATAAGATGAAGCTGAATATATCTGTTTTCTTAATGCACTTGTCCAGCTATAAAAAATAATTGAGACTAGGCAATGTATTTAAAAAAATACAGATTTGTGTCTCGCAGTTCTGGAGGCTGGCAAGTCCAAGCTCAAGGTGCTGGCAGGTTCAGTGTCTGGTGAGGGCTACTCTCTGTTCCCAAGATTGCACTTTGTCACTGCATCCTCACGTGGCAGAGGGCCAAATGCTGTGTTCTCATAACAGTGGAAGGTGGAAGAGCAAAAGGGGGCAAACCCACTTTTTCAATCCTTTTTATAAGGACCTATCACATCCTTGAGGTTTCACCCTCATGACTTAATCACCTTCTAAAGGCCTCAGGTCTTAATATCACCACATTGGTGATTAAGTCTCAGCATATGAATTTTTGGGGACAAATTCAGACCATAGCATCCATAAACACCAAGGTGTGTCTTCTCTAGAGTTAAGTATTTTAAAATCCGTGTTAAAAGCAATCTGCTTTTTGGCACAAAGCCAGTATATTTAGCCATGATCCCCTACGAGGTATTATTTTGGTATCACCAAGAATTTCTCACCGCTCAATGGAATACCACTCCCCTTCCTCTGATTGATTACTGACACCCAAATCTATATCATTATGTCTATATTCCTTTAGTAATTATCACTTCCACTGTAATTAGCACATTGTGACTTACAAACTTTCAAATTATTTATAACCTCACTTAATCTCTATAAAAACCCAGTGAGGGGCCAGGCACGGTAGCTCATGCCTATAATCACTGCCCTTTGGGAGGCCGAGGTCGGAGGATCACTTGAGCCCAGGAGTTCAAGATCAGACTGGAGAACACAGTGAGACTCCCGTCTCTGCAAAAAATTAGCCAAATGTGCTGGCACATGCCTGTAGTCCCAGCTACTTGGAAGCCTGAGATGGGAGGATGGCTTGAGCCCAGGAGTTGGAGGCTGCAGTGAGCTGCGATGACACCACTGCACTCCAGCCTGGGTGACAGAGTGAGGCCCTATCTCTAACTATATAAATAAATAAATCCCAATGAGAAGGTATTTTTTTATCCCATCATACAAATGAATAAGCTAAGTTCACAAGTCGGGGAGCCTGGACTCAAACTCACCTCTCATGTATATGAATGATATGCCACGGATATTCTTGGCAGGTCTGACAATGGGAAAATAACATTATATACACACTATAACTTGGTGCATTCCAGACTGTCAATCAGGAACAGGCTTTTTTAAAGGGACAGAGAAAGAGCAGGCAGGTGTGCACAGCACCGGGCGTGACAGACAGGAGAAGGTGTGGTCTGGAAGGTTAGACGGTCGCAGCAGCAGACCTGTGTGGGCTTCCGAACTGCACTTGACTGATAGGAAAGCAGATTGCTTTCCATCCAGTGTGGAGGCCTTGTTCCCTTTTTTGACAGCTAGACAACCAATTGCTTAATATAACAAATAAATAAATAATAAAGGTGGAACAATTAGTGAATCTCAGGCTTCCATTGAGAACTAAGAGGAGTCTTTCATCTCAACTAATATCTCCATTTTTATCTGCCAACATTAAGAAAAGAGAGAGATTATCCATTCAAAGGCAGCTGCCATCCAATTAACACTTGACTCCAAGCAATAAATCATATCACAGATTTTATTGACAACCTGTGGGACATTATCTTTCCAGTGGCGCTCGGCAGGACCTTTAACTCCATATGGTTTAAAAGAGCTTCACGCACACACGTACAGCAGTTTGGAGGCCCCCACAATCCCTGCGCATGACGCATCCCGGCGAGCGCCAGGGAATGCTAAGCACAGTATGGAAAGGGCAGGTTTGCTTGAAAAACAATTACTGTTGATTAAGTATCACCCAACATCTCATGGATACACAAATCTATTTTTAACACGCATATTTAAAATCCAATTGAACCGGATTTCCTTTCTCAAGAGTTCATTATTGTTACCATTTTTCCCAGAGAAAAATCAAATGTTTTATAATGCATTTTGTGTAGAACACTGTTCTAACACCACAGAAAATTCCGTTAAATGTCAGAAGAATTTAAAGCCTTGTTGTTGAAAATCACAGGCTCAGGATGTTACGAGTATTTAGATCTTTGGAAACTTTAATAACCAATGAGTGTGAAAATCTTTTAGAAGTTCCTATTTGGCTGTAGAATACGATGTGATCACTAGTTTATTAAAAGAAACCAGTAATTATGTATGTGAAACAAGGGAAAGATGTGGAATGCTTTTACTTTGGTGCCATGTAAGCGTTTATTCTAATACATTCTCATATTATTTCAAGAATATGAGCGTTTGTTCTCATTCATTCATTCACTATACTAAACAGTAATGTCTGTAGGGCTAGTAAATAATTGGTTATCTTGCTTTGTCCTGCGAGTACTGAAATAAAACAAGGTACTGGGAGAAAAACAGTGGAAGAATTTTAATCTAGAGGCGGATGACTTGGGACATCAAAAGAAGTTAAGCACAAATTCAGTGCATGTACGAACACACGCAGGTACATACAAGTGCATGCATACACAGACACACATGCCCTCATACACATGCACACACACACACACACACACACAGAACATACAGAGTTATCTAACATTAAAGAACAGAAATCTCAGAACACATTTTTCCTTCTGGTTAAACATTAGATTGTTTTGGAAAATATTCCTATCCTTAACACATATTCATGCTTTCCCCCAAGAATGTCCTAAGCCTCACTAACCACTGCCTTTCCTAGTCCTGCGACAGTGATAGTCCTAGATGTGTGAAGCCTCACGGTGCGGACAGTGAAATGTTCAGCAAAGTGCTATTGTGGAAACTAGATAGTTAATCTCAGACTTGATAAGACTAACAAGCTGGGAAAGAACATAATCTGAGAAAAGGACTTTTGAACTTCATACAAAAGATGCTACCAACACTTCCAACGATGATAACATATAACCCCTAATCTGATATCCACAGTTTCATTTAATTAAAAATAAATATGTACCAAATATCCTCTATTTGTCAGACCCCCTACTAGATATTAAGTACAGAGAAATGAACATGAATATTCTTACTCTCACAGAGCTTATATTACAGTGAAATAAATTACCAAACAAAGCACACAGAATAATTTTGATTTAAGCCTGAACCAACAATCATAAATATTCAATAGATCAGATTTTTATCTTATAGATGTAAATTCAACAGTAGAATTAATTTGGGAAAGCTGTATGAAGGTGGTAAGAAAAGGACAGAATTTGGTAGACAAAACTGAGGTAAGCAAATCAGGAAATGTCTATAACATGAAATATTGGAAGAGCAAGAGAATTTGAGTTGTGTATAAAAGGTAACTACCTAAAAATTATTTCTTCTGTTTAATACATAATCAAAGATTTAGGAGGAGATGGTGAAAAGGAATAAAAGCTTAGTTCATAATAGGACCTCTAGCTTAATGTATCCCAAATCTCTGTTCTTATTTCTGGAATAATTATTAATATATTTGACACTGAGATACAGAGAAAGGACCTCAGTTTTTAAGAGTTAATTTATTAAATATGACCTCAGAAAGGTTACTTTACTGCTGCCTCCCTGATCTGAAAAATAGACAAAACAATTCTAATTAACAATTTTGAGAATTAAATGAGATAAAAATATGTAAAGGGCCTAGCATAATGCTCCATACTTACAATACACTAAATAAATGTTAGTTCATTTCGTTCCTTAATAGGAGTTCCTGCAGCAGTTAGTACATGAAATTCTTGCAGTCTGATATTATTAATATATCATAAAGCACTAGAACATAATGACATTTGATGATATGACATTTATGTTTAAGATTCATACTACCCTAACAAAAGAAATTTCTCCAAGTTATAATTTTATAAACCTGCTTTGCAATAGTGCCCATGGAAATTAAATACAGCAATCTTACAGGATTTAATCACAACTCAATATGTGTTCCTCTTAGGCCAAGAGAACACCTTAGTGATGGCTCAGTATTTAAACATGCCTTGCACATTGCTGGTGTGCATGTGGTTAGCTGTCAGTTAATAAATGAAGCTCCTCACACTTGTTTTGATTTTTTGTTTTGTTTTAATTTGGCTTCTTTTGGGTATTAGGCTCTCTTCTCCTTTCTTGTCTCTTAGCTTCCTGCCTGACATATTGTACATAATAGCCACTTGATAAAGAATATTTCCTAAGTTAAGCATAAGGAGAAGTTGGGGGTGGGCATTCTGTATCCGCCCTGTCTTATCTCCTGGCATGTGCAGGCTACTTTAATGTCAAAGTGAGACTGATCTGGATTGCTCCCTCCCTCCTGGGAGCCAGGCAGCCCTCCTGCTTTTTGCAGCAGTCAGTAGCTCCCTGCTTCCCCTTCGACTCCATGCCTTCCCTCCCCTGTGTCCCTGGAGGAGCAGGAGGGAGGCAGAGGAGTGAAGTTTCTAAGCCAAGGTCATTCCCAGGAGTAAGCTGAGTCATATCGTGCACACATGTGAAAGTCTAAAGGTGGACAATGTGGTTCTGCCCTCCCCTCCTCCCCAGATGGGAGCACAGTGTTTCTTTTGCAGCTGTGGAGGACTTTAATGAGATATTGACTGGTCAAGTTCATCCTCCTGAGCACAGGTGTTTGATATCTCTAGAAGTGTGGCTATCCTGTTATGAGGAGAGAAAGCTGCTGCCTCCGTCAACACACACATCACCACAGACATGGGTTAGAGACCAGGATGTGAAATGCAGGGCCTTCAAATAAGAAAGAATAATTTATGGACAGGAACGACAAGATAATGAAATAATTCAGATCAACTTTGATTTTCACCACACTTGTAAATATCATGCATGGCATTTTTCTTGCAATAAGAAAACTCCAGAACTTAGAGCTAAAATTAAAATACAAATCTATTTCATTCACACATATTCAATCCTATTAAATAAAACATTATTGAGCGTCTATTATATATTTCTATTCAATTTTTTATTACTAATATATTCTCTGATTTAATCCATCTTTTGCCTCAAAATTTGAGTGTTCACACTATTAAACTCTTTTTGATTTGTCTTCTTTCCCACTTGCAATTGAAGGTTGCTATGAATTCAGTATTTTCCCACAACAAAATTGAACTTAACTACTTCACAGATATTTGCTTCATCAAATGTGCAGGCAACCACAGACCTTGCTAAAAGGTAGTATCTGTTGTAAGTAGAGATCCTTCCCCAGATCTCTATTTCCCAAATTCCTGCACATTTTTTTCAGCCTGTTTTTGCTCACACATTGATTCAGTAGAAAATTTAGTAAGATTCTCTACTTTCATCCACCCGTCCATTCATTCGACTCATCTCTTCTGAGTGCCAATTCATGGGGCAGGCTCTTCTTCACTAGGGAACCACAGGGGAACCATCAAGAAGAGCCTGACTCTTATAGAGGTGACCGTCTGCATTTCCAGGCTTGTGAATAGGAAGATTCCACTTTCACGGGGCTCCGTGTACCTCTGGGAGCCTGACGGGGAGCCATGGAGCGGACTTGGAGAGGGCGTGCACTGATGAATCAGCCTGCGTTCAAATCAGAGTTCCACCACTTGGGGAGAACCTGGGACTTGTTTTTTATCCTTCATATCCGTGGTTACCTCCTGGATATAAGAGGACCTACAGAGAGTGATTGAGGGGGAATGAAATCACACACATGAAGCGCAGGGTACCAGGCATGGAAGTGCTCCATAAATGTTAGCTGCTGCTATTTGGTCTAGACTTTTCCAGCTGAGAATTTGATTATTTTTTTAGACCCAGTCCTGGGATGACAACCTGGTAGGCTTCAGTCAGCTGCCGCTGGCACTCACGCAAGACTTCTCTGCTAGAGCACCCATTAAAAATAGATTTTAATTCCCTGCAGGACAAAACTGAATCTGTGCACCTGTGCTTTCCCATTTCTCTGGTAAATCCTGGCAGCTCCCTGACAAGATGCTCTTCAAACAAGGTTTAGTCCCTGCCCGGGCTCACCCCTGTCTGCAGAGACCAGAGAATCAGGAATCGTTTCCCCTAGAGGAGAGAACTGTGCTCATTAGACAAGAGTTATGAATTCACTTTTGCTACAATTGTCATAAACCTACTTTATTAGTTCCAAGAAATCAATTGCAATTAAAACAAAAAGAGCTCTGAAGAATTAGAAGAGAGGGCCCAGTATCAAAGTTTTGCCTGATAACAACGCCAGAGGGGAACTGAGGGGAGCGGGGGGTGAGGCCTCGGTTCACCCCGAGTGGCATTCCAACCCCACCCCGTATCGGACACTGAGCTCTTTATTCTAAATTTAGAATGTCCTTGCATTTCTGGGCATTCTATGTCCTGTGCTACTCCTCTCTCCTGTGAATTCTGGGTGTGTTTATCTTAATTTACAGAGACAATTTAAAAATCTTAACATGTAATGGTTTTGTCAGCTTCAGCCTAATGATTAGTGGTGTGGGCAAATATTTCAACGATATTTCTATGGTTCATTAGGAACCAAATATTCCAAACTCACAAACTAGATTCCAAATGCCCTAAGAAAGAATAGAGTCTCTTTCAACTTTCTACACCACAGAAACGTACATGTCACCCAAAAATGAATATACAGTAATGAATGAATGAACAAAGGGATACACCACAAATTTGTGTGTTGGCTTCTAGAAACCTGTAGTCAGGCTGGGAAGAGTGATCTTGGCCGTGGTGCACCGCGGATTTCCCTGGTCTCCAGGCCGATATGACCTGATGCGGATTCCTGAGCACATCCGGACAGCCGGCCGCGGCGCTCTGCGGGGGAGCCTGGGAGCTGCTGGGACCCCAGCACGGCACAGGGGTCCCATCACGGCTGACCCTCGATCAAGGCTGCACAGAGGTGGGGGGAGGAGGAGGAAGGCGGGGCCTCCATGACTAAAAGGACACGCCCTTCCCTTCTGTTGCCTCAGTTTCCCTCACAGGCTCGTAAGGCACCATAAACACAGGTATTCTCCAAAATTCCATTCTCCTCCTCTTCCTCCCTGTCCTCTTACTTCCTCGCAGAAATCCCTCCCACTGCCACACGTGCAACTTCCACCACGACGCCACGATTAGCAAGGCAAGTTCTCACGCCAGACTGCTCCACCACTTTTGCTGTGTAACCACCGGCAGGTCATTTAAAACCCTGCCTCAGTTTCCTCAGCCTGCAAATAGGGGTAATAATAGGACCTCTTTATATGGAGTTTTGTGAAGATAAATGAATTGATATGTGCACAGTGCTAAGAATAGTGCCTGTGTGATTAGCCATTTGTAAAATGATTGCTATCGTTACTTCTGAAGGCAGATGACCCTCAAATCCTTACCTGTGCTCATCGATCCCACTCACACCTCAAAGTCCAGAACGTCAGTCTGCACGCATTGTATCTGCACGTCTCAGACCTGCTCTTTTACAAATGTCTCAATTCTGTTGTAACACCCCATTCACCCATGCACCGAGCAGACTCAAATGCCATGCCTGGCCCCTCCCGCTCCTCCCCCTCCGTCTGCAGTCCAGGACACTAGGAGCTTTCCCTCAGCTCTGCCCCTTGGCCCAGACCCTGCCTTCACGTCCCTTGCTGGGTGACACCCCTGCCATGGGTGTCTGTAAGTTATGACCTCGTCCTGCCCCCACGGCCTCCCAAAGCAAATCTGACCTCTGCATCCCTGATGAGTCCCGCTCACCAGGAGGTGGCAGCTGCACGATCCAGGCTGTGTTGCACCTCGGGCTGGGCAAGTGGGGGAAACACAGCTGCAGAGCCTCAAAGCTCTCGGCATTTCTTAAGCTGAGTGGTGTGCGCACAGGTGTTTCTTTTACTCGTTTTCATTAAGTTATATGTATACACATATATACTCTTTTATATGCAAGCTTTATTTAATTCAAAAATAAAACCAAAATCCCTGACAGGGTGCTATGCCTGAAGGAGGAGCCTGAACATGCTTCCTAAGCTCTTCACGGCCCTCCACCTCTGGGCCCTCCCTGCTTCTGTCCTACGCTGAAGGAAACCCACCCTCTTGCGTCCTCCAAAGACTCTATGCTAAGGGATTCTTATGTCTTTACACGGTAAAGGGAAGGTGAGTGTGGGACGGGAGTGAGAGGCAGGATGGCACAATCCTTGTGATCAGTGTACCGTTTCCTGCCCTGGCCCTAGCAGGAGCTCTGATGTGGCCTGCCCTGATGTCACCTGCTCTGGGCACACTTCTCTGCTCCCTGATTCCTCCCTCACATCAAGGTGCTGTAGAAATCAGCAGTTCTTTACATTCCATGAAAATAAGCTGCTCCTACCCCGGCCCCCCCAAAACAATGGTGAGCAATGTGGTTTTTCCAGAGGAGGGCGGGCAGGGGCGGAAACAACTGGAAACCGCGCTCCCGCGGGAAGCGACTTAAAAAAAAATCTGTGTTACTGTCTAGGGGATGGACACGTTTGAAGCTCTGACTCAGGGGGTTAGGGGGGCAAGGGCAATATACGTAACCTAAACTTTTGTACCCCCACAATATGCTGAAGTAAGAATAAAAGAAAAACATTAAAAAAAAAAATCTGTGTTTTCCAAACCCCTCCTCACCTCAGCTGCACTTCTCCTGGGACAGCACCCAGGGTAGTGTCTCCTCCCCCACTGCGTGCGTGTGTGTGTGTGTGCGTGTGTGCGTGTGTGTGTACATGTTATGTGTGTGCTGTACATGTGTGAGTGTGAGCACGTGTGTGTCCTCCACCCCAAGTAGCAAAGCAAATTCTTCTCTTCGCTGGTTCCTGTTACCGTAGCCCCCCCAGGAGTCTCAAGTCCCGAGGACCTTACTGCGCTGACTCTCACTAACACCATGATCTCTGGCAAGGAATTCTGGTTATTATGGTAACAGTTTTCTTCATTTTGTTAGGATAGTTTGTCTCCTTCTCACACTTTTTGGATAGTTACAACTTCTGCTCCTGCGGTATCAGCATAATGTTGCGATGTTGTGGGTATGTGGTCACAGGACTGACGCACACTCACATGAGCTACCCTGGTGAGATCTCCCCGGGCTCTGAGATTTTCTGTATGTTGCCAGCCCTATCTAGACTCCCTCCCTCTTCATAACCTGGTTAGTTCCCATTCATTCTACCATCTTCCCTCCTTTTGCTGTGAGCCTTCTCCAGAGCTCCTCTAGAGAAAATTCTCCTCCTCTCTGGACCACCACATACTGTTGCCCACTTTGTCCACTGCACAACTTCAGTGGGTGTCATTCCTATAACCACTCACATTGGAATCTATGTGAATAGCACCCTCTGGGGTGGGCAGAACACAACCTGTCTGGCTAAATGCTCTTTCTCCTGTTCTTCCTCAGCAAACCACGCTCCAATTTTTGTGCAATTTCTTCTTTTCTATCTGTGTTTCCCCTACTGAATTTTGTGCTTGGTAGGAGCAGGGAGCATGTATTTGGTGGGTCTACACCAATACCTAGCACAGTTCCGGGCACAAGTGGCTCTCTGTAAATGTGGCGTAAATGAGTGAACTGATTAATTTTAAGGGATCATTAATATTCCATTTGCTCTTAAACCATACTGCTAACTTAATGCAGATTTGAGAGTAACTGTTCTGCATATTTTAATTAAGAGAGAGAGAGTGAGAAAGAAGGGGAGAGAATGAGAGGGGAGAGAGGGAGACTTCAAATTAAAACCCAGAAAAAGGATGTGCGTCATAAAACCTGGTAGACCTTAAAAGGAATGTCCCCTAACCACGGGGCATGACTCCGATGCAATGCTGTGTGCCTGCGGCTCAGCCACCTGCGTGAATAGAAGCACCAGTGTTCAAGGGAAAACGGGCAGATAAACAAACTGCCAAAAAGGAGACTGCGTGTGCTTTGGGGGCAATGTTGGCGTTGCTGCTCTTTACCCTGGAAAAGGTCAAAGAAATCTCTCCGTGGAGGCGGTTATAACAAGAACGTGCTGCCCTTTACTTGCAAAGACGAAGCTGCCGAGAGCAGCAGCACCCAGGGCCCAGGGCTGCAGGTGATGGATTGAACCTCCCCCCACCCATCGGCCAGCACAGGTGGCCCTGTTAGGAGACAGCAAATGGCCCGGCTGAGAGAAGTGTTTAGTGAACAATATTACACTGAAATATTAGGCCTCCTACTTTCAATATACTTCAGTTTAACCAGATGAAGACAAATCGAGGCTCACTCATTTGTTCCAAATTGCAATTTCTCACACGTGGCAGCAGAAGGCGGAAGACTCCCTGGAAGACCGCAGCCAGCACACAGTAAATAGCTCGTGCCCCAGCCTGCACTTTGCAGTCATTCTCCTTGTTCTGTACATGCTGTTTTGTTCTCATTATTTCTGGAAACAAGATGATTGTCTCCTGGCTCCGTAAGTCCCCGGAATTCTGGCAGGGTGCTTGTGGGGAGGGCTGGAGGGAACGGGGACGCTGTCCCAGAGCCCCTCACGCCCCCGGGGGTCTCCACCTCCCAGAGTACAGCTCAGCTTTTCCAAGCCCACCCCCAGGAAGCTCAGGCACCAATAACTCCAGAGAACCCGTTTCCATCTTAGAGGGAGAGGGGAGGAAGGACAGCTTTCACATGTTTACGGTAGGCAAAGATATGGAGCCCTACAGAGGTGGATGACAAGAATTCTATTAGGGGGAGAATAAACAGGGCCCTGAAATACCTATTTCTAGAAAGTCTTGCTAATAAGCCAAAAGCCAGAGTTTTAAGATCACTCATGTAAATACCTCCCAGGATGTCGTCCCTGATTAAGGATGTGTGAGGGTTATTGAGTTTTGAATTAGATGCACTTTAATAAAACAGTAGAATGTTCTTATCTGATTGCACCTGTATCGATTGTGTTAAAGAGGTCTACCCTTGGATTCAGGTCAACGATTTTACATAAACTTACTAGGGACTCAGACTGGATGTTGGTTTTCAGATTTTTGTAGGCCATCCGATTTGTTAGATTTCAGTACTCTAAGGAATTTAAAAGCACGCTTCTTATTAATGAATAAAATTAATTTTTTTGTCTGTGTTATGTTTGGCTTAATCTCCCTGGCCACATAATTAATTGAGTTATTTTTAAAAAGCTGCATTAATAACAGAATTCACTTCAATTGTTTTTAACTTTTAAGAAATCTTTCATACAAATGTAAAATACACAGTTAAATATCATCACATAAGTAAGCTAGCCACATAACTGTCAAAATAAAATGGAATGCACAATTCATAATAAATATGTACAATATATGTTCAATTGATACTACATTTAACAGTATACTTCAAAATACTAGTTTTATTGCTTCTGATGACATCTAGAAACTCAATATACACAAGCAAACTCATGGACAACCTCCTGTGCCCTCCTACCTATTAGTACCATAAACCTCACTTTTGCAGGGAAAGGCACTGATTGCGCTGAAGTTGCAAAGTTTTCTATTGTCACATATATGTCATAGTACACACTGTCATATATTATAAAGACATTAGCAAGCAATGGCATCATTGTAGTTTTTCCTAAATTATAGATATGCCCATTGAACAAGATTTTCAGATTTTGCAAATAAAGCAAAACCAATGCCTCAAAACTAGAATTCATTAATTCTTTCATTCTACAAAATTTTTCTGGCCCTTCTATACTCTGGCACTATTCTAGGAATTGGTGATAAGATGGTGACGAGACAGCCCTAGCTTCGTGAAGCTTCAGGCCTGGTGCACAGTAACGAGTAACATGAAGGCATGACTGGAATTCAGATGGGAGGGAGGACATGCACATGGCGGGTTAGGGAGGAATGAAGAGAGGTTGGGCATTACTAGGTGGTCATGCAAAGAGAGACTAGAGCAGGTGGGAGATCGGCAGGAATATGACTAAAGAGAGGGAGTAAATGAGGGGGGAGCGTTCTAGGTAGAAAAATCAGCAAGTGCAAAGATCGGATGAGGACATGAGCTCACAAAGTCTGAGAAACGATGTGGCTAGAAAGGAGTACCGTAGAGGGGACAACCGTGAAGAGGAAATAGAGGCCTATTTGGGGGACAGATAGTGAAGAACCATGAAGAGCATAGGAAGGACCTTTGATTTTATTTTAAATGTGGTGGGAAGCTACTTAATAATTTAAATAGCAGAGTAACATGTTCTGGTTTACAATTCAGACTATACAGCACTGGCTGCCATGTGGAAGAGGGGTTGGTGAGAGGAGTCAACAGAAGCAGCGAGGCCAAGGCAAAGCAGCACCAATTACCTGCCCAAATCTCTGCTCCTCCTATTCCTTAATAAGGAGACTCAGTGTTTTCTTCTGGCCAGTGTTGTAGCTACCTAAAACGCTATTTCCTTGCCCTTATTCAGGGAGGAGTAGCAGGTGGGCTGTAATCAGAAGTGGGGGGAGGAGACTTTCCAAAGAGGTGAGGGAATTAAAGGATGGGGCAGGGTATTTGCTGATCCTTTTTCTGGACTTGAAAGACACCGGGAGTGATGGTCAGTGCATTGGTAGAGAGAGAGAGTGATGTGGGTGCTAAACTCTGGCATTGCCTGGGAGAAGGGTAGATGACATCAACAAGGAGACATAGCCTGTGGAGTCATCTGAGGGCGTGTGCTTCAGAGGTGCTGGTGGGCCTCGCTGTTTGTTTTTGCTTGTGTACTGTATGGGAGAGAGGCAGACAATGTTCTGGAAAGAGCAAGGGGGACACCACGCCCCCTCCAGTTCCTGGAACGCAGCAGGTAGGAAGAGCCATCACTGGAGAGCCTGGCAAGGAAAACGGTGTCTTCGGGAGGTGCCCGGTCTGTGTAAGAGCAAACCAAGCTTGGCACTGAGTAGTAAAGAGGAAGAAAAGCAAACTGAGAATGCATATGGGGTGATTGATCTGGGGTGTCCACCAGACTGGGGGAAGGGCACCCCGATAGCTGCTAAGCATTAATTATCCTCCTGCTTCAGGGGGCACCGAGCCCGGCCCTCTGCTAAAAGGGAAACCCTGGAAGTTGAGCACTTGGTTACAGGACGGGGCTGCCCCAGCTGTGCCTGTGAGGTGTTTCCGAAGGAGACTGGCACGAGAGTCGGTGGACTGAGTGGGAAGACCCCCCTTAGTGTGGGTGGGCACCACTTAATCCACTGGAGCAAAAAGGCACAGAAAGGGAAAATGCTTGCTCTCTTCTGGAGCCAGGATGCCCTTTGTCCCCTGCCCTGAACAGCAGAACTCTAGGTTCTCCGGCTTCTGAACGTGGGACTTGCACCAGAGGACCCCCAGGTTCTCAGCCCTCCAGCCTGGGACCGAGACTACACCCTTGGCATCCCTGGGTCTCCAGCTCGCAGACAGCTCATCACGGGACTGCTCAGCTCCATGTTTGCGTGAGCCCATTCCTAGGAGTCCCCTCTCATGTCTCTCTCCATGTATCCTAGCAGTTCTGTGTCTCTGCAGAACCAAGACTAAAACCCTCTCACAGGCGCACATGCACACACACACACACACACATGCATAAACACACGTAAACACATACAACATCCATACATGATGCACACACTCACATGCATACACACACATGCTTCCCTTTCCTGATTTACATTCATAGTTTGACCCTCAGCATGTTCCCCCTCTGTGCTGTCTTGGGCCCCTGCATGCTGTTGCTATTCAGTGTTACAAGGTTGTTGTAATCTGTGTTCTTGTCCTCTTAGGAGCTGGCTTTTATCTCTGTGTCCCCAACACTCAGTAAACAGTGGGTGCTTGGGAAATACTTATTACATTTTTTTAAAAAGAATGAATAAATGAATGCCCTGAGACAGCATTTTGTTTTCACGGGCCAGATATAACCTGAAAGTGGGGCGTTTTCTCTCACTCCAAGAAGGGCCAGCTATGTCTGCCTTCTTCTTGTCCACACAAGCCAAGCCACCTGGGAGAGGCCATGGAAGTGGCCGCAGTGGGGTCCAGGGTTCCGACAGACATCGCTGGGCTGTGCCTGGCCAACTCAGGACTGATCGCGGCGGTACCCACCTGCCACCCGCCTTATAAATAGGCCCTGACGCAGCGCGAGACACTCATAGACATTTGTTGGAATGTTAAGTAGTTTGTGGCCTCCACACTATGTCTGCCTCGAAGAATTAAAGGCTGGAAAATAAGTATATTTCAACAAATCCACTCAATCATGGGTTTCAAGTATGTTCTTGAATAGGTTCTTCAAAACCAAACAAAAGAGCACCTCATCGTGTCATTCGAGCTGAAGAGCACAGAAATAGCATCACTGATCAAAGCCCTGTTCGTACGCAATTGCCTCTCAGAAATGCATTTCTCTCTAATCACTGTCACCTTACACTGTACCTACACAAACACGAGCGTTCTGTGAGCTGAAAGCAAACAAAGGCCACACGTGTGGAGCCAAACAATCCTTCGGTGGGAGGCGAACAGCCAGGGATCCCGGTCTCTGCGGGTTATAACTCGATAGATTGCCAAGGGGCACTTTTGTTCCAACATCAATATCCCTCAAATCCAGAAACGAAGTAAAAAGTTTAGGAGACAATTTAAGTAAGTCAATAAGGATTAAGAAAAAATAATTACATGTGAACCAGACGAGAGAGGGAGTTTCATTTCATACTTCTTCCATTGCTTTTCTAAGGAAACCGCAGAGAGCCTGACTGCCTGTGTGTAGGCTCACGTCACGCTCCGAAACCACATCCAGATGGCAACAAAAATCCCACAGCCATGAACCTGCCGATGGAAGCCAGTTGCACGGGCTGCTGCGATTCCTGTGCCAACTGCACGTTTGGGAACTAACGTGGGAAGAGTGTGCAGAGCAGCTAAGACTCGGCGCTGCCTTAACACTGACAGGTGGGGGGCCTGGGCGCGGCTCCAGCCCAAGATCACCTTCCTGGCTTGTCCTGCCTCCGCTGGGGACCCCAGGCCAGCAGCACGTCTCAGTGGGAGAGCAGGACGACATGTTTCCAAGATCCAGTAATAATGTGAGCACACAGACGTGTTTATAGGGAAGTAGGCAGAGAAGGAAGAGAGACTCATTTGTCTGAGGAAGGCTGGCGTCCTTCAGTGGTGAATAGTCGCTGTTGGCTGTGAATAGTCGCTGTTGACAGTCAGGCTGAGGAAATACGAGATCCTTCCTGCATCTAAATTTGGGGTCCTGAGATCTGGGGAACCACTACTCGTCCCTGCCAGAATTTTTATTGCTCCATGGTGAAAGGAGAAAAACAATGACAAGGTGAAGAGTTTTCTGTAAAGCTAAAGATAGGCATAAGTGTTGTCTTATTTTTCCAAAATTAACTTTCTCCCCTTTTTTGTGTGTTAAATGTTTTTTGTCTCATGTAATTTTAATGCTTTGTATGAGGTGATAGTTGTATCTATAGCTGGTTTCATTTATAATGTCCTTGTTGGCAAAATGGAAGACAGGCAACCCTGCCAGGCCTCCCCTTTCTTTGGGGGGTGTTGCTGGTTTGGGAACAGAAAAGTCCAGCGCCGCTCCCCTAGAGGGGCAGAAAACAGCTGGTCCACTGGGCAGTCTTTACTCTCTTTCATTAAAAACTTTTGGCAGAAATTATTGCAGCATCCGAACAAAACACAAGAGCCCGGAGGGCAGCTCTGACAGCCCCGCTGTGCTGTGTGAGCCTGCGACCGCACCCTCCCCTCCACTGCCCACCTTGGAGACATTTCACCAGCTACCGGAATGCAAGCGCCTCTCCAATGTACCACAGGGCATCCCACAGTTTTACCATCAGCATAGGGCACCAGCGTCCCTAATTAGAATTAAAATCTAAAGGTTTTAGCCCTTTATCCTTCCCAGAATGGAAGTTACCCCAGTTCCAAGATACAGTTCCAAGAACAGAACACAGGAGGTCATTCTGCTTGTTACTCATAAAAGCAGGCCAGTGTGAGTGACTCAAGATTAGTGTCATTTCAGAAAATTGTCTCCTAAAGACTGCCTTTCTCTGGGAGTCACTTTTCAGGCATCCTTTCTCTTCGGTCTCTTAGAACATCCTGCCCTTCATCCACCAATGCTCTTTTTTTTTTTTTTTCCTTTTTGTTTTATTTTTTAACCCTCCCAACCCAGGGCACCTTCTTCCTCCAACGAGAATCATTTACTGCAGAGAAACTTACAGAGAGGCCACATGACGGGAGGGAGAGTTGACCTGGGATTTAGGAGACCAGGATTCTAGTCCTAACCACAAATTCTTTGATCTTAGCTTTCTGGAGTCTTTAATTTCCGTTGAGCCTCATGATCTCTAATATCTCTTCCTGCTCGAAGCATCTGATCTAGGACAGATCAAAGGTAAATGTGTTTTCTTTAACCGTAAGCTTAGGAATTCTCCCAGAACCCAGCCCGTGAGCTCATCTGCTCCTCTTGGCTTGGACTGGTGTGTGTCTGGTTGCAATTCTAGTCTGTTTTCATTCATTTGTTCATTCATTCGATCGTTTTTTATTCATCAAATATTTCCTGCATAATTTCCTATCTTCTAACATGTATGAATCAAAAAGCAGTTGCTGCTTTCTTGTGCACACGAGGCTGGCTTTCTTTTCTACTCTGTTTGTTTTCATTTACCTTCTCTAAGAACGTTTTTCCCACCTTTGTGTTTCGTTCGGACTTGTATTGCAAAATTTTTAATGCTGTGCTATTTTTAATGACTTATACATCTTCTTCTCTCCCTATGATGTAAGTTTCTTGAAGACGGTGACTTGATCTTAGTAATTTCAAATGTCTAGTGCAGTGTGGCAGAGTAAGTGGTCCACGTCAGCAACAGCAACAATTCCTTATACAGAGCTTTCTACAGTCCACGCACTATCCTAGCCAATTTACATATAATAAGTCGTTTGAACTTGGCAACTACCCTATCACTTATTTACTGTTATTACCCCCAGAATACAAATAAGAAACTGAGGCTCAGAGAGGTAAAGCGATTTGCCCAGTTTCACACAGATGATCAGTGACAGAGCCAGCATTCAAGCTCAGTAGGCTGGTTTCAAATTCCATCCAATTAATATTATACTGTATGGTCTCACTATTTCCTGAATAAATTAATAAATTCATGATACCCATTGGTCTCACAGGAATGAGGGGATGATATAATATACAATAATTATATCCCATGCATAATATGCCCAAAGAGCAGAAATTCTATAATGATCTCCAGATTCTGAAATCCTATTTTGTGCATAATTTTAATAGCTTATATCTCTATTTGTTATATAATATCTTATATTACATTAATTGCATAACTCTTTGGGAACATTCCATGATAAACTGCTCCACTGAACTGAACATATTTCTCATCTCCCGAGTCCTGCTCTAATTCTCCTTCCAAATCAGTCTGCTAAGTTTAACTTGTAAATACGTTTACTTGAATAGTTCAGGTTTTAGTCAGAGCAAAAAATTGCAATTAGGGTTGAAAATTCATCATTTTGGAAATGAGAAATAAATCTCAAGGTGTAGTCTTGATTGAAAATATTTCAATGAATAAATGGATAAATAAAAAATGTGCTTTCAACCTTTATTATTCACTGAATATTGACTAAATAAATGCTGAACTGTGGGCTGTTCACAGATTAATTTGCCAGTTCAGTGTGCAAACTCCTTTGAGATTTCCTCAAGCTGGACTCAGTCCTCGGTTAATTTCATTACAGCTTGAAGAGACTAGATAAAAAGGAAGATGAATGATATTTGAAATTAGTATTTCCCCCTCCAGGGCTAATCTACAAAATCAGATATTATCAATTTCTTATCCCGTTCCCAAATCAAATAAATTCAGAGACTCTACCCTGGCTGAGTTTGAAATAGAAATCCCCCATGACCTGAGACTCACAGCTGTGGTTCACTTGCTCCTTCCTCAACTTAGAAGCAGACTCATTAATTTGGACTTAGATTTCAGCCTTGGCTCCAATTGAAGGGGAGGCGTGGAGGGAGAGCTTGGCAACTTCCTGAAGACCTTGAGGAGTTGGACCTAAATACATCAGCGCTTCTTTTTATAAGATACAATAGGAACTTGTGAAGATTCCTTTTTTAATGGTCATTTAACTTGCCTCTCTTTAAAGACGGTCTTTGCTAATGTAACCCTCTTAGCATCTTAAATATCGTGCAGGCTGTTACAAAGACGCCATTCAGGGCTTTGCCGAGCAGAGCACTGTGATATCACAAACACAGGAACTGGGAAGCTTCAGCATGTTCCCAAGGAAGGACTCCACCGCTACAGATAGTTGGCAGAGGGCAGCCGCGGCTTGGAGAATAGAAGATGGCATGAATGCGTTTGAAACAAAGGGCCCAGTGAAGCTGGACCTGTCTTCCACTGAGGAGAGAAAGCTACAGTCAATAAAACCACCTACTTCTCTTCTCTTTCATTCTTTCTTTCTCTAATCTTCCTGTCAGCATTTCTGAATAAGCCAGAGGGTTGTACATTGTAGACATTCTGTAAAACACAGAAATGCGACTTTCCTGGGGAATGTGGAATGTACCTTGGAGGGTTATCCACCATATTTGCCACTTTTATTGACAAAGTAACCTAGGATACAAATATGCATTTTATCTAATGAAAACCCAAGTTTAACTTTTAGATGATGTATCCTTGAGAGCCCAACTGTTCTATTAGTCAATGACGGTAATGTTACAATAATGTTTTATTGGATTCCCTACTCCTTTCCCTCCCCAAACAAAAAAGTTAGGAAGCCTGAATGAGAAGTCATGATCAAAAAATCAAGAATTAAAAAAAATCGTTTATTTCATGCATATTATCAGGAAATGGACCCGGAAGTCCTCAATGGTCAATAACCACTATTGAGACCATCTGCCAAGATAATAAAACAAAATCTGCCTCCCCATGATCTAAAACCAAGACATTTGGAGCCTTAATACCCCTTGATAGTACATTATTGTTACTATACATTACATATCGTTCCCAAATAATACAGTTGTTATATAGGACTATTATAGTAACTAAAACTGAGGCTATTCAACTGTGCTTGTTCCATACTGAAGGCTCACTAGCATCTTTCTCCCAAGATAAATGGAAATTGCAGAAACCTGTTTTCTCTACTGGTGGTACTCAACAAAGTTCATTTCTTTTGAGAGTCCAATTTAATGACAGTCATCAAAAAGCAGTGGGCATTTTTGGATTTCAGAGTATTTGACTTAGGAACAATATTAATAAAGCCCAGAGAACTGGCATTAAAATTCTCACATTTCCATTTGTTCATTTAAAACAAAGTTCCAGACAAGCCAAGTGGAGACTTTCTCCTCACTCAACTAACACCGCCCGCATGCCTTTCTAAGCATGTGCTTAGTTTGCAGCTTTTGTAAAATTCTTCCCTGAGGCTGTTTCAAAGCTGGAGGTCCCCTACAAAGATGTCTGCAGCTTCCTCTGAAGACCATCTACTGAATTTAATTGGCGCTTCGGCTCACTGTGATCCCTCCTAGAGATGATTGAGCATTTGTTCTGTCCCATCAAGTCCCGAAGCTTCTGGCTGAGATGGTTTTCAGTTATTCTGACCTCTGCAAGGTACTCTCGCCACCTCCATTCAAATGTCCCTCACCTGTGGAGTGCTGACTCTCCACAGCACAGCAATGTGACAAAAGATGCAGCGGGAAGAGTCCTGTTCCCCTCCACTTACTCTCTCTGTGACCTCAGGAAAGAGCGTTAATCTCTCTGATTCTCAGCTTCTCATCTTCAGACGCATGTAACAGAACCCAGTACCCACACATGTCACAGGACCATGGTGAGGCTTGAAGGAGTCCACGCTTGTTAATCACTTAACTGAACACCTTGCAAAGAACACTTGTTAGAGTAGCTGTGAATTGGAGACTCACAAGACTTGGGAAAAAAAAAAAAACCTGGGAAAGGCAATAAGAAAAGGAAAAATGCTGAGTGAGCTGAAAGATGAAAATGCACAGTTACGGAAAGGTTTGTCATAGACTAGCCACTCTGCTCTGCAAAACGCTATGGAGAAAGTGCCTCTCCCTCGTTATCGTTGCATTCATGTTCCAGGACGGTGCCTTAGATCCATTTGGATCAAGGTGTAGTGTAAATAAATAATGGAATGCTAAATGGTGAGCATATGCATTTACGCTCTGGGAAGAAGGGCCACTTGTAGGTCTGCACCCACTGCTGGCTGTGCTTCGCAGCATTTTCACAGTCATGAAAAAAACAAGCAGCCTTAACCAGAGGTGATGAACCAGAGGTGATGAATGCAGGTCTGAGGATTACACAAAAGGCACTGCAGGGATCAGGTCCTGACATCTGAACACTTACAATTCAAGGACAGCAGTGGTGGAGACAGACAGCCAATGATAGGCATGTAGCATTGAGCCAAAAGAAGGCTGGCCAGGAATGTACGAGGTGGGAAAATTCAATGTCAATGTATTTTAAGGGAGGGTGAGTTTATAACTGAATGTATAACCAAAGGCTTAGATGGTCAGACTGCGTAAAAATTGGAAGAAGAGGATATTCTAGCATTTTCTGTAAGCCCAAGAGGACTCTGCAAACTAAGTACAATTCTCAATATTGAGAGTGTCAGAGAAAGGATAAGATATGGGTTGGGGATAGAACAATTCTCCATCACTCTTGAGGAACTGCAAAGGCTCCTGCTGTCGAAGGGACCAAGAATGAGATTGGGAGGTGACGGGCTGCAGGGGTGCTCACCAACACTTCCCTCTCCACTACACTAGAGCCCAGGCTGGACCCATTTAAAGAACTCTACAGAAAACAAACGAGCAGGAAATAAAAACTGTTGCTGGGACTTTAAGCACAATTGATGATGCCATCACCCTTAGACCTGAACTTTCCATTAAAACTCTCTGATTCGGGAATCATATGCAATAGTGGGCTATTCGGGGCTGGTTTTAGAAGGTCACAGTGAGCAGCAAGTTTTGGACACTCCCCAGATGCTGCAGATGTTCTGGAGCATCTCTGCATCCCCAGAAGCCCCATGTCAGGAGACCCCACTGATGGTTGTACAGACCTCCCAGGGCCCATCCCCACTCTGGAGTATCCTGTCCCCAGCCCAGGGAGGTGGCAGGAGCAGAGGAGGGCGTGGCAGCTGCTGGGAGTTTCTGCACTTTAGGCAGCAGCAGAGTGTTCACTACCTTCCTGGGTCCCATGAGCCAGGGGCAGCCCTCAGCCACCTCAGGCTGGAGAAGCTGGTCAGGACTCAGCCTTGTTCCATGACAGTGACAGGGACACAGGCACCCATCAGACATGGAGGCACCATGACAGCAAGTTCCTTGGCTGGCCCTTGGCTTAAGAGAAGTAATATGTCAATTCACTCATTCTCTGATGAGCTGATGTTTAACTGAGATTTTGAAGCCAATATGAAGGGATAATTTAGCTAGGAATGTCTAATGATCCAATTAAAGGACTTCCATATGACAGTGAAAAATATCTGGTTTAGGATAAATGGATGATCACTGACCATACACATCTAACATCACCACTTATTAGCTGAAGACAGGAGTTTTAAACTTCTAAAATTCAATTGCATAATCTGGCAATAAAGTGAGGACTAAAACATGTTTATTATACTAACATATGACAGTTCCGGGTTAACTATTTATAGTAGGAACTGGGAATACCTTGATAAATGACAACCCTTTTCCTCTTGAAGACAGAGCAGCCAGCAGCCAATTCCATGGGATAAATACTTTCAGAGATGCAAGCAAGGAGCTGGGAGGCCACAAGAGAGGAGAACTGAACAGCTGGGGAAATCAAAACAGGGTGACATAAGGCAGTGGTCCCCAGCCTTTTTGGCACCAGGGACCAGTTTTATGGAAGACAATTTTCCCATGGAAGGTGGTAGAGGAGTGAGGATGGTTTCAGGCTGATTCAAGTGTATTATATTTATTGTGCACTTTATTTCTATTATCGTTACATTGTCACTCGCCACTCACTGGTAGAGTTTTGATACAAATCTGCAAGCAATTGATTTATTATGGTCTCTGTGCAGTCAAACCTCTCTGCTGATGACAATCTGTATTTGCAGCCGCTCCCCAGCGCTAGCATCACCGCCTCAGCTCCACCTCAGATCATCAGGCATTAGATTCTCATAAGGAGCCGCAATCTAGATTCCTCGAATGCGCAGTTTACAGTAGGGTTCGTGCTCCTATGAGAATCTAATTCCACTGCTGATCTGATGGGAAGCGGAGCTCAGGTGGTGATGTGAGCGATGGGGAGCGGCTGTAAATGCAAATGAAGCTTCATTCAATGGCTCTCTGGCCCCTCACCTCCTGCTGTGCAGCCCAGTTACTAACAGGCCACAGACTGGTACTGGTCCACAGTGCAGGGATTGGGAACCACAGACATAAGGGACTTCTGAGCTACACTGGAGAGGATGTCTGTGAGCTTGCCCAGTGATGGAAATCACCTGAAATACCCAAGGCTAGGACAGACGAGATGGTTTTCACGTGGCTGTCTTTCAACTCCAATTGCTACGGCATCATGATATTGGCACCATCTTAGTTACTCGTCATATATTTTGGGAACTTAGTTTCCTACAACAGGTTTTTGGTTTTGGTTTTGTGTTTTTGCAGCCTCTTCTCTGGGCCCAGCCTCAGGTGTCCCATGAAGGGGACTCTCCCTGTCCTTCCTCCCCGGGGGCCGCCCCAGGCCCAGCCCCTAGGCTCCCTCTTCTCCTCCCAGCCCAATGCATTTGCATTTGAATTTTTGTTCAGGCCACACTTTGGGTTCCCAGCTCTCCTTCCATTTGTGGGTACCACACATTGGGGGGCACCTTGACACCCCCTCAGCCCTGGGCCACAAATTCCCCTCAAGGGCCAAGCCCTGACTTCACGGACTCCAGCTCTCACTCCTTAAAAGGAGGCCCAGACCTGGAATATTAATACACAGTGCTGACTACGAGTAGAAAAGGAAGACAGTTAGCATCCTAAGCTCTTCCCTGGGCCTCCCGGGGTCTCCTCTGTGTGATTCCACAGGAATCGACACATGGTTCTGAGGACACTCCACAGCCCGCAGCCCAGGTGCTCTCCTGGGCCCTTTTACATGAGGATTCTTATCACTACCACCATCGTCCTCATGCTAAACACTTACCGCTGCCTGTTGTTTGGATGCCATGTAAGCACATTGCATACACTATTGTATTTCATTTTAACTATGGTCTAACCAGTAGCACTATTACTCCAATTTACAGAACAGGAAGCAGAGGCTCAGAGAGTGGCAAGCCCACCTACTCATCCCTCGGGCAAGGGTGGGCTCTAAGGAAGAAGGACTTTTCCTTCTGGCCACAGCTCAACTCCCAGCCCCAACCGTTGTCGCCAAGACCCTGTCCCATTAGTTCCATGTGCTCTCTCTTCAGTCTTTCTCTCTACACCATGTCCTCTCTGCCCACAAATCAGCTTAATTCTCCTGGGGGAAAATTCTCTGGATCCTACTCCTCCCTTTTCTTTTTTCTGTCAAGGCCAAACTTCTTTGAAAACTAATCAGAAACTCCTGTCCCTACTTTCTGATCACCTGTCTGCTTCCTCCTCCACACTTTGCTGAAATGACTGTCTCAGAAATCGCTACAGGCTGGTAAGCCCCAAAGGCTAACTGTGTCTGGGAGGCTCTCTCTCCTGCCCCTCTGCAGCGGAGGCTGCTGCTGCCCCGCCCTGCACACCCCTGCTGCCTCTCCCTCCAAATCAGTTTCCAGGTTCTTTCAAGTTTACTTTCATCATTTTTCTTGCATTTAGCTCTAGATGTCCATCCCACAATTCCGCTGTCTTTATTATAGGCTCTCATTTTTCACAAAGATTATACCAACAATTTTTCACTTGTGTCTCTACAATTCCATCCATGTCCTCTGTAAATCCCAACACGGCAGGTAGGTATCCCTTTCCGCTCATGCCTCCATAGCCTGCCTTTTCCTTCCTGATGCCCACCCACCCCATCTGCATGAAGCTCCCAATCCTAACCCTGAATTCAGAGCGTCCTCCCTTCCTCTGCTCCCAGCCCCAGAGCTCGGCCGGAGAACAGCACAGACAGCCCGGCTGGGCGTCTCCTTGCACGAGGCCCAGCTTTCATGCTTCCTCTGTGGTTTGTACACTGCCATCTACTCCAGCTGCACTCACTAGGATCATGGGGAGACGCCTGAAGTCTCCATCCAGCAATCTCTGTTCAAACATGATAGAATTAGGGGACCCCTCTTGAACCTTAAAAAGAAGCAAATTTAGGTCAAATTAAATGCAGCTTTTACAAACCTGAAAGTATAAGAATTAGAAATGTTGAATTTTTAAAAAAGAGTCAAGGGACATTTGCACAAATTCATGACATAAATTTCTCATGAAGGCATGAGTATGATGAACCCCTAAAATATGTGCTGCCCATTTGCCCTAACCATACCCTTCCCTTCTTCAAGCTCCTCGTTCTGAGTTCTCATAGGGCTGAGAGCCCAGTATCCACAGGCCACTACTTAATTATACATTGTCTCAAGATGTTTGATGTATCACGAATGTTCTTCCTATTAACTCAGCTAGATTAGAAATTCCTTGAGTTCAGGGCCACATTTTTTTCCTCTATTACCTTCAAACCCTGCTATTGTAGCCATCCTAGCATTTTAAAATAAATAACTGTAATTAATCCACAGGAATTTTATATTACTGTCATCTTAGACAACTATATTCTTTTACATTGAAAAATCTCTTGGTACCACTTTCTAGGGCAGAAAATTTGGGTATATAGACTATTGATTTGACCAGCTACAATATTTCTCGTGTGTGTTTTTGGTATGTATGTGTGGAGTTGTATGTTTTAAACTATAATTAATTCTCCTAGAACTGATCCATTTAGAGTGGTATATTAACAGTTCGGGCCAATCCCATATAGACAGATAAATTAATGCTAAAAATTTTCTAAACACAACCAAGAGAAGTCTTTGATAATAATATTTTTAATATTAAAGTTACACAACTATGTGCTACATTAAATTTGAAAATATTATTCACTCTAAAACAGAGCCTCATTCTTTAATAAGAAAAGGTATTCACTTACTTTTTCTATATTACGAATTTTCTGTAGCCTAATCTGTCATTTGCGAGTATTTAGAAGCCCATTCCAGTTGTCATTTCTTGCAAGGATCACAGGAGTTTTATAAGTGCTTTATTGCAACAAGACTTGTAAGAAATACACACGTTATGACATAACTAAGACTTACCAACATTGAGAAAAAGCAAAAAATCTGCAGGAACTCTTGCCCATTTTCTATAAAATGCCTAAATATTCATCTCAAACATAAAAATCCAAGTTCACCAGTTGAGTCTTTATAGTACTTTCACTCTAATGTCCGCGTTACTTTGTGTTGAATTGTAAATGTCCAGCTTCAGAGATTCTGTAAAAATCTTGGATCAAGCACAAACCATTGTCTCCAAATGGAACTACAACTGAGCCTTCTAGTGCAGCGAATCCTGGGCTCCTGCAACTGTACTCAGTTGACAGAAGAAAAACCACAGAAGTTGGGATAAAGTATTGGCACTGCATTGACGGTCCCTGCGGGGAAATGGCCCATTTCCTTCAGAAAGGATTCTTCTCCAGGGATAATTTGAGGTTACTTTGTAGACAGGGAAATCTCTCAAGACAATGATTCAACCCTTCTAGTGGGGAAGTGGCCGCAGAGCAGCACAAGGCAGGCAGCAGAATCTTCACTAACTTGGCTCTTGGTCAGCCAAAGCTGGAAACCACAAACAATCGTTCACTCTGAAATGAACTGCATCATTTTTATATCTCTAAAAAACTCTACATTCCTAAAATTCCAAAAGCTTAAAAAGTATTAAAGGTCTAGACTCTATACCAGCTTCTGTTTTGTTTTTTATTTAGTTTTTTTCCTTTACTTTGAAAGAATAAAAGCTTGAACCTGAAAGGAGAAATATTCAAAGAGACCTAAGTACTTGAAAAATACAGTTAAAGTAGAATCTATTCATACTCGTCTTAGCGGTATTGGCAGTGAAACTATTTTTTTATTCTCATCTTTCTTCTCCTCCGGTCCTTCTCTGCTTTGAACTAAGAACTTTACAGAAGGTTTGATTGATTCAAGGAACCCAAATGCAGAAGAAACTCTCCCAGCAAAGCCGTCTGCTGAGCAGTCAGATCCCCCCAGGCAGCTGCTTGTAGCAAATACAGCATAACACTCCGGGCAAACTGCATGACCTACATGCCAATGACTAGCTGTTCTCCAATCGTCCTGTGTGATGAGGGTTTTAGTCTTGGCAACCATAAATGTGGCTTCTGATTTATTTCATTATGAGACCATTTTCCTTTTTGTCAAATACAAGAAGTTGCATTCTTTTGATAAATTCCTACTCTCCTTCTAGAAAGCTATACCACTCCCCATTGTATGCTAGCCTTTCTTTGCTCTGTGCTGGTACTCAATACAAAATATCTTGAAAGGCACTTAAAGAATTTCTTTGACCTAGTACAAAAATATCTCCACATATATGAAAAAAAAACAAAAACAAAAAACAAAAAGAAAGCAGCCTCCAGTTTCTAAACCCCTCCCCCCACCCCCATGTTCATCTTTAACTAAAATTCAGGCTTAGAACAATATAGCTATAAGCAAAACTAGGCTCCTACTAGGGAAAATGCTATTCTACAGACAGTCACCGGGCTACGCTGTATTACGGATGCCTTCTGTATGTTTCCTTAGATAAAGCAATGATTCACCCAGCAGATGCATACTAAAGTAGCACAAAGGTCAGAAAATGACAAGGAAAACATTTAAAAACACAAACACAGATTGATTATTCCTAAACTTCTCCTTATTCCAGCCCTTCCTATCCTTCTCAACCAAGTAGAGCAAAACAGCTTGAATTTTCTGACGGAAGCAGTTCCGTTTGAAAAGCTTGCCAGCCGGGATGTTTTAAAATGTTGCAGAATGATTAAACACAAATCCTTAAATGGAGAGAGCTGGTTTTTATTAAATATCCTAGAGCAATGCTGTCTGCCCACACTCGTGCCCATGTCTGGCTGCCGGCTGATAAACGTGGTGGCTTTAAGATATTCCTCATTAGCATGCCTGTATATTCTACCTCACACAGTCACCCAAGGGTGATCGCTATCTGTTAATTGAATTCTGTGCCAGCAACTGTGTCTTCGTGTGCTTGCCGTTATAATTGCAAGGATTGTTCCTTATAAATAACGATGATAAAAATATAAAGTTACATATTTATGTATTCTCATGTGTGTGTGTGTGTGTGTGTGTGCATGCACGTATGTATGAGTGTGTATATATAGAGAGACAGAGAGGAGTCACGTAAAGTCACTGTATATTATAGAGAAGACACAATTTAATAAGCCACACCAAACGTTTCTGTGTAGAAACACACATATCCAACCATTTGACAGTTTTCTGCTATTGAGCATGGCTGGCGAATCTACAAAATAGAAGCGGGCATTTTTATTTTTTGCACAATAACCAAAACTGACAGGGTGGGCAGAATGCTCAGTGGACAGTGATGAAGCTGTTCATTTATAAACTTGTCTTTTTCCATAGCTTGTGAGAACAAGCCGCTGTGATCTGGTTAGTCCTCTCTGGGCTTCGGGATGTCTGTGTCCGAACCAGGTGTTGCATGTAATGAGGTTCCAGGGAGGAAGAAAGTGGGCACCGGGTCAGGGTGGCATCTTGTCCGCTGCTGTCAGCACAGGAAGGGCAGCTGGGCTGGGGCCAGAGGACACCTTCCACACAGTCGAGGCTTCCGTGGTGCCAGCCGGACCTCAATGTCCTCTCATAAAGTAAACCATTTGCTCCGGTTTTCTAAGGCTCAGACAATTTCCTGAAGCACGGTGAAAGTTCTAAGTTCTCCGGTAGCTAAGTAATACGTCCACTGGTCTGTTCGGTGAATCACTGGTGAGGAAATAGGTACCAACTCACTAACACAACTAACGCAGAAAAAGTTCCCATGGCTTTCACCAGAGCATACAAAAGACAGTTCTTGGTCCATAGGAGACAGAAACAGTGGTTTAGATATTACAAGGATTCATGATTCAATCTTGACATTTTTAACCAGTGACCCCTAGTCCTGGGTGAAACTTTCCTCTTTAGAATTCCCAAGGACTGTGGTAAGGCATGACATACTTACATGCTAAAATACATCATGAACACAGAGTTTTCATGGGATTGCTGGTATCTCAGAATATTTGCATTAAGATTACAATGCATCTTTACTTCTAAACTGAAAGTGGAGAGGCAAAGTAGAAATAAATGAAAAATAATTAATCACATGAATGGACACAATTTTTTAAGGATCCAATTTGATCTCTAATAGTTTCTAACGTTACAGGAAATGCTGCTCTTATCCCTGGGGTAAGCTCTGGTCTGGAGCAGCCATGACTGCTCAAGCCCTGAGGGACATGGCGGCGTAGACAAAGCCTTGTCTTTCTCACCCCACCAGGCTCTGGCATTCTCCTCCCATGTCGGAGGACCCCTGGGACTTCAAACACACCTGCGACTACACTGAGCTATTTATTCCTCCTAAGGTGAAGTCCCAAGACACAGAAGTACTCATTTACAGTATACAGTCCCTTCTCCATAGCACAAAACAACTGAAAATTCCATTATACTACTACAGATGAGTTTTAGGTATTGGGGGAAAACAGCCTATTTTTTTCAACTCAGTTCAAATAAAAGTTATACTCTACTTTGTGGTACACTAACTTTCAAACTACAGAAAATACCAAAATGAGGAAAACCCTGCTCTCCCTAAAAAGTGAAAAGAAAGAGCTTGTGATCGGGCATGGAAGAGTGTTGAGGGGGGTAGGGGGTGGCACAGACAGAGAAACGGGAAGACAGGCGTGCAAAACCAGTGAGCATCATACAGAAAATAGTAAACTGGAATGGTGTTAAAAGGAGGAAGAGATCAGAACACACCTGGTGTTGAAAGGATGGAACAGAATTTACAGAGAGATGGCATCGAGGATTTACCTTGAAAGGTATTTAGGATCTCAAAACTTGACAAGCAATACAGGCCGGACAATCCAAGCCCATCCAACAGCACAAGGAAAGACAGAGGGAAGCACAAAGCTCGGGGTATTTGGGGTGTGCTAGCCCTTGGGCTGGAAGAAAAGGAGCAAGTGACCCTGTGGACGGAGGGTGAGCTGTGTGGTGCGGGGCCCACACTGACGAGCTGTGAGTGGGCACTAGTGCCATGAGCAATGCAGAGCCCCGGACGGTTGGGCAAGAGACAGCTGTGACAACAGTGTGCTCTAGGAATAGACTATCAAACTGAAGGAGGGAGTGGGGTTGAGACAGGGAAGACAGAATTACAAGCACAGACTGTCGCAATCGAAACAGGGGTATGCCAGTTACCTACGGCTGCGATAATGCTGTGTAACAAACAACCACAGTATTGCAGTAGCGTATAACAAAAACCTGCCTTTGGATCACAGAGCTGTAGGTTAGCTGGGGGTATGCTGACCTAGACTTCCACATGGCTGACGTCCCCTCCTGGGGCCAGTGGGAATACCCTGGAGTGGTCTTCTCCCGGCAAGGGCACAGGCCCAAGTGTGTAAGCTCATTTCAAGTCTCTGTTGAGTCAGACCAGTTACCAGCCCACTGGCTAAACAAGTCATCTGGCCAAGACGAGCACTACAAGAGTGGGATGCCCACCTCTCCCATGGAAGTGGGCAAGAGGGAGTAAATGTCTGAACAAGGACCCGGCCCACCACACAGGGCTCAAGGCAGGAAGGTGTGGTGCTGGGGAGGAAGCACACGTGAGGACTCTTACAGAGATTCAGCCCGGGAAAGGCAACGGTGACTTCACCTACACAGTAGGAGGTGACATAGTAAAAAGTTTCAAACCTGGGCGTTATGGTTACTATGAGGTTCACTATCATACATATTAAGAAGAAATAAAATTGGAGGAGGAAGATTATGGGCTTTGTTTTGGATGTATTGAAGGTAAAGCACCAGAACGTATGTGAGGTGTCCAAGAGGCAGCTGTTTGACCTACAACTCAAGTAAGAGTCATGTCTAGAGAGCTCTGTGAGTCGTCTGCATAGAGGCTGGAGCCAAAGAACCAGTAAGACCCTCGAGAAAGGTAGAAGTCTTAGAAAAACAGAGGTGAGGCCCCGGGGCAAGGTCTCAGACGGTCGCCCCCATCACTCAGACTCCACACACCAGGTCATCTCTGACTGTCTTTCTCCCAAATCTCCACATCCAGTCACCTTCAAAATTCTAAATACACTTTTGCTGGAACGTCCATCACACCTTTCCTCAAATATTCATTTCTGCAGGTAACCTTAGCATTTGATATGATATAAATACATCAGTGCCTCGT
The DNA here is from genome assembly GCF_041146395.1 of Eulemur rufifrons. NCBI lineage: Eukaryota > Metazoa > Chordata > Mammalia > Primates > Lemuridae > Eulemur > Eulemur rufifrons. Next base: position 105,307,302 of record NC_090997.1, on the reverse strand, counting down.
AGGAAGCTTTAAATATGGGTTTCAAATTAGTAGAAAGAGTAACTCTAGAGAGACAGATATAGGAGTTGTCCTTATGGAGTTGAGAGGGTTGAAACTATAGACTTGGTTGGGATTACCAAGAAAATAAATAAGTAATGGAGTAAGAAAATGGGGAACCTGGGGGAGCAACTCCCTACGCTCAGAGGTGTCTAGCACTTGACACATCCACTTTTGATCTCTCAGCAGGCCTAACGCCCACCGGATTGCCCCATGTCCAGGCCTCATCTGATTCTGAGTCAGTGGCTTAGCTTCCCAAAGCTGACATCATTCTGTGGCAGGGCTAAGGATGTCAGTAGATCCAAAACAGAAGTGGGTAATTCTCAAAGAATGAGTGTTACAAACCCTACTTGCCTAAGTACAGGATTGGAAATGATCGGCAAACTAAGAATTGGGCTTGGTTTATCAGGGCTGTTGCTGGCTTTTGCAAACTCAGTTGGGCCAATCCAAATCTCAACCCAGCACTAAGATGTCACAAAACAGAGCACATAGCCCATAAATTCATGACAAGTAACTTCTCTGCACCAAAGATTTCACTGCCTGATGGAAATGGGAGCTGTATCAGCCAGAAGATAAGCAAAGTGTAGGCTGGTTGCCCAAAACTCTGTTACCATAATTAAGGTCCAGTAGAATATGCTAATCATATCTATTCCAAATATGAGCATTATTTTTAACTTTCAAAAGTTAAATATAATTTGATTTATATTTTAATATTTATGCGTTCTTTACGGAACATAAAATATAGCAGTCAACATTGACATATCATCTTAATTCAGTGATTGAATAGAAGTTTCCATGAAAATAAACATCCAAGTATTTCCTAAATATTTACATAATGAGCTATTTAAATGCAAGGGATTCTAATATATATAAACAATTGCAAAGAGCATATTGTGGAATTCTAAAGCAAAAATGCACAAAGTTACTTGTAACATGCAATTCATGATTTAGTAGCTAAAGCATACTTCTAAGTTTTTATGCAGTAAAGAGCTATATACCATACTCATCAGCATAATACATTTTTGTAGCAATTAGAAATCAGTGGAGTTAAAACGTAGTATGACAATGTTGAGAAGTTATTAAGTGTCAATTATAAATTTTTTTCCTTGAATTATATAGTGCATAAGAATCAAAAGAATATACTTTAAAATCATCAAGATCAGTTCTATTACAACACAGTTCAATGAAGCAATTTCACACTTTTTTAGTTAATTCTGACAAATCAGATAATGCATAGTTTTTGTTCAGAAACTTTCAAAATCATATTTCAATTCCCTGTAGCTGTGAAATTTTTAACCAACCAATCAAAACATGTGCTCTCAAAATATTTATTAAAGTCAAATGGCAGAACCAGCTCAGTGGTGCAGCCTAAACTGAATTAGCTCATTTTTCTGTATTTTTCAACTTTGTTCCACCCTTCCTTTTTTTCTAGTTTTTTTATTCTAGAAGTGAAAATGGGAGAAGGATAAAGAGGTTAAGACAGTGAAAGTGAATGCCTTCTACTTTTGATAAGCCGCGCACTTTATCTGACAAGGAGAAAAACAGAATAAACTATGTTTTGTATCTGCTCCATGCTAACTACTGCCCTAGGAAAACCACTTTTCAAGCCACAAATAGCTGAGATCAGTTAGCTCCCAGCTAATGGGGAACACTGCCACTGTTGCAGATGGCAGCGGTGCAGAGCATGCTTGGGCAGACAAAAATATCTTATCTATGGGTAGACTGCTTCCCTTCCTCCTTGTTCTGACTCAAGATGACCTTAAATAACCAAACTACTGTACGAAATGTTGCATGATGGCTTGTTCCATCTGCTTAGGCCACCATGATACATTTCAAATGCCAAATGCAAATTACAATTATAACTGGCTTTGAAATTTCTGATTATTTCCCAATGCTCATTTTGTCCAAGGATCTGATTTCTATCCTAAAAAACTTAATGGCAGTGACTTTGGATGAATAGAATACATCATTTGTTACAGCGTCCCGAGAACTTCACATGGTGCTGATGCTGCCTTCAGGGTCCGGGGAGAAGGTGCCTTTCTTTGTATGCAAGGGGGGAGCCTGTAAAACCACCACATTGGACAAGGACAGAGGACCTGGCCAATCTGGATTTTAGAGTGTTTTTCATTTAAAAAATAGCAGATCTATAAAATTCCAATTTTTTAAAACCACAAGTAAATATATATAATATATAAATACAAAAACATGTACGCGTATATGTGTGTATGTGTATTTGTATATGTATCTCTGTGTGTATATATGTATACATGTATGAATATATATGAGAATCTGAGTGGAAGGGGCCCTATTTGCTGTTTACAACTCTCAACTCTAGGATGAACCTGTGTCAATTGAAGAGCGCCATTTCTATAGAGACCTTTGGCACGGGTTACTTGAGGAGAAGATAACATTATTCGCAGGGTCCATTCTTATGATGGATTTTACCATCCCAGCCATTTAGCTGGCTGAAACAACAATGGCATATCATTTTCCCTGTTAAATTTTACACTAAAAATTTTAAATGGCCGTCAAAAACAAAATACAAAATAGCACACAAAAGTCTTCAAAAAGTTTTGGAAAGATTTATAAGAAAAAAAATACGAAAACAAAAAAAAGTAGCTGCAAGAGTCACTTCTTCTAGCATATACAATATTTCCACAGTAATCTCTTTTTATAGGAAGCTACAAGCTTTTGACAGGCTCATTTTTACCAGTCTATGTCCAAGTAAGTCATTTGTCACATCTGAGTGCATATATTTTGTTCTGCACCTATAAACCCCAGGCAAGGCTCACTTTCATTTTCAATGAAGTTCTTCCCCAATGGATTTTTTCCTTTTCCTGCAAAGTAATTTCATACTGCTGGTGGTGCTGGCAACAATATATTAAAAGTCAAATTTATGTCAACATCCGCAGATAGAGTATCAGATGTTGCTATTAACACTGACATCAAAATCATTAAGAAATTTCCATCATGTAAATTAATTATCAGAATTGTATTGGCATGAATACATAATGACATTATTCATGCAAATAATTAAAAAATATGCCTCCTGAAAACAAATTATAATAATGGAATAAAATGTCATTATTATGGCTTCCCGACAATCCATTAGGCTTGGTTTTAGGCATGCAAGGCTTCCAGATTACCATAAAGAAGAGGAATGAGGGGGGTTGCAGTGTTGCCACTTCAGAAGTGGGGGCCCTGGGAAGCAGACAGCGGTGGGCAGGATAGCTGCAAGGCCCAGGCAGCCCTTTCAGTGACACTTCCTTACTCTACATTATCTCCACAATTATTGCTGAAAAGAAGATAGGTTATTTTATTGTTGCCAATTTCAAGTCTCATGGACCTCTCACATAGAAAGGTTGCAGTTATTAAAACACTAGTATTATTACAGAACACAGCAGAAAAAAATAATTAACCTGAGTTCTCACAGGTTATATCTTGCCACCCCACAAAAATGTAATTACTACCCATCAGTGAGTGCATAAGAGAGTTTGATTAAAGAGTTCACAGGTGTCTTCAAACTTTCCCAGTGTGAGCTAGACACAGCAATGATGGGATTTAGGTTCCTTTGAGTAAAAAGTATCTAACCCTGTTGAATTAACATGGCTAATGACTTGTACAGCAGAGGACTTAATTCAGTGGTAGGTCTTGTCAGTGAATAATATTTAAAACAGGCTGAATGAGCACTAAGCAATGAAAACAACAGCAAATGCAGTAAGTAGAGCCTATTCGCACCCCTCCCTCTCAGGCAGATTTTCTCAAAGAATCTTTGTCTACAGAACTATAGCATCTCTTCCAAATCCACTTATAAATTAGGGCTCTAATTCAGGGAAAACAAGCAAACATTCACAAGCATGAGTTTCCGTTAAATCATATAAAAACAGAAGATATACTCAATGAAAATATACATGTTATCAACAGAATAAATTGCAATGGTTGATGTAGAAAAAAGGAAGTTGTATCAGTTCCCTAGAAAGTTGCTTCTGCAGAAAATAGAGAGCTAATACTTGATGGAGTTTCTTAATGAGGCATCAAAGTTTCCATCGCTGCTTAGAAGTCCAGATCCTGCCGTTGTTAACCTGTCAACGGAGAGATCAAACGCTTAACTTTACACTGCAGGAATAAGACCACGTATTACAGCATCTTGTTGATAATACCTGGTGTGTTGCAAGTACTGTTTTTGCAAAGCCTTCACTTATACATAATTCACACGAAGTATTGCAATATAAATATAGCATGTTTTACAAAGCAAAACCAAAAAAATCATTTAAATTAATATCTTTCATACTCTCTCCTTCAAAGGGACCATCTATAAACCCACAGGTGGGATTTGTCATGCAGATCAAACACGAATCAATAAGCGATTCAGAATTTTTCCTTAGGAAGAGAAGATACAGACCAGGCCTGTCTGTAATGATACCAGAACTGTTGGCAGTGTTCTCAGGATGGGCAGTCTCTCAAAGTTAGGGATATTTTTAATTCTCAAGGGCTTAGTAAAGAAATAAAAATTGTATTTTGTTCAGAAGTGGAAAACATATTCTTACACTACAGAGTCACCAGAACTATAGAAACGAAACTCTGGAAACCCTGGAAACACTGGGGCAGTAATGGTGATGACACACTTCAATTTAGGAATTAGAATATTGTCCGCAAGAAGTTAACCCCAAACAAAAGTTAGTATGCATTACTATTTCCCTAAAATATGGATATTCTGTCTAAAATATAAAGTCTTCTCGTTACTTAGAATACTAATTGTACCCTGTATTTTAAGAAAACCAGCTATACTAATTGTACCCTGTATTTTAAGAAAATATAGCCTAGAAACCAAAAATTATATGCATTTGCCTTCCCTCATAGTAGGCATTATTTTTAGTTTCAACAAAAAATGTAAAGGACTTCTTGTTATATCACGACCCCACATGATCCTAAACCCCAGTGAAAGTCACCAGCCCTTGGTAATATTCCAGTTTTCAAGGTTGAAGATCAGATTCTTTTAATAAAGGAAAAGCACCTTGTCCTCTCTCTGCTCCCAACGTTGTCCAGTCCTTGCAGACAGAATGACAGAGCCCGCGATGACCGTGAACAAGGTGCAGGTTCTGCCAAATTTAACTCCTGGGGAGGTGGAGGGCGGTCGGGCTGTGTTACATGTCTGGCATGAGGAATAGAGGACCCTGGTGAGAACCACAGGAGGGAAGGGACAAAAAGGGACAGAAGACCAACGCCAACAAGCATCAGGCAGACCCATTCCTGCCCACGTCCAGCATCAGGAGCCCAGCGAGGGCAAGTCCAAAGGAAGCCGCGCGGTTCTCAGGTCGTAAGGCAGAGACCCGGGAGCCCCAGCCCGACCTGCCGAGGGGTCGGTCCAGCAAGACGAGGAAGGACAGATGCAAGCCCAGCCCAGGCGGTGGGACAGCCAGGAAGACCGGGGAGAAGCTGCCCTCCGTGGACGGGGCTGGGCCAGGCCTGCGCTGCAGGGCCCGAGCCGGGATGGAGGAGCCCGGGCAGGCACGGGGTCCGGGGTTCGGGGTTCGGGGTTCGGGTGGAAGGGAGTAGGCAGCGTTTTGGCATCCAGGGAGATGGCAAATAAGTGCAAACCAGCCTAGGGTCTTAGGTCTCCAAAGCTCCCGAGGGCAGGGCCAGGCCAAATCCACTCACTGTGAAGTCCGCAGAGAGGCCCACGCGCCCCTGACCAGCCGGGGCGGGAGCATGGAAGCCCAGGCGGCAGGTGGCTCCTGCCCGCACCGCCCCTGGTACTGCGGCGGCTTGGGCTTGTGTGACAAAACTGGACAGGCCAGCCAATTAAGCCTTGGCCATATGCCTGACAACTGGACGGCGTCACCCCCGAACAGTTCCTGTGAGTTGGCACCTTTCCTCAGAGCAGAGTCCCCCAGGGTGCGGTGCCCCGAGAAAGCGAAATGCACGCTTAACCCGACCAGCAACCGTTTTCTGGCCATAAACATATAATTCCTTTTAAAAATACTAGAGTAGATATTTATGGTGATCCCTGACTAGATGTACTCTGAGATAGTCTTCTTTCAAAGGGACAAAAGCTAATCTTACTCCTTCCTCCAGGAATGCAGTTAGAGCTGGATTGAACAAACGCAGATACTTTGTTAATGGCACCAAAGCCCTTTCACAAAATTAAATTTTTGAGAAATTAAAAAGATAACAGTCGCCCAAATTCTCATGAGTAGAATTAATAAAGATAACATTTAATCTTATTTGCTTTTAGACTCTTTTTCTATGCGTGTGCTTTAAAAAATAACTTTATCGAACTAAATGCACCCAGCCTCCCTTTCAAAATAAGGAAAACCTGACAGGTGAAGGAAGATCCCCTCTGCCACTTCCCCAGGTCCACCCCATTGCCTACTGCACAGAGGCAAGCAGAACATGCCTTAACAATGGGTCTTTCCAGGGTTTTATTGTTTGGGGACAGTCTCTCTCTTCTGTCACCCCAGCTAGAGTGCAACGGTGTCATCTTAGTTCACTGCAACCTCAAACTCCTGGGCTCAAGAGAGCCTCCTGCCTCAGCCTCCCCAGTAGTAGGAACTACACACATGAGCCACCATGCCCAGCTCATTTTTCTATTTTGTGTAAAAATGGGGTCTTGCTTTTGCTCAAACTGGTCTCAAACCCCTGAGCTCGAGCAATCCTCCTGCCTCGGCCTCCCAAAGTGCTGGGATCAAAGGCATGAGCCACCTTGCCTGGCCCAGATTATTCTTCAACCCTTGAATTTAGGCAAACACAACCCTAAATGTGGTCATAACACAACCAAACTGCTACAAATTTCTCCTCATCTTGCCTCTGTCTTCCTCAACCTTGTACCTCCTCCTAAAATTGTCATTCTCACTTGTCTTATTGACCATACAGGTCTCTTTTTTTCTCACATGACAGCAAGACTATTTGTTATAAACCTCCAGTTAAAATGATTGACACCATTTCTCTACATTATCCTTGCTTTAATAAAACAATCTTTCAGTGCTTCTTTAAGTTACTATGAGCTTTCATGCTCCTCCTAAAAAGAAACACTTTAGTTGCCAAAATGTTGTCTATGATGAAATGTCCATGCCCTTTATTATTCCCGTCATGGTACAGTGGCATTTAGTACAAGTGCCACACACTGTGAAGACGGGGACGATAGCATGGTGTAGGAGGGGAGTGCAGAGGCAATGGCAGCTTGGCACTGGCGTTACGCTAATTCATACCACCATCATTAAGTATCCATAGATTTTTGAGGGAGGAAAAGGTGGACACTCACCTTTGAGGTATGATATTAAAGGCATCTGCCCACCGCAATATTTCATCTGCTGAGCTGGGACTAAGGCTGGGGCTGGCTGGAGTTCCTAATCATTAGTCATTCAAAGGTGGTTTTTAATGTGAAAATGTGTAAATATGTTATCTACAAAGATAGAGATTAGATTATTACAATAACCACTCTAAGACAGTAGACACTGAGACTAGGTATGCCGAGATGAAAGAAGAAAGGCAAGCCGTATCGGAGCAGGTGGCTCAGGTAGGGAGGCCTGATCTCACAGGACACCACAGCAAGGACGAAGACAGCAGGGCAGCTACCCCAGCATCCCCTGGGATGAGGGACTGAGGGGAGTAGAGGGGAGGGACAGGGGAAGGCTCTTGAGTTAAAGAGTGAAACTCATTTCCCCTTGACCCTGAGGAAAAGGGAAGAACGGAACAGACACAAAGAGCACAACACGTTGTTCTAGCATTTCCTAAACAAGAAATGGTCATAGCTTCTTAACAGATCCAACAGCAACCAACTTGTATATGTCTAACGTGCCTTGAGAGCGGAGCTAATGATATAAAACCACTCATCTTCTTTTCTCCTTTTGACAGCAAACTTTTCATCATCAGATACTCTAACTTGTCTTCGTAAAGGACCTTCTGGCTGCAAGGTTGAAGAAACTCACTTCAGATTTGCTTAAAATAGAAGAGGAATTTATTAGAAATGACCTGGAATATTTCTCAGAACCTAAGAGCTCGCTGCTCTCTCTCTCTCTCCCTCTCTCTCTCACCCTGCATATATACTCAGGCAAATGTATATATGTTAAGACGAATAATACAAAATTGCCAATATTTAATCATTTTTCAGCTACAAAAATGGTAATATCATAAGATGCAAATACATAATTTTTCTTTTCCTCCCCCATCGCCACCACCTCTCTGTAGGATAATAGTATCTCAATTTAAGAGAAAACTTCTGACATGGTATAATCACCATGTCCAAATTCTCAAATTTCACTACTTAGGAGAGAAAATCTTATGGCCACAGCTTCAATCCACGAGTTGGGGGCTGGGATTAGAGTTTGTAAACGCGGCCGCCGCCGGCTGCTCCCCTGCAGAAGGTGTGCGTGTGGGGACTGAGTGGGGGGCGCCAGGGCCTGTTCCCTGAGAAACACGACTGAGTCGCAGACTGGGACTGCATTGTGGAGTAAATTCTAGTGTACTGACTGCCTCTACAAAATACCCAGACTCCGACAGGACTCTAATAAAAATTAATTCAACGATACAAATAATGTTTCAGTTCAGTTATAACTATTGAACCATTTGATGGCTGTGTGTAACCTTATATTTGGTCATTACCCACCCAAATACCTCCCAAGAATCTCCAGGCTGACACGGTGAAGTCCGAATTCCTACACCTGCTGTGTGAGGCCTTACCTAATCTGACTCCACACCCACCTAACCAACCTTATCTCCCATCTCTGCCCAGATTAGGACCTTCCACCTGTCCGGGCTCGTCTCAGCACCAAGACTTTGTGGATGCCGTTCTCCGCCTCCCCCAGGAAATGCCTCTTTCTTCTCCCTACCGCTTTGAATTCTACTTGTCCAAAACAGAGAATACTTCTTCTCAATCCCACCCTCCTCCGTGAACATCCCTCTCATCTATGGAGTAGCAACAAAAATCCCGACTTCATAAATGCCACAGGGACACATCAGGAGAATGTGTATAAAGTGCTTAGCACAGTGCCTGGCCCTTAGTAATCGTGCATTGTTAGCAGCTATTAATATCATTCTATTACTAATATCTAACAGTAGCATCTAATGTCATTCTCTCACTTTCCCACACGCTCCTCCATTTCCCGCAGTTCTGAAGTGTGAACTTGTCTTTGATTCTATTGCACACTTCCCTGTCCTCGGCACGGAGCCGTTTCACACCGTGTGTCACGTGTTCTGGAACGTCCGTGTTCTCCTGCATAGTGGAGCCTGTGGCGCACGTCTCACTTCCCAATGCAGCGCCAGCCAGAGAAGGTGCTCAAAGCCTATCTATTGCATCCTTTAGACAACGAGTGAAAAACAAAGACTGACTAAATAAATAATTTCAGAAAAACAGACTTTGCACACTTGATATGAAAAAAACACTAAGTGGTACATAAGACAAATTCTTAATGGTGGAAGCAGAATGCACGTAAACAGCAACATAAGCAGAGAACTTTGCAGTTTATTCTCAGGTAGCATTTATTTGAAGTATTAGTGTTATCAGACTTTTGCTGAAAAGAGTCAGTTGCCCCAAGGGCAGATGATTCAATGCAATATTTTAGTCACATTTTGTAAAGGACGTGAGACTCCTCCAAGACATCTTTTTACCAGGCTGAGACCCAGCACTCCATCAGCAGGTGAGGAAGCAACGGTGCGGGAAATTCGCAGTATAAAATAAGCCTCAGAGTTAAAGCAGACAACATGATCAATGCAGAAACGAGGACAGTCTCTTGTAACTCAGTGTCCTGGCGACGTGGAGCGGTGAATACATGAGAGTGCGGGAAGCAGCCTCGGCGAGGCTGGGCCAGGCTACCAGGCTGGATGGATGGACCCCTTACTTCCAGGGCACCAGAGAATGGAATTGATTTAAGTTGCGCTGATATTGTTCTGCAGGGAACCTGAGGGGCAAATTCATTCTGGATAATTCCCCACATAGGCAAGGTCTACACATGCCACTAACAAAAGACATATTTAGTGCATTCATCTGGGAAAATATTAAAGTTTGAAATATTTTTATTAGTCTTGTAAAAGACTGAGCTAGTTATTCAGTGCTGAATTCCCTACCACCGAATGCAAGAAAACAGTAATAAGAGACCAGTTTTCTAACCACCAATGCCTTCGCCTCTCTCTTCTCCCTGGAAATATCAGTCAACTAAACTACCATAAGCAGGAAAACACAGAAGAGAAACAGGAACTTTCCTGAATATTTGTATTCAGCAGAGTGAGATTTATGCATGAGATGCAAATTACTGTGTGTTATTTACACATCTGAGGAAAAACAAATCTTGACTGTAAATGTTTAGAGGGCATATTATTTTTAAATATGAAAGTAGTAAAAATTATTAGAGCATTTGTAACTCCCACTCTGTTAAAGAGACATGCAAATGAGTTTTTAAAAGAACTTTTATCAGAATTACAGGAACTATACCAACAAAGCATTAGAAAAATAAAAAGCATAAAATATCTGACTATTTCTACTTCTACAAATCCTTCAGAATAATTAGTTGTATTTTCAAGTGATTGTAGGATCAGTCTTTTCTCTATAAACACTTTGCTATTGATTAAACATCAAACTTACAGCATTCACCCATTCATTTTCAAGCCCTTTGTTATTTCTGTCGGAATTCAAACAAATGGGCACTTTATTATTCAGCTATCTTGGTCTGATCTCTCTCATACACTTAAATTTTTTAAAAAGTGAAACAAGTTGAGAAAATGGAGATCCACTGGCCTAATTCTCTGCATCACCAGTAGTTTATTAGGGAAATTTTAAAAATGTGCTAGGCAAGTCAGGGTTTACCCACAGACAATTACATGCCTGTCTGATCTAAGTGTGTGTGTGTGTGTGTGTGTGTGTGTGTGTATATATATATATATATATATATATCATCACATTTAATTCTCACAACAACCACAACAAGTAGGGACCACATTATGGGTGTGCAGATGAGGAAACTGAGGCTCTGGAAGTCAATAGGGTTTCCAATACTGCACGGCTGGTTAAGCAGGTGAAAGCAGGGTCAGATACAAGCATGCTGCAGAGAACATCTGCAGCTGAGATTGAAGGTGGTTACTTAACATGCTGTCATGTCACCAGGGAAAGAAAGATGCACTGGTGCGTTCCCACAAATTGCTCATGAAGAACCAATGGCTGGCACCACGCTGAGCATTTGGGGACTCACCATCGTACTAAATCTTCCCAGCTTCCCAGGATGCTGAGCGGATTTCGTGGGTGAGAATCTCGGGCCTGTTCAAGGTCACAGACTTAGAATACAGTGGATTAGTCTTTTAATGCCAATCTGTGTCTTTAATTATGATTCCTCCCCAAATCATTTTCTTCTGAAATGAAGTAAAGAGCCCCAATTTACTGATGAGAGACCAATTAGCAGAAGATGGAGTCGACATCTACAAAAACCAGTAGTGTGAAAAAAGGCTGTTTCATTCACGTCGGTGCCGCTCCTTTTCAAAGAGGTGCTTTTTGTTACTCCTCTTTAAACAGTATTATTGAGGTATTGAGTTTATTGATAAAAAATAAACTGTAAACATTTTAAGTTGCTTTAGTAAGTTTCGACTTACATACACACCATGAAACCGTCACTGTTACCAAAACAGTGAATGAGCCAGAGCAGTCCTCATGGACCTGCGACTCGTGCATTTGCGCAGGGTCCCATATTTACACAGGCACCAGCCTTGGGTTCAGAATCGGCACTGGCATCTTGAAATTCTTAATAATTTTTGAACAAGAAACGCCACATTCTCATTTTGCACTGGGCCCCACAAATTGTATAGCCAGCTCTGCCATTATCCCCAAATGTTGCCTCACGCCATCATTTTATTTTCATTAGACTATATTGTAGTGAAATATACATGATATAAAATTTACCATTGTAACCAATTTCTTTTCTTAATTTTAGAATATTATGGGGGTACAAACATTTTGGTTACATGTAATGCCTTTGCCTCACCCAACCCAGAGCTACAAGTGTGCCCTTCCCCCATACAGTGCGCTCTGCACCCATTAGCTGTGAATTTACCCTCCCCCACCACCCCGTCCCACCTGACAGGCACCCAATATTACTTCCTTATGAGCACTTTAGTGTTGATCAGTTAGTACCAATTTGACGGCGAGTATATGTAGTGCTTGTTTTTCCATTCTTGTGATATTTTACTTTGAAGGATAGGCTCCAGCTCTATCCAGGATAATATGAGAGGTGCTAGTTCATCATTGATTTTTATAGTTGAGTAGTATTTCATGGTATACATATACCACATTTTATTAATCCACTCATATATTGATGGGCACTTGGGTTGTTTCCACATCTTTCCAATTGTGAGTTGTGCTGCCATAAACATTCGAGCACAGATGTCTTTATTATAAAATGTCTTTTTTCCCTTTGAGTAGATGCCTAGTAGTGGGATCACTGAATCAAATGGTATTTGTATTTTAAGTTCTTTAAGATATCTCCAAATTACTTTCCACAGGGGTTGTACTAATTTGCAATCCCACCAGCAGTAGCAGTGTAAGAGTGTTCCTATCTCTCCATATCCATGCCAGCGTTTGTGGTTTTGGTACTTTTTGATAAAGGCCAGTCTCACTGGAGTTAGGTGATGTCTCATTGTGGTTTTGATCTGCATTTCCCTGATGATTAGAGACGTTTGATCACTTTTTTATATGTTTGTTGGCCATTTTTCTATTTTCTTTTGAAAAGTTTCGGTTCACGTCTTTGCCCACTTTTTGATGGGGCTGTTTGATTTTTTTCTTGTTAATTTTCTTAAGTTCTATATAGATTCTTGTTATCAGCCCTTTATCGGATGTATAGCATGCAAATATTTTTTCCCATTCTGTAGGTTGTCTGTTTGCTCTCGTGATAGTTTCTTTGGCTGTACAGAAGCTTTTTAATTTGATCAGGTCCCATTTATTTATTTTTGTTGCTGGTGTGATTGCTTTGGGGGTCTTCTTCATAAATTCTTTGCCTAGGCCAATGTCTATAAGAGTTTTCCCAACATTTTCTTCTAGAATTCTTAAGGTTTGAGTCTGTTATCCATCTTGAGTTGATTTTTGTGAGAGGTGAGAGCTGGGGATCTAGTTTCAATCTTCTGCATGTGGTTATCCAGTTTCCCCAGCACCATTTATTGAATATAGATTCTTTTCCCCAGTGTATATTTTTGTCTACTTTGTCAAAGATTAGATGACAATATGAGGATTGTTTTATATCTGGGTTCTCAGCCCTGTTCCAAAGGTCTATATCTCTGTTCTTGTGTCAGTACTATGCTGTTTTGGTTACTATAGCCTTGTAGTAAAGCTTGAAGTCTGGCAGACTGATGTCTCCAAATTTGTTCTTTTTGCTATTGCTTTGACTACACAAGGTCTTCTCTGGTTCTATACAAAGTGTGGAATTATTTTTTCTAGACATGTAAAAACAAATAACGATGGTATTTTGGTAGGGATTGCATTAATTCTGTAGATCACTGTAGGTAGTATGGGCATTTTAACAATATTGATTCTGCCAATCCATGAGCATTGTACAGTCTGATTTTGGTAAGTATAAATAGTGCTGCAATGAACACTCTTGTAAACAGTCACAGCGTCCGATATCTTCTTTCTGTGGAATAGGTTCCTACAGATGGCATTGCTATATCAAGGATATATATGAGTAGTTTAAGTTTTAATAGAAGTCTCCAAATTGCTTTCCAAAAAGGATGAAACAATTCACATTTCCACTAACAATCTGTGAGAGTACAGTTTTCTCATATCCCAGTCAGCTTTTTTTACTTTCCAAACCGATAGGTATATTGTGAGATCTATTACTTTGAATTTCTCTAAGACAGAGGTTGAGCATCTTTTTTATGTGTTTATAGGATACATGGATTTACTGATCTATAGTCTATAGGTATCTTTTGCCTATTTTCTCTTGGCTTGTTCACACTATTGTTACCAATTTGCAAATGGTCTTTATATATAGTATTTGTACATTTTAACCCTTTCTCTCCCTTCTAACTTAACCTTTAAACTCCCCTGGAGTACAGTATTTCACTCCAATCTTTCATTTGTCAGTTGATTATGTGTGTGATATCTTTGCCTTACAAAAAGTATTTCATTCTTTTTTTTTCTTTTTTTTTGCTTTTAGTTACAGAATCTCCCTCTGTCACCCAAGCTGGAGTGCCATAACACAATCATAGCTCACTGCAGCCTCAAACTCCTGGGCCCAAGCAATCCTCCTGCCTCAGCTCCCTGAGTAGCTGGAACTGTAGGTGCATGCCACCACACCCAGCTAATTTTTTTATTTTTTTATAGAGATGGGGTCTCCCTATGTTGGTCAGGCTGGTCTTGAACTCCTGGGCTCAAGGAATCCTCCCACCTTGGCCTCCCAAAGTGTTATGATTACAGGTGTGAGCCACGATGCCCAGACTATTTTATTCTTAAAAGCTCCAATAAGTTTATCATTTCTTTTATGGATTCAGGATTTACTACCTTGCTTATAAATACCCTATCACCTTTAAATTTATTGCTGCTCTAATTTTTTTTTATAATTTTTACCTTTAAATAGTCAATCCATTTAATATTTTTTATGTCATGTGAGAAAGAATCTAAGCTCATTTTATTTTAGGCAGAGTGCCAATTATATTAGCTCCTTTACTAAACGGTGTCTCCCTTTCTCACTGAATTTAAGTACTCCTTTGTCAAGCTTCCATAATATGCTGGGATCTATTTCTAGGATATCAATATTGTTCCATTTAACTGTCAATCTTTTCCCATACTGGTCCATATTATTTTGATTTCAGTTGTTTTAGTGCATGTTTTAATGTCTGGTAAGACTATTACCTTTCACCATTCTTCTTGTTCATAATTTCATTCTTCTACTTTAAGATGATTATTTCCAAGAGAAAAAACGGGTTTTTATTTGGAATTGCATAAATGCACATGTTAATTTTGGGAGAACTGACATTTTTATGATGCTTGGCTTTATGTTAAAAATGATATATCTTTCCATTTGTTGAGATCTTATTTTATGTCCTTCTGTAAGATTTTTTAATTTCTTCAGGAAGGTCCCATGCCTTTCTGATTAAATGAATCCCTGAATACTTTATGTTAATTGCTGTTATTTTTAATGGATTTTTTTTCTCATTCTCATTTCTAGTTAGTTATTACTAAAAGAGAGAAAGCTATTGATTTCAACATGTGTCATATCTAATTTCCTTGCCAAATTGGTTTATTAATTACAATAACTTCTTTTTAATTAGAGTATTTTTGGATTTTGTTATCTCTTCCTTTTCTTACCTTCAAAAATAGCAAATAATAATAGTGATAGCAAATATCCCTGTCTTCTTTCCAATTCTAGTAGAAATAGTTTAGCATTTCAGCTTTTTGAATAATGTCTGCTGTTTCCTTCTACAAATTGTTTCTTTAAAATTTAAATTATTTTCTCCTTATTCTGATTTGCTTAGATACATTAGTAATACTTGCTAAATTTTATCAAATGTCTTTTTAGAATTTATTGGTATCATTTTTCTCCTTAAATGTGTTTATATAGTGAATTATGTCAAAATATGTCCTAATAGTGAATCATTTACATTCCTAAAACTATTGAAAAATACGTAATTTGGGAGACATATGGGTGGATATCAGCTGCCAATTTCAATTTAGAATTTTTGCATCTGTAGTTATAAGAGGAATGGTGCCATGGTTTTGGTTTTTGATACTATCTTTATCAACTTTGGGGTTTTAAGTCATTTATAAAATAAATTCATGAACTGCTTGCTTTGGCCTCTAGGTCCCGGCTCAGGTCCTGCTCTCTGGACAGCCTGTGTGGTGGCCACCTCAGGGGAGGCCACCCCCTCCCTTTGTCCTGTGATCCCAGAGCTGCTGGGAAGCCCTCCCCTCTGCACGGCCTCCGCCCTGCTGATGCCGCCGGGTCCTGCTCATGCGTCGCCATCGCCGTCATGAACATGGGAAGACAAGTGGATACAGAGCCACGTCACTGAAACACACGCCGAGGAGGACTGACTACAGCTCAATCCAGAAGCAAAGGACAAATGTTATCTACATTGAACGTGTTTTCTAAAGAAACTCCAGGGAGTGCTAGACATTAGCATATTGCCTCTGTGAAATACATTTTCCCCACTTTGTAGGCTAAGAGGAAAAGGAGAAAGACTTGTTTTAAAGTTCTCAAAACTCACTCTATTCCATCGTCTCTATCAGCGGGCGTTTGTGGGAACCTGACAGAGAATGGCTGTGGGTTGGCCTCTTCATCAGACATTCCTCTGCACATCTACAAATCCATTTCCCAGCTGGTGAGAAGCAGTTCAGCAATCAACAAAATTCCTAAATACCGTTTGTACCCAGGAGGCGGGAACATGCTGACCACACCAAAGCACACGGGGGCTCTGGCCGCGCTCGCCCTTGCAGCCCGCCAGGCCACTCCTGAGCAGCCTTGACCCCTGCTCAAGGGCTGCTTGCTTTATTGAGTGGCAGGGGCCACGCTGCAGCAATGCAAACACACCAGGCCCTCGCTCTGCAAAAGCGCTTTCTCCCCAGCACTGGAATGTGGAAGACAAACACTGGCCCATCGTTCCCAGCTAATGAGGGTTCCCGGAATGTGTGAGCTGTGGTAACTCACTGCCAAGGAAGATGTTTGGGGAAGCCCCCCACAATTAAATGAATTCTAAGATCATTTAGAAGACAGAATTATGACAGTGCCTTCAAAAGAACAAGAGAATAACAGCATAAAACAAGGCCCATTAAAGGGAGGTGGAACTTTTTTGTTCAACCTCTAAGAAAATTGCTTAGGAAGATTTAGCTTTATAAAATTATAATTGGTTAAAAATGACAAAAGTGGTCCATATTTTACAATGTCAATTTGTCGGACCGGTTGTTCCAACATCATAAAACTCCTTAGAAGGTGAAGGTTGCCACTATGTAAAGAAATAAGTTGTCATGGGGACCAGAAAGGGGTATAGTTAAAGCCCCCTCCAGTAACGAAAGCACATTCCCCAAATGTCCCACTGTGCTCTAGAGATCTCCTGCTCTCCCTCTTCACTTACTTCTTCCCGGTGAATAAAAATGAAGCAAACGTACAATAAACTCCAGCCTGTTCAGTCTCTGAGGTGTGTTCCTTTGGGATGTGGCTTGACACCCAGACTGCTCAACGTCACTGCTTTTTCACGCCTTATGCCACAGGGGATCTGTGACCAGCCCGGGCACATGAGGGCATCAGGCGGTGAGTATGTGGCAGGGTAACTCTGCACTTCCATGGATGTGTTGCAATTGCCTCCATAGCTGGGTTGCAGTGAGTGCTCACAGTCTTTTGGTCTTGGTGACACACAGTAATGGGTGCATCAGTAAAGCACCCAAAAATGGAATTTTGTGCAGCATCTTCTCAGGAACTGGGCTGAATTTGGCCCTGAGAAACAAGATGATAAGTCCAAACCCTACGGAGCCAGAACTATGTCTCAAGTCAGGCTAGTAGCAGCCGGTGGAAGGGTGTAAGAAGGTGCTCTGGTGCTCTTTCAAGGTGCAGGAATTCAACTTGGACAGGACCCACTGGGAGCGGAGTTCCAGATTACCTTGCATACCTTCGCCACCACAGAAGCTGAGAAAGAAACACCCTTTCTAAATGGATTATAGCGTCATGCTGTTTAAACACATAGCAGACTGGTTTGCTTTAGTATTTTTTAATTAAAAATAACATTCATTGTTTTTTCATTACTATAGCAATGCATGTTTGAGAAAATAAAGATAAGCAATTTTTTTTTCAAAAAAATTAAAAAGCCTCCATTATCTCACTGCACAGAGAGGGCTACTGTGAATGCTTTGAGCACATTTATTTCCAGAGCTCTCTCTGCCTAGATAAATTCATCTATTTTTTTCACAAAAATTGACTCATATTGTCACATTCTTTTGTAACGTCATCTAATACTATATTCCAAACTAATTTCCATGGCATAAAAAATTCTTCAAAAATATCATTTTAACAATCCATAATTTCTTCTGCTATTATTTAATAACAATTTAGTTTTTCGTTCTTTTTCTATTCCAAGTTTAAGTTTAGTTTTTAATTTCAGTAAACAGTTGGTTATTTTTACAAAACCTTTTGTGGTTTGTGTTTGTTCAGTGTATTTGTTGGGTCACGAGCATGAGTTAGGCTGGAAGGGGACCCGGTGAACAAAACAGATGCGGCCACAACCCAGTGAAACGGAGTCGGAAGGGAGAGGCCCATGTTAGGCAAACATTTTAAAAGTTAACCCCAAATGAAAGATAAAATTGTAAATGTTAATAAGTGTCTTGGAGGAAAAGAAGAGCAGGCGATGGGGAGAATCACGACGTTTGACCTGAGGCCCCAGGGAAGCGACTGCGCAAACGAGGGAGGAAAGAACGTCCACGCTGGCGACACTATTGGGGTGAGGAATCGAGGACCAGGACCCCCTGAAGCACAGGTGAGCTGAGAGAGGGAGGTGTGGCCACATCTGCAGGGGAGTCTTCAGTGGCTCTTATTCTGGGTGCGGTGGGGCGACCCCAAAGGGCTTCACATGAGAGAACGACCCCAGAGTCAGGGCTGGATAGATTACTTTGGCGACCATGTGTGTTTGTGTGTGGGGGGGGGGCGGCTCAGGGGTTAAAGTGCAGCATTCGGGCACCTTGACTGCTGAAGGGAAAGGCGCTGGAAACACAACAGGTGCAAAAAGATCACTTTGACCTCCCTGCTATTTCTTAAAAGCAGAAGGTGACATTCCCACGTGCAAGACGCCCTCTCTGTGCTACAAAGAGGCAACATCCTTATCCTCAAGGCCTTGAAACCGAGAGAATACTGTGCAGACCTCGTTAGCAGAACTCTTATCTTCTAAGCCTCCCTACACAATTTAGTTGCTTCTTCAAAAGTTATTACTCTTTGTCCAATGCAGTGTATAAGTAACTGGCTCTAACTACTTTTGGGGAGTCTTCATTTCTTTATGAGATCTGTGCCACAGAAAACCTGCATTATGCTTTTCTCCTGTTATTCTACGTTGTGAGTTTCATTCTCGAACCCAGCCCTGGGAGTATGGAGGTGAAATTTTCCTCCCCTACGAAGGCAAGTGTGACACCCAAATCAGTTATGAGGTGGCCACAGTCATCTACACAATGGCAGTGTTGTGATCTTTGCAAAACACTTAGATAATACTATAAATAAAAAGATGAGAAAAATCACCTATGCTTCCACTATCTGAAGATAATCTCTGTTAATATGTCTTTGTAGAGCTTTCCAGAGTTTTTTAGTGCCTGTGTTTACACAGAAACATGAGTTGCCTATTATGTTAATTATAAAATTAGAATCATATCATATAGTATAGCATACCATGATTCTGCTCACTATATCATTAATATTTTCCACATTGATATATTTAAAAGTAATAAATTTAGAAATTTCCATGTGTATGAGTTTAATAATTTAATTAATGCATAGCAATAAAAAATAAGGATTTAAACTTTTACTTAGGCAGAACACAGTGATTAGTGAACAACTGATTCTTTTTTTGTATGAGCAATGCAGCAGTGTACACCGAATGCAGTATGCACACATCCTAAGTGTACACTTCAGCGAGTTATTAACGTGACAGAGTTGGCCCCTGTGTGTAAGTACACTGCATTCAGATCAGGAAATAGAACACTACCAGTCTCCCTGGGCCTTTTTCCATCACTATCAAGTCCCACCTTTCCAAAGGTAACTGTTACACTGACTTCTAATACTTTGAATTCATTGTGACTGCTTTTGGACTTCATTCAGTGATTTTTATTATGGAATATGTATTCTTTTGCCTGGATTCTTCCACCAAATTTTATGATTTTGAGATCTGTTAATGTTATTGCACATAGCTACAATTTGTTTATTTTTATTGCAGTTTAGATTCTGTTACATAGATGAATATTTTCACATATCAATGATAATTTCCTTAGCATAAATTTGAAGAAGTAGAACTGATAGACCAAAAGCCAAATAGTAAAGCATTTGACAGATATTTCCAATTACTCTCCAGAAAGGGTATACTAATTTACTCTTCTACCAACTGGGTATGAGTGTGTCTAATCTAACCCAGGGCTCACAGTGGGTATGGACTTTGTTTTGTAATCTGCCAACTGGAAAGACAGGTAAAACATTTATTGTTTTATAACTCCTTTTAAAACCATACTTTGTGAAAAATTTGTGCAAATGCATAAAACATTTATAAAACTATTTTGTAGCCTTTTTCCCTTAACAATGTATTGTTAACATTTTCTTTGTCTCTAAATCCACAACAACTAGGCCAGCATTTTTAATTAAGATATCACAATCTAGAATATGGATATGCCAAAATTCATTTCCTGAGAGTTCACTATGTGAAAGGCATTGTTTTTCATAATGAATTTATTCTTTCATAATGGCCCTTAATCCTCCCGATAATCCTATGAATTGGGATCTATGAATACATACATTTCAGCAACAAGAAAATCGAGGCACAGAAAGATATAATAACTTGCCTGATATTGAACAGCTAGTGAAATCTGGAACCAAAATTTGAACCTAGGCAGGTTTGGTTCCAGCAGCCATGGTTTTAATACCCTCAAAATACTGGCTCTCTTCACCAATTAATTATCACATTTTCCTCTCCTTCAGAACAAAAGATGTGGTTTATTCCCACTGCACTTTCATAGCCTCTTGTAGATTGTAATTGCCCAATAAATGCAACTTCATTTATATTGCATTTCACTAATAAAATGCAACAAACGAGTGGAAACAAAAGTTAATCACTGCTTGATTTGAAAATGTAGTGTTTTTGTTTCTTACAAAATAACTGTTATTTTCTATTGACAAATTTACGAAATCACTCTCATTTTATGTCTTAAGTTTTACACTATGAATTTTTATTGGTCCAAAGAACAGAAATTCTGATATATTTCTAGATGTCAGTTTCTACATAGGACACACTTCTTCAACTCTGGTAAGGGGGGCCGTCAGTTTCACCAGCTAATGGTTGCTTTTGGTTTTCCAAAACTTATTGTGGAGTTGCCAGCTCTACACTGTCAAGCAGAAGTGTTTATGCATTGTCCAGACAATTTAAGAATAATTCTTGACAGTTTTTCCAGAATTACTAGATAGCCAGCTTATTCCTCAACACATTTCTAGCCCTGGAAATTGACATTAGGATGAAAGATAAAAGAAGAAATTAATTACCATATTAGGTTTATTGAAAATTCCCTATGTGTGAAAAGATGTCTATAAAAACCACCAACGCAACTTAACTGTTAACTACAGGTTAAAAACAGTGTGTTCAGCCAACCTCTTTCAACACAGTAGTCTCCTAAATTGCTGTTTTTAAAAGCCAGTGCCTTTTGCTGCCTAACCCAGTAGCTGTCACATGATTAATGTGCTAGTGTCTTATTCACTGCTCTGTCACAGAAGCTGCCCAATTCACAGCCACCCTTTCTGCAGAGACCTTTTTGTAAAAACCTAGTTGAAATCATGCTGTTCTGACTGCAGGCTGCTGCACCTTCCACCAAAACATCATAAAGAGCAAAGAATTACTGTTTCCAGTAATCCAGGCCATAAATCAACCCGTTCTGAGGATGGGAAAAAAAAAAATCACGAGCACTTCCTGCATTCATATTCAAACGCCTATCTGCATCACAGCGTATTCCGGAAAACACTGTGTGTGCTTGTGTGTTGGTGTGTGGTGAGCAGAGGTGGCAGGAAGGGGAGGCTCGGGGCTAGAGGAGGACAAAAGAAATCTCAGCACCCTCTAAATAACACAAATGCTTTGATCTTATCATGACCTTCCTTGCTGTAACAATATTTTAAGATGGTTAAAAATCGCCACCTTATCTGTCTAGTGGTATCACCCACCGCTGCTTAACTTATCCGGTCCCAGCTGTTTGAGAAGAACGCAACATGGCATGACCTTGATTTGTTAGTACATGACTTTAATATCTAATCAGTCGTATGTCTCGGTGAAGCCATCCAGACAGGTCACAAAGGCCACCTCTGGCATCCAGCGATTCCAGAGATGTTTACTTCATTCACCCTTTCCCTGGCTCTGCTGGCAACAATACTCAGCAACCACACCCTTCCCATCTGTGTGCTGGGTCCTTCCAGGGTTAGGGTGAGGGTGTATTTTAAAATCTTGGATGCCCTTTCAGTTGAAAATAATTCGGGATGCCTTAAGGTCAGTCATAAAAAATTATCTAAATTCACATTGAAACTTCTAAAGAGAAGCCTCAATTTAGATACAGAAAGATATCAACCACTCCTGGCTGTTGTGGTGTTCATAAAACACAAACCTTTCTACTCCAGTAACATCAAGTCTTAAAGTCATATAACACAAAGGAGAGAATGCACACAAATACACACGTATGAACTATGTATGTTAATTTTAATTTTAAAAAGATCTTTTTCAAGAAAGGTCCAAATATTTAATGGCTCTAGACTGAAGTCTTCAAATCTAGGAATGATATAAAGAGATGTCAGAGTTATTAAAGTTCCATTATATTAAAAATGACATAAAAGGAGCAAGATTTTTTCACTCTCGATGACTTTGGAATCAAATTTGCTTTGTTGACAAAGCAATAGTGTTTTCTGCCAGCCTGGCGGGCTCAACCTGGAACCTAGAAATCAAGTTGTTTTCTTTCTGGTTCTGACATTGTCACCAGGAATAAAACATTCTGCCATCATGATCCTGTTGAGTCTCAAATCTCAACCCAAGGCAAGAAGTAACCCTGGTTGTTCTCTTTCCTCCGTACTATTGGTATTAACTTACATGGTCTGCCAAAAACCATGTTGAACTCTTGTTCATTCGTTCTTGAGAATGTTTGTCTTCTACATAAGAAGCTGCAATGCTCCTGTCAACCTAATAGGGAGCAAACAAAGCAGGAGAGCGCAGAGACCAGTGTGACGTTCCCACTCCCTTGTCCCCTCATGAAGTTGGGGGGAGGGGAGGGGAGGAGGGGCCCCGCATTTGGGCCCTGATGCTTTTATGGCAAAACAGCAATCCTTGTGGAGGGGGCCGCAAAGACATCTCTGGGACCCAATCCTCCTCTTTTACCTGGTGTCCCCCTCCCCAGATCACACTGCTTTTCCTGGTGTCTGAGGGTCGGTGTCCATGAGAAACCGCAGATCTGTGTCTCAGAACACAGTGGTTGGGTGTGGGAAGCTATGGTCTTTCCATGAGCGGGTCTCTGACCCTCTGCCCTGGCGTGAAGACAGCCTCAAGCACTAGCAGAGGCTGAGGGGCTCCTACAGCTGAGCCCCTTTTACACCCCCACCCAAGAACGTCCCCGGGATGAGTACAGGATCAGAAGCTTTGACTGCCCCAGGGCTACCCCTGCCCCAGCCCGGGGGACACAGGCTGGGCTCCGTGACTGCCCTCACAGGCCCCAGGCGACCCCTGTCTAGGCTGCTCCTGCCCTGCCAATGGCTCTGAAAACCCTTTCGCAACTTTCCAAACTTTCCACCAGCCCTGATGCAGAGTTCCTGCATAGTTCACATGTCAGCCTCCACCCAAGTGACCTTCCAAGCCACGCTGACAATTGACCTGCAGAGCAGCTGTTTTAATTATTATTTTTAGTTGACAAATAATAATTGCCTGTATGCATGGGGTACGCTGTGATGTTCTGGTACAGCATCCAGCGTGGAATGATTAAACCAAGCTAATTAACATGTCTGTCACCTCACATCATTCTTTGTGGTGGGACAGCTGAAACGTACTCTTAGCAATTCAGGAGCACACAATACTTTATGATTAACCATTGTCACCACGCTGTGCCACAGATTACGAAAACGTGGCCTGAGAATCAGCTTCTGGGGGAAGAAGGCCTGATGAGACCAGTTCGCCCTGAACAACATCTTGGCTTTGTGGGAGCTTCGAGTTTCTTAAACATTGACGTGGCCCTTGCAGGCTCCCCAGTCAAACCTTGGCACCGACGCCCTGGGCCTGCGCGCCTCACCCTGCCACTCTGTCTCCTGCTGCTTTGCAAGAGTGTTTACACAACTGTCACATGAGGCTTGTTTTTTAACTGAAGTCGCCTAGCTCCTGAGTCTCCCCCCCACCCCCAACACACACACACACACACACACACACACACACACACACGTTTCCCTGTAAACTGAAGCCACCCCTGGGCCAGGAAGCAGAGCCCAAGCAGGCGGAAAGGATCACTCACATATTGACATTTCAGTCAGCAAAGAATTTTTCTGGTGAGAATTATTATATGTACGTTTATTAGCATTTACATATTAGCATTTTTAGAAAGCAGATTCACAACAGTTGATATGCGAAAAGTTCCAGGCTAGGACATGGTTAGGCTGAGAACTCCAGTACTTCAACCTCTAATTCAGTTCTCTTCATACTATAAGAATCTGTATCTGGTTTATTGTTCTTTTGTTTTATTTTATTTTTTCAGAATATTACAGGGGTACACACGTTTTGGTTGTATGACAAGGCCCCAAAATTTGAGGAGAGACAGAGGCCCTGGGCCCTGGCCCCTCCCCCAGCTGTCCCCTCAGACCCCCACAAAGCAGGAGGCCCAGGTGGAGCCGGGGGAGGCAAAACAAGGCTGCCTCTCAGATGCTCCTATCTGGGCAGAGATAACACCCAGGAGAGCGGCCAAGCCCTCCCTCCTGGCAGCCGCTATCACAGCTCCCAGGCACATTCCTGCAGAGGAGTGAGATAGAGACAATCAATTGGGCCACACTGTTAAAGGGGAAAACCCCCCAGAATAGATGTCAAAGCCCGAGGACAGGAACGTCACATTCCAGAATGAAAGCCGCATGATGGCGCAGACCGAGCCGCCCCTCCCATGCAGCTGAATCAGATCTCGCGCCGGCGCCTGCTTCACATGCTACAGCGATGATGAATGTATCAAAATTTTAGCATCGAATCCTTGAGGACTATATTTGCAGTGCCATGTAAACTGCTTCAGGGAGCAAACTGTCCTGCTGTGACTTTATATTAATCTCTGGCTTCTGGCTGGTCACGGGGTGTCACATGCACTATAATTAGATGTTGGACATGTGCACAGAGAGAGGGAAATGGTGTAATTAAGGTAACCTATCAGGTGCCCAACCACATCCTTTAGAAGGAGCCTGAAACGCACACCCACACCCTCCCAGATTCCTCACCCCGCTCTCCAAGGGCAGAGGCGCCAAGCACAGTCGCTACAGGGACCCCAGAGCTGCTGTCGTGGGCCCCTCTCTCAGGGAACCTATTTTCCACACCAAAATCAATCCGACAAGGTTGTTAGCTCATAGTGCATATCTGGGCAACGTTCAGAGAAAGCCGGGCAGGGCACTTAGAAACTTTGACCTTGCATCTGGGGCTACAGAATCCTGTCTTCCAGATCAGGAGCTGAGGAAGAAGAGAAAGAATTGCTTTCTGGAAAAGACAGGGCAGTTCCGCAGCTCACTCCTGTGTCTGCGCACCAGCTCTGCGCAGCCACGGCGTTGCCCACGCCGCCCCTCCCCGCGTGCCCAAAGGCCCCCGCTCTTTCTCCCAGGAGTAAGAACTACATTACAGGGAACCGTGTGAGGAGTGAGAGAAGGAGAAGGGAGCGGGCAAAGCCTGGCATCGCGCAGGGCCTGCTGTGCCCGCGCACAACCTGGCGGTCCCCAAGGCGCTGTGGCCCCATCTCCCCGGGAGTGGTGGGCGTGGGGCGGATGAGAGCTCCGACTGCCCGCGGGACTCCTCTGCTCCTGCCACCGGCAGAGGAAATACCAAGGCAGGATTAATGGTGGGAGAAACAGTAGCAGACCCAGGAGCACCTCCCGAGGCAAAGTCTTCCATACGTGCAGAGAGAGAGAGAGAGAATTTGGATAAAAAGGGAAAAGTGACCTGGCCCAGTCCCTGGCGTTCCCTGAGAATTGCGGGAACGGAAATCTGAAGCAGAACAACAAAGAACTGACATAATTGCCGCGATGAAGCTTAGGCTGGGGGGATTATCTTTTTGGTATTAAAAGAAGCTGATAAGGTTTTTCCTCCTTCATAAGGATTATTACAAGAGCCATTGGTAAAGTCTGTTATTTTACAGAAAAAAAAAATGGGTTTTGAACATGCTCGTCAGATTGTAGGGCTAAATCTCTTGAGCGTATGACTGGAACTTCTGTTGGAATGACATTTTTATTCATTCAGGAAGCATTTATTAAACGCTTGCTAAGAATAGCGCACAATGCGGAGGAGAGGCCGGAAAGCTCGTGCGCCCTCGGAGCGCTTCCCCATGGAGGGAAAACGAGACAGTCCCAGCGGGTCACAGCATGATCGAGCGAGCAGAGCCGGGACACTCTGCAGGGACAGCGCAGGGGCTGTCCTGTGAGCTCGACCCTCCAGGCCTTCCCGAGCCCGCCAGAGAGAGAGGTGGCCGCCAGGGGTGAGGAGGCCTCGCCCTCCAGGACACAGTGTCCTGCTCAGAGGGCCAGGTGTGGCCGCGGGGCCATAAGCTTGATGGGACAGGATGTGGCTAGCTCACTGAGAACCTCCAGCGACAGCCCAGTAGCTGGGATTAAGGAACAAGCTTTGGGAAGAAAGAGGGCCTCAACAGAATTTTCCAGGAAAAGTCCCCAGTATCTGCTAAGGTGATGATGTATGAATCAAATGCAGTGTTAAAGTGAAAAGAATTAGATTTATTGACTGCAAAAAGAATTGCAGTTGCCTTACATTTCCTCCACTCAGAATAAAAATCTTTTTTAAAAAATCTAATTCACTGTCAAAGTCCACATAAGTTGGAATTGGGGTGTCCAAATTTAGCCAATAAAAACACAGCATTGGTTTAATCATTTCACATTGGACGCTATACCAGCACATCACATCATACCCCATGCATACAGGCAATTATTACTTGTCAACTAAAAATAATAATTAAAACAGCTGCTGTGCAGGTCAATTGTCAACGTGTCTTGGACATGGTTAGGCTGAGAACTCCAGTACTCCAACCTCTAATTCAGTTCTCTTCATACTATAAGAATCTGTATCTGGTTTGTTGTTCTTTTGTTTTATTTTATTTTTTCAGAATATTATGGGGGTACACACGTTTTGGTTGTACGACAAGGCCCCCAAATTTGAGGAGAGACAGGGCCCCTGGCCCTCCCCCAGCTGCCTCCTCAGACCGCCACAAAGCATGAGGCCCAGATGGATCTGATCTGCCCAGTTAGATCTGAACTTCAGATAAGCAGTGAATAATCGTTTAGTTGAAGTGTATCCCAAATTTTGCCAGGACATTCTGTGTTTTTTCTGGAATCCCATCTTGGAAGCAGCAGGGAGGAGCGAGACATCACTAGGGATTCCAGGATTCCAGGACTGGTGGAACTCACTGCATTTCACCAAACAGGAGAGCTTGGGGGGCACAGCTGCTAGGTGCCTAAAAGGAATTGTCCCTTATTTTGATATTTGTCATATTTAAAGCCACCAGACAAAAGCTTTCTATGTGAGCGAATCAAATACATTTTCAGAGTAGAGGACATTTCTGTAAGGGAAGCTGGATTCGATTTAAACCAAATATTTGTATATTGCATTTTCTTAAAGGGGCTCTTTGCAGAAGGAAACCCATTGGAACAGTAAGTCTGTGCAGTCCTGAAAGGGGTTACTTATGGGGTGACTGGCAAATCCTGATAGCACCTGTCTGGAAGCTTCGGCTGGAATCTGCCTGGGCCCAGAAGCACAGACAGCATGTTTCTGTCCTGCCCCATTATTCTGCAGAGGAAATGAGCTGGGTGTTTTCTGACCCAGAATCAGCAGGGTTAAAGTAGAATTTACAAACCACTTCAGGACGCAGCATTGAGATGGAAGACTTAGGATTGGAGAATTAATTTTATCTTCCTCCTGAGTAAAGCAGCTCTTTTCCTAAAGCCGGGAATCTTTGCAGAATGAGTGCACTGAATGAAAGCATTCTGGTAAGCACTGCGTGACCCTAATAATTCTGACCACTTCAGACTACGTTTTGCAGTGGCCTAAATTAAACAGAAGAGAATTCACGTGACATGGCACTCCTGAGAGCAAAGCTGAAGTTACGCCAATCAAAGCATCCTCCCTGGGGGAAAAACTTGGGGCACTCTCTTCTCGAAGCTAATAAAAATAGGACAGTACTTGAATTCTGGACTAAGAATGATTTCTTCCATTTAAGCCTTTTAGTTGATACAATAAGTAGTAATTGGCTACAGAGAAATCACAAGATCTGGATTAGACAAGAACTCTTGTTTATTAAAATGTAATTTAAACAATCAGAGCCCTGTGAATATTTCATAATAGAAATCCTGCAAAATTTAAATTTTCTCATGAGATTGTATATATTTTCTAGTAAATAACTCCATTACGCAGTCACACTTACAAACTGATTATGCACCTGTGTATAATCCCAGAAGAACACTTTAAAAGTTGAAATACCACAATAATAGTAAGACAATAAGATCTTAATGATTTCCTTTTCAACCATTCTTTCATTTTGTGAGAAGGGCTTGATCCCATAGTACCTGTATGAGACCAGTTCCCTTTTTTCTACCAAAATCAATACTTCATTTGCCTATTAATCTAAGATACAAATAATTCTTGTCTTATTTTCAAAAACTGCTAATTGTTAAAAGCATGTCCATAAAATCTAAGGAAAATAATCTTTGTAAAATATGGATGAACATAGGTCTAAACAAATATATTAATATTTACTGATAGAGCACACAAAAAATTAAAGACTCAAATGAAAAATAAAACTACACTGACTATATAAGTGCAAAGTGCTGTGTTCCCTCAGTATTAAAAACAATAACGAATATTGGTAAGAAATAGCCTTTCTTCAGTTTTATGTACTGTGGTATAATTAGAATAAAATTGAAGTAAAATATTCTTCAAAACAGAACGCTTAGAAAAATGAGTGAACATCAGTGGATTTCCTAAACTGACATTCTATGAAACATTCTTCCAAAATGTTAATAAATGTGCCACAAAACAAAGGTCCATGGTCAAACAAGTTTAGGGAAATCTCTGTGTTTTTTGAAATGCTCTTTTCATATCAATGCACTGAGAAGTTCTGCAACAAACAAATCATATTTAATTATATTAATTCACCATTTCCAAAAATTTTACTTGAGGATAGGACACCTTTTTTCCTGCACATCTTCTATCAACCTAAAGGATAATTTCTCAAAAAATTCTGAGTTGAGAAACAATACATAATTTAAAGTGTGGCCTTTCTTACCCAAACTTTCAAAAGGAAAGTAATTGCCATTGAAAAAATAATATGAGATCATATTGACTCATACTGTCAGTCAAAAGCATCCTATTCACTTTTTTCACATAATTGGTTACGTTCTAGCCTCCTGTTCTCCCAGCTTTTGGGAGTGACCTGTTTCCAGTGGAAATCCGGGTCCCCAGAACTTCCAGCAGGGGGCTCTGTCCGCTAGTGCCGACTGTGAAGGACTTGAAGATGGTTCAAGGTTAAGATGGCTCAACAAATAACAAGCCAGAAATGTCATCTGGCCCAGTAGGACACAGTATTATAAAAGTGTGATCATGGTTCAAGAATGTTGCCATGAGAAAAATCTGTGCTCAGAATTTTATTGTTAGGTTTTGTCATGTGTGCATTTTCAAATACAGTAAGAGAACCCAAAGGGGGGAAATATACATGTATCAGAAACCAAAGAGTATTTTTATAAAATAATTATAGGGCTCATGTTGAAATTATTAAAAGGACATAAAAGTTTCCCTACATGGTTGACAACTCAAGTATGCCAATTTTCTATCAAAAGTAGTGCAGAGAAACAAAAACGTAAGAGTAAAGTTGAAAATAAATGGAAATAAATTACTTCCACTGGGATGAGGGACAAATATAACTCTTCAAAAATAATATGTGTTAAGTGGGGGAAGCACATTGTCTCGAGGAAGCTGTATTTTGGTGTTCATATCCATAATCTGAATTATTTTTTTTAAACCCTTTCTCCCATGTCCTCCACACATGCCTCCCCCAAAAGGAACCCAACCAAAACAAAAAAATGTTATCAAATACTTACAAATTGGATTGTAAAGAAACGAGAATACTTGGTTCAAAGTGAAAGCAGTGACACTATAGCCAGAATAGTTGGAAAGATGACAAGTAAAGTAGACAGGCAAGAAGATCAAAGTTGCAAAATAGACTTCATTGGCACACACAACTTCTTGCTCTTGCTTTAGTTGCAGGGGGTGGTGGCGTCTTGAAGGTACACGTATTCCCACTGGGAAAGAAATGTGCAGCATGACAGGTGCAAGTGGCTAATAAATTATGGCATTTGCAGAAGAGTGGAACAATTCATTCCCTCCCAAGCCTTAGAAGACTTTATGTGTAATACACACACACACACACACACACACACACACACACAATAAATAAATAAATAAATACCTCATGAAGATGACAGCCAATCCTTTGCCATTCTTTTATTGAAATGCCATAACTATCCATATGAATAAAACAAATAGACCATACTCTTAATTTTCACACAATTGTGTGTTGATGATTCTGAGAACATGATTACTTCTATCATATGTTTTAATCTCCTTAAAAATCATTGTGAAGACTATATTCCCACACAGACTATACTTTGACTTACTTTTTATTTTATACCCGAGGACAGTGACTGCTGGAATGTGTGGGAGGCGTACACTGTGACCTCTGTGCGGGGCAGAGTTCGGAGGAATACAATGTAGTGTAAGTAAATAACACCAAGCATTTCCCTGCAAAGAGAACATTCGCCTACATTGGTTCTCAGCCCTGTTTTTCACCGGGAAAAGTGACTTTAGGGGAGAGAAGCAGAGGAACGTCCGCTCCTCTAAGCACACTCACCCAGGCAGGCTCTGAGGGCCCCGTGGGGGCTATTTCCAGCAGCTAATGGTCAGGATCTGGATGGAACAGTAGCACCCTGAGGAAGGGGAGAGGCCAACAACAGGCTCCCTCGGAGAACACCCGCCTCGCCCCAGTCCCACCACTGACCAAACCCAGCCTGCAGGGCCTGAAGACAAACGGGATTCTCTGGAGGGTGTGTCACAGAGTTAATGGAAAGTAAGAGCTAAAACCAAATAATTGTTTCATAGAATCAGACCAGCATGGGATTTTCAAATTGAAAGTGCCCCAAATACCAGCCAGAAACAGAAGTTTGCTGGCAAATACTTAACAACTGACTGTTTCCGGGAAGAAAGCCCCAATGTGCGGGATTTGCCAATTTCCGTGGTGTAAACGCTGCCGCCATGGGCAAGCCACACCGACACAGAGTCACTGGATGCAGCACTGGGAAGAAACACGTGCAAACAGCAAGGGTCTACGCACAACCCCGGGCCCTAACACGGAGACTCCCGAGGCCCAGGTGAGTGGAGGCAGGTCCACACTGGCAAGCAGGCTCCCAGACTCCGAGTCCAGGACACTCCGTTAAAATGCAAATACAATTTGGTTTAGGAAGCCTTGGCCCCGCATTGGAATTGCTTCTCTTTATCATGTACTAGAGTGTGTTTAAAACACATATCTAAAAGGCATTTTGATATTGGTTAAACCCTATAAGCAAAACGATCTTATGTTTAAAAAGAAGTTTCAACTTTCTTAAAAATAACTTTTCTATGGCAAACTGTACACTCTCGTTCACTCATTTCGGCAAGGATTTCCCGGAGAGCGTTCTTTGGGAATATGAAAGCGAGGGGCTGCACACTTACAGCTGCACAGTATTTGGCATGATCTGGCTGCTGCCTACTCAGTAAATTTTCAAGTCAAATTTTTTTGTCCCTTCTTCCACCCTATGCCCCCAAGTTGCTTGATCTATGACTTCACCTCTCCCTTCCCCCAATTTTTTTTCACTGCATTATGGTCTCTGAATCAGAGCCTTTACAGGGGAAAGGACGGGGAGGCACACAGAGCTGAGGAAGGGTCGGGGGCAGGACAGCAAGACAGTTCGACGTTCCCCCAAACCACACACTGGTCTAAGGCATCTCCCTGGGTTTCCATCAGCTTCTATCCTCTCATCTCTTACTCCATGTAAAAATGAAATTTCTTCTTATGCCCAAAAGTTATAAAGTTCTTATATGGCCATATGAACTTCAAAGCATTTAAATTTCCTACGGATTTTATGGGATTAAACGTGAGGCCTACTGAATATTTAATATGAGGGTAAAGAAAGATGTGCTGTTGAAAAAGACATTTATCATGGCTCTAAAGTACAATATCAAACAATTGGTTTGGGCCAGTAAGATCTTGATAATACACTATTATTTTTTAAATTTTAATCAAAGATCACCAATGACATGAAAATTTACAAAAAACCACCTCCAAATAATGAGGATCTCAGATGAGTAAAGCTGAAAAAATTTCAAATTCCCAATTCACCATTTTACTATTCATGCTGTTTCTCTTTATTTCATTACTTCAAACGGGGGGTGAGTGGAAATAATTCGGTTATTTTTATCTTTGTGCCTCTGAGGCTGTCCTGTACTCTTGAACACATTTTGTGCTTGGAAAAAATCTCTAGAGTTGCAAATGTTCTGAGCACACCGAAGTGATATATTATTTTTTTCAATTTGACTGTAAGGTAAAGATATAGACCAATTTTGTGAATTTTAACAATGTCACTAGGAAAAAACAAATGTGATAAAAGCTCAAAAGATTTTTCATAATCAATGTGCTATACTCGATAACTACAAGAAAGTGAGAAATTAGTCATAAAAAGGGCAAAATGAACTCTATAAAAACACAAAATAAAGAATGCAACAATCCAAGCACTAAATAAGAGATTAGTAAAAATAATTATATATGAAGAATATTTTCAAAGGAAACAAACAAACAAAAAAATCAGGAACTTAACTAGATAGGCACTTAAAGAGGAAAGGGGAACATTGAAATTAGATAATTAGATGAGTGTGTTTGGGAAACACTGTTGTTTTATTCATTATTTATTTTAACTAAAATTTGAAACAACAATAAAAATATAAATGTCCTTCCAGGCAACTAACTGTCACAAATGAAGTGTGGTAAAAGAGGATCAAACTATACTAACTTAAAGAATTTTCCAATACCCTGCAAAAACATTATAAAAAAAAAAAAAAAAAAAACTGGAAGGAAACACCAAGAGACAAGTGAGGGCCATGTTGCTTCAGTTCAGAGGAAGGAACGACGGGAAGTTCACTGTCATTTGGAGGATGTGAAATGCTCAGGGTCAGCTCGCGTGGACATGCACTCTAATAGCCCTGTTCCCTTCAGTGTCTACACTGACAAAAATAAACCCGACACAAGGAGCTTTGCCCACATGCGTTTTCTCTCGTCTGTCTTAAGTGCATAAGGCAAATAGTACATCTTTAAAGACTCATTATGAAATGAACAAATGCTAACAAAGGGAATATCATCGACCATAGGTGTTGGAAAATAAGCTGGCAGTTGGCTGTAGCAGCTTCCTTTTTTCTCAACATTTCTGAATGCCTGACAGTTTTATATAAATGCAATTTTTAAGCACAGTTCTGAAGGGTAAAAAAATAACATTGTCAAATAATGACTGATGGTATGTTGTAGTTGTTGAGTATGACAAAATAACCACAAAATCTTAAAAATTCAAACAAATGAAAAGCAGAACGAAAAGGTAAACAATAATAGCATGCACCCATGTGTGTATGGAGGGTGGATGCTAGGGATTGAGGGGTAGCCGGGCAGTCAGGACGAGCACTGCACAGCCACAGTGAAAGTTAGCACGGGTCGACTCAACCAAGACTAGAGCTTTGGTAAGATCTGTAACCCAGGTCACAACAGGTCGATCAGCAAAGGCAGAAAGACACTCATGAATTCGTATCTTAACCTTAGGGTTAAGGTAAACATGCATGACCTCAGAATAATCCCCAGATATTATTCTCTCAACCCAGTGTTTTGGGGAATTACGGAAATGGTAGAGGACCATGGCTTTGGTTTTATGTACTAGTGGAAGGAAATATATAGATTTGACAGAGTATGTGGCTAGACTACCTGGGTTTGGATCTCCTAAAGTCAGTTGGGTCCTATATACAATGTTTTCTGACATTGTCATGGTGATAATGTGTCACGGATACAACAGCCTCCAAACCAGCCTCCCTGCCTCAATGCTATTCCTTCCAGTCCCTGTCCATTTTGCCAAAACAGCAACTCTGGTCGTGCCACCTTCCTACTTAAGCACCTAAGGGAGCTCCAGCCTTCAATCTCAAGGTATAAATATGACCACAAAGGTATCTCACCAGCTGCCCCATCTACCGTTCCAGGCTCCCTGTGCTCCATTCACACGGGAGTCCTAGCAGTTCCGTGGCCACGCCTTGGGCTCCCACCCTTGTGCCTGATTCCTTGCATGTCCATGGAAAACTCTCTTCCAACTTCTCTATAAAGCATCTTCCATCTCCATCTTCCGTGAGTCACTTCTACATGTCATATCCTCAATCCACTGTCTCTGGCAGAATTAATTCCCACTCTCCTTATACAGAAAGAATATGCACAGAATTTAGAGGTATCATACTGTCCTCAAGCTTAGAATATATTTGTATTATAGTTATTACATGTCTGTTTCCAGTAAAACTGGAGTCTCTTGAGGATAGGGGCAATTTCTCATTTCTTTTGGAAGCCAACAGCTTACACACAGTAAGTAATCAGTCAGTACTTGTTAGTTGAATAAATGGAGTTTTACAAGTTTACAAGTGTAATTATTTAAGGTTAGTGTTTTTCCATTTTGCAACTTAAAAAGACACACATAACCCTTAAAATCACTCAGTGAGCTGGTAGCCATGTCTATTAAAGGACAGACCCAGAGATGTCACGTATTTTTTAAAGAGTTCTAAACACTCTTCCTTTCTGAACTTCCTTTCTGTACGCAGGATAATACGTCAACAAGACTTGCATTAGAAAAACTTTTCTTTGCAATATTCATAGCATAGTCATTGTTATTGTGCTCATTTTTTACATGAGAAAACATTAGCACATAAAATCTAGACTAGTTTACCAGCCTTCCTTGGTGAATTAACAACAGAGTCACAGCTAGGAGCCAAGATTTACTGAATCCCCATGTTAATCTTGGTCCATTCAGCCATCCATCCTGCGGCCCAGTCAAGCTAGACTTAGGAAGAATAGGGTTGAAACAACACTTCCTCTGTGACTGGCCACTAATAGTAGGGTATGGTTTGAATCGACTGCTTTCCTGCAGGGGCAGTGAGTCAACAATAACTTATTCCTGTTCTCTCTACAATGTTTCACTAATTTGAATCAAGCACATAGCAGCCGTCTATGGTTCTATCTTTGGGCATGAAACAGAGTGAGGCCAATAGATACAGCTTTAAACCCATCAGGGGCTAACCTCCTTTATAAAACTCTACCTTAGCCTCGAGGCATAAGGATCTTTCCCAAGTGCCAGATTCCTTGAAAATTTTATGTTAAAGGGAAAAAAAATAAAACTTGCCAAGTTATGTATTGAATGTGACAACCTTCAGTACATTTGGATGTTTCTAAGTAATGTTTCCTAAATTACATTCGGATTTTCTGCATGCTAAGGGAAACAATTTGCATGTCATCAACAGATACATGAAAATTCCAAGCTGTGTTAGAAAAACTTTATAAACATAAACATTTGGTATGCCAAATTTTATGCCTAAGCGTCAAAGGAGTAATAGCTTACTCACGGTTCTGTATTTAAGATGTCAGCTGGGTCAAACCCATGATGGATGATGGGTTTGGTGCTTTTGTTAAAGAGAAGGAGGAAAATGTTAGGCATATTTTGGATGCAGAAATAAGCATATGAGAAAAAATGCAGAAAAGTGTGTAAGAATACCCTAATCAATGTGAAATCAGTCGTCTTTTAAGTTTAATGTTACACAGAAAGGCAGTATTAATTAAACACACATACACAGGTGTGGACCCATGACAGACACATACACATACCCCCAGCATTAAGGCCCTTCTCTGAAATTATGTAACTATATCACTTTGCCCGGTCACAAACCCTGAGCCTGGCTCCTAATTTGTATGGTGAGAAGAGTGGTATCTTCCTCATAAGGCTATTGTGAATATTAAAATAAGTAAGTACATGAAAATCTGTTATACTTATGAAAAGCTTTTTCCATGATAGGCAATAGAAACAATGAAATAAATGTAATAAAGTCCAAAATGTGAAAAGCTAAGGAAATACAGATAAATGTAAAGGTGTAAATGACACATAGTAAGTATAATGCTTTTAATATTTTTTTTAATTTTCTGATTTTTGAATTAGAACTCCATTTGTAGAAAGATAACTAGTTTTTTCTGTCCAGACACAAAACCTGCCTCTTAAGGCAGACTCGGTTATAGGATACCTACCTTCACCTGGCAAGCTCACCTGGAGGCCCAGCCTAACTCAGACTCACCTTTCCTACGGTGGCCGTCCAGCCTGCTCCTGCTGCAGGCTTGGCCTTTGCCACCGAGCAACGGAGAAAAAGACCAAACCTCCCTCATTTTGTTGTTCTCAATGAACATTTTCTGTCTCCTCTCCTTTTTTCTGCTTTCTTTTTGTTTTCCTCCATTTTCATATTTATATTTTACTTTTTGGTGAACTTATTTTATCATTTCTTTTGTGATCTCTGCTCATCTCACACTTGTTTTCTTTTTTCCAGAATTTCTTTCTACAACTTTATTCTTCTCTTTCTTTGAGGGACTTGTGAAATATTTAAATTTCTATTAAAGTCAGAAGAAAAAAATTAATTTGGGGGTGAACAAAGTATTTTAATAAATGATATTAATATATTTATCTTTATGCCAACATAAAGATATAAAATTTAAACACATTGACTGCCACACTAGGGAAAAAAACTTTCCCTGGGGCCCCGGTGCTTTATTACAAAAATAGAATAAAAACTTCAAAAACAAAATGATTCTTTCTAATTTACTGAAAAATTTATATTTTTTATTGTTTTCAGTGGGTGAGTTATATGCAACTTGAAAAACAGTCCATGAGGGTAAAGGTAAAGAGACGTGTGAGTTATGTATGCTTCATGAGGCCTGGGGCCCAAAACTAGCATGAGTGAAATACAACTCGCATGGCCGTTAATTGATAATTGTTATATATTCTTTTTATGGAAGAAGTAACTCACAAAGACATCGGTCTCCAGAGCCCACAAAAGTCATAATGCTTTAGTTTTAAAGTAAAAGCCACTTCACCATTTTTCAAAGTTTTCCCAACAACAAACTCAATACCTGACTCTTTTGTGTCTCCTTGGCACTTTGAGCATATATATCCATTACAGCAACTACTATATTAACACCAAGTATCCTTCTATGAGCCTTAGTAGTCCATGAGCACTTGGCAAGCCTGAACCTATCTTATTCACCTTTTCAGGGGATTAATCAGAGTTTCATACATAAACTCATGAGCACATGAATCAGTAAGTAATCAGCGATTTGCAATCCTAGCACTACTCTGATTCACTGAACTCTACACATGGCATCCACCAACCAAGCCTTGTCGTGAGCAGAGAAGCCCACAAGGGAGAAGGAAGGTGTGTCACAGTCATTTTAGAAATTTAGGGGTAGGTGGTGAAGTTGTCAACGATGCCACAAGCTGGTATGGGAGAGGCATGATTTAGAGGACCTGCTGGCTGCGGCAGACACAGCAACTGGAATTAAGATTTGTGGTGAGTTAGGTCTGCTCGTTTTACATGTCCTGCTTGCCAGTGGAAACTTCCACTAACAGATTCTGAGGAGCTAACTTCACACAAATGAATATCTATTTCCTGCATAACAAACCAACCCATTATCCACATTCATTGAAGTCTAGTTAATTGAGGCAGCAGAAATACCAGGGGAAAAGGTCCAACCTCTGTCTATACTTAAATCACATGATCTCAGTGCCTCAGTGGAACGGCAGCCTTTGAATCAGATGGAGGGATTTTTAAGATTGAAGGGAGGGCACAAGAGCAAAAATAAGAGAAGAAAAAGACCTGGGACTACAGAGTTCTCATTGCCAACACCACCATAATCATGGAGTCCTATTTTTCAAGGCTCAAGTAATATTTCTTAGTTTCTCATTATTGACAGTTTAAAAGCGCCACATGTCCTTCTGAACTGGATACTGCACAGAGACAGCGTGTGTGGTGTGACTGCTGAAAAGAATCCTAAAGGAGGATTTGGGGCTCTCGAACATAAGCAAATGCCTTCACGGGCGGATAATTCAAAATCTCCCTGGGAAAGAACTCAGATTCCCTAAGTCAGGACCCCTGTGAGTGTGTGTCTGCTGGAGAAGACAATTGCGACTTTAAAAATTCAGCTTTGGAAAAAAGAAAGTGCTGTTTTTCCTCTAGAACTTTCGGTTCTCCTGCAGCTTCTTTCGCTGCTGTAAAATTACCTTCATTAGCAAAGCCCCTGGGAAAGCTGCTGCCGCTGGAAATAGGACTACAATTGATCCAGGCGTTCGCACAATCCCAAGGCCTCAAAGAGTTGAGATACTAAGCAAAGGCTCTGGCAGGGCGGTGCACCTGGCCGTGAAACTGCCCCAGCCCCGCTTCCTGCTTCCTGCGCTTGCAGTGAGCAGAAGCGACTGGCTGCACCAGCCCCAAACACAGAGAAAGCATGACGACCCGGGCAAGCCTTAAAAATCCAAATAAGAAAACATGGAAATAAATGAAGAGCCTATTCTCACTATAGTGCTGAAAACTGAAAGTAGAAATCTTTAAAGGTCTTCATCCTTTCTTTCACTTATCAAACGGTATCAAACCCTGTGCATCAGGCCCTTGTACTGAAGAAAGTAAATATCTGCAGAATGGAAAGCATTGGCTTCTTCCATAGAAGGCTTCCAGGGTAGAACCTGTGGGAGGTGGATTTGCAGCAGAGAGGCAATGAGGGACAGACATCCCATCCACAGTCCGTAGATGGAAAGATGGAAATTGTACCTCCAGGAGCTCTTTCCTCCCGACACCTCTTCAGTGAGCCCATTGCCTCACCTAGGGCTTCTCCTTACTTAGTAATGTTCTGGTCCATCTGATAACTGGAGCTGGGAAGGACTGGTCCGACTGGTCTGACTGTTTTCAGTTCACCCAGTAACTCACTCTTAAGGCCCTTTGGAGGCTCCGAAGAGGCTGCTTTCAAGCATAGATGAGGACTTTGTAACGAACATGCTGCTTAAACGTAAAGGAGAGTTGATACAGAGCCCCAGTGTGTCTATTAATTAGGCTAAAGATTTACATGTTGAGGTTGAATTTTCCCTCTCTGTTAAACTATTAATTTCACAGGCTAGGGAAAGAGGAAACTCCCAGGCATATAGACGAAGTTACATTAGTGATAGCCACAGTGAAAGATTTCCTCGAATAACTAGAGTTTTCTTCTAGCTTTAACCTCTTCTGTGGATACATTTTCAAAACTTGGTAAAGTCACTATTTATGACTAGCTTAGAAATAAAAACTCCACCTGTACTATTTCATTAGTTCTTATGGTAAATACTTTTCTGCTTAGCTCTGAACAAGAAACCTTCCCTCAGTTTTCTGAGACAATAGTGCACTGGGTTTAATGTATAACGACAAAAAGTTTAAAAAAAAAATAAACACCCCTTTGAATAAATAAAACTAAAAAATATTATATAAAGAGAAGAGCTCTTCCTCTATAACAAAGGCCTAGGACTTTTGCCAACCTTGTTAGAATAATGGTACAGAAATTAGGGGCTACATTTTCCACCCCTACAAAGAAATGAAATTGACATGCTAGTGATGACTAGCAGGAGAGACCTCGTCCCTCCAGAATGAATCTGCTTCATCTGTGTTTCCTGGTCTCTCACTGATTGCTCCTGGCAGGATGCCCTCTACTCCCGAACACCTAATAAATATTCACTGAAGATGACAATTTATATCTGCCCTGAGACTGGGACAATACCCCTGCCTGTCTGATGTCGCTGGCATCGTGCCACCCAAATCATACATGCAGCAGCAGGTGAGCACCGGGAGCAATAAATGAGCGTGTGTGGCCGCGGGAGGGAAACTGCACAGGGCCCTCCCCTGCCCAAACCACCACGGCCACAGCCTGCTAGCAACGCCAGGATGGAAGGAAGACTCCTCCAGAGCTTCCACGGCAGACAGATCGGGACTTCAGTCTGCGGGGGCATCTCATTAGAATCTCAGGAGCTGAGAAATCATTTCAACAAGATATTTCACAATGCAAAGATGAAAACCTACAATCTTTTACATTTAGAACATTTTATTGGGGGGGTGTAAAAGGAATTTCAGTAAGTGCAAATAATCTCTGAGTTTTAAAAATTTCATCTATGGAAAACTACTGAATAACTTATATTCAGCAGTTCTGATAGGAACTGAGTATCTTATTTTTTTATAAGCAGATTATTTTGTTGGAGACTATTATGGTAACTCACTTTCCCTTTGGAAATTCTCCTTGTTTATAGAGGTTAGCTAAGCTCCATTAGCATAAAAGGTTGCCAGTCGTTTTTCTCCTAAAGATAAAAACATCCTGTTCATAGTTTTAAACCCTTTGACAACACAACAGCAAAAGCCCTAAACTTCTCTCGGCAGCAGAATTCTAATGAAATCTAACTGGAAAATCATAAAGCGACAGAAATCTCAGGCTTTGGGTTTTTTTTTTTAATTGCCAATTTTCCCCTTGCACTGAGGCATTAATCCTTGAAGAATAGAAAGTAGACTTGCCAGTAACCCAGCAGAGAAGGGGCATGGGAGTAAGAGAAGGGAGGAAGCTCGTAATTGTGGGAGAACTCCCTCTCTCTCCCCAGAAACCACTATTCAATCTGCAGCCATCCATCCTGCCTGCCCTCTCGGCCTCCCCTGTCACTGGAAGGCCATCCACAGCAGCATTGGTATTCAAATTAGGCTGCCAATCTCTGCCTGGCACAGCTCTTGGTGGCCTGTCAGAACATGGCTTGAAGAAAAGACACCAGATCTCAGATCTGGGGAGATCCAGCCAGATTCAAAACCCGCCCCAATATATGTCATCAGCCTGTTCACAGGATGCCTTGGGGTGGGGAGCTTTTTCTTCTCTGTGGTCTTTATTTTTATTAAAACAAAAATAACAAGAAGACAATGCATCTCCAACAGAGATTTAAAAAGACAGAGGAAGGGGGCTAGGCAGAGGCAAGCTAAGCATTCAGCACTAAACACTGGTTTCCATGGGAACGAGAGCTGCTTTGTGGAGCTTGAGTAACTTCCCGCTCCCTCTCCCCCAGCATAACCGGCACCACAGTCGCCGGCTTTGTGTTTGTGTGGCCAACTCTTCTTCTGTCTCATTCACTCTCCCAGCCCCTGCCCATCCCCAGCAACACCCGTCACCACAGAAGCAGAAAGGAAAGAAGAACTCACAGCATCTGGGCTGAATTAAATCACCGCGCACAAAAGTATCCAGGCAACTGGGCGCCAGCATGCTGCCCAAAGCACTGTGGCCATCATTCTGCCTTTTGCCTCATTTTTTATCCCTTCTTCAAGCAGCTCCTAAGAACTATTTCTTAGCTCTTCTCATGCATAACACGCACATTACGTACCAGTTTTAAATTAAGTTTTTGCAGGCATAAAATGCTGTGAGCACATCGGATATTATTTTTTAAAAATAGTAATAAGCTAAATGGAAAATGGTCAGTGTCAAGAGAAGCATGGTTGAAAGGAAACTTGGTAGATCTTTACAATGTTGATGTATTCTCTTTGGGTGCATGGCTGATGTGTGTTGAGAGAGAGAGAGACTTTCAGAAGGTCATTCCTGCCTACCTTTGTTGAGGCAGGTGGTTCAGTGTTCAAAGACTGTGAGGTCAGGCAAAACTCCCCAAAAAACTCCAAAGTTCATCTTCTCTATTTGACTGGGTACCTTTTAATTTGGTGCTTTTTTTCCTAATTTATTTTGACTTTTAAATTAAAAAAAGGGAAATATTTATGAATCTATGACTCAGAAGCTGCCATGCAAAACCTTTTAGCACATAAATCCTCATCATTTTAGCAAGTGTCAGGACTTTTTTATTAAAGAAAAGGCATATTTCTTAACACTGTTCATAAATCACAACTAAAATATTTAGTGTTACAGGTTTCTTAACTTTCAAAGACACTCTTTTCTTTAAAAGCTTTACAGAATGCTTCAAAGTCTACACTTGGCAAAGCCCCAGTGTGATTCACAGGCGAGCTTTCAGATTCAAAGACGTTTGCATTTTGTTTGTAAGTATTTATTTAGGAGATCTGCAATTCATTTTCTTTTGCAAGATGAAAATGTTGATTTTCATCATTTAAATTCAAACTTATTTTTTAAAAGTTTAACCTGTATGTGTGTAACTGAGTTGCAATCTTACAATTTTGAAAGGTGTCTTGGAATATATGGCATGAAAGGAGTTATTAAAGATTGAGAGTCATTTCAAGCTTTGGTGAATAAGAAATACGATTTGTTCATAAAAGCCCTAAATCATCTTTAAATCCATCTTTTCCCTCACTCACCTCCCTCATGAATATAATGCCTCTTTATCACAAAGATGTTAGGACAGTGGCAATCTGTGCGGATCTTTAAAATTCTCACAAGCTGCCTATTTCTGTCCTCTCCCACAGAATTACGCAGGGTTCACTTAAAACCTTGTTTCTCAAGATGCTGAGCTCCTGCCACTTCCTGTGCTGGCTCCCCCCACCGCCCCTTGGCAGCGGGTGGGTCTCCTCCGAGCCTGAGAAGGTTTTCACCGGCTCCACCGCATCTTCTATTTACCCCTCCAGTCGCACCCGGTGGAAATCATCCCAGAGAAACATCACAGCTACCACGGAATCTCAGACTCACAGGCTTGGCACTGGAAGGCCCCCGGTGTCAGCAGATGCCATTTCTCTCCCCTGCCTGGCACGATGACATCCCAGTGCCTGGCCTGTAGTCACTCTGCCTGTTCCCTCTCTTCTGTCCTCAGCCTTCGTGGCCTGACTGCCAGTCCCACCGGGCAACAAACCCACACCCCAGACGGGCTCCACAGTCAGGTAAAACTGCTTGAATCTCTTCATCCCGTTGCCCTCGGTACCCACCTGAAACGCTGCGCTTTTCTGTTTCCTTGATGCTGACGTTTTCCATCCCTTTTCCTACCTCTTTCCCTGACCCCGTTTCCTTTCCAGAATCCTGACCTCCTTCTTTCTTTCGTATTCGCCCTCTGGCCTTACCCCTTCTCATTTAATTTCAACTCCAAGTCCAATCAGTCAGCAAACCTTGCCTTTCCTTAAACACCTGCCACTTCCCTCCCGTTGCAGGCGGAGCTGCCTCCGTGTGATGAGACACTCCCCACCCCACCCCGGGTTACTAAAAAGGCCTCTCAACGGGTGAATTCTAAATCCAAAAGTGCAACTGCCTTCAAAATAAAACTGAAAGCTACAAGAATATATGGTCTTTGAAGACGGGGACTATTTTACTCAACTTGAAATTCCAGTGCCTAGCACATCATAGAGTCACAAAAAAAAAAAAAAAAAAACACGGAGAAATCCTAAGTTTAGTGGACTCTAAAAGACATGCACACACTCATTCACTCAAAAATATTCTACCTCACAGCAGCAAAGTACATACAATGGGGT
This sequence comes from Eulemur rufifrons, assembly GCF_041146395.1. Classification (NCBI taxonomy): domain Eukaryota; kingdom Metazoa; phylum Chordata; class Mammalia; order Primates; family Lemuridae; genus Eulemur; species Eulemur rufifrons. The sequence continues at coordinate 105,263,790 of NC_090997.1, read as the reverse complement.
CTCTACATTTTGTGAACTTCCAGTCTAGTGGGGACAAAGAAATTAAACCAATAATCATTAAAGTAATTACAATTAAAATACAAGATAAAAGCATAAGGCGCTATGGAAATGATAACACCGGGGAGCAGGAAGCGCCGCCCTCGGGAAGCCTGGGGTGGGACCTGCGGAAACCTGAGGGCGACAGGTCGCCGTGCACGGGAGCAGGTGCACGGGAGCAGGTGCACGGGAGCAGGCGCAGGTACCGGAGCTGGAAAGTACCTGGCGGGCTGCGGAGTGGAAAGGGCGTCCTGAGGCTGAGGGGTGGTGAGAAAGCTGAGCCTCAGCGCAGAGGAGAGGCCGTGGATGGTTCGGGAATGACACGCAGGGCGAGAGTGTGGGGCTGCGTCCAGAGCCACGGGCAGCCACGGGCCCTGCGCACACGGCGCCCTCTGGGCTTCTACCCCTTGACTTCGGGCAGGTGGCGCAGCCTCTACCTGAGAGGTATCAAGAAGCAAGTCTGGAGGACTCACATCAAAACCATTCTCTCCTACAGTGGAGGGGTTCCCCTTTCAGTTAGGAAGATCAGACTTGTTCTTCTACTAGTAGTAAAAAATGATATAAGAAAAGAAAAAAAAAAAAAACAGCCTGATACTTATTTACAGTCTAGGACATGCTGAGGAGATGGAGAGGAAAAGAGGAAAGAGTTGAAAGTATTAATCTCCAGACTGCACCCTGAGAGAGGAGCCTCAGTAAGTGAGGGTAACACAGAAAGCAGAGGGGTGTCCCCCTCCATGCCTCCATGTGCCCGTCGGGGCTCTGGGAAGAGGTTTTCTTCCACGCTTCTATGTACCTGGAGCAATAGGATTTTAGAAACAGTCCTTGAAGTGTAGCTCTCTGGGGCTATTAGCTCCTTTATGTTCTCAGTGCTGAGTCCAGAGTCAGCAGGTCTGCCACGTGGCCAGCCACGGCTGGGCAAGATGGGCCCACAGCCACGGCTGGGCAAGATGGGCCCACAGCCACGGCTGGGCAAGATGGGCCCACAGCCACGGCTGGGCTGCACAGGTTGGGCCAGGTGCAGGAAGCAGCTGAGACGCAGGAAGCCAAGCTGAGGCTGAGTAAACCAGCTCTGTCCAAGCCAGAAGAAAGACCACCAGGGTGTATTTATATTTTTAAAAAATGTCCTGGAAAGAAAATGCAATTAGAATTTTCCCCCTGACTTTTTCCCAGTAGTGAAAGAGAAAAGGGATTTTTAAAACAAACAAACAAAATCCTTTTCTGAATACCATAGTTTCATATAATGCATTCCACAAGGTAAATCTGACCTCTTGCCAAAAATTTATGAAGAAATGACAGAAAGGATTCCACCCATCAATTCCTAAGATCTTACAATGAAACTATTTCCTTGCCTGACTAAAAACAAACAAAAATCCAGAAGAAGACAAAGGAAAACACCTTGAAATGAGTGTAACTAAAAATAATATAATTTTTAAATGAAATCTGGTCCTGAAATCATAACTATTAAGCACTTCAATATATTTTAGTGTTTCCTCAAAGGTTCCTTACTTTCCAGTGTATGCAAACTCCAATGGAAAGTCTATAAAAACACCTCATTTAGTTTTTTTCTGCAGTAGAAATGAAATCTTACATGTATGAGACCCACTGGATCACTTTCTTCTGTCTCTATTGTATCTTTATTCTCTCACTTCTCTACGAACAGCTCCAGTCTCAAGTATCCAGAAAATAAAACAGTCTTGCCCTGGACCCTGACGTATCTACAAGTGAATCATTTATTTTCATCCTTCCTTCCTCTTATGACCAATTTTACTGAATAATCCATCTACTTTTCTCAAGCCTAGCACTGTATTCAAATGACCACTCTGGGCTCCTATGCCTTCTCAATACACCTGGGCTAATCCCTTATAATACCACCTCCATCTCTCCATGTAAAGTTTTTTCAAGATTTTCCTTACTGATTTCCCAATAAATAAATTCAAGTGCCCCATTGAAGATGTCATCCTCTTTAAATTTAGTGGTATTGGATACAGGTGTCCAAGCCTCTTTCTTGACATTCTGTCTTTGACAGCAGTGACCTATATTCCGAGGTGTTCTCCTGTCTTCCAGGGTGCTCCTTCTCTCTCCTTCACGCAGAGGCTCTATAAGGATCCAGACTTGCTGCCTCCTTATATCTCTCTGAGCCCTGTTGCTTCCCTGCCTCATCTGGTGTGTGCACAAGAGTCTTTCTAGGTTCTGGAGTCTGGGGTACGTACCCAGGAGGTGTTACTGAAAAATCTGTTACTGAAAGCTCAACACTTGTCCTCAAGGCCACATTAGAAGAATGAAAACAAATGGTTTGAGGAGAAGGAAAGAGTTTATTACTTTGCTGAGAAAGGAGGAAAAATGGCAGCCTTCTCATCCCAAAATCCAAATTTCCATAACATAAGCAGAAATACAGAACTTTTAAAGGGAGGGCCCTCAGTTCTTGGTTATTGTGGTTAAACATTCTAATCATCCCATCTCTGCCAAGGACAAAGCCATATGATCTCTGTGCACCTGGGCCCACCTGGGGAGCTGGCACAGACCTGGGATGGCTGAGCTATCTCCTGTAACACAAATAACAAAAAACATTACCCTGCCCCTCTCAACCACTGGCCTGAGGCAGGGATGCAGGCTTTAGTTCTCATAAAGGAGTGGAGGATGTTTTAAAGAGACAGAAAATATTTTTGCGGTTCTTTTTTTTTTTTCAGGCCATTCCCTCTGTTACGTATTTCCTACTCTCAATTTTACACTTCCATATTTTTTTTTTTTAGTCTGTTCCCTCTGTTACAGAGGGACATTGTGGATGACTAGTAGGAGTACTTTCAGCAAGACTATTTTTGCTGAATTGCTCTCCAAAGTGATGCAACAATTGAATGTTCTCCCCAGCAGTGTACAGGGTTTCCCTACTGCTCCATTTCTACCCCAGGATGGTCTTGTCAGGGTGCAGAGTGTCAAATAACATCTCATTGTTACTTCTATCTGCATTAAATCAAAAGGAACATCCTCTCATATTTTATGAGCCATTTAGGTTTTCTTTTTTTAAACTTCCTGTTTATATGGTTTGCTTAATTTTTAATTGGTTTGTGTGTACTTTTTACTGAACTGTTGAATTTCATTGCATATTCTAGGTGCTAATTTACTGTGGATTCTACGCATGGCAAGTATCTTCTTCTAGTCTTTTCAAGTTTTTAAGCCATTTCATTGTAGAGAGTTTTAATTTTAATATTGTCAATTCCATCAATCTTTTCACTTAAAGTTTATGCTTTATAGATCATATTTAAGAGAACAATTTTTATCATAAAATCAGAAATATGTTGTTATATTATCTCCTAAAAGTTTTTACCATTTTAGTTGATTTTGGTGTAAAGTGGGAAGTACAGACATAATCTCAATTTTTAAAATATAATAACAAATTTCCATGATAATTAGTGAATTCATATCCTTTTCTCCACTGACTTTATAATGCTCTTTCTGAAATTTTGCATGTGTGTGTTTAACTCTGGGCTCTCCCTTTTGTTCCTTTCTTCTATTTCTCTGTTCCTTCTATCAATATCACACCGTCCTCACAACTATTGTTCATACTGGCGTCTTTCCTTGTGTAAAAGCACATCTTCAGATAGACTTTATCTGAGGGGTCTTGTGTAACCATGGATAACTATTTTGAAGATATATAGCTATTTTGTGTTTAATTTTACTAGATGCTCCAGGAGCATTACTGCCTAAGATCACCTTTTGAACAATCGTTTTTCCCTGTGGGCTACTGGACCATACAGGTAACATACATTTCAACCCACAAGTAGTATGAGGGCACTACTGTGGTTATAGAATCTTAGAGAAGATTCTTTTCCATGCAGAACTAAAAACAAGACACAAAAGTTCTGTGGCGGCCTCCTCCTTTGTGGGTACATTTTTTAAAATTGAAACCTTTTAATCTTGCTATAGCCATTTGAGGATCCCAGTTTTAAGCTCAGGGTCTTAGATCTAACTCCTACTCCATTCATAATTTCTGGAACTTACTGCTTGGTGAGCCTAACTAACCCTGCAATTAAAAGAATTTTTATGTAATATATATTGTCACGATCGTCTAGGTGCTTACTGAAGGAGGACCTTCAGATTATTGACTCCAAAATATTGTTGATATTAAAGTGACTGACTACTAAATCTGTGACTCAAGCCACAAGCTCTTCATTCCTCTATCTCTACCTGCCAGATTTGATAATTACAGCAAGATGACACACAAGCACCTCAAAATCAACCAAACTTCTCATTCTCCTTCCAAAATAAAGTTCTGTTAATGACACTACTATCTTCTCATACACACAGGTTCAAAACTTCAATCTTAGAACATTTATTGTATGTAAATTAAGTGTCAAAGAAAGTGGAAAAAAATCTTTTTTTTTTTTGAGTCTTCCTTGCCTGCTTCCAAAGCCAATGTATACCCAATTTGTGTTTAATTAACCTCTGAAATGTCCAATTCCATTGCTTTGTTTCTGGCCCCAACACTCATTGAGTCTCAGTGCTCCTCACCCCGCCCAGTGGAGCAGCTTCCACCTCCGGATACTTCTCCCCAAGCCATCGCACACTCTCTGGTCAGATGGAACTTTTGGAAGTAGAGTTTAGATTGCATCATCTTCCTAGCCAAGTTATTAAACATCTATACGGTTTGTGAGATAGAATTCAAACTCTTCAACCTTGAACTGAAACCCTTCCCTGGTCTGATCCAAACCTACTTCCTGAGTCTAATTTTTGGGTGCTCCTCTTCACATGGTATCGGCCTCCACACACAAAATAAGTTTCCCGCATCTCTGCCACCGTGGGGAGCGGTACAGAGGATGAGGTCTGGAGTAAGAGAGTTTGGAATCAAATTAATCAAATTATGGCTTCATCACTGACACATAATTTGGACAAGATGATTTTTCCATCTAAGCCTCAATAGGACATATTTTCAAGCTATAGCAGATAGAACCTGCTGATGGATTGAAAATGGGGTGTAAGAGAAAAAGAGAAGGCACAGGTCACTCCAGGGTTACAGCCGGAGCTACAGGGAAGACAGAGTCATCACCAAGTTCTGTAAGGACTGGGAGGCAGGGGGATGCAGATTAAGCGACCAGTTTTGAGCCTGGGAAGTTGGAACATCTGTTGATACACATCCTTCAAGAGGCTGCTCAAACATTATCTCCTCCGGGCAGCTGTCGTTAGTGTGCCTTTCACAATGGAGCGGCTCTTCTTTACTCTGGGCTGCTTTCTCCCTTACAACACAGTTAGTGTGTCTGTCTCTGTTCTCCTAGACAACAATCTTGCTAATAAGAGATCCAGGTCGGATTCAACTCTGTTCCCCTCCCAGGCATTTAAAAGACTATTTTATACACAGTAGAAGCTCAAAAATATTTCTGAAGGGAAATGAAATTGCACTCATTTTACTTCATATCATGAATATCATTAAGCACTTCAAACCAGTGAGAAAAATCATCTTCACAAACTTTAATCATCCAAACAACAAGCACAGCCTCCTTCTAAGGCAGGCTCCTGAAAGTCTCTTCTAGAGGAAGCTCTTCTAAAGTTCTTTAGCATTTTCCATCATCTCGCATAAGCGTTGGTGATTATAGATCATTATAGGGAAACGGTTCTTTTCCAAACTTAGCACTAAATACCCATTAATGGGAACCTCTGGTTGTTCTTCATATAATAGAGACAACATATTTACCAAGCAATTAAAGATAAGAGTGAATTGTAAAAAGGTAAAATAAAATATTAATATGTGTATCATCTGCAGATAGCTAAGATTTGCTATTCTAGCAGTGCATGTGTTGGGTCTAGGAAAAAATAGGCATTCCAGGCAGGAAAACTAAAATCTGTCATCTCACTATAACTGCAACACACATATATTAATATTTCTGCACAAAAATATTCTATTAGTGAAAAATCTGGCATTCCTTTTATCAGCTCCTGTGAGTCTGTTGGATGGCCCAGACACTCTCGTTAAAAAGAAAAAGTTTTACATAGGCAAGGGATAATGATCACCGGATGGAGTGTCTAAGAGCCCGGGTTAGACGGGGAAGGTGGAATCTCGCATGATGTATCTGACTCTGGATTTGAAGAGTGCACTCCTGGCTCCTCTCAGACTTAGGGGTCTTATCTGTTTTTATCTATCTCCTTGCTTAACTGATTGCTTGATTATTTAAAGGTGTTTGGAAAACAGCAGGGTGAATCATAGTTCAGCTATAAATCTTAGCTGGCTTCTGAATGCTGTGGGGAGATTCTGAAAAACGCTGGTGTCTCTGGGCCCCACCCCAGGTCTGCTGAGTCGGAATCCCTGGGGGAAGAGCCACCAGCTCTGCGGGTGACTAGAGAGCCCCCTTGGTGGAATCTGAGCCAAGGTTTAACGTCAAGCAGGCCTACACGCGAACCCCAGCCCTGCCACTTAGTAGCCGGGTGACCCACAGCAACAACTAAGCCTCTTAGGATCAGTTTCTCCATCTGCACAAGGAGGATTACAACGCCCACCAGGGCTGTCCTGGAGATTAGAAATCATGAACATCGAGGGACAATATTGTACCTGGCATTCATTGCTCAATATTGGGAGCTCTATATAAAAGTTTTTATTATAGTTTTAATTATTGATCATCTGCGAATCTATTTTTATAACAGAGCCCTACATGACTGACTTCCACCGCCCTCTTGAGCTCATTTCATGGGTTCATCGGTCACCCTGTCTTGCCCCACGCCCCAGCCTATCTGGTCGACTTCCTTTTTCTCAAAAACAGATCCCACCTGAGGACTAGCAACACCTCTCCATGCTCCTCACTGTGGGCTCCTCCTTGTCATTTTGGTCAGATTGACGAGGCCACCGGGGCACTCTGTTGTGTTGCAGACAGCAGGTGTTCTCTTAGAGCTCCTCTGACTACCCAATATTTGCATTGTGTTGACGTATTTCTTTCTTGTGGATCTTTCCCCACTGGACTAGAAGCTCTCCTAGCACTGGGCCCGGGGCTGCCTTCTCCTCCGCTCCACCCCCAATACCTAAGACGGGAGGAGATTAGGAACTTAGTGAACATTTGCTGACCACGTGAATAACCTTGACAAACAAACCGTAATCAACCATAATACATTCAGACAGTCAGCTCTTAGACTCATCCCTCAAATTCTGATTATAAATCAAAAACCCCATATTGCATATTCTAAGCACAGAAAATTCTTGCATAAATATGAAGAGAAATCCCGCCATGTTCAACGACGCAGCCCATCCCCTTTGCCTACAGCAGTCGTTCCAGAGCTCGGGAAAGGGTAAAAACCATAAAAGGGAGCAGTGAAAGGAGAAAGCTCTCCCTACTTTTATATTTTCCTTTTTAGCTTCCCTGTAACATTTTCTTCTCTCACTGCCATCATGTTTTTGTAAACTGGAGCAATGCTAAAGAGTCCAAAAATGACATCAGCAGTGCCCCCTGCTGTGCTGGCAGCGGTCCCTCTTGGGACAGGAACACAGTGTGACTGGTGAGGATGCTGTAGGGTACCCCCTCAGCTGGGACCTGTAGTGGCCGGGGTTGGGAAACCACACTTCCAAACCCACAGCAGCCATCTGTTAAGCAGTGGCTCATGGTCACCTCATCAGGTCACTTGGAGAGAGCCGAAACCCCTTTGGAAAGAGCAGCTCGGAAAAAAACTAAGAGACCCGGCTCTACGCGCTCCTGCTGGAGTTCAGGGACCCGTGAGATCCAACCCGCGCTCTGCCCAGTGGAGCCAGGGATGACAGAAAAAGAAATTGCTTTCAAAGAGTGATTCTCTCTCTCTCTCTCTCTCTCTCTCCTTCCCTCCCTCATTCCCTCCCTCCTTCCCTCCCTCCTTTTGCTTAGCTGTGTTTTTATATTTGTAGTAAATCAGAAAAGCACTAAGCCCTTTACCTTTGAAACGTAATTTGAATGATCACATTCCCAGGCGAGTCACTGGCATCTTGGAAGCGCAGGAAGTGGTGGTCTTGTTACTGGGTTCGTCTTCAGTTCAGTCACGCTCTCTTTAACCATGAAACATTCAAGTCTGCATTGCACGTAAGCTCCTCTACGTTATACCTTTTTCTCCCAGGTTTTCTTTTTTAATTGACGCTTTGTCTGTGTAATTCTTTAGCTACTATTTTTTTCTTAGGATGCGTCAAACTTTCCTGAGTGAATCATTTTCTAAATTGATTTGCTTTTCTGGAAAGACTTCCTGTCTTTTCAACAAGTTTACCTATTTTTTTCTTTTATGTTTTTCTTCCCTGGTTTATTATAAAAATTTCTTTTGTCTCTCTCTATTGACTCTGTTGGTGTTTGGTTTTAAAGCATTTCTGAGGCTTTTAAAAGAATAAATTTGAACATCACGTAGAATTTGGTATTTCATTATAAACTCATAGCAGGTGGGCATATGATAAATGTGGATTTAGGGCCTTTCAAGGGGGAGAAATACCCAAAGTTGGGCCACAGACATTACAAGTTTCTTGCAAATGAGGCTTACATGTAGTTCTGTTTCAAACAGTGGAGAGAAAGTAGCAGGAGCTTAAGTTCCACCATGGAAGAATGTCACTTTTCAGGCAGGTGTTAGTGGATTATTGGTTGGAGAGGCAGTGCCCCAGGAAAGAGCAGGGGTTTGCAGACCACTGGCCTCAATGTAGATGACTAGCGCTAAGGTGGACAGCTGTCCCTGGTGCATACGGCTGACCCTGGTGCATACGGCTGACCCTGGTGTGTATAGCTGACCCTGGTGCATACAGCTGACCCTGGTGCATACAGCTGACCCTGGTGCATATAGCTGACCCTGGTGCATACGACTGACCCTGGTGTGTATAGCTGACCCTGGTGCATACGGCTGACCCTGGTGTGTATAGCTGACCCTGGTGCATACAACTGACCCTGGTGTATATAGCTGATGTTAATGTATACCCAATTCTAAAAGCAGACAATGAAGCCAGTCACTGCTAAATAAACCACAACACAAAGGAAAGGGTCACAGAAGAAAATCCCAACTCCTTACTACTCAAGTGCCACAGTAGAAGATTCTGTACTGCTTTGGTATGCAAACAAATGAATAGTTTTTGAATTCCTTCAAATGAAGGATAAATGAGGCAAGTGGTCACCATCTGGAACATACCAAGGCTTTTGAAAGTGGTTGCCAAGCAGAATCATTGTGACCAACAGAGCCAGTGCCAGATCCGGCCTCTGGCCCAGCCAGCAGTCCCCCAGTGCCACATTGAATGTGTTGTGGGAACAACTCTTCCTTCCCAGCAAAGGCAACTGCCACCAGCGCTGAGTGACTCAACAATGGTGAAAACTGCCAAGTGGGCAAGCTCTAAAGCAGCATTTCCTTCCAGCCAACAGTGACCTACTGAGCCTGAGCAAAAACAAAAATACAAGCCAAAAGTGCCCTGCTTATTTCTAAAGACATTCTAGCCCGCTCTCAAGAGAACACTCCCCCACCCATCCTAATGGGGTGCCCTTGATAGCTCCCCTACACGCCCTCCCCAGGATGTGCCCCATGGTCCCCTCCTTTCACTGGAACCACATTAAAGAGTCGGTTTTCTCTTGCGAGACCGCGCCAGCATGTCAATCCTTCATTGGCTCACTGTATCAAGCCCTGTTTCCAAAAGCAAAATACCCTGTACCTGCACTTTCCAGAGTTAACAAAAACTGATATATTTGGGCTGCAAGGACAACTCATGGAATGTTTCTTAAAAGGCATATCATTATGGCAAAACGAAACTATGGTTACAAAAATTAAGCTAGGTACTTGAAATTGTAGATCAACTAGGCTTCCAAGAGAATATCTTCCAGGATAAAATAAAGAAGATTTCCAAAATGTGGGCTGAAGTAGAACATTCTTTCCAGACAAAAGATTTTTAGTTTTTGATATTTTATTTTTTGTTGTTAGACTCATTTAACCGGTAATGGCCTGTGTCCAAATAAAGCAAATTATGCATTTAATTCAATTCAACTCAGCTAACAGTTCTCGAGCGCCTATTCCGTTTCAGGTTCTGAGGTGGTCAGTTTGTATCTACCATTGCATCTTTGTCCCAGCCAAATGCCGTGAGCACTGGCCTGATTTTGCACAGAAAAGGACAGAGGCTCAGCGAGGCCAATCATCTGCCAAGGTCGCACCCCCTGTGTGGGCCAGCGGGCTTGGCCTCGGGGCTCCCAGAGCCTGCGCTGTTCACGTCTCAACTGCCACAGCGCTGAGACTTCACCTCCACCCCCAAGAGCTCAAAAAGGCCGTATTTAAGTAAACAAAGAAATTGATTAGTATAATGGTCAAAATCCACATAAAGCACTATAAAAGCAAAAATGAGGGATGAACTAATAGACGCTCGGGAGCAATCTGGTTATTACGATCAGAAGCCCTTCATCGTGTCCCTGGGAGCGTTGTTGTTCATGGTTGTCTCGGTCCTTCCAGCTGCTGTAACAAAATCCCATCGACGGGGTGGGGCTCCCAGCAGCAGACATGTGTCTCTCGCAGTTCTTGGAGGCTGGGAAATCCAAGACCAAGGAACCTGCAGATTCGGCGTCTGGGGAGAGCCTGTTTCCTCACACACAACTGTCTTTCCACTCTAACATCACAAGGTGGAAGGCCAGGGCGGGGCGGGGTCTCTCCTAGGCCTCTTTTATAACAGGGCTCCAGCGTCAGGTCTGGTCACCTCCCAAAGGCCCCACCTCCTAATACCATCACCTTGAGGGTGAGGATTTCAACATCTTAATTTTGGGGGGACATAAACATTCAGACGTAATGTTCATATTTGGTTTTTATTTGGCTTTGTGCTTCGGAAAGGGAAAGAAACATATCTCACCCGGTGGGTTGGCTGAGGCCACCTGCAAGGCATTTGCAAGCAGCCTAAACTCCCTGCAATCCATGCCTCTGCAGGGCCATTTGAAGGCTCTAACTGCCACATAAATGCACATAATTCACAAGGGAAAGAAGTGCCATAGTTAAGCATTCTTGGAACCTTCATGACAAATGCACAATGTTATTCAACCGCTCACGACTCAGAGATGCTCAAGCTCTGTTAAAAAGACAAAACAAAAGTGCACAGTTTGTGTGGAAATGATGTTGAGCCTCTTAGCATCAAACTATTAATAACATTATTTCTTATTTTTTTTAATACCTTAACAGGTACAGCTCCCAAAGCAGTCAATTGTCTGGCAATAAAGCGTGATGGGGCATGTAACAATTATGTAACAGCTGCAGAGACATAATGGATATAATTTAGTATCTTCTACCACCCTAGGATATAATAAAAGTAGAATTTAAATATATATCAAAAAAGCTGTTCGAGCAACACCAGAACAGGTAAGCTTCAAGGTCTTTTTCAGCATAGTGCCACTGATAAGCCCTAAAGGAGAGAAGAAAGAGGAGGAGGAGGAGGAGGAAGAAGAGAAAAGGGAGGAGGGGAAGGAAAAAAGAGAGAGAAAAAGAAAACCCACTCACTCTCCTGCATGAAGCAAAAGCAAACTAGCAACAGCAAACAACAGCCCAGCCGTGTCCCCTCTGCTGAATTCACACTGGGCAGGTGGGAGTGTCCTGAGCCGGCAGCCTGCTGTCGGTGCGCCCTGTCCCACATGTCACCCTCCCATCTTTGCACAAGCACCGGAATATTTCCGTGCCTCTGCCTCCTTTGGTCTCCGAGTTCATAACCTGGGGTAACTCTACTTCTGTCCCTCGTTTCCCTTCCCAAATGAAGGATCATTTCTCCTTCACTCCGTCTCCATTTGAGACCTACTTTATTCTTCTTTTCTTTCATTTTCTCTAAATAATCTACCCCCTTTGCTCAAGCATACCTCTTTTATCTAAGCAACCTGACTTTCTTATCTCTCAGATTTGTTGTGATCAAGGCTTGAAGCCAAAATGCTGCATCTAATGTACAAGGCGATACTTTAGCATCTTTTACGGATATGATGAAAATCAGCACAGCACAGAAATCAGGCCAGTAAATGAATGCACGACAGACAGGCTCCACCTGGCCTCCGCTTGCTGCTGCTTCACTGAGACGTAAGAGGACAGAGAAAGACAGAAGAGAGGGGCAGAGGCAGAGACAGAGAGAAAGACAGAGAAATGTTCTCTGTTGTTTCTAATGTTTCTACTGATTATTATCTACTTCGCCTTTTCTCAGCACTCTTTAAGGTTATGTAGGTAAATTTCAAGAGGCTAAAGGGGAAGACTATGAAGAGAGGACACTGGGGCATCTTCAGGAGAAAAACGCTTCTTATTCTTTAGCAATAGGGAGAGAGGCAGTTTCCTATACTGGGTGATTCAAAGCAAGAAAATGTCTCAAACTTCTAAAATGTTCACTGGAATTGATTTGTACATAGATGTAATGCTGCTGAGCCCACTTTGGGGCCATAGCCCTACACTAGAGAGTTACATTGAAAAGATATTTTTCTAAATCCTAGGAATTGAGTATCCCCCCGACCCAATCTCATAGAGCAGAGCCCTTCAGCCAGCCCCGTGAGAGGTGGCATGTGTGCACGGCCAGGGTAAGATCCGTTGCTACCACGCCACTCATTTCCATCCAGTCTCTTAGAAGCTGGGCAGGGCGTGTAGGGCTTCATTAGCTAGACTCTGCAAACAGCTACACGGCACAGAAACCCCAGCACAGCGGCCGAAGCACCTGAGGGTTTACTCGGCATGCACGGGACGTGCATCAGTGTGCAACCTCGAGCCCACACGGCAGCCCCGCTAGCTCTCCGCGGCCCCGTCTCTTCTCTGTTCTTCCCGAGGGGCAGCTCCAGCCAGACGAGTATTATGGCTCTCACAGGCCCCCGGCACTTTTGCCTCCATGAGTCCTCAAATAAATATAAAAAATTATATCCTATAGCTACAGTGGTATAAAGATATATTATCATTATACTAACACATTTTCTTTAACTTAAAAGTTCATTTTTTTTTCTTTCTGATGCTAACAGGAACTAAAACTTTTTCATAGGCTCCCCGGAATATTATGGATCGTGGGGACTGTGCTCACTGTGTCTAATGGGTAAGTCAGCCCTGGCTCCAGACATCAGACAGCAACACAGGGAAGGACCAGGGGCGCCTCGCTTTTGGGCCAGACCTCGTCACGTGCCTTCCTGGAAGACCCGAGCTGACCGGCCAGGCCGTAGCCAGATGGTCACCTAGCGTGACAAGAGTCTGGAACTGGAGACTTTATTCTAAGTGCCCAGTGAATATCTAGGTGTTAGACAGGCAACTGGCAGAATCTGACAACATTGCCCATCCAAGCTGCAGAATACCTCTCTTACATGAATAGAAGTGGCACATGCCATATAATGAGTGACTAATGAAAGCTTAATCTGCTAGAGGTAGTATTCAAAGTTTCTTTCAAGGCAGCTCATACAGAAAAAAAGAAAGCAAGAAATCTCCTCTGCCTGTTTGCTTGTGCCTAGAATTCCTAAGCAGGAGCTTTATTTTAGCCTAAGATTTTGGCGCACATTATTTTTCCTTATCATCTCTGTTCATCCTCCATACCTCAGTCTAATGCTTGTAGTCCTCTTCCCACCTAATTTCAAGGTCAATTCAATTTTCGTCTTCTCTAAAAGCTGATCCTAACAGCTGTCTGCAGTTACCATCCCGCCCCTGCTTGCCAGGAGAACTCTCTCTCATTCCTCCTCCCTGAGCACTTTGTAAATAATCTCTAATGGAATATGTATCTTTGAACACATAATAAGCATTAATAAAAAGTGGTCAAATGAATAAATAAATGATGTATCTTAATTAATCATCCATGTATTTATCTCCTCCCATCAGCCCATGAACTCTTTGTGGCCAGTCCTATTCTCAGATATATCTGTATACATCTAGTATGTAAGAGCATTTGGTACAGAGTAGGTACTCAATGGTTGCTGAGTGAAAAAACAAAATTCCAATGGCTTTATAAGTAATTCATCCAGCTGAAATTTATGACAGGCCAGAATGCCATTGTTCCCTTTTAGCTTTCAAATTCTTGCCTAAGAGCAAATGCTAGGGGGGAAGTAGTCCCACCTTTGAGAGCAGTCCCACCTGTGGGAGCTGCCACACCGATGCAAGCTCACTGCCAGGTCATGTCATTGACTGACCAAGTTTGCACTGCCGCTCCTAGCAATCAGTGATCTCCAAAATAAGGGTAAAACCTGAAAATAATAAAGTAGGGATCTTAAAGAACTCAAAGGGAAAACTATAATCTTCCTTAAAATCTATGTTTATACTTTTCTTCTGGACAACCTTTGGAAGGGACCTATTGTCACTAAACAGAAGATGGCAACAAGGATATCTTAGGTCAAGCAAATTCCATATTTAGCAAAATGGATTTACAGCCAAGATAAATTAAGCACCTAGCACAGTGCCCATCGCAGAAATGGTGCTTGACTACATCAGTGAAGAAATGGCAATTAACAATTCATAAAGTAATTTGTCACCTTTTCAAAAGAACTCACTATTACATTCTTTTCTCAGACCACTTTAGTATAAATTTAAATGATTTAATTTCTTAAAAATCCAATTTACACTTACTTTTCAATGGAAGACCTAATTGTTAAAGCTGACTACAGCTTTAGGTACATCTATCTATTGAAATTCATCTAAAAGTCAGAGCCCTAATTACCCATCTGTGCAGGGGTGACCAACTGCAGGACGATGGTCTGCCCAGTTCCAAGCTGCAGGCAGTGGGCAGGGCTGCCAGAGAGGCAGCGCGTGTGGGGAAGGACTGTCGGCAACTGGTAACAGCGAGTGTGTGCGCTGACACTGAGAGGTAGAGAAATAGAAAGGAACAAATAGGGAATATCAGAGGATTCTGTTGTACCCACAGGATTCAGAACATGATATGTTAATCAGGTTAGAAGGAAAGATCTTATTAAGCTACAAACACCAGAGAAGTGCGCACATAGAAAAAACGAGCTTCATTTTTAGCAATAAGCTAGGGCAGGTCAAACCATTGTTTGCAGTATATAACAAAACGTTGATCTAGGATGAATAAAGCACTTATTCTGATGATCAGAGCCCAAGTTCCTGCTCTTTGGACTTAGAACACGCTTCCTCCTTGAAAGCTGCCGGCCTGCGCAGAACACGCCGCACTCCTTCGCCCGCGCTCGTGGGGCAGGGTCTCTGATTACTGTCACAATTCAGATGCACTTTATTTTTCAAGCTCTTACTTCAGCAGCATGATGGAAACTTTTGTTCAAAATTATCAGTGCAACAAAACTCAATGACTTGCAATTTAAACAAGTCTCTCTTGAGTAAATAGTCTCTACTCAAAATTCTTCCCTTGTCCCAGTCATTTCCTCCAGTCTCGCCTCTTGCATCCAGGAAGCCCCAAGTGTTTTCCTCGCATCAGGGCAGAGTTTCCGAGGGTTTCTCCTCACTGCTTCTCCCCACGCCCCTCTGCCTGCCCCCCCAACCCCACCCCCCCATCCCACCCCCACCCCGCACCGCTGATGTTGAACTAAAGGCACCTCCCGAGGTTGCCCTTGACCTGCCTGCCGGCTGCTAGGTGTTTCTGGCACCTTATCAAACCTCTCCGTCCTCGTCCTGACTTCAGGCTCCTCCCAATCCTCTGAAATTCTCGCTATCTTTTTAGGTACCGGATGCTCCAGAGCCTGCAGCTGTACTGCTCACACCATGCTGAGCATGGGAGCCCTGCACCTGGCTACCTGCGAGCCCAGCTACAAAGCTCCCTAAATTTACTGTCCAGACTAGAAGCTCTTTGTTCCGAGGTAACTCTGAGCATAGAGTTTCCCTAAAAGACAATTAGTCTGCCCTGGCTTTACCCCAGAGAGTGGGGTATGATCTTCCTGCTGTCAAGCACCCTGGCAGTGTTATGCCTCCTGCCCCCCTGCTAGGGCTTGGTGGATAAGGAGTGAAAGGCGGAGCCTTCCGGGGGCACAGAGAGTACCCTGTTTCAGTCTCCTCCCCTGACACTCCCAAATCAGCCTAATTTTGAATTCATATTCTCCTTTGGGGGAAGAAAAATGACTACGAAGTCATCTGATTTTCCTTTTTCCTTTAATGTGCTTAGTGTAAATTCTGTGCATAGTGTTCTAAGCTCAGTTCTTGATATTCAGATCCCAACTTCTTTAGTCCCTGAGAAAATGTCTTATCATTTTCTCAATAAAGTCTGGTTCTTGTAAATCAAAATCAGTTTGGCTTTCAGCCTATTGTTTCTGTTATTTGTTTAAGAAATCCATCCAGAAATTAAATTTCCCTCTTGCTCCAGGCTGCACTCCCTTTCCTCTGAGACCAGCGAGTATCGTGTCGTTGCCCCTCGAAACCAGGCGGAGGATGTGAGGGTGAAACGGGTGGAAAACTAATAATGTAATATCAAATTAATGTCCCAAATATGGAAACCCAGGAGCCAATTAGCTGCCAGCCAATTCGTGTGTTCTTATTCAGATGATTGCTGCATGTGTTAAAAAAAAAAAAAAAAACTCACCCCCAAAGCAGAAATGGTAAACATAACTAACCATTATGGGAATTGTGGCTTAATTTATGCATTTATTACATGATGAAATGCTTTACCAAATACATGCCACCACCTAACAATGATAGATTTTAAGTTCCTTGCAGGCAAAGATCATGCCCCAGACTTTTTAAATGCCATAGCACCGTCAAGGGGCTGTGTGCCCAGCAGACGTGCGATAAATACTGCTCTGCCCATAGCTGATGACTTACAACTCTATTCATGGTTCTCTAGTTACACAGAGAATCATATAAAGGAAACTGGTGGTAATCATTTGAGAGGAGATGCTGTTACGAGAGGGAAGATGTTCCTATTATTCAATATTTAATGAGTGTTTTGTATCAAGGAATTCTGTGAGTTAAGATCACTGCATTAGGTAAGGTGGCCATGTAGCTTATTGTTCAAAGTGGGAAATATTTTTATAAACAAGGGAGCACAATTAATTATTAATTTGTCTCACACACACTGGGATATGTAGTTATCCTAGTACTAAGAGATCTTAAGACACAGTGGTGTCACTGAATATTAAAGCTAGAAAGGGCTTATGAAATCATGTAGTTCAGCAGAGAGGGGGGAAAATATGTTCCCTCTTATTTCTGAGAAATTGGTTTTGTTAATACTGAGAAATACAAGAAAAAATAAATATTTGGCAGCCAAACAAATTTGGTGCATACTCTTAAAGACTCACAACACGTATCAATGCATTAAAGGAAAATGCTTCCATAAGCAAACTTGTATAAAATAGCATTCCCCCAAATATTTGTACGCCGATCTTCCTCACCATTATATTTGTTTGCTTTGGGTAACGCACTTACTGCCATCATGCAGAAGGAAACAAGTGCCTAGTTCAGTTTTGTCTAATTTTGTGGTGGAAAAAAAGACCCAAGTACATTAAGTAATTCATCCAGGGCCACACAGTTGCCCAGTGGCAGGGCTGAGCTGGCGGTGCAATGGCAATAGCAGTGGTAATAGCAGCAGCAGCAGTGCAATGGTTACCATTTTTTGAGCACCTTCCAGGAGGCACATTGGAAGAGCTCAAAACCGCGTCTCCCCAGCCAGCAGGCAAGATCAGTGAGGGCAATTTTCCCCACTACAGCCTCAGCACGTTAGCAGGACACCTGACGCCTGACGTCAAGTAGGCACTTCATAAATATTTACTGACTGTTGAGTGAATCAATGCGTGTGCCCAGTAAATTTCAAGACTGGAAAAGAACTGCCCAATGCGCCAGAGTGTTCCTTTATTATCATGAATCAACAAATCTTTCTTGCTTTTTCTCTTCTTTTAAATTTAGAAACATACGGTGCAGTGCATGTTCAGAACAGCTACGTGAAACTTCTCGGATTCCAGGAAACAACCTTCTGAATGACAGTTCCTCATGTAAATGAGAAAAGACAGTACAACAGTTTTGAAAATTACCTGGAAACGTAAACAACACACACAGAAGGCGAATTTGAACAGGGCTTTGCTGCTCACCAGGGTCACACACTGAAGAGGCCCTTACTCAAGGTTATTCTGGTAGCAATAATCAAAAAAAAAAAAAAAGAAGAAGAAGAAGAAGAAGGTAACAGCAGGTGTTGACAGGCAGGAAGGAAACTGGTCTACAAAATGAGGGACGTTACCTGTAATAAAGGAAGTTAAGGATTTTAATGAGCCTACCGGGAGCCACTTAGTAATCACTGTTTAATAAGAGGAAAAATAAACAAAAAGGAAAATGATGGATGAACAAGAAAATGTCCTCAATAAATTGCTCATCTTCGATTTTAGTGCATTCTTTGACTATAGTGTTATTTTCTTCACTGCTTAAAGATGTTCATTCCAAGGAACTTAGTTTTTTTTATTTTACTCTAAAGGAAAAATTAAGAGGAGACATAGTAACAGGGTGGCTGTCTTCAAATATGTGAAGAACTCTCACACGAAACAGAAAGCAAGTACTCTGCCTTCTTGCTCTTGCAGGCAGAAGATCTAAGATCCACGCATGGACGCAACAGACAGGCACGTTACATATGAATCTAGATAAGAATTTTCTCATAATTAGAGCTGACCAATAATGGGTCAGTTTGCCCCAAAAATTACAAGTGATGGGGTTTCCTGTCACTGAAAGTATATGGGCAGAGCTGGGCCACCATCCAAGCATCCAAACATCTGACATCCAAGCATCTTTTAACTTCTAGGATTCTTCAGCTCTCTGTGGGACACGGGAGATTTTCTTTTCCATACTGTTTCAGCCTTAATGCGGAGCATTTTTTTTTTAATGTTGCCAACCTGTAGCTGGTTTCAAAAGGTTGTTGGTCCCAGTCTAATCACTGGGACAAACATTCTTATCTAAGCACACAGATTAACACAAACTATGCCTCATTTGTCCAAGGCAAGCAGGAAAGCAAGAAGGGAGATTCTACTGAGGCTCTCCTCTCTCACCTGGTACGTGGTCTGCTCCTCCAGGAAACACAACAAAGGTGGTTGAAATATGCTTAACCTGCCACCATTAAAAACTTCCAGTGAGTCTTCAGGAACAGCTGGGACTTGTTCTAATTTGATGGCAAGTTCTAATTTGACGCTACATTGAATTCTTTATCACTGTGTGACTCCATTTAAATACCATATAAAGAACTCTTATGAGTTAATAAGAAAAAGACAGACAACCAAACAGAAAAACAGGCAAAAGTCTTCACAAAAGAGGACATCTGAATGGTCCATAGATATACAAAATGTCCTCAGCCACTTATTCATCAAAGAAATGCAGATTGAAACTACAAGATACTATTATATGAATGCCAGAAAGGCTAAACCTAAAAAGACTGACTATACCAAGAGTTGGCAAGGATGTAGAGCTAGAACTCTCATAAATTGCTGGTGTGAGTATATATTTGCACAACCACTTTGGAGAAATGTCTGGCAGTATCTAGTGAGACTGAACATATGCATATCCTATCACCCAGAAATGGCCATAGCAGCTGGAAGATCATACACTATCTGTACATTCCAGGAGATTTGCTTTTCTGGAATATTTTGCCTCAGAAGACTACAGTGCTCTCTCCTCGGTTCCCAGCATTTATCTTACCTCCAGCCACCAGTGCTGAAACTTCTGGTGCTTCATGATGTAGAATAGTGCTTCCTAATTGAGTCTAAAGAATTCCACATTGTACAGAAATCGTAATTTCTATAATATCTCCTGTTTTAAACAGTTATCTACCTCACTTCCTATTTTCCCCTCAAATGTAGCTACCTAGGGTTTTGCTGTTTACCTATTCCTGGATGACTTTCATTTAGACCAGATCTCGTGACACTTGCTGTTCCAATGATAAAGGACGTCCTTATGGAAAGGATTACGAAAAAGTCCTGCCTGATATCTGGCTTCGTTCACCTTCACAATTTTGGCTAATCTTCTAATGCTTTCCAGATTTGAGTTCCTGGAGCATATTTTTCCACATCAGACTCATTTTAAATATTCACACTGCAAATTTGACATATGTTTTCTGTAAATATCTATTTGATAAAAATTTTAAAAGGATTGCATGCATAAATACTTCAAATATCTTGGGTTTTGCCCTTTAAAAGTCTACTTTAACGAACAGTAGAGCAGTCGCTCTGCACTACAACCCTCTGCACCTTTGTTAGTTCTGTACTTAAACCAACGCATGTCTTCAATACTGATCATTTGCCAGCATGTCCCACCCAATTTACGGAGCCATTCTGAGTCATCAAAACTTGATGCAAAGGGGTCATGGTGGAGTCACATGGTCAGAGGAACTTCCTGCAAAAATAATTTAAAAATATAGGCACAATATCTTTTTAAATAAACTGAGACATTGAGAATGACCCAAACCAGGCAGAAACTGGAAGGGAGACTAGCCTTGATGGATGGAAATATTGACAGCCAAGTTCTGTGAGTCTGCTGGTTTTTGCCTGAGGGTACGCCCCAATCCATGCATTTTGTGCAGCAGAACACCACAAGCTCACCAGCTGGAAGTCTCAGAGGACAGAACAGATGGGTGGCAGAGCAGCTGCAGATAGGGGAGGAAATGCTAGAAGGGAGAGGGATGCAAGGGGTAAACCCTGGCTCCTAAACTACGTACTCACAGGCAGATTCCAGGGATCCCCATGAAAAAACAGCAGCTGGAAGTAAAAATACCAGAGCAGAGATTGCAGCTTCCACCACTACAGGGGAGATGGAGTTTGGGGTTTGAGTCCAGATAAGTTAACTGTTTATTAGAACAAGAATCGATACTCTTCAGAGGAACAGAACAGTATCCATGCACTCTATATAACATAGTATTATGTCCTAACTACAATTAAAAATCACTGGATATATGAAAGAATAGGAAAATTGACCAGAACTCAAGAGAAAAAGCAGTAAAAAAAAATATTCCCAGGTATCCTGGATGTTGCAATTAGCAGACAAGATTTTAAAGCAGTTATCATAAACATGTTCAGGGACTCAAAGGAAAACATTCTCATAATGAATTAACAGATGGTCATCTCAGAAGAGAAATAGAAATTGTTAAATAAAACAAATTCTTGAGCTGAAAAATATAACTTAAAATGAAAACTTCATGGGGTTGATTTCATGACAGATTAGAAATGGCAGAATATTCAGTGAATTTGAAGATAGATAAAAATTATTCAATCTGAATAAAAGAGAACAATAACTTAAGAAACATAAACAAAGCCTCAGATATCTGTTGCACAATAATATACACACGTACAATACACGTATACAATTGGAGTCTCAGAAGGAGAGAAAAGAGGACAGAGCAGACGGAAATAATTGAAAAAATAATGACTGAAACTTCCCAAATTTGGCAAAACATTTAACAAAAGGATCCATTCAGATTAAATAAAGCACTTGTAGTAATGTAAATGTCAAAATTTTAGGACTCGTTATACCCCCCAAAATACTTGAGACATTTAGGTTTTATAAGCAAAATAATTAGTTTGCCCTAAACTCAAAGTTGATTGCTTTCTATTAATGTGAAGTCAGAATTATTTTTAATGTTTCTCCATTAATCATTGCCTGGTTCAAAATGAGTCTATTTCCATAGTGAACAGAAAGCATGGAATATGTCCATACTGTTTCCTTGACGTGCTATTCTGCTCACCTGAGCACCTCTATTCAGGTGTGCGCCCCTCTGGACCAGCCCATCTCTGCTGTCCTTCCACTCTATAAAAGGTGGCCTCTCCGTGCTTCATCAGGTAAGGTCATTAACTTCTTTATCACAGCAATGGAATATTACATTTTATTGTGTTTTGCTCCTGCTTAAAGAATAGCTATTTATTTCTTAATAAAACAGGACAGTGTGTTTGTTCCATGATTATTTAAGGCTCAGCTGAGACATAAAAACAATAAAATAAAGAATCAAATACTCTACTCTCAGAATTTAACTGGCTGAATTGGGTAAAATGACTATTCTTTTTATATCTTCAACTTCATTTCTTCCTAATATATGGCTTTATATTTTTCAGGACACTATCTGTCATGCATAACGTCAAAATATAAAGAAAAACTATTAATATACATTGAAGTGAAATTCTCTAAACTACAAAAAGCAAATTAGAAATACTTGTAAACAAAAATGTAAAGGAAATGTATTAACTAACATTTTTAGATTTAATTCAATAAATATTTATTGAGAACCTACAGTGTATCATCAGTGTTATGTTGTTTCAGTTATTATAAGATGGTTAGCACTATAGTGTGCTCTTCAATGTAACACAGTTTTATATACATGTCTTCGTAATGTTAAACAAGCAGGGTCACAAAAACATTGGCACAATTAAAAAGAACAGCCAAAGAAGAAAGTAAGCAATAGCCTAGTGATATTTTCACAAACAAAAGATGCAAAGAGTCACTGCTTCTAACAGAGCCGTTAAGTTCCAAATCTGATTTGTGGAGCTCTTCCCCTGCCAGCCAGGAGTAGGCGGTACAATCGGCATTGACAAATGAGTCCTCAGCTTTATTTGCCACCTTTTTTTTTAATTTTCAATTTTTAATTTTCTTCCCAAATTCTAGGGTCACACCCCTGTGATTCACGTAATTAAACAACAACAAATCTTTAGAAGAAAGTGGGGAATCAAAGTTATAGGCATGTTACAAAAGAATAAATTATTCCCTGCAGCCAAGCAGTTAAATGCCGAGGTTGGATTGTAGCTTGCTTTAAAGAAAATCTGTTCAATTAAGCAAAGAAAGGTTTGGGGAGAGTGAGAGACGTATAATCTGCCGAAAAGCCCATGTGGAGGTTGCCTAGGAACATTACTGGGGTCTCTGGGGGTCCATCACCTTCACCTACGAAAGAGCCCGTTGGGTGCTCTCCCACCCAGACCAACACTGTTTTTCTCATTTATTGATAAGATACAACAAACCATTGCCAAACCTCAGCAAATCTCTTGAGCATCTGAGTCCAAAATGTTATTTTTTTATTAATCTCTAGATACTCCATATTTTGACCATTCTACCTCTATGTAAGTGACAGCTGGGTGCACACATAATAGCAAGAGCAATTCAGGCTGGAGAATGAGAGAAAGGAAGGAAAGGAAATCCGTGAGGGGGAGAAATGAGCAGCTGCACAAGAAGAGGAAAGAATATTTCAAGCAAAGGGAGCAGCATGTACAGAGTCATGAAAATGAGAGAAGGCATGCCCTATTTGAGATGGGGAAAAGTAATTCAATACGCCAGTAGTGCTGAGTGCAGGGACCCGGAGTTCTGAGGGAGGAGCTGGAAGAGTGAAGGGTACGGAACATGCAGGGCACAGGGGCTTCTCTCAGAAACTTGCTGTCAAGGGGCACAGAGGTGCCCTGCCTGATCTGATTGGTATCTTACAGACCACGCTGGCTGGGCACTGAGTATGGACAAAAGGGGGAAGGTTAGATACAGGGACGTGACGTAAATTAGGAATCTATGTCCATAATCTCAGTGAAGCCCAACGGTGGAAAGAATTACTGTAACAGCAATGGAAATGGAGAAGGATGAGCAGATTGGAAAGTACTCAGAAGTTGTAATTCGCTGACTACAGAAGGGAGACCAGATCTGCAGTGGAAGAGTAGAGTTTGGGCTTGCTTGAATATGAAATATGCATGGGGCAGGGAAGTGGGGTTATCCAGTTGCTGACTGGGTCTGAAAGCCAAGAGGTGTCCTTTGGAAAGATGGCAGACGGAAGCCTTGGAAGCAGATGGATGTCTGCCACAGAGTGAGAGGTGAGGGTGGCCCAGGAAAGAACCTCGAGGAACTGGGTTACTTTAAAAGAACAGGCAAAGGAGAAACAATCCGTGAAAGAGACTGACAAAGACCAATGGCCAGAAAAATAAGGAAATTGTGTCGCAGGCCCCAAGAAAGGAGAGACTTTGAAAAAGAAGGAAGATCACCAGCACCAATTCCTTCACCCACATCAAGTGAGCTAAACACACCCCTGAGCATTTCCTCCAAGACGTTAATTAAAACATGGAACAGTCAAAGGCTAAGGACAAAACCTTGCCCCCGTTCTTTCTATCTGCTCATCAATAGTCTTTCAATCTGTTAATCAATACCATTGAAGGTACAACTATATAAACATCTAGAAGTATGACCATCAATCTCCTCTTCTTTATGTGTTTATAAGGTCGTCACAGGAATTTGCTAAATTCCCTGAAAAGCTCTAGTCACATGATGGTTCCGCAGTTTTCAGAATGGCCTACACTCCTGTCCCAAGATGAGTGGGAGTTAATTTGGCAAGACTTGTTCTTATTGGTCCCATCTCGACCCTGATGATCACCTCTTTCTTTGCTGGTCAACTCCAAAGGCGTGGATCATTTCACTGTAAGTATCATAACCTCCCCAGACTTGCCCGGCCCAGCACTCTCTGAACTCTGTCAGTGCTGAAGGAGCGCAGTGCACAGCTCAGCACCTGCAGGGGACAGACGGTGTGTGTAAGTGTCTTGTGCAGGCACTGACAGAGCCTTGAGGGTGGCAGGAGGAAGCAGGGCATGGATTTGAGAGCCAGAGGTGAGTTGAAATCCTGGTCCCACCTCTTAGCTGCTGTGTGACCAAGGTGAGTTGTGGATCTGTGAATTTTAGTTCCCTCATTCATTACATGAAGATAAAAATATCCACCTCCCAGAGTTACTGTGAGGACTCGATGATGCAATATGTATTTTGTGTGTGGCTCTGGGAAGAAATATTGGTTTTCCCCTGACCCTGACACCTCTAAACAGATTGCACAACCCTGAAAGGCAGAAATAGTTTCTTCTCGGTTCCTACCGGTCTCACAGTCTTCTTAGGAAGATTAAACTCATGTATTTATTCAAAATGCACCAAGTTGGGAATGACTAGAGATGAGGTCTAGGGTTGGTAAGGAGAACCAGTAGATATTATAATATTAGGGGTAGAAGCAGAGGGGCAGCACACTTTGGTCTTTGAACTCTTGTGCTTATTAAGGGACAAGGTTCGAGATTTGTATAAACAGAAGCAGAATTCTGGCAGAGCGCTCTGTGATACATGCAAGATGGACAGCGTGTGCGAATATATTCAGACACAGGTGGAGACAGGTGATGAGACTAAAACCGTGTACGAGGGAAAAGAGAGAACAGCCAACGTGTTTGCACATGCGGGATCCCGGCACACAGTGGCGGCCACTTTCAGAGCGTGATCAGTTACTGAGCTTCTCCAGATTCTCCGTTACAGAGGCAACACCAACATATTTATTAAAAATCTCTTCTGTGAGGTCCATAGGCTTGTAAGGCAAGGTCTCTACCATCCAGAAGCTTACAAATATCATTGAGTAAATAAGAAATATCCACAAATACAACATAGTAATATAGGACCAGGGTCACGAGCAGAGTGTAGTGCAGAAAAATGGCTGTGCGTGAAGCCTCTGGTATCAAGCAGTTGGGGTGTGAACCCTGGCTTCGATGCTGACCATCCAAGTAGGTTGCAGCAAGTGACTTAACCTCTCTGTGCCTGAAGTTTCTTACTAATAGCATAAGGATATGGAAATAATTCAATGAAGTCTATTTAACCCTTTTTCAAGCATATGTAAAAGCAGTCAATAAATGGCAGCTATTATTGTTATTGGTGGCTTTGAGTAATTCACTTCACCCCTGAACATTAATTCTCTTATGTGGAAAGCTAGAAGATCAGAAAAAATAGCTAAAGCCTCCGCCAATCCTAAAAATCTATGCATGATACAAATAGGAAAAGGTGGAATTCAGAGCAAGGAAACTGTTCCCCGGGGGGCAATCCCACACAGCCTGCGTGGTGGACACGGTCTTTGCTTCAGGTCTTGGCAGCAAGAGGGTCGGCTGGGAGCACATTGTTTTAGTGGCAGGGAAGCGATCCAGAAAGATAACTGGGAGATAAGGCTGGAAATATAGATTGTGGTTAATAAGAAACACATTAAATGGTAAATAATGGACTTAGAATTTACCCCATAGGAACTAAGAAGCCATTGAAGATTTTAGACACAGAAGCAATACCATTTATATGACTTTTCAGTAATTCTCTGGCAATGGTATGCAAAAAAGATTGGTCAGAGATACAGATTCTAAAGAATACTTATTAGGGAGCAATTGCAATCTTTCAGGCCCAAAAGAATAAAGCTCTTCACTAAGGCAGGGGCAATGAGCATGAACAAGAAAGGATAATGCAAAAATTCAGCCCTGCATTGCTGTCAGAACGCCTGGGCAGGGATTGACAGGAAGCCTCCCCAGTCACCCCATTCATCTGGGCATGGCACCCAAGCCTCAGCGTGATGTATGGCACCTTCATCTGCATATTGGAACAAGACTGGGTGCATTTGAATTTTGCTAATGGCAGACAAATAACAATAGGTATTTCTTTGCTCTGCTTCTTTTCTTGTCTTAAAATAAACCATGATCGACCAGTCACAGCTGCACTCACACAAAGAAGTAGCAGTCTTTGACTTCAAAGGGAAACAGCTGAGAAGGGAGAAAACAAACAAAATTGCAAGATCTGAGATTTCATTTGGCGTGAGAATGATTTTTTAAAAGCATTTCTTACCCTAAACTGTTTCCTGTCTCATTTGAAAGCGTTCCCAGCCTGCTGCCGCCTCGCATGCAGGGGGAAAGGTACCGCCAAGGGAGGGCCGTGCAGGCGCCGGCAGCTGCTCTCTCTCCCAGGACTCCTCTTCTCTTAGCAAAAGCAAACACTGATGCCATTCTAATATCTGTTAAAGAAAACATTGGGAAAAAGGCGGCATGATTTGTGGAAAAGTTGAAGATTTAGATGCTTGAAGGTCACGGACTTTATGGAGGAAGTCACAGGATGCTACTTTTCAAAGGTCAACAGGAAAAATATAAGATTCTCCTCTTGGCCTCTCTGGCTGTAGAGCAATCAGATGCTGCAAACATCAATAAATTCTTGGGACAGCTTTCTACGGAGAATGTAAACCTTAATGTTATCTGATATTTGGGTTGTACAACTCGAACGAATTGCACAAAAGTCCAATCCCAGGCCGGGAGTCAGAGCTGCAGGTCTAATTGGTACCACACATTTCTGTCCATCAGCCATGCTCTTGGTGAAGCAGTGGAGAGATGAATTACAATTTGGAATTTTTTTATTCCTAATATGAAATAGGGAGGTAGCAGAGAAGGTAGTAGGGTAGGGAGTGGGCCGAGAAAACTGGCCAGAAACACACACACATGCACACGCACATGCACACGCACACATACACACACACACACACACACACACACACACACTGGCTGCAGATGGTGGCAAAGGCAGCCTTCAAAGAGCACCCCGCAGGCAACAGCTCCTCTGCCTGTTTTGCAGTGGCCGCCTCCTGCCTCCATCCAGTCTGTTGTTGATGCAAAGAATCTGAGCTTCTGAAATCAAAAGGGAATTGATAAAGACACAGAAACCCAAAGACCAACTGCCACCTTCTTCTCTTCTCTTTTGGAACAGTTCTCCTTCTTCTGGGAAGCCTCCCCTAGCCGGGCTCCCACACACCAATTTCTTCTTCCTCTGAACCTTTACAGCACTTGACGTTTAGCATATACCTTCTAGCATCTCATTTGTTGTTGTTGTTTTAGTTCACCTTTCCTAAAATCTCAGAGTTGAAAGAGACACCTAGTAGATTCAGCCCAACTACCCCTGTCGTATCTGAGCGCACTGCCAAGCAGCTGTTTGTCTGACTTTGGTAAGAAGGCCCCCAAAGACAGAGCTTTCCTTGCCTGGAGAGACAGCCCCTTCCATCTGGGGACACACAGGACACTTGAAGAATTAGACACTTCAGAATACCCTCATATGCTCCTGATGGAAGTATAAATTTTGATATTTTTGGAAGACAACAAGACATATAAAAATATGTTATAGTATTCATACCCTTTGACCCAAAAATTCCACTTTCAGGAATTTACCCTAAAATACTAGCATAGGTGGTCCCAGTCGTATTCTGGAACCAGCTCATAATGGGTTTATAGGAGCCAATTGTGAGGCTTCCTCTCAATTCCATGTTCAAGACCTTCCTGTTGGTAATTTCCATTGGTCAAGGCGGGAGAAGGTACACCACAGAAAACCAGTAAGTGCTATAATCAGGAATTTTTTTCCTGGAGCCCCAGAAACCATTTCTAGCACACTGCGAGGGGCCCAGGTGGTTAGCTAAAGTATGTTGATTGCAGAACATTAGAAGTGAAGTAGAAAAAAAAGTTAAAAAAAATTGGACAGCCTAAATGTCCAAAATTAAGGATCAATTAAATGAATTATAGTACATCAATGTTAGGGAATATTATGCAACCTTCAAAATAATATTAACTAAAAACTAAAAATATGTGTATATTTTTAGTAAAAAATAAAAGCAAGGTACAAAGCAACAGGCCATAATATAATCCCATTTTTTTTTTTTTTTTTTGCAAGGGTTGGGTAGAGAGAGAGAAAAAAACATTAGCAGGGACTTTTAACAAGAAGATGGGATTATTTTGGTTTGTCAATATTTCCTAACTTCTCTACAACCTATGTCACTTTTGTAATGAGAAAATATTAAGGATTCACTTTGAATCAGTGCCTGTACTTCAGTAAATTGTTTTGCCATTGGATATATTTTTTTGTAATGAAGAATTGCTGAAGGAAAGACTTGGGCAGGAAGACTCAGGAGCACACAGCCCACAGAAACCTTCTTCCCTGGCCTCTGACGTTCTCTCGTGACATTTTAAACTAATCTGAACAGAATTTACACAAAACCCATGGAATAATCAACAAGCATGAGATAGTGTAACCAAATGAAACAAACTTCCTGATTTTTAAATCAAAAAAAATTTTTTTTATTTGTCTGTATTTTCCCAGTTGTAGGCTGGGGCCAGCTCAGACAGGCTGGTGACGGCCAATGGTGTGCCCCTCCTCTCAATGCCACCTGCAGGGCCTTTGCCCGGGTAGCTCCAAGGGGTCCAGGTGGGAGAAGGTCCACCACGGATAATCAGTAAGTGCTTCAATCGGGGATTGTTTTTTTGCTCCAGCCCAGCACAGTGGGCAACATTACTTGTATATTTTAATATTCCTTTTCTCCAAGCCTTTTCTCTTCATTTGAGTGCATGCTTTCTCTGCACCTCAAGCAGAGACGTGTGAACCCTGCGGCTTCCCCAAGGTAAACAGCAAGTGCCCGGCAGGTGCCGCTGGGGTGGAGGTTGGCATGCTCTGAAGAGGTGCTCCTAGCTCTAGCCGAAAAATAACTGCACCCACGTGCTCTGCCGGCCTGGAACATTCCTCAGAAGGAAGGGAGGGCAGGCCTGTCATGGAACCTCTGCTGCTGCTGAGAATCCCCGGAAAGTCCCAAAAACGTGTAGGTGAGATGCTACCCTAAAAGAGGACCCCTGTAGAGCACACCCGGCGGTGCTTCTCCGCCCCGCCACTGGCGGCCTGTGTCCCGGTGTGAGCGGGTGTGAGCGGGTCGCCGGCGGCTTCTCCCACGCCCAGGGGCGCTGCTGCCCGGCGCGCCCGCCTCACTTCTCCAGGCGGCTGCTCTCCAGGGCTTGAGATGAAAAGGGGAAAACGAGAACCCGAGGTGGCTGTGCATGGACAGGACGGTGCTCGTTAAGCCTTCCGCCTCTTTCCAGAACCTTCTCCTCAATAGCATGACCCAAAGTGAGCACGGGCCTGCAGCCGTGACTCCCACCCCAGGACCTAGATTAGAATCACCTGCAAAGACTGTGTTTCCTCTTCCCAGCGTGGGAAGTTCTAATCTCACTGGCCCCCGGGCCTGGGTGGTTCATTGCAATGCCCCCGGGCACGCACGGTGCAGAGTTAGCTCTGAATCCTGTGATCCTGGGCTGCAGAGGGGACGGGCGCCTACTGCTTCCACTACAGTTATTTTCCCCAGGGACCAGAAATAAGAGCGTTAATATTTGCTCCAGCCCTGGGAGACCTGGCGTTAGCGGTGCCCCGTGGGGCGTCCTGAATTATTCAGAGACCTTCTTCAGCTGTGGATGCGTTTCCAGCCCCTCCCCCACCATCACCACCAACCTTTTTCTTTCAAAAGCGACGACTAAAAGCATCTATAAATGCTTCAAAGGGGGCCAACTGCATAGCCAACACGTGACGCCATCACGGAAGTTAAAAGGTCCTGGGAAGAGGCGAAACCACAGATTTGAAGGGGAATTTCTCATGAGGTGAAATCTTAGAGGCATGTGGTGAAATCTTCTGAAGTGAACTCTTCAAAAGAGTAAAGTGTTCAATCTCCCCTTGGCAGGGTGAGATGAGCTGCCAGAAACCCAGAGAGAGGGGAAAAAATGTTCTTTGTGATAGAGAAACTGTTTGATGAATGACCAGATAGAATGGGCCCAATTCTTCCAGCCTTAGATCAGGAAAATAAAAACCCTAATGCCATTAATGGAACAAGTGGTCCAAAAAAGTAATGTAAAAATATGGGAGGGAAGGGATAGGAGATGAGAAAAGAATATGCACATGAAATATGCTTCTTCTAAAAGCTCTGCAAGATGAATTTTCCCTCAGGGGGTGGGGGTGAGAAGTTAAGGAGATGGCAACTGCATAGTTAGGCTAAAAAGCTTTCCATTAACACTGTTCATAAATTTTAATGCTTCGTATGAGGACAAATTAAGGTTATCCAAAAAATAATGATAGTTATCGCTATTTCCAGTGTAAATTTTTTGTCATTAAAAAATAAAAAGGAGTAATGTCTATTACTAATCTGCTTTCACTCCACTTTCTATGTTTTATTCTGGGGAAAAGAGCAAGTGTAATTATGGTTACTTCTAGCAATTCCAAGACATTATTGCCCTGACCCATACGGCAATTCCTATTTTTCCTCCAGTACTCGACTATAGATTCAAATGCTGAGTCTTCATCTTTAGTCTGTCCCAGCTGACTGACCAGGGAATACATCTGCAGAGAGCACCGCCAAAAATCACGCTATGTTGCTTGAATTACTTCGGACTGCATGCATCAAGCAATAGCTTATGAGGATTGAAGATTGGGGAAAATGCAAAATTTCACACAAGAGCAGAGAGAGTGTGGATATTAGCTTCACATTCCATTGTAAGCTCAAATTCTCCCCCCTCTAAATCAAAATAGTAATAGTTATGTTTCCTGCATTGGAAAGTCACATGAATATTGATCATTAATATTATCTACTAACGTCTACAATGTGGAAAGAAACATTTTGGCAATTCCTCTGTAGAATAAGAAAACTGGGTGCTCAAAAGTCTTGCATAGCAATTAGATGCCTGTATTTTGGGCTTCGAAATCTTTTCTTTCTTGCTTTGTGATAGTATATGTAGTATATGTACATTCGTAGCCTAGTGGCAGAAGCGTGAACTTTAGAGAAAGGCAGAATTGAGTCTGTTCCCGTCTCATCTCATTTACTGCTTGTAGGATCTTGGGCAAGTTTTTTTAACCTCGATAAACCTCAGTGTGCTTGTCTGTAAAATGAGGGTAATAATTACAGTGCTCCAGGAGATCAGAGAATTAGTGTTATTTGTTGAATCTAGTACTCTCTGTGCCTAAAACAAAAGGGCTGCAATATGTGCAGAATGAATTAATAAGTTCTGATGAGGATTAACTTGAAGAAAGGCAAATAAATCCCCTTGCACCCTATTCAGCACATAATAATTAGTTAATGTTGGCTATCACTGTTATTATTTAATTTAGGCAAAACGGACTAAAAGTTTATTTTCATTATTTATAGAATAGGCATTTTAGCTGCCTGAAAAGAGCAGCTTTTACCCACAGAGCAAACTCAGCAAACTTACCCTGGCTGCCAACCACCAGTCTGGTAGAGTTATTGTTACATGATGTCATCAAAACATTGCACGGGGCCTTGGGATTCAATGAGACAATCCATGTGTAAACACAGGACCCCGGTAAACACTGACCATGATTTTTACCAACTCTTGCTATCATCTTCCTATAAGGATGAAGCTGGGAGTGTGTGTAGAGATCATGGGCTTAACTCTTTCTTTTGCAAACAAGGAAACCTGTCCAAGGCTGCTCGGGTCCTCACAGCCAGCCCCCGACACCTGCTCCGGGGCTCTGGTGCTGCATTCTACTCAGATGTGACTCAGGCACACGTGCAGTACCAGTGGTGGCAGTGGGGCAGACTTAAGATCACAGGGTCATAGATGTCAGAATAAGAAGGAACATGAAATATCACTAATCCAAAACCTTCAGTTAACATTAGTAATAGTGACACCCGGGGAGCCGAAATGATCCTTCAGGGCTCCGCAGCTGGTCCCGGTGCGTGGTTTCCATCGCAGCTACTGTCTGGTAAGCAAAGCTTGTTGATGGTAGCCACTGCTGTTGCAAGAGCTCGCAATAGAAAATGGACCACCAAATGTGAGCACTGAAACGTTTCACAAAACACACGAACTTCGAGAGTCGTGTATCTAAGTGGGAGGACACAGCAAGAACAACTCTAGAATAAATAAATAAATTCCGTTGCAGTAATACAGGTGAGAAACAAACGGCCTTAATTAAAACTGTGGGTAGCAGCTCAAGAACTGGAATAAAACACTGATACTGGAGGTACCAAGCGAGTGACATACTCTCTCCACAGAACCTCAGAAAGTCCATCCCCCTCCTTTTACTATTGAGGAGACAGAGGAAGGGAGGTAACTGATTTAGTTGACATGTTCGGAATAGGGCAATGCCAACAACAGAACTTTAGTCTCTGTCCAAAGCCCTTCCACTAGCCCAAAGTGCCCTAGCAGATAATTTAGTCACATTTTTATGATAGAATATGCTGTAATTTCTTCATTCATGGTTATTACTATAGCAATAAATCACTTTTGTTCAAAAAATAATACTCAAAAAACCATAATAACCTATATAAACAATATATATGCAGTGATTTCTACATGAGCAATAATCTGGCAGTAAATAATAATTATTATCATGTAAACTCAAATTCAGATAAAAATTTAAAATCTACTATAGATGATTGTCAGTACTTTGGGATTACATGGAAGCACTTCCACCCACAACATATTCCATCCTTCAGATCCTAAGAATGAGGAAAAATTGCTCCCCTGTGAGCTTTAAATTTAAAATATTCACATGGAATGAACCCAAACAGAGAGCCATGCAAAAATACTGGCAAGAGAGGAGAAGGAGGGGGGAAAAGGAGGTAGTGGAAGAAAGGAAGGATGGATAGAAGGGAGGAAGAGAGGGAGGAGGGAAAGAGAGAAGAAACAGAGGAAAGGCCAACTAGACCTGCAAAATATTGCCTGGATTGTACTAAATATCCTAAAATATCTTACTGAATCTATTAAAATATCTAAAATGTTGACCAAAGCTTCAAGAACTTCAATCCCTACAGCAAGACTTTCTGTAACCTCAAGCTTTCTTAGGTCAATGCCATTGCACATTGGATTCCTGTCACTATTCGACTTTCCCTCTGAAGCTATGCGTGCCAAGCTATACTCTTGTTGTCATGAGTTGCTTTGCCATAAATTGTGCCTAGAGGGGAGAGTGACCGCGCAAGCTCGGGTATTCTGGATCCTGTGATGCATGAACTGTTTAATATGTTTTATTATGAAATGCTAAAATCAACAAAAGTTTATAGAGACACTATAAAAAACACCTGTACACACAACAACAAATCTTATCAAATTAGACCATGTTTACGTTTGCTTCAGATTTCTTTTTAGATGATAAGATATTTCATACAGATTTGAATGTGTCTTTGAATTCCTGCCAAGCCATTTCTCCTCCTCCCTCTCTAGAGGTAATGACATCTTTTCTGTTGCTTATCCCCAAACATATTTAAATATTACAACTACCCGTGCATAGTATGTATTCATAAAATACATAATAATGTTTTACATATTTCTAAAACTTTATAGGCAGAGTTTTATATGGCACATGTCCTACTGCAACTTGCTTTTTTCTCTCAATACTATTTTCTAAGATTTCTCAGGTTGACCCGTGTAACTCTAATAAATTTTTTTAGTGCTCCATAATGGAGTATTCACTTCATATATTTGCCCTCCTGTTGGCAGACATTTAGGTTGTTTTCAGTTTTTCACAATTATAAATAATGGTAGAGTGGATATTCTCATGCACATCTGTAACAGTTTCTTTATGATATATACTAGAAGTAAAAATGTTTAACCATTGGGTATATAAACATTCCATTTTACTAGTTATTGCCAATTTACCCGGCAAATGAGTCTTTTGGTATTGATAGCAAGTCCACTGTTAGTCATAGACTGTAAATTTTGCTTCTTATCTTTTCAAGGATTATCTGTTCCTGGTGGCTTAAAACTTATCTGTAAAATTATCTAGGCTTATTGCTTTTTGATTATATTTTATGTATTTGTGTATTAGCTATAACTCTGTTTTGTTATCATTTGTTGCTTTAGGATTATGTAATCTATATGTAATCACAGTCTATCATCAAGTACTATTATAGCATTTCATGTTTAGTATCAAAACTTTATAAATAGTATATTTCCATTTCTCCCCTCCTAGTCTATGTTCTATTTTTGTTTATATATATATTACTTCTACGTGTTTTATAAACTCAGTTTTTGCCATCCCATGAGAGTCAACTCTGTGTGTCTTTTCTCAAATCTACCTTCAGTTTGGTAACTTGCAATCAGCTATGGTAGAAGCATTTCCACAATGGGAATAAACAAATACTACAAATTAAGGCTTTTTGTTCTTTGAAATCCATTTGTTAAGCATTTACCAGCACATCATTTTATAAATCTGAATACACATTGTTATCATTCTTACTCTAAACAATTATCTTTTAGAAATATTTTTTAAATAGCAAAAGAAAACTGTTTCCTATTTACCTAAATATTTACCATTTCAGGTGCTCTTCATTTCTTTTTGTTGATCTTTGTAGATTTCTACTTGCTATTATTTTCCTTTTGCTTGAAGCTCTTTGTTAACATTTTTTACAGGCCAAGTCTGCTAATTAATTCTTTTAGTTCTTTACTAACTACAAAAGTCTTTATTTTGCCTTTGTTTTTGAAATATATTTTGTTCATCATAGAATTCTAGGTTTATAGGTTTGTTTGTTTATTTTGTCTCCTTTCAGTAATTTAAAGATACTGCTCCACTGTCTTCTGGCTGGCACTGTTTCTGGCAAGAAATCTGTTGTTATTCTTATCATTGTTCCTCTGTACATAATATGTCTTTTTTCCCCCTCTGGCTGCCTTTAAAATTGTCTCTTCATCACTAATTTTAAACAATTAGATTATGATGCTTGGTTGTACTTTTCCTCACATTTCTTCTGTTTGGGATTTATTGAGATTCTCAGAACTGTGGGTTTATTGTTTTACTTAAATTTAAAAAAAATCTGTCTTTATTTCTTCAAATATTTTCTGCTCTCCACTCATTTGGAAATGCTAATTAAATTGTGCATATATTGAGGCACTTAAAATTGTCCCACACCTCCACACCTTACTGATCTTCGTTTTGTGTGTGTGCTATGTGTTTCATTTTGGATAGTTTCTATTGCTGTCTTCTTTTTTTATTTTTATAGTGTCTACCCTGCTGTTAATTTTACCCAGTGTATTTTTCATCTCCAACATTGTGTTTTTCAAGAAGTTCAATTTTGTTCTTTTCTATATTTTCCATATCTCTACTTAACATGCTTTATCATTCCTCTACTTTATTAAACACATGTAATATAATTATAATGATTCTTTTACTTTCCTTGTCTGCTAATTCTAGTCCATTAACTGATTTTTCCCCCATGTGAATTATATTTCCTGCTTCTTTGCACGCTTGGAATCTTTTTATTAGATGCCAAAAGACTTTGTGAATTTTACTTTGCTGTGTGCTGTGTATTTTAATATCTTAAGCTTTGTGCCACAATGCAGTTATTTGACAATGGTTTGATTCTATTGAGCCTTGCTTTTATGCTTTGTTTGGCAGAAACAGAGCTTTTAAAATCTAGTCCTTCTGAGTATTCTATTCAATACCCTGTGAATTCTAAGGTTTTCCACTGTTCCTGGTGTGAATAGCCCTATTCTCAACCTTGCATGAGCTTTGAGGATTATTCCCTTTTCTCCTTTCAGGTGGTTATTCTTACAGCTTGGGATAATTTCCTCACACATGTATGCTGATCAGCATTTAGAAGAAGACTGAAGAGGGATCTTCTCTTGATCTCTGTAGCTCTTTCTATAGGCAACTTTCTGCTATCCAAGTACTCTGTCTTATGAACTCTAACTGCCTTGATCTACTTAGACTTCTGGCTTCATTTCCTCAACACAGAAAATCTTTTCAGCTCCAACTAGACTCCCTCTCCCTTTGCAGTGGCCTGAAAGCTGACTTTGTTTAGAAACCTGAGTTTAATCATAGGACAGTTCTTGTTTGTTGTCCCCTTTTCAGGAATCACTGTCCTGTGATCCCTAATGTCTAATACAAGTTGAGTATTTGTTATCTAAAATGTTTGTGACCTGAAGTGTTTCAGGTTTCAGATATTTTCAGATTTTGTAATATTTGCACTATACTTACCAATTGAGCATTCCTAACTTAAAAATTTAAAATCTAAATTGTTCCAATGAGCATGTCCTTTGGGCATGATGTGAGCACTCAAAAAGTTTTGGATTTTGGAGCATTTCAGATTTTGGATTTTCAAATTAAAGATGCTCAACCTGTATTGGGAAACCATTTGTTTTACATATTTTGCTCTGTTTTTTAGTTTCTTTCAGGAGATAAAATTGGGTCCCTCTTGCTCTATCTTGGCCAAACATGGAGTATAGGTGTTACTTTTGGATTATTCAATTCTTTATTATAAACTGGCCTAGTCTCATGATTTGGTAAATGGACCTCTGCCCTCGAAATATGACTATTGTTTATGTGTCAGTATATCAGTTTTCTGAGCCTTGACGCCCATGATCTGACCCGGACCAAGCAGCTATTACGGTGACCCTGTGAAGGTCTTAGGGAGATGGCAACACTCTGTCAGAGCTGTGTGGCTGACAGAGCTCAAGCCTGATTCCTATTTTGAGTTTCTTCACAGAAGATGAATTACTCATGTGCATGATTTAAAAATAAAATAGCTACATGAACATATGTAGCTTATAGACTGTTGTATATAACAAAATCCTGTGATTTAAAATGCTAAAAATATTTGCTTACTCATCAACATTTTCAGATTGAAAATGTATCTGTCTATATCTTAGTAGTACCATTAAGAACAATAGCATATACTGAAAACAAAACTACATGCTATTAGTAAAAAGTAAGATGTTTTATTTTCCAAGAAGTGTGTACTTGTGTTCAGAATTCTTTTTCTTATAATGATTTCCATATTCTAATTCTCAGATGCCAACTACAGGCTTTTGAAGAGATGGCTATGTTAGTTTTATTTCATGTCCATACATTTTGATCTCTAGTTATTGTATTATAATGCTGGTAAGGAACATCTCCACAAGAAAATAACTACCTTTTCAGTCTACCAAGGTGGAGATTTCAGTGGAGAGGGGATGAAATACTAAATTACAGACCTATTTGACCTCAGGGAACCTTTCCAGAAGTCCCAATTTGATTTAACCAGCCTGAAGCATAGAGTCAGAGTTGGGCCAATTAGAACTGGAATTTTCTGCTAGCAGAACACAGAACTAAATGAGTCTGTTTCCCTCTACTCTTCTTTGCTCAGTATCCCACAATTTAACTGGAAGTAAGAAACATTTGTGTCTGAGACATTTTATTCCAAATTCTTTTTAAATTGGTCCTGTCCTTACAGCAGGTCAATGGAATAGATTTGGAAATTAAATTTTGTGACCTGCTTGTCTCCCCAAGCCCTGTTTAAATACATTCTGACATCTAAAAGATAATACAGTTTGTCCTTAACATTTTTAAAGGTTTATTTTTATCAGAGTTATACATATACATGGTACATACATGGTAACGCACATAAAGAGCCAAAAAGTCCTCAAGTTCGTTAAGAAACACAGCAGCATCTCCTCATCTTCATTTTTCCTGTATGCTAGGAAACTACTCTCAACCACTTTTTTAAGCCTTTTGATATTGACCTCTGTATCTCTAAATTACATGTTTGTATTGCTATGTCTTCATTATATAGTCACGTTTAAAGTGTTCTCTCCCTTCCTGCTCCAGTTTGGAATTGTGAACTCACGCCAGCTGCATATACGTTGTATTGAGATCACTGAGGCCTTCATGCTGGGGATCCACCTTGCCCTCTTCTACACTGTGTTCACTGTTTCCTGTCTCTCAAGTCAGCCCATTTCATGCCTGGCTCCCTCATTTTGTTGGAAAGTATCCTCCAGTGGCTTCTGGAGAAAGTCTGAGTAGAAGGCAAATCTTTTCCAAAGTACATGTCTGAAAATGCCTTTCTTCTATACTCATGTCTGATTAAGAATTGAAGTGAGTATAATAGCATGATAGAGATCATTTTTCATTAGAACTTTGAAGCCATTTTTCCATTGTCTGCAAACCTCTGATGGAGGTACTGAGAAGTTCAAAGATTGTTTTGGATTCCTGATCATTTGGGTGACACCTATAATTTCTCTCTTAGAAGTGTAAATAATTTTCTCTTTGTCCCAAGTATTCAAAAATATCATGATGATGTCATTTAATGTGGGCTGATTTTATTAATAATTCACTGTTCAAAGTTTTTTTAAAATTGACTTCTCAACATGGGAATTCTTCGCCTTCAGTTCTGGGAAATTTTCTTGATTTATTTCAGCGATGATTTCTATGTTCTGTTTTCCCTGTCCTCTCTCTTCATCACCTCTATTATTAAGCTGTTTGACTTTCCAGATTGGTCTTCTGATTCTCTTGTATTTTTCCTCCTACTTTTCATCACCGTGTCTTTTTGTTTCACTTTCTGGGATATTTTCTTGACTTCATCCTCCATCCTCCTAATTAACATTTTTATCGTTACTATCATATTTTAATTTTAAGAGCATATTCTCATTCTCTTAATGTACTATTTCTTAACTGACACATCATAATTGTACATATTTATGGGGTGTATAGTGATATTTCAATACATGCAATGTATAATGATCAGATCAGGGTAATTAGCATACCCATCATCTCAAACATTTATCACTTCTTTGTGTTGGGAACAGTCACTATCATCCTTCTAGCTATTTAAAACTATATATTATATTATTGTTAATATAGTCATCCTCCAGTGCTATAAAACCATAGAACTTATTCCTCCTATCTAGCTGTAATTTTGTATCCTTTAACAAATATCTCCCTATCCCCACCTTCTTACCCTTAACAGCCTCTAGTAATCTCTGTTCTACTTTTTACTTCTACGAGATCAACTTTTTTTGGCTTTTGCATATGAGTGAAAACATGCAATGTTTAACTTTCTGTTCCTGGCTTATTTTACTTAACATATGTCCTCCCACCCATGTTGCCACAAATGGCAGGATTTCATTCTTTTTATGACTGAATAGTATTCCATTGTGTATATATACCGCATTTTTTAATGAACTCATCTATTATTGGACACCTGGATTTACTCCATATCTTGGCTATTGTAAATAGTACTGCAATAAACATGGGGGAGCAGATGTCTCTTCAACATACTGATTTCCTTTCCCAGTAGTGAGATAGCTGGATCACATAGTAGTAATTTTTTTTGAGGACCCTCCGTATTGTTCTCCATAGTGGCTGTACTATTTCACATTCCTACCCACAGTGTAGAATAGTTCCCTTTTCTCCACATCCTTGCCAGTATCTGGTTTTTGGTTTTGTTTTTTTTTTAATTTTTGTTTTTGCTTTTTTGTCTTTTTAAATAGTAGCTATTCTAACTGGGATAAAATGGTGTCTCATTCTGATTTTGATTTACATTTCTCTGATGATTAGTGATGTTCAGCATTTTTTTATATACCTATTGAGCATTTGTATGTCTTCTTTTGAGATATATCTATTCATGTCCTTTGCCTAATTTTTAATGAAATTATTTGTTTTTTACTGTTGAGTTGAGTTCTTTGTATATTCTGGAGATTAGTCCCTTGCCAAATGAATAGTTTGCAAATATTTTCTCCCACTCTGTGAGTTGTCTCTTCACTCTGGTGATTGTTTCTTCTGCTATGCAGAAGCTTTGTAGTATAACACAGTCTCGTTTGTCTATTTTTGTTTCTGTGTCTGTGCTTTTGAGATCTTAGCCATAAAATCTTTGCCTAGACCAATATCCTGAAGTGTTTTTCCTACTTTTTTTTCTAGGAATTTTATAGTTTGAAGTCTTATATTTCAATCTTTAAATCATTTTGAGTTGATTTTTGTTTAGAGGGTTCCAGTTTCTTTCTTCTGCATAAACATATCCAGTTTTTCCCAGCACCATTTATTGAAGGGAGCGTCCTTCCTACAATGTACATTCTTGGCACCTTTGCTTCAAATCAGTTGGCTGTAAATACACGGATTTATTTCTGGATTCTCTGTTCTATTCTATTGCTATATGTCTTTTTTTATACCAATATCAATGCTGTTTTGGTTTTGAAGTCAGGTAAGTCAGGTAACGTGAGGCCCCCAGCTTTGTCCTTTTTGCTCAGGTTTGCTGTGACTATTTGGGCTCTTTTGTTGATTGCATACAAGTTTTAGCATTGTTTTTTCCAGTTCTGTGAAAAATGACAATTTTGATAGGGATTTCATTTAATCTGTAGATTGTTGTGGGCAATATGGTCATTGTAATAATATCAATTCTGTCAGTTCATGAACATGGCATGTCTTTCCATCTGTCTGTGCCTCTTCAGGTTTTTTCATCAGTCTTTGGTAGTTTTCCTTGTAGGCATTGTTCATTTCCCTGGTTACATTAATTCCCTGGGTTTTTTTGTTTGTTTGTTTGTTTTTTGGTTTTGGGGTTTTTTTGTTTGTTTTTGTTTTTGTTTTTGGTAGGGGGTGTTAGTTTTGTTTTTTGTTTTTGTTTTTCAGCTATTGGAAATGGGATTGCTTTCTTGATTTCTTTCTCAGGTAGTTCATTATTGGTGTATAGAAATGCTACTGAGTTTTGTATGTTGATTTTGTCTTCTGCAAATTTACTAGATTTATTTATCAGAGCTAAGAGTTTTTTGGTGGAGCTTTTAGGTTTTTCTGTATATAAGATCACATCAATGGCAAAGAGGGATAATTTGAGTTCTTTTATGTCTAATTTGGATGCCTTTTATTCCTTTCGCTTGCCTGATTGCTCTGGCTAGGACTTCCAGTACTATATTTAATAAGAATGGTGAAACTGGGCATGTTTGTCTTTTTCGAGTTCTGAGAGGAAAGACTTTCAGGTTTTCCTCATTCAGTGTGATGTTAGCTGTGGGTTTGTCATATATGGCCTTTATTATATAAAAGCACGTTCTTTCTATGCTTAGTTTGTTAAGAGGTTTTATTGTGATGTGATGTTAAATTTTACTGAATGCTTTTTCTGCATCTGTTGAGATGATCATATGTTTTTTGTCCTTCATTCTGTTGATGTAATGTATCATGCTTGTTGATTTGCATATGTTGAACCATTCTTGCATTCTTGCATTGGTCAGGGTGTATTATATTTTTAATGTGCTGTTGGATTCAGTGTGCTAGTATTTTGGTGAGAATTTTTGTGTCTATGTTCATCAGGGATATTGGCCGGTAGTTTACTTTTTTGTTGTATCCTTCTCCAGCTTTGGTATCAGGGTAATGCTGGCCTCATAGAATGAGTTAGGGAGAATTCTGCCCTCTCCAATTTTTTAGAATACTTTGAGGAGA
The DNA here is from genome assembly GCF_041146395.1 of Eulemur rufifrons. Lineage (NCBI taxonomy): Eukaryota > Metazoa > Chordata > Mammalia > Primates > Lemuridae > Eulemur > Eulemur rufifrons. Next base: position 105,222,228 of record NC_090997.1, on the reverse strand, counting down.
ATTGTCAGTAGCTCTTCTTTGAAAATTTGATAGAGTTCAGCAGTGAGCCATGTGGTCATGGTCTTTATTGGGAGACATTTTTCCACTGATTGAATCTTGCTATCCACTACTGGTCTGTTCAGGTTTTCTGTTTCTTCCTGATTCAATCTTGGGAGGAATCTATCCATTTCCTTTAGGTTTTCCAGTTTATTAGTGTATAGTTTTTTATAATAGTCCCTGATGATTTTTTGTATTTCTGTGGTATCATTTGTAAGGGTTCCTTTTTGCGTCTGATTTTATTTGGGTTTTCTCTTTTTTCCTGCTTAGTCCAGCAAGTGGTTTATCCATTTCATTTATCTTTTCAAAAAACCAACTTTTTATTGTGTTGATCGTTTGTATTTTTTTAGTCTCTATTTCATTTAGTTATTTTCCAATCTTTATTCTTTCCTTCTACTAATTTTAGATATGATTCACTATTGCTTTTCTAGTTCCTTGAGATGCATTATTAGATTGTTTATTTGAAATTTTTCTACTTTTTTGATATAGGCATTTGTTGCTATAATCTTCCCTCTTAGCACTGCTGTTGTTATATCTCATAGGTTTTAGTGTGTTGCGTTTCCATTTTCATTTGTTTCAAGAAAGTTTTTTATTTCTTTCTTAATGTCTTCATAGATCCACTGGTCCTTAAGAAGCATGTTGTTTATCTTCCATATATTTGTACAATTTCCAAAGTTCCTCTTGTTATTAATTTCTAGATTTATTCCATTGTGATCTGAGAAGATACTTGATATCAGTTTTATTTTTTTAATTTGTTGAGACTCGTTTTGTGTTCTGACACATGGTCTATCCTGGAGAATGTCCCATGTGCTGATAAGAAGACTGTGTATTCTGTAGCTGTTGGATGAAACGTTCTGTACGTGTCTATAAGGTCCATTTGGTCTAATGTGCAGTTTAAATCCAATATTTCTTTGTTAATTTTCTGTGTAGGTAATCTGTCTAATGCTGACAGTGGGGTATTGAAGTCCCCAGATATTATTGTATTACAGTTTATCTATACCTCACTGACCCCAGGGCTGGCTGTAGGAGCAAACCCCCCTGAACTAGAAAAACAGCCTAGCTGAGCCTAGCACAGATTTCCAACCTACTGCATAGTGAGCTAAATAGTTGGTGTTTTAATCACCTAAGTTTTAGAATGGATTGTTACACAGCAAAGGCTGACTGGAACAGTTTCTGAAGAATGTGGATTCAAAGATTCAAACAGTTCAGCTCTTTAAAGACATTGGAAAAGGTCCTCACCAAGTCAGAAACAAAAGGATCCATAAATATAGTTAAACTTGTCAATCTTGCAATTGAACAACACCTGCATAAATAATAAATTTATTGGTTTTAAACTTTATATTGTTCTTATTACAAAACTACACTCCCCAAAAGATAGCAAATCAATCTCATGGTCAGTGTTCATGCAGCAGTAGACAATTTATCTTGACACTTGATACCTGCTGACTACTGATTCCAGTTACTCCAGATGCTAAGGAACATGTCTGTGGAAACAGCAAGATGATGGTGTGTGTTAGATGCGTCAAGATTCCAGGACTGTGTCGGGCTTGGTTCTACGCATCGCCAAATTCCTGCCATGAGCAACAGAGTGACACCTCCTATTTTTATTTCTGTTAACTTCTTACGAATACTAAAATAATAAATTAATTCACTGCAAAGTTGCACTTTTTGAGATATTACGAGATTTTTCCAACAGTCAAAAAGAAAATCAAGATATTAGAGAAAGTGTGAATGAAAAGCAAAGCAAACATGGGAAGGCTCATGATAACACAGTCACACCAGGCCACAGGACACGGCCACCCTGAGGCCAGACCACATGCCGTGCCTGTGCAGGTTTCCCCAGAGCTACAGGGAATGCTGAATAGTTGCTGAGAAGTCCCAGTCTCAGCCCTGTTCCAGAACTTACTCATGCTGCTGGGGAGGGCTGTGAGTGGTATACCATCACTGTGGACATAACCTGGAGTTTCAGAGACAGAGGTGGGTCCTCTCACATCATATCAACTCTAACTAGAAGAAAAGAAAAGAAAAATTTAGCCATGAAAATGTGACCTCTTCCTTTCCTGAAACTTAGAAAATTGTAGTTATCTTGCAAGATAACTAGAATGGTAGTAGTACAAAAAGCTGATCATCCAATTCTTTATACATTGATTATTTAAATTTTTTAAGATACATGTCATTACTTTCTCCAGTGAAATTTGAAAATGTATTATCTAGATGTCAGTAACAGTTAACATCTTTAAATCTAAAAAATACAATGACAAAAGATTCTTTGACTTCGTTTTATTCTTTAGTGTGTCTATCATTGAATTTCTTTTACAATCTTTTTGAAAACCTTTTGATGGGATCATCTATGTGAATTATTGATGGAGAGAGGAAGGAGAGTTCATTGAAATACAAAAAGCAAAGAAAAGATTAACTACGAGCTAGAAATCCTCAGAACTACCTAAAAGAATCAGAATGTTCTCAGAATCCACACCTTGCTGGATACGCCCATAACTCTGTCACTTGCAAATATCAGAAATCGAGAAGCGTTAATAGCACATATGAAACGATAATGCCTTGCAAGAAAACATTCTTAACTCCATGTGCATTGAACGAACCTTCAAGAATAGTTACAGAACGAGACCGTGTACTGTGGACTCACGAGGGGAACAGGCAGGCACAGTCCTTGGCGCCACAGAGTCCACAAACTAGCGAGGGCACAGACAAAGCTGCCTGATGCACGTATGCAGGAGGCGGCAGACCTGAGAGTTGTTAGACGGCGCGGGGGGCTCCGAGGCCCTGCAGGGAGAGAGACAGACAGAGGAGGTGAGATGGAACCCAGAGGCGCATGTGCATTCAGAGGGGAGGCAGGGAATAGAGATGCCACAGGCACTTCCAGACTGGAAAAAGGGACCCAGTGGAAGCCAATGGACGGCAGCAACTCGAGCATTAGAAATGCTCGTCAGTATTCAGTGCTGCCAAGAGGGAAGATATTCTAAGACAAAGATGGAGGAGCACCCTTTGCAGGAACAAGAAGGAGGCCGTGCTTGAGTCTTTGGCGAGGTGACTTGGAATGGAGCTGGGGCTGTTGGCAGTGAGGGACAACGCCCGGCTGTGGTGGGTCGTGGCGTGTCTGGACTGAGGCTGTAGATGCAGGCCTTGCAAACATGCCTCAGTTTGCTGGGAAGGGAAGGGAGGCGCAGGCAGTGCCTGAGGCAAGGTGGCTTCGCAGGAAGGTTATTTTAAGACAGAAGAGACCTGAACAGGTTTAAATGTTGCAGAAAGAAGTTGTGAAAATATGAGCAAGAAAAGAGGGAACAGTTTGATTGAGGGCTCAGAGAAGGAGGCAGAACCAGCCCTGGACAGTGAGGCCCCTCTTCTGTCATGAAGGGGCTAGGCAGCGTGTCCCTAACACGGCAAGGAGCGAGGGTTTCTGATTGCCTCTCTGTGCTCTGTGGCTCTCAGAGTAAAGCGGGAGGCGCTCAGGGGCTGGAGGTTTAAGGGAGTGGAGAAGACCAGAGGGCGGGACCGTGCGACGCTAACGCAGGCAGGGGACACAGCAAGCCCAGATTTCCATCCTGTGGGCTCTGGGCCCAGAGTGTTCAGTGGTGTATTTCACAAAGGAGACACTTGAGTGAAGTTACTACATTTTCATCCTTAATTTTCTAAGGTATTTCTCAATCCAAATTCCTTCTTTTTACATCTCTGAATTACATGCTCATATTCATCTTATAGCAGAATATTAGGTTCTAGATGCAACCGAGGACCGCGTGAATGATGAAAAGGGACAAGACTTTCCACCACAAGGTGGAAATGATGATGTTTGTGGATAGTGACCCAGCAACAATAGAAAGAAGAAAATAATATTTGATTATATTGTTGCAAAGCCCTTCTTACATACACATGTAAAATAACCTCTGAGAAGAGCTCATGTTTTAAAGTCGGTTAGACCTGGGTCCAAATCCACTACTGGTTGTGTAACCCTACATAATACATTTCTATCTGACCCTCAGAGTCCTGCTCTACAAAAACGGGGAATTTGGATCTACCTTTCAAAGTATCTGTGAAGAGTAAACTTGTACTAACTGTACAGAACAGTGATCTGTGTACCCTGAAATTCATTTGTATCATCATCATCATCTTTACTGTACTTGAAATCTAGATTTTAATGTCAATTGTAGCAGTAGCTAGCTGTGTGACCCTTAGATAAATGATGTAACTTCTATGGATATTTTTAATTCTTCCAACATAAATAGAGCTGGTTTGAGCAGAAAAACTCTAAGGATTTTCTAAGGCATAAAATTTGGTATTGATTTCCAATCAGAATTCTTTAACATTTAATCAACTATTACTAATTTTGACAGTTCAATATCTTTCTAAGCATAGAAGTTTGGCTAGAAGCCAATACAAATTTCTCTTTAGTACCATTTTCCAAATTTGTAATATGACAACTTTATTTAAAATTGTACCCCCAGGGTCAAGCACTGCTTTTTTGTTTATTTTGTTTTGGTTTTAATGCAAGTTTCTGTAAGTTATAAAAGAAAAAAGCCTGCAACGGGCCAGTGTTCTTATGAACACAGGCAAAACAAAAGCAAAAAAAAAAATGTTTTCCCAAATCTGAAGCATAAAATGTATGCTTTTATGGATTACTCTTGGAAAGTTAAGACATATCTTTAAACAGAAATATGTGTTCCTAAGTATGAGTCAATTATACATTTAAATCTGTTTAACTGGTCATGAACGTTGGCAAATTGCTCAACATTAGAGATGATCTAAGTTCTCAGGATGATGTATCTGCTGCTGGCAAAGGCTGGAATCTGCTAGAAGCCAAGACATCTTCATTGCAAATCTCAATGAAATAAAAATACCTAAATATGCCTATATATGTTTTATTTTCATGAATGCCCATAATATATTATTTGCTGAAAAACACAAGTTGCAGAGCACAGATTTAGTAAGATACACACACGTGCACACATACCTGCATGTACTTGTGCACACACAAACATACCGTATGGTCTATGTTCATTCAAGAATATCAAGATCAATTCACCCTAACTACTAATATTACTGTATGTGAGATATGGAAAAGGAAGGGATGTGTATTTAAATGAATTGTCTCTTTTTACTTTATACATTTTATATTGCATAAATTTGCACAATAAAATGTATTGTTTTATAACTTTAAGTAAAGCTCAATTGACAATTAGTCTATATAGGTAATCTTATACCAACTTAAAGTGATTTATTAGGAAGATGATGCAAAAAGAATAAGCAGTTAATGAGACATTTTATAACTTTAAAAGCCATCCACATTAGTCAGAATTCCAAGACTCACCTAGCTCTATCAAAATTTAGTCCATAGTTTACGCAATTACTATATGTGAGACGCTTTGCTAAAGACCTACATGCAGGAAAGCGTTTAACCCTAACATCTAGGAGGTCAGCACTATTATGCTCGCTTTCATATTAGGAAACAAGCCCAGGGAGATGAAGTGTCCTCACCAAAGTCGCATCACTAGGAAAGAGTGGACTTAGGATTTGAATTATGATCTTAACATCACACCCCACAACCTACTGGCCTTCTCTCACAATTTGCATTTTAGGGAAAAAAAAAAAAAACTTGTTATATATTAGCAAAACTTCATGAAGTGTTGAGAGCTCCAAGAACGAAATGGTATCTCTGTGATCAATTCTCCTATAGGGAAGTTAGATGCTGATTAGCCACTTACTCTGACATGTTATTGCAAATTACTACTCTCAGCCAACAGGCACTTTATGTAGCTAAACCTTGCCAAAAGCAATCCCTAGAGATAGCAGGATGAATGTGGAAAATGGAAAGAATCACCAAGTCTTCATCTCAATAAAGCTCATGGAGGAGCCAAAGTGAATTAACCATTTGGTGGACCGACATATGTATCAAGTCCGGTAGTTTAGACTGCAAACTCCCCACCCTGAGGACAGGAACCATAAGTTTTATCTTTATTGCATATACTATACAAGAATCCACAAAATAGTGTCTTCAATCCTTCAGTAAGATGTGTTGTTGAGGGTACAATCTGAGTGAGTTAGCAGTCTTTGGATGCAAGTGGCAGAAAATCCAACCCATATATATATAAGTGAAACGCTCAACATACAACTGAACCCGAGACTTAAGTACACCATCAGGATTGACCTTCTCATCCTTCTTTTCTGGTTCCATTTCCTCTCTGGGATCCTATCTTGGATGGTAATTCTTTGCAGAGACAAGGAAGCATCTACAGTTTCTCACACCTTCCCAAGGTCAGGTCCAGAGATTCACTGTGCCTTCCACAAGCCAGTTATTATGGGTTGGAAGATGTTCTGTGTGGTTGTCTCAGGCCTGGTCACATGTGCCCCTTAGGGAACCAGAGTCAGAGCCAACTGAGATCACTGGAAGGTTGTTGAGAAGGGTTAACTTCCACATGAAAATCAAGATCTGTTACTGAAGATCATGAAAGGGACACCTGAAGGCAAGCAACAGATTCCCTACTTGCCCCAGGCACATAAGTGTTGCCTACTGAGTCTCTGATATGCTTTGGTGGCTCTCCCAAGCCTCAGGTGATGTGTGTTTCTCAGGTCAGCTGTAGCCTCACAATAGCACACATGGACCTATTGGATCATAGTGGATCATAGTGGATCATAGTGGACCATGATCCACTAAAGTTTGTTCAAAATGGTTTCTCTACTTCATCTCAGCCTGTCCCATGGTCCACTCCTGGGGACACCTGACTTCCCTACCCCAGCCTCTGAGTCTCAGCAGCTGTTGGAGGGTGAGCTATGTGATGGTGGCTGTGATAGAAGACCTTCATTCCTTCCCAGAACTGATTCTCTCTGTGGTGGCTAAGAGAAGAGTGTAATAACTATCTAACCTCACCTCTCCAGGTAGAGCGGGATGGAGGTATGGGGAGGGGAGGGGTAGAGGCAGGAAGGAGAGAAAAAGAGAAGAATTAGGTTAATTCAACCTCTTTCCATGGCTGGATGTCCCCAAACTTTCCACTTCAGGGGAAAAGAGAACCAACTTAAAAACTAGAAGTTAATTAGTATAACATCAAAGAGGAAAATCATGAAAAAAACAACAACAACAATAATAAAAGCTAATTAATTTTATTTTTTTCAAATTTCCAAAGGTGAACAAGTTCTAGGTAATGATAAAAAGACTCAAGATTGAGAAGTAAAATCTGCCAGCTTCTTGTTGCCAACTTTTATTCTCTGACTAAAGATGAGAAACCTCAGTTTTCTTCTCCACTTACTATGGGTTAAAATTTTTAAAGAGTTTATAGTCTTCAAATTTCAAGGTCTATTGATGAATTTCTTTAAAATCTTCAGAAGAAAAACATCCACTTTCACCATTTAAAATTCTACCTGGCAGATTGTAGTCAATAAAATTTACTTTGTTTTATTATTAATAACTTTTATACAAATATGAACATGGGATTATCTTTTTTTCAAGTAATTTTCAGTTCAAGGAAATAAAAATTGCATTCTTCAAACAAAATGTGTGTTATGTTTGTCTTAGAAAAGCAGACAAAGAAAACCACAGAAGCTTCTCAAAACCTTTAGGTTTCCAAATTTAGTGGCTAAACACATCTACTATCCCATACATGTGACTAAATATATCTTGGTATTATACACATAAGTCTAAACCTTGAAGCATTATTCATACCAGAAATAATGTTACATAAAAAGATCAATGCCAAAATATCATGGCCAGAATTACTCATCAGTAAGTTAAATAAAAACTAAATAATTTTGTTTCCTCATAAAGCAAACCCCAAATGTGAAAATGGCAAAATGAAGAGATTATGCAAAGAAACTATACATGTTGCTTCTCTCTGAAACAGAAATGCTTTCTTTGGTAATTTTTAACAGAATTGCTAATTTAAATGTGCACATATTCAGATATGAGAATTCACCAAACTTCAAATATAATATTTTACTTTAAGGATCAGTTTTGGGGAGGTGTCTTGCACTCACTCACTTCTTAAAAGACATTTTTTTTTTTCTGTTTCACAAATCACACAAATGGAGACGCTCATCATTTTTAACTAAATAAATCCCACTTCCAACCGGACGACTCCCTGTTGCTCTTGGTTTGAAGCAAGGCCCTCCCCGTGAGCGCGGGCTCTGGGGTCTGGCATATCCCGCAGCGCCCACCCGGCCCCTCCCCAACCCCTGGCTCACACAGGGGGAAACCAGGGGGACTTTTGGGGGGGAAGTAAGTTTATATGAGGAGCCCCAGGAATTTTTAAAATTGGAACTGGGTTTTACGTTTTCCAGGGGAGTGATCCACGACTCTTTCACCTGGCCGCAGTGTTTATAAACGTAAGACCAAGCAAGGCATCTGTCTTTGGGACCCCAACAGAGCTGAATAAAGCGATATAATTGTCAAGTGTGCCTGTCTGAGAGATCTGTCACGAGTGCTCTCGGGGTCTGCATATTAATATCAATTAATTAATGCCCATAGGTTATGTGTATTAATATCCCAAGGGCATGTGGACAGCTGTAGCCTCAGGCCTGGACCTCATCCTCATCCTGCCGGGACCCCTGCAGATTCACGCTGTGTTTGACCAAAGTGCAAAGTGCAGCCGAGGCCGTGTGGGGAAGGCGCCGCAGGCCATTGCCTCCGCACCCGAGTGACTCCACCTCCAGCTGCATTGGCCCCCAATCCCCTCTTGAAGAAGTGGGTCACAACTTAGCATCCCTTAGTGCCCTGTTCCTCCCACGGGACCCCTGGGCTGGCCCACGCCACGGCCTTCTCTCTGGCCACTGTCCTCTTGTCGTCTTCTCTTCTCTCCAAGAACCACATCCAGGGGACGGGCTCATCCTCTTCCAACCTGTTCCCTGGTGCCAGCACGGACCACCGTGGCTTTGCTGATCAGTCCGGACTCCTCTAGCTCCTCCCTTTTCCTGCTCTGTCCTCTGTGACCTTCTCCTGCCCAAACCTTGGGCCTCATTTAATAACCTTGGTATCCAGAAACACCTCGGTGGGTGCAGCACTTGCATGTCTACTGAACAAGGAACGTGCTCAGGTGTCTGGGGTGTCACCAAATGCTTCCTTCATGTTCTGCTGCTTGTGCTTCAGGACACAGTGGGTTTGGTGTAATCATCGCCCATTTTCAGTATTACAATAAAAAAAGCTATCATCTTCAGTGACAGACGTTGCTCTAAGCACTGTATATAGATTCACTCCTTTAATCTTTGTAATAATGCCGTGGGGTATTCACATCATTGTCCCCGTTTTACAGGGGAGGAAACTGAGGCATGGAGAAGTGTAAGTAACTTGCTCGAGTTAATAAAGCTAGCAGGTGACAAAGTCAGCGTTGAGTCTTGTGCAGTCTTAGCCCGGGGTGCGGGGTAGAGGAGTTACTCTGGGGCCAATGGGACAGAATCCACGCGAACAGGACAACGGACCTGGTCGTTGCGGGACTGTGCCGCGATTGCGATTGTGGCTGGGACAAGCAGGGCTGGCTCTTGAGTCCCAGGCTTCTCACTGAGCCGAGTCTCTCTTTTCCTAAGCCTGCTGCCTCCTCTCCAACTGCTAGCCACGTTCCCTCCCGTGGAAGCTGTGTTCCCTGCTCGTGCGTTAGTCTGGTGGCCTCGGACTTTCCGCGCAGTTTCCCGCAGCTGAGGACAGTCAGGGGCGCAGCTCCCATGGGCACACCTGGATCCGATGGGAAAAATGGAGGCGTGGACACAGGCGCTGTGGTGACTTACAGTGTGTGACGGGTCACCAGCACCAGGTGGAATGACACGAGAATGCTGGATTGGGGCGAGTTTTGCTTTTCCAAGGCGGTTTTGATGGTTCTACTCTAGAGCAGCACTGGTGCGTGGTGCTGGCCACGGCAGTGAAGAACTCATGGAATCCCCCTAACCTGGAGCAGCAAAGCATCAATGACATGGGAAAGTGGCTTAAGAAGGTGTCACCTTCCCCATGACTTGCCCTGATAGGTCAAGGGGCGCAGGAGGCGGCTGGAAGCACCCTACATCCCCCCTGCCACCAGGAGAAGAGAAAAACCACCGACTCACCCAATCGTCACAGATACCAGAGAAAGAGACAGGACAGCCTCTGGCTGCCACAATTGCCGGTGGTGCGTGTCCCTTCCGCTCCCTCCACGTGTAAAGAAGGAAAGAGAATTCCCTGTGACGTCGGAATCACAACCTCCAAGTCCCTGCCTCTCTGTGCTATGGTCCCTCGGGACGTCATGAACACAAACATCACAGCCCGTGGAGACACAGCCACGTCAGGGTCACCAGAGTGTACGGCCGACACAGGGTGGAGAAGCACCGTCCAAAAACAAGGGCTGAGGAAACAGATGTCGTGCGCGGTCCGACCGACCAACGGGTGGGCAGATCGCAGCTCAGTAGTTAACACATGTCAACATTCATCGGTGAGAATGAAATTATGGGGACAGGATAGAAGAAGGAATCGGAAAGAAGAAATTAGTGTGAAACAGGAACTTAAACAGTACCAATAAATCAAAGAAATAAACTAAGAAGAAACACTACAAAAAGTTCAAGGAACCTCATTAATAGGGAATGAACTACTAGAAGCCGGAATAATTGAGTTATCCCAGAGAGGAAATCACACGTAGGGATGAATTTACAGCACTGTCTTGCCTGAGAGAGTGAAGAGTACAGCAAAGCTTTTAAGTAGGTGGAAAATGCGGAGATACGGCAAATGTTCCCGGAGGGACGGGGGAGGTGGTCGCAGCGAGCTTTGACTCCTCTTATCAAAGACTCCCCCTCCTCAGGCGGTCAGAATGCTGCCAGTGCAACCAACCAAACAGAAATCAGTTGGCCAGGAAACCACACTTTTAGGGATACAGAATAATATCCTATCAGTGACTTATTTGGGGAACAAAGATAAGTCCATTGAACATAGAAAACAAGAGAAGGCGCAGAGGAAACCAGCTAACGGGGCGCTTTGCTTGGCGCATGGCGAAGTCCCCCGGGCAGACCGCTGCCGAAGGGAAAGGAGACCTGCGCGGGCCTGAGCGCGGCCACCAGGGAGCGGGTGGAACTGTCCACATGGCCAGGAGCTCACTGCTCAGACTGCCCCCATGGCGGCTGCACGAGCTCATGCAGACAGGGGGCTTGGCCGTGGCTTCCTGGTCTAGACGTGCACTAGCCAGCACCCTGGCCACGAGCTGCAGGTGGCCACGGAGCACTTGAGATGTGGCTATTTGAACTGATCTGTGCTGTGGGGTCCAGTTGCAGGCGGCGCTGCAGACGCTGCCGCTCCTCATTTCTGGGCCTTTCTCTGGGGCCTCCCTGCCTCGCTGCTTTCTTCACTGCCTTTGTGCCTCTCCTCCCAAGTTCAGTCCAAGACATTCTCCGAGCTGGGGAAGGGAAGCCCTGCTCTGACTCACGACGCTTCTCCCGCGTCACTCCTCTACGCTTGAAGGGTCTTTGCCAAGGGTTTAGGCTTCTGGAACACAAAGGCCAGGAGAAGCAAGACTGCTTGCTGTGTGGCACGGGGAGGAGGGGGAGGACCGTCTGCTGGGCGGGGCAGGGCACGAGGAGGAGAAAGGAACCGTGTAAACCCCCAGGAGGAGGAAAAGCATCCTCAGCATCTCAAAAGATACACTCCTGACCATCTATGTGCCTAACCTTGACAAAATAGACCAAATGAGAGACAAATATGCACTCTTTTTGTTAAAATAAATTTAATTATGTTATAAGAAAATATTTAGATTCATAATATGTGGGTGCCTAAGACTGGTATGGATTTTTTTTTATTATTAATTCAGCGAAACCTCACTCATTTGAACTTTTAAGAAATGCTATTTCACAGCTTCTTGATAATAAAATAATCATGAGCACAGTTTTAAAAGTATTCACCAGCAGGATTTTGTATGGGCTTTGCTCCCTGAATGGATATGGCCTAAATGCTTCAGAACCTTTTCTTTCCTAGCAGTTTAAATATTCCCCAGGTAACCCTGATCCATCCACTGAGCAAGCCCTTTCATCAGAGATGGTCCAAAGGTGCGCTTGGTCCTGATGGTGTTGGATTCAACACATATTCCAAGTGATCAGTGATCTAATGATCAAGTGATTGGATCGAATTGCGTCTATTGGCCTAATTGTTTAACTGTTCGTTCAGTTACTGATTTCTGGAAGTGGTAGAGTCACCGCCACTTTTGAGGCTGTTTGCTGATGACACATGTGGCCAATATGTTCTCACTGGGTGGAAATTTCTCTTTATCCTAGAAATGGGGATTTTATGGAGTGGTGAATCGGCTTCAGATCTTTCGGCACCTAGGGGTTTGCCTAATAAGAGTGCTTAGCAAACCAAAGGAAGATGACTGTCGAGTGATGAAATATTCAAGACGACAAAATAGCTACACACAGAAAGCAACAGCACTTGCCAGATAACGGGATCTCCTCTCCAGGCTTCTCAAGACAGTTTTGATCTCAAGGAGGCACCGCCCCCACCCTGGAAGCAGATAAACCATGGTCCAGAAGCTTCCCTGGTGGCTGCCTGCCCCTCTCACTGCTCTGGGGAGTGCTGATCTTTGAAGTGCTACACCATTTAGGTTCCCTGTACAGCTAAATGAGGTTTCGGCTCCCTGCAGCCCCGGTCATGTTCTGTGCAGAGCAGATACCGGCCTGGCTCCGGGAGGAACATGGCCATAAATCATTCAGTGTCAGAGCCTTTTCAAGTTAAATCCCTCAGCTCTCAGCCCATCACTCACAGAAGGTTCAGGGAGCGTCATTTATGGAAATGCCTTGGAGTGAAGATTAGAGGCACATTTGGTTATTCATTTACTTTCCATTCCCAAATTGCAGTTAACTCTATTTCAGGAATCATTTTGCGGTATACTATTTGGCACAATTTTCTAATATAAAGGGGCTTCCAAGAATAAACATAAGCTATATATGTACATTTCTGTGGTATTTCACTAAAGAATGAATTAGTTGAAAAAAAGTCCTTAATACTGATGAGAAAACTGAAAAGTAACCTGGTTTCAAATAGAATTCCAATTGCACAGGCTGCAGAGAGACCCAAGAAAGGAACCCACTGCATAGCATTTTGTCAGCATCGTCCAAAGCAGATTCCCAGACTTGTGAATTCATGCATCCTAATCCTTGCAGCTTCTGGTGTGCCTCATAAACCCACCCTATAATGAGCATTTTATTTAAGCCATTTTTAGAGATTAGAACGGAGTTCATTTCCTTCTACTTTTCATTCACGTTACTTTTAATCCCTTCATTCTATAAACTTAATTGCTATTTTGCTAGTCCCCAAGCAGCTAACCTAAGCCTTCTTTAAGCATTTCTTAGTAATTTCCCTTTAGTTATTTACTACGTTTTCTCTTTAGTCAGCTAAATGAAACTTTCAGGATATTTCTTGAGTGAATAAAACTTTCAGATGAGGCATTTGCTTTTTTGTTACAACTAAACAAATTTTATTTAGCATTTTTCCCCTCTTCTAAGGGGCATCAAAGAGATGACAGAATGATTGATGTCAGTCATTAGTACTGATGATTTTCTTTATCTTGGGCAAAACACTCAGCATTACATTTGATACAAAAAGAAATAAACATTTGACACAATTGCTGCCGTTTCCCTCCATCTTGACAAATTTGGATTTTGCTTAGGAGTGTGGATATTGCAGCATCCTCTTCAGTTTGGAGGCCACACAAAGGCAGTTATCTACTTAACCTACTTGTCTGACTGCAATTTTACTATTTCACAAGCATACCTGTTACGGCGGCGGCAGCAGCAGTGTTATAAAATAGATCAGTAGGTGAGTCTGAAAGAACCCACTGAGACTATGCCCTGTCTAGGTAATATAAATTCATCCAATTCATCCACATTCAGAGAACAATGTGATTGTTTATCTATTTATCCTGTTTGATAAAAATAGTAGCAAATGCAACAAGTGAACAAGAATTTGTCTTAAGAACCCAACAATATAAGCATACAGACAAATAGGTGATATCCATTAAATCAGTTGCCGTGGCAGATGGGTGTGGGTGTATTTGTGTATAACGTATATTATTTGACTGTATTTATAAGAATATAAAGCTTTGTATTCAGTTCTTCACAAAAGGGGAAAAAACATTTTCCCTGGCCAGGTGATAGATACAGTGACTGGCTTAATGAAAAAAGTCACATGGGAGTCAAGTGTAAATAAAGGCAACAAAAGCAGCATTTACCATACAAGGTCATTAGAGATCTAGCTTAGTTGTACCTCATGGTGATACATTCTCACCTCGGCCCCCAGCATGGCCATGTCCCAGGTAATAGCAGTTAACATTCCTCTCAGGTGTCACACTTTACAGAAGGACTTCATGTGTGTTTTCTCATGTTATCTTTTCACCCACAACCACAAAAGTTTTCCATAACTGGAGTGCTTATCATCGTCCTATTTCACAGAGAGGAAAACCGAGGAGTATAGAGGTCATGTGACTTATTCAAAGCCTCACAGCTAACACCAGGATGCAAAGACTTGAACTCAAATGTTCTTATTCCAAATCGAATCTTCCTTCAACAGCACTGTTGCCACCTCCAACAACGAGTATTTCTAAGTCTTGATTTAAGAAACAAAAAAAGATATTTTTGTCCATTCCAACCTCAGACCCAAGGCTGAGTTGATTTTCCACCCCATTCTGACATACGGTGGACTACAAGTAAACTGGGTGTTGGAACCAGTCCAGTAAAAATATCATACTTTCTGTGCACCATGATTAGACCTTAAGAACATAAAGTAGGAAAAGGACATCGCCTGCTCATCAGCGGTTTGGCCATTCGGAATTAGTCACCATTCCACAAGTGACTAGCTTGAGTATGAGTAATGGTACACGGTAACGAGAATCTGAAACCTAAATGAAGTCCTCAATGCCTCTGTTACAGCTGGAATAGAAACCACTGACCTTGATATAACTACAAAATATCGTGGGGTAAATATCAACTGTTTGTTTGTTTGTTTGTTTTTAAACTAGAAGCATAAAGCTCAGGCTACAAATAATCTTCTCACAAATACCTACCTCAACTACCTCATTGGGGTCTTGTAAGTTTCCCAATCAAAATATAAGATACTAATGCCTGTGGATGTGCTTGGTAAATGGTAAAAGTTCATGAGAATGTGAATGATATTGCTACTTTTATCATCATTTTTATTATATGATGCTGTAGATAGAATAGCATAGCATAAATATAGTATAATGCCATATATTTAATGTCAGCAACTGCCTGTAGTATTACCCAAGCTTCCAGCGTAAAAGAAATCTATAATGAACTCTAAGCCATCAGTATGTGGAGATGGAATCTCACCTAGTGTAACACATGCAGAGGTAAAGGTACCTTATTTAGATCCCTTATCACCCAAACTCTCTTTGTTCCCTCTTGCTCTGCACATCAGAGTCTGGCTAAAACGGGGTAGAACCCAGGGATAGGGTTTGGGAAAAGGGTCCCAGGGATAAAGAGCAATGAAGACCCTCATCTGCACATCCATGGCTCTTAAACCTCTTATCTTAAACCTTACAGCAATTAAACTCAGAATTACAAAATGTGACATTCTCCATTTTCATGCAACATACTTTTTTCCTTGAAATAGAAAACAAAAGTTTAGTGATTTACCCAAAGACACAACCAAACAACAACAACAAAGTTAAACATATGAGATTTGCTCAGTTCTTCAAGACAGTGTTTAAAAAACAAGCTCCCTATTTCCAGAAAATGTGGAGCCTGGACTAGTATTTTGGACCTTACCTCTTTATAAACATGGGGATATTTAGTTCAATAAATGCAAATCTTTACAGTAACTGTAATTATGTTGTTACTGTTGTTAATAATAATACATAAGAAAATATACCTAATGCCAACCTCACAGACAGGAAAAGCAAGGCCCAAGTTAAGCCCAGTCCCTCCAGATCAGAGCCGGGAGTCAAGTCCACCTGCTGAGAAGAGATCGCAGTGGAATGTGCAGATTCTTAAGGGAAATGATGGCAAGAGAGTTGTCAGTTCCAATTTAATATTTGTATATATGTCCTACCTTGGAAATTCTTTAAAAATGTATTTATATTCAATGCAGACATAAAAATCAATGTTTCTGCCTGGGATCTATTCACACCTTAATATAGTTTATAATGGAGAAGGCAGGAGGAAAATTAAAAATGTTGTTAACTTCCAAACGGTGCTGTTTGTTGTTTTACGTTTGACATAACTGACCAAATGGGACATGTTCACTTTTAATGTGGCTTTATTTATTTTTCTTACACTATTTCTTTAGCACTTTTTCTTCTCACATGACATATTAATACATAATTCAGAGCTTTTATGTCTCCCTGCACTGTCGGCGTGATTTCTTGTGCTATTGAGCTGCTCTATTTATGACCAAATGGCTAAAATGTCTTTTATTATTCATTTTTGGGGGCAATTTTTAAAAGCTACTGAGAATTTTAACCCCCTAAATCCCAAATTGCTTTTCTGTGTTCCAACCATTTGTCTAAATTCTGGCTGAGATAATAATCTACTGGCCCCGGCCAATTATTACTCTCACGCAGGTCCTGCGAGGCGGTCGGGTCCTCTCTCTGGACGCCCGCTAGTGTGCTGACCGCAGTGATGAGCTCTGTCTGGGGGACAGATTTCCAGCCGCCGGACCTCCCATAATCTGTGGGGCCTCCACTTCCAATTCTTCACCGCCGTTTTCTTAGTTTCGTCACAGTTCCTTTAATCTGCAGTTGTCTCAGCCCCCTTAGGAAACAGGTAGGTTTCCATTCCCCTGATTTTGTTACCAATGTCTGTCATTGGCAGAAGCAGCATTCACTGCCTGGGCCGCCTGCATGGAGTTGTCACAGGAAGGCTGACAGTGGAAACCCCCTGCCCCGGCCTCGCAGCCCGCCTGCCCCCCGCAGCTCTCCAGCCTCCACCCTGGCGCCCCCCCTCAGAGCTACTGGGGACAATGATGTCCTCTCAGCAGAAGGGCGAAATCACTCAGCATGAGTATAGGACGTGGAGGCCGGAAGGGGCCTTGGAGATGATCAACATTTTTATCTGAGGTGAGAAAATTGAGAAATCATGTTATGGGCAAAGGTCACAAAAACAGTGAATGACAGGCGTTAGTCTTGAAGCCGAGTCCCTGGCCTTCTAGAATGCACTCTTCCCAGCCCCTGCCCCCAGGGAAGTCTCTCAGAGGCACGTACATACACACGGATCTGTGTGTGCGTGTGCCTGCACCAGGGCCTTGGCCACTTGGCCTCAGTTCCCCAGCCACGTGCCTGCGTGGGGACCAGACGATACCCATGTAGACGGGCTCGCAAGCCACAGGCCCCTCGCAGCCAGCTGCCTCTTCTGTTGACTCTTCTGAATGCTTCTTTCTTCCGCACCAAGCTTTCTACAAAGAGAAAAACCCCAAGAGAAGGATAGGGAAAGAGGAATGGAAAGGATGCAATGGAAATGCAAAGCTTTTCCTTCTCCAGCTATTTTTTCCTGCCTTGGCTAATTAATTTTCTAGATTGTGTATTCTCGCACCTATAATTGTAGTCAGTCATTCTTCCTTGTCAAGATCTGGGGGGTGGAGCCGGTCTCAGCACAGCCCAGGGGGCATACAAGAGCGGGTGTCAAAGTTGGAAATAATTAATTTGGTGACATACGTGATAAGTGAGGCAGGTGTAAGCCCATGACAGCCAGGTTCCAGAGTGGCGATGAATGGTTCTGTCTTCCCGGACAGCTGTGCTGTGCCTGCCCACCCTCCCGCCCTCCACGCCTTCCTTCCTCCTTTTCTTCCTTCCTTCATTTTTCCCTTCCCTTCTTTCCTTGCTCTTTCTTTTTTTCTTGTCTCTCTGCCTTTCTTTCTTTAGTTTCTTTCTATTCCTTTCTAGCAGAAAAGCAGCAGCTGACAATCTTTAATACACCACAGGACCTTTAAAAGAAGCCATTTAGCTACCATTCGTTCACTCATTCATTCATTCAACAAACATTCACTGGACACTCTCTATGCTTTCCTAGGCATTGGGATGGATACCAAAGCCACAGAGATTCATGGAACCCAGCTTCTTCCCCTAACCTGGTGCTTGAATTTTTTACTCCCAGTTCTCTTAGACCAGCCTTCTGGTAAAATTGAAGTAATAGATCTAAACTGGGATAAGCCACACATTGAAGTCACCTCCTAACCCTGTTCTGCAGACCTGCTTGCTCAGAAGAGCGAAGGCTGATGGCCAGAGAGTTGCTCACTCAGCTGTCAAGGCATGGAGCAGCTCCACTCTCCCCACCTCCCTGAGGGCCCCGGGGTGTGGAGGCTCAGGCTGCAGGAGACGGGGAGCTAACCTGGACCTCCATCTGCCAAGACAGCTCTAAAGAAAAACACATGAAATTATCCACCTCTTTCCAAAGTTTGGGCACTATCTTAAGATATATGGGATTTTTTTATGAAGCCATGATTTTCTAATAATAAAAACAGCTAACAACTATTAAGCAGTTATCCTCTGCAAGGCATTGTTTAAAGCATTTCCTTTGTATTAACCCATTTAAACATCACATCAATCCTATTAGTTAAATATTTTACTACTCTTGTTCTCAACTGAATTGTGTCTTTCCAAAATTCGTATGTTGAAGCCCCAACACTCAATATTATTATATTTGGAGATAGGCTCTTTGGGGAGGTAATTAAGGTTAAATGAGGTCACAAGGGTGGGGCCATAATCTCATAGGACTAGTGTCCTTATAATAAGAGGAAGAGACACCAAAGATCTCTCTCTCAGCACACACACAGAGAAGTGGCCCTATTAGAGCATATCAAGAAAGTGGTCATCTATTAGGCAAGAATGGAGGCATGGCCAGAAATCAACCCTGATGACACCTTGGTCTTAGACTTCTAGCCTCCAGAACTGTGAGAAAATGAACTTCTGCTGTTTAGGCCACCCATTCTGTGGTGAGGTTGCCAGTGTGTGTGGATTCTGGTGAGGGCTCTCATCAAGGCTTGTAGAGAGCTGCCTTCTTGCTGTGTCCTCACATGGCAGAGAGAGAAACAGCTCTGGTTTGTCTTCCTCTTCTTATAAGGACGTTAATCTCACAATGAGGGACTCATCCTCATGAGCTCATCTAAATCTAATTACTTCCCAAAGGCCCTATCTCCAAGTATCATCACACAGGGGATTGGGGCTTCAACATATGATTTTAGGGGGGACACACACACAAAAATCAAATCACACAGGAAGAGAGAAAGAAACAAAGGATTTACAAAACAACCAGAAAATGATTAACAAAATTACACTAGTAAGTCCTTACCTATTTATTGATATTACCTTAAATGCAAATGAATTAAAGATTAAACTCTCCAATCAAAAACCATAAGAGACTAAATGGATTGAAAAAAACAAGATCCAACTATGTGCTGCCTATAAAAGACTCACTTTAGATTTAAGGACATACAGAGGCTGAAAGTGAAAGGATGGAAAAAGTATTCCCTGCAAATGGTAACCATCAAGAGCATGGATAGCTACTCTTGTATCAGACAAAATAGACTTTAAGCCAAAAACTGTCACAAAAGACAAAGAAGGTCATAATATAATAATAAAGGGTCAATTCAACAAGATGATATAACAATTGTAAATATAATATATATGCACCCAACTTTGGAGCACCTAAATGTGTAAAGCAAAGACTAATGTAACTGAAGGGAGAATAGACAACTTTACAATAGCAGTAGGGGACTTCAGTGCTCGCTTTCAACAATGACTAGAGCATCCAGACAACAAACCAATCAGGAAACAGTTTGCTTCCACTAAGGAAACAGTGACTTGAACAACACTATAGACCAAATGGACCTAACAAACATGTACAAAACATTCCATCCATCAGCCGCAGAATACACATTCTTCTCAAATGCACATGGAGCATCATCTAGAATAGATCATATTTTAAGCCACAAAACAAGTCTTAACCAATTTAAGAGTATTGAAATCATATCAGGCCGGGCGCGGTGGCTCACGCCTGTAATCCTAGCACTCTGGGAGGCCGAGGCGGGTGGATCGCTCGAGGTCAGGAGTTCGAGACCAGCCTGAGCAAGAGTGAGACCCCGTCTCTACTAAAAAAAATAGAAAGACATTATATGGACAACTAAAAATCTATATAGAAAAAATTAGCCGGGCATGGTGGCGCATGCCTGTAGTCCCAGCTACTCGGGAGGCTGAGGCAGTAGGATCGCTTAAGCCAAGGAGTCTGAGGTTGCTGTGAGCTAAGCTGACGCCACGGCACTCACTCTAGCCTGGGCAACAAAGTGAGACTCCGTCTCAAAAAAAAAAAAAAAAAAAAAGAAATCATATCATATACCTTTTATGGCCACACTGGTATGAAAGTAGAAGTCAATATCAGGAAAAAAAATTGTGAAACTCATAAATATGTGGGAATTAAGCAATACTCTCCTGAACAATCAATGAGTCAAAGAAGAAATCAAAAGGGAAATCAAAAATATCTTGAAACAAAGAAAAATGAAAACATAAAATACCAAAACTTACAGGATGCAACAAAAGCAGTTCTAAGAGGAAGTTCATAGCAATAAATGCCTACATTTAAGAAAAAAGAAAGATCTTAAATAACCTAATTTCATACGTCAAGGAACTAGAAAGAGAAGGCCATACTAAGATCAAAGTTAGTAGAAGAAATAAAATAATAAATATAAGAGCATAAATAAATAAAGATGATAAAAACAATAGAAAAGATCAATAAAACAAAGAGTTTTTTTGAGAAGATAAAATTGACAAAACTTTAGCCAGACTAATTAAGAAAAAAGAGAGAAGAATCAAATACATAAAATCAGAAATGAAAGAGGAAACATTACAACTGATACCATAGGAATAAAAATGATCATAGGAGACTACTAGAAACAATTTTACATCAACAAAGAAGATAACTGAAAAAATGGATAAATTCCTGGAAATAGATAACTTAAGACTGAGTCATGAAGAAATAGAAACCAATAACCAGTAAGGAGATTGAATCAGTAATCAAAAATCTCCGAACAAAGCAGAGTCTGGGAACAGATGGTTTCACTGGTAAATTCTACTGGATATTTAAGGAAGAATTAACACCAGCCTTTCTCATACTCTTGAAAAAAATTGAAAAAGAGAGAAGGCTTCCAAACTAATTCTATGAGGCCAGCATTACTCTGATACAAAAAGCAGACAAGGACACTACAAGAAAAGACAAGACTAATATCCCTGACAAACACAGATGCAAAAATCCTCAATTTTATGTGGATTTGCTATTGCTAGCAAACAGAATTCAGCAGCACATTAAAAAGATCATTCACCATGATCAAGTAGGATTTGTCCCAGTAATGCAAGAGTGGGTCAACATATACAAATCAATAAATGTGATACAACACATTAATAGAATTAAGAATAAAAATCATATAATCACCTCAATAGATGCATAAAAAGCATTTGATAAAATCCAACATACTTTCATGACAAAAACTCTCAACAAATTGGGTATAGAAGGAAAGTACCTCAACATAATAAAGGTTACATACGAAAAACCCACAGCCAGCACCATGCTGAATAGGGAAAAGATGAAAACCTTTCCTCTAAGAACTGGAACAAGACAAAGATGCCCACTTTTACCACTCGTATTCACCATAATACTGGAGGTCCTAACCGGAGTGATTGAGCAATAAAAGGAAATGAAAGGCATCCAAATCAGAAAGGAAGAAGTAAAAGTGTTTCTGTCTGTGGATGGCATGATTTTGAATGCAGAAAATTTAAAGATTCCACCAAAAAAACAAAACTATTAGAACCAATAAATTAATTCAGTAAAGTCACAGGATACAAAATACACATATAAAAATCAGTTGCATTTCTATACATGAACAATGAACTATCAAAAAAGAAATTAATAAAACAATTCCATTAAAAATAGCATCAAAAAGAATAAAATACCTAGGAATAAATTTAACCAAGGAGATGAAGATCTTGTACTATGAAAACTATAACACATTAATGAAAGAAATTAAAGTAGATGCAAATAAATGAAAAGAGATCTCACGTGCATGCATTGAAAGAATTAATATTGTTAAAATATCCATATTATCCAAAGTGATCCAAAGTGATAAAATGCAATTCCTACCAAAATGCCAATGGAATTTTTAACAGAAACAGAAAACACAATTCTAAAATTTATGTGGAACCACAAAAGATTCCAAATTAGCCAAAGCAATCTTAAGAAGAAGAAAGTTTATTATATTAAGTATAATTTGAAATAATACTTCCTGATTTCAAATTATATTACAAAGTAATCAAAACACTATGACACTGGCATAAAAACAGACACGTAGACCAATGGAACAGAATCAAGAGCCCAGAAATAAATTCATGCATATATGGCCCCTAATTTTTAACAAGAGTGCCAAAAATGTATAATGTGCAAAGGATAGTCTTTTTAATAAATGATATTGGGAAAATTGGATGTCCAGATGCAAAAGGATAAAACTGGACCCTTATCTTACATAATATACAAAAATCAACTCAAAATGGATTAAAGTCTTTAACCTAAGAGCTGACACTGTATTTAATAAAACTCCTAGAAAAAAACAGAGGAAAAGGTCTTTGGCATTGGTTTTAGCAATGATATTTTTGAATATGATACCAAAAGCACAGACAACAAAAGCAAAAATAAACAAGTGGGACCACTTCAAACTAAAACTTTTCTTCGCACGCACACAAAAAACCCACAAAAATCAGTTAAATGAAAAGGCAGCCTACAGAATGGGAGGAAATATTTGCAAACCACATATTTGATAAGGCTTAATATATCCAAAATATATAAGTAACTCATACCACACTTGAGAATAGCACAAAACCAAATAACCCAATTAAAAAATGGGCACAGGACCCAATTAGACATTTTTCAAAAGAATACACACAAATAGCCAAAATGTGTATGAAAAAGGTGCATGAGTAAAATGCAAATGAAAACCACAATGAGATATAACCTCACAGCTATTGAAATGGTTATTTTAAAAACAAAAGGTAACAAGTGTGGCCAAGAATGTGGAGAAGAGGGAACCCTTGTACCCTGTGAATGAGAATGTAAGTTGGAACAGCCATTATGGAAAACAACATGGAGGCTCCTCAAAAAATTAAAAATAGAACTACCATATGATCCAGCAATTTCACTTCTGAGTGTATGTCCAAAGGAAATAAAATCGCTGTCTCTAAGAGATATCGGCACTCCCATGTTCACTGCAGTGTTAATCACAACAGCCAAGGAAACAACCTGAATGTCTGTCAATTAAGAATGGATAAAGAAAATGTGGTATATACATAAAATGAAATATTATTCAGCCTTAGAAAAGAAGGAAACCCTGCTGTTTGCTAGGACGTGGATGGCCCTTGTGGCCTTATGTTAAGTGAAATAAGCCAGACATAGAAAGACAAGTGCTGTATGATCTCACTTACATGCGGAATCTAAAATAGTCAAATTCACAGAAGTAGAGCGTAGGAGGGTGGTTGTCAGGAGCTTTGGGGAAGGGGAACATGGAGAGTCAATGGTCAAAGGGTACAAACTTTCAAATATGCAAGATAAATAAGATCTACTATACAGCATAGCGACTACAGCTAATAATACTATAGGGTGTACCTGAAATTTGATAAGAGGATAGATTGTATGTTAAGTGGTCTTACAACAAAAAACAAACAACAAAAAAACCCAGAAAACAATAATTATAACAGAGGGATTAGGAGGAAAATTTTGGAGGTGATGGATACGTTTATGGCCTTGATGCTGGTGATGTTTTCGGGGGTGTATCTTCATTCTCAGACCCACTGAGGTGTTGATGCAGACGTTAAATATGGACAGCTTTTCACATGTCAATCATATCTCAAAAATGATTTAAAAATTGGCTTTCTTTAGTTTTAAGATAGAATTTACAGATTGTTAATCTCTATTTACCTTTAGATAAATGTTATCACAATGGGGAAAAAAACTTTAATTTCTATTCATTTCCTTGTAGAGGAATTTCTATTCATTTTCTAGTAGAGGAAGTTCATGACAATAATGCATACAAAAGTCTTTAATCACGGTGCCTTTGAACCTCACTAACTTTTAACAGCATAAAACACGATTCAAGCAAGGAGTTGAGAGCTCACAGCCTTGTGTCGGAGCTCCCAGTCTCAAGGAAGAGACTTCCACAGCTGGCGTTTACGTGACCGCACACACGCAGATCAGGAGTGAACAACTGCTTAACCGTGGGGGAAAAATTTTCTGTAACTGTACGTGGTAAGGAAATAAAACATGGTGGCAAAACAATTTCTCTGCAACCTCCCTAATACACCAAAGGGAAACTTTTGTTAAACCAGATTTAAGATTTTTACAAGCTTGTTCTGAACGTCAGTGGGTCTCTTTTCAGTGCAGAGCTAGGCAGCTACAGTCAAAGGAACAGACCAAGGAGCTCAAGCGCCAGGCTCTGAGACCGGGGCCTTCAGCATCCACCGCTGGGAGGTCCTGTCATCGAGCACCTCCGGCCCTGCTCACCTCCCAAGTCCAAGGAAAGAGGATCAACCTTTAGCAAAATTATGGAATCTGAGATCTCCAGCAGCTTTTTATAACATGAAACAAAATTAAACATAAAATTAAAAATTCTAGCCATGAATGCATGCTTGCAAAATAATGCTGCCTTTGACACCTCTTAAGGACTTGAAAACTCTGAGAATTTATAAAATTACATCATCCCAGTTTTGTACATAAAAGTAACTGTTCAGAGGCTCCTCTTTCCATCTCTATGGGGTACAAAAGCAATCTTCATTTAATTTTAACACTGCCGACCAAGAAGTCTTCTCTACATTTCGTCTTATTCAGCACTAAGCGTATAGCCCCACTGAGAATAAGATGCAGCCCATGGAGCTCAAACCAGGAGATTAATTCACTTATGCTTTTCAGTGTTTCAAAACTACAACTTCCATTTATGATGTAATTTATGTTGTGCATCCAGTCAGCTACCTGCATTCAGCTGCCTATTTCTAATACAATCTCAGATAAAGTGACTTCCTATGTACCCTGATGCTGTCTTCTCACCTCACTCCCACCCTATAAGATTTCTTTAAGAAGCTTTTGTACTGCAATAATTAAGATTTAGACATCTCCATTGAAAGCACACACTTCCAAGGGTTTGTAACCATTCCATAAACCTTTACCTGGAATTAACAGAAACAAGAGCCATTTCCACACCGCATCACGAGTTGAAAACAGCCTGCAGGAACTCAGTGCCTTCCTGTGCCACAATGCCACCTGACCCAGGGCAGCAGAAATCCGCTGAGGGTTTGCTCTGAGGGATAATTGATGGGATCAAACTCAGTGGGGGCAGATGTGTACTTTTCTGTGTCCTCCCTCCAGAAAAGGGGAACAAGTTATGTGGAAGTCCCAAAGCAGAAATATCTCAAGTAGAATGCAGAAAACTTTCTTAACAGAGCTTTGTGAAAAAGAATCTCAATACCTGAATAATTCATCAGATGAACTTCATCCCAACTTAATCTCTGATTTTCTCCTGCCATGTGACTTAGACAGCTTGCTGGAGAATATAGGTTTCGAGCAGAATTTGAAATGTATAAATTCGTATGGGGGCGGGGGGTAAACAAAGAGAAAATGGGAGACTCGTCACAACCGAAATACAGCCTCCTGGGTTAGGCAGTCCACAAAAGGACCGTCCTCACAGCTCACTAAAATACCTACTTTTCTTCCCATCTTACTCAGTTCTTATTTTAGAGGAAGTCCTTAATAGTCTGTTTGATACATGAAGCAAGACCTAAGGAGAGGAGGATGGACTCAAGCCCAAAAGACCCTGTGAAAACTCAGTATCCGCACACATGGCCTTTTCCCCTTTTCCTTAATCTAAAGGGTTGCTGTGTCCTTTTCCACACACCAGGAGTGAGGGGCATTCTTCCACCTACACAGTCTCAGCATCCTGACCCTCTAATCAAGTGAAATCAGTTCATAATGGCGTGAGCCTCTCAGCTCCAAAAGTTGGTATTATTTAAGTGTAGGGTGTTTTCTACTTGAGCATGTGCAGCAATGATCTGCAAAAAGGGTGGAACAAATGAGTCCAGCTAGGAGACATTATTGAAAACCCACATTGCACAGAACGCTCCTCCTGGCCCTGGGAGCAGGAGGGAGAGGAGGGTGAAGAGAGAGGCCAGGCAGAGAAGGAGAAAGAAGGCAGCGGACAACAGAAAAAGGAGGAAAACCCCTGGAAAACGCCGTGGCAGAAACCATGATAGAGTTACCATAAGTGGAATTCACCAAAAGGCTTAGAAGAAAATGGTGATAGAACGATACTCTTAGCCATTCAGTAAAAAGTTACTGTGTAAGGATGGGAGGTAACGGCAGAATCAGCCCCGGCTTGGGGGTGAGCATCGCTGCCCTGGCTGTTCAGGGGGATGGCATGAGGATGCCTCCTCCTCAGCGTGAGCGCCTAATTGTCCCTGTGTGTAGCGTGGGGACGTTTTCCTCGGTTTGCCCTTTGCGGAGAAACTTCAGGTCATTTTAAAAGCTCTCATTACCTCCAGGACCAGGTAGGCCATAGTAACAAGAGGAAAAAAAAAACCATTTTCTTGCTGACAAAGAGCCCTCACCTGGTGTGGGTTGGAGACACGGGAAGGCATGAAACGCTGCCCACGTGGCCGTTGCGGGCTGACTGCACGAGCTCGCTGTGACAATGCCAAGCCAGGGTGTAGCTAGCCCCATTCAACAATGGGAAACTGAGACCTAAAGCGCTTCCCTAATGTGTCCAGAGTCCTGCAGGCGCGATCTCCTGGGCCCACAGCCAGCTGGGGAGGCTGGACAGCAGTGCGGGGAGCCTCACGCCCTCTCCAGCTGTGCTAAGGGTGCTGAGGGACAGCCTGGCTTCACAGTCTGATTGGCCACTAGGGACAGGGAGTTGCGCGGATTCGCAACACTGTGTGCAAAGAGCCAGGCAAACAGTAGAAAACGCTTCCATTTCAATGAAATTAAGGGTGAGTAGAAAGAACACAGTGACACAATTTCTTTAGTGACCAAATTGAATTTGTCACATCTGGTGAACATGTCCTGGAGACTTTGAAGGAGGCTGCCTCTCAGGGACAGGATGGGGCCCTGTGCACCTGGCCCCCTCCAGAGCTGCCAAAGTCCGAGTGTTTGTCTCCAGCTAAGTCGTCAGAGGGGCCATCTCTCCACATGCGCCTTAGCATCCTACAGTCAGCACAGCCCCTCTGAGGACTCAAAAACAGATCTGTTCTCTACGCCAAAGCTCTGCAGAACAGGTTCAGAGGGTCAGCCTTTTAGCTGAAAATATGCAACTAGGACTTGAGAAGAACTGGTTAAACTGCTTGGTTAAATAGAAGTAATTCCAGCCATCCCTCTTCCCAGGGGTCACGAAATGGTGGAACATTTAAAAATTAGTCACTTGTTATGAAACTGGATCAATACATTTCAGACCAATGGGAGCACATCTCAGTTGCCTGTTTAACTTATTATAATAACATAGACAAATAAATGGTATGACTCAGACTCAAATGTCCACTTACGGGGGTGTAAGTTCTACGCTACAGAGTTGAATGGCTCCCTGCAGTCCCCTGACTTTGAGATCTAGGTGGTGGTGCCAGGGTATGCTGCTTTGGGCTGTCCTGAAATTCCGCCTGTGGGAAGCCAGCCCTATTTTATTCTATCTCGTTGGGGAGTGCTGTCACTCACAGG
This sequence comes from Eulemur rufifrons, assembly GCF_041146395.1. Classification (NCBI taxonomy): domain Eukaryota; kingdom Metazoa; phylum Chordata; class Mammalia; order Primates; family Lemuridae; genus Eulemur; species Eulemur rufifrons. The sequence continues at coordinate 105,194,520 of NC_090997.1, read as the reverse complement.
TTAAGGGAGGCCACAGGAGTGAGTATGTGACCAAGGCCTGGCCAGTCTTGCCTCTGTGTCCCGTTGCGCTACACTGCGCCACCAAGAGATGGGTGTATTTCCCCAGCAGAGCCAGAGCCTTTGCCTGGGCTTCATATGTGAATACACAGGTGACTTTTTTTCGCTTTCCATTGGGTTTGCTAAACTTGGGAGGATGTGACTCCAGGCCACGATGGAGAGAGCCCCCTTGCAGACTGAAGCCAAGAGGATCTCGGTAGAGGTGGGCGCTTCTGCACCAGGACCTGCCTCTGGTTACTGAGGGCGTGGGGGCTCCTCCTTCGATCCATGAATGACTCAGCCTTATCCCCTGCCCAGAGGATCAGCACGTTCCCTTTACTGCTCAAGCTATCTGCTGACGTTAGCGCGGAACCAAAGAACTCGCTGACTGATCCATCAGGGAATCCGCTATTCCTTACAAAGGTCACCTAACTAAACTAAGGGGTTGGAACTTAATGGGGAGGGAAGCAGAGAACATGTTTGATCAGTGGTAGAATCTGATCAAAGTGATCGTTTAAGAAATCAGATGTGGAAAGACTACATAGGATAAATCCAAAAGGATTTAGGGAGGGAGTAAGAAATCCTGGGTACCAGAAGTCCTTTTAGGTGATACTTGAAGGTGCCCAGAGGCACAATAATGGCGAGGGGGCCTGGCTAAAGAGGACAGGAGTGAATAGACATGATTGCGAAGGAAGAATGATCAGAACTGCTTGGGTTTTTTCCTTTTGTTTGACTTTCTCTGCTGAGGAGAAGAATTTGTGTAGTAAGAATTGCACAGAAGGATTTTGTTGGAACCAGTCTCTGACCTCATTAAAACAAAATTTTCGACAATTCTACCTAGGCTGTAGGGAGAGAAGTTCCTGATCATATCTGCTCGTATTTTCAGACTCTTCCTCACTTGGCTTTATTCCCTGACAAGCAAAGTTTCTATAAATTTAAATAAACAGAAAACTAGGTTCTGGGCCAGAAATGATCCGAGTACGATTGGGCCACCACAGACAGGCCTATGATTATTGATAAATCCAGAATACAGATTGATGATCCAATATATGAGACAACAACAGCACAAGAGCCAATGTTTAGGCTCAGCCCTCACAAGCTAGTACGCTCTTCACCAATCCCATGCCCAGCTGGCGTGTTTACATCTCCTTCCTCCTGGCAAACAGCAGCGCGGTTGGATCCTTTGAAAGGTGGCCCACTGCAGATATAAATGCAACAATCTCATGAACAAGACAGGGACGGGTTTGGCTAATATGTGGTTGTCTCCTTCCAGCCGTCATCCTGGAACCCTCACCGTGACGTTGAGTTTCATTAGTAAAGTCCTGCCAGCCCCACCATGCTCCCCAGGGTATTATTTTTGTTGTAAGTGACATCCATGAACACAGGTATTTTGGGAGTGACCAACCATTCTGGTTGGCCCAGGACTGAAAGGTTTCCTGGACATTGGACTTCTAGTGCTAAAACTACCCTTCTGAACTACCCAGAACAGGTTGTCACCCTGGGTATTAAACAGAATTGCTAGGAGGGAAATGTGTGCCTTTAAAATTTTCAATTTGCTCTTGAGTTTGTTAGACTTAAATGCTAACCTCTTCCCACTTCCTGGTGTTTTTTTAGATCTAGACTTAATTCTCCTGACAACAGTTGCCTCGTTTGGACAGAATACTACCTAAATAGCAAAATGCGCGAACAGTTAGCTCTGGATAAAAAGTAACCAACATGGAAGGAAATAGAGATAAATACAGACTAATTAAAGATGGCAAGTCTGAATCGGGGGAAATCTGCATTTCATATTTTGAGATATGCAAATGTATTTTCAGATGTATATATTTCAAGGATACTAATGTTGATGACTCAGATTTTTGTAGTGAACTCCTTCAGTGAATAGATTTAAATGACGTGTTGTTGGCAATTCTATTGTTTTTAAGTAAATGGATCCTTCTAAAATACTTGGAGGAGCTTGAAATAGTTTGGCTGAATATTTAGCCACAGAGGATAACTTCGCTTTATAAGGTGGTTTTGTTCATCAGCAAAGGATGTAAGTTGTGCAAGAGAGGGCTGCAGAAAAGGCCAGGTACAAAAGACCATGACTGATGTAAGCTGGTGCCCCAGGGAATGAACCTATATACCTGGGCACCTGGACTCTGTTTTTTCCCTGAGAGCCAGTCTGACAGTGGCTTCAAGGCATCTGAAGCTGCCAAAGCTGCCCTGTGCTCTAAAAATTGATTACAGTGGCTGCTGGAAACACACAGTTGCAACAACCAAAAGATGTGTGGTATGGTGATGCCCTGGAGAAGCATATGGTCTTGCTCAGGTGTGAAATGGTTTTTCTGATAAAATAATTCAACCAATGAACAACGTTCTCTAAGTCTGGGCTATTAATAGCTCCGAACTTGTTAAATATCTATCAAGGTCACTGATCTTAATGGCCCTTTTTGAGGGGCCCATCTTTCCACCAGCAGCCCCAGTTGTAGCCTGAGTCCCTCCAATGCATCTGGAAGGTGTCCCCACCCGCCAGCCCTGGCCAACCCACAACTCAGATACTCACTGTGTATTTACTTCTAATATTAGAAACTGAATCATTTTCCATTTTAAAGAGCTTTATCATGTACGACAAAGAAACAAAACTTCCTTGTTTAAAACCTAAAAGTAGATAGACAATAAGTAAGATAGGACTGTATTAAAATTTTCAGAAAGCAAAACCAATGGGTCATCTTGAATAATCTCTACTCAAGTTGATTCATCATGGGGCACTGTGAACTCCCAGCCAAACCCCCTTCCGCTTGCTGGCTGCTCTGCACCCAAACTGCCTCCAGGGGCTAGAAAGAAAGCAGTGTCTGAGAAACTGGTCTTGTGAAAGGAAACCTTCAAGGTGACCACGTGCCAAGGGGTTGTGGACCAGTAAGCAGGGCGTCGCTGGAGGGCTCGTTGGAAATGCAGAGTTTCAGGCCCCACCCAGATGCACAAAATTGAATCCTGTCTGCTGGTGACTCCTATGCACATCAAAGTTTGAGAAGCACTGGACAGGGAAAGTAGGTTGATCTTAAGACTTTGGAACATGATTTATTAGGTCATTAAATATGAAATGTTCAATTTTAAATCAAAAGTGCAGTTTATTATATCTCAAACAAGAAGCAGTTCAATTCATCAAAGTATGCGCCTACACTACTGACACAGTTTTGCCATCTTATGGTAGCTTGTTTATGCCAGCAGTGAAGAAGCCTGGAGAGCGAGTGGCGATGAAATCGTAAAAGGCATTTTCCATGGCTTGTTGAGAATTGAATATTTTTCCTTGCAAGCAGTCGTCCAAAGCCTGGAAGAAGTGTTAGTCAGTTGGTGCAAGGTCTGGTGAATACAGTGGATGACAGGGAGTTTCCAAGTCCAGCCTCTGTAGTTTGAGCAGTGTTGTTTGGACAAGTGTTGTCTTGCAAGAAAATTGGCCTGTCTCTACTGACCAATCTCGGCTGCTTAATCACAAGCATCCTCATCATTTCATCCAATTGGTTGCAGTACACATCCTCTGTAATGCACTGACCAGGTTTCATGAAGCCATTAGTGGATAATACCAGTGCTGGACCACCAAATAGATACCATTAGCTTTTTCTGATGGATATTCAGTTTTGGACTGTGTTTCCAGTGCTTCATCTTTGTCCAACCATTGTGCCAAACATTTGCAATTGTCAAAAAGAATCATTTTTCATCACATGTAACAGTACGGTGTAGAAATGGTTCACCTTTATGTCGTGACAGGAAAGAAAGGCAAGCTTCAAGACAATTTCTCTTCTGAAGCTCATTTAATTCATGCAGAAGCCATCTATCCAGCTTCTTTACCTTGTCCATTTGTTTCAAATGGTCCAATATTGTTAGAATAGTCATATCAAACCTTGCCGCTAATTCATATGTAGGTTAAGACGGATTCGCTTCCACTACAGCTTTCAGCTCATCATTATCCATCCACCTTGATCTTAGGTCACCCACATGGCTCATTTTCAAGATTAAAATCACCAGAACAGATCTTCTCAAGCCATCAATGCACTGTGTGTTCGTTAGCCACATACTTCCCAAACACTCTGTTGATATTTTGAGCTGTCTTCCCTGCATTGGTTCCACGACAGAACTCATATTCAAAAATAACACGAATTTTTGACTTATCCATGGTTTCACAAAAATTGCTCTAAAAATTTTTGAAAAATAACCACAAACCAACTCATGCATTTGAAAGACTGAGGTTGTACCATCACAATAAAAATAAAACAAGAAGTGTCAAAGTGAACTGTCAGAGATATCAACTGTCAAACTTAGTACTTAAGAAAATTGGACATTTCATACTTAATAACCTAATACTTAGCAGTACATTTGGTTAATTCCAATCTTAAGGGGAGGGAGGAATTTTATTTGATCCAGAGATGTCAAAGGTTAACCAAAGAGGCAGGGCCCCTACTCATTGGTGTGGCCAAAACCCAAGCTAAGTAATCGCCTCTTAATTCTAAAAGCAGCAATAAAACACAACATTTGTATAATGCTTTTTTCTTGGCAAAGCACTTTTAATGTACATTATCTTTATTGACTGGTGACAACAGCACTATTACAAAATGACATATAATTACTATTTTAATCTTTATTAGTTATTGGATTTTCTGTCTCCCTCCAAGCAACATTGTTTCTCAGTTCCCCAAACTGTTTACTTATCCTCGGATTTGCTGCTTAGACCTGATTTTATGAATCAGAATGTCTTATCAGTCCTCTGTTATCCATTCAGCCTGGTGTACCCTAGATAAGGGAGTGCCCCAAAACTCAAGCAGAAGAGAAACTACAAATTCTTTGGAACATATTTATTTACATTTCTTGTCCTTTAGACAGTGCAAATTCAAACATCTATCTGCCTTCCTGAAGGTTAACCTTGAGAAGAAATTATTTCAGCAAAGAAAAGCTATCTATTGTCCATAGTTCCGATGATTATTTTTCCTCCCATTAAGAAGACTCACTCTCAGCAGTTCACCATAACCCTATTTTCTGACTGTGAGTATAATATTAACGTCCTTGCCTTTTCTGTAAATTGCAGAACTCGGTGGACAATTTTCCTGAATGAAAATAAGCAAAATTTCTGTAGGATTTATATCTTTCTCTTTCTTGTACCTATTTATATATCGTTGTATATACTTTGGTGTTTCCTTTAAAAAAAAAAAAAAAAAAAAAAGGCTGACGAGCACACACAAGCCTGCCGTAAATATCTATTTCAGCTGAAGTGAAAGACTGGGATATTATGTCATTTTCTCCACTACATGGAGGCTACATTAGTCTTTCTAAAAAAAGAGAGCTCCACATATTTGAGACAAATTTTGCTGTAGTCTGAATGATATGTGTGCTTTTTATGTTTATGAAACCACCATCCAGCAAAAAATAGCAGCCTAATATTTTGACATGAAGGTCATTTGAAAGTTTTACTGCCTGCAAGCATGATCCATTTTGTTGACAAAAAGCTCTCTAGGGTTCTCTGAGACGCCCAGCCTGCTCAACTTTCTCAGAGTCTGGCATTTCCGCCCCCTCCCTCTTCACCTCCTCCCACCAGACTAATTATCAGCTCATTAAGGCTGTCCTAATGAATTATGTTACAGCATTAGGACAGGGTCTGGGACAAATGTGGATGTCAGTGCTGGAGGAGGGGAAAGGCATCGGGAGCAGAGGGCCACGGACCCTGGTGTGACCTGTCCGGGCTCCCCGACACCCCAAACACCATAAAGATCTCAGCTGCAATGACGCCTGTGTTGATGTAAACACGCTCTTGGAAGGAGTTGACTTCCTAATGTCACTGGGCTTCGCAGACACGAATTCTCCCTAAGCTGATGCACTGCACACGCATGTCTGGTTGGGTTTCTGAGCATGGCTGGACAGAGTGGCAGGGAGGAAAGGGACTCAGGGCACCCTCTGGGGGACTCAGGCAGGCCCTAGCTGGCAGGATGTGCATTTTCTGCAGAGGTGACCAAACACCAATAGAGAAGAGGGGAAAAAGGGTCGGCGCAGTCCGTCTGTCTCTTTAAAAAACACACCCATACAATTATGCTTTTACTACTCGCTTATGTTATTCTTTTGGATGCTCCGGCAAACAAAATAAGAATACCCCTGTTTTTCTTTAACCTTAAGGACACAGAAATCACCACTGCCCTAGAAACAAAGATGGCCTTTTATGCTTCACTTGTCCCTGGCATAGCGTTAACAACGACAAAATGATACAGACAGCAGCTCCAAACTAAATCAGATCCAACAACCAAGTCGAAAAACTGAATTACTGAAGAGCAAAGTGCAGCAATACATTTTAAAATGCCAAATATATTTTAAAGGGCTTGGTTTTTATTTTTCTCCTGCTTTCAGGATTGTGTCAGTGATATTGATCATAAGGATATTATTTTCTTATTTCAATAATAGCCCACATCTCAAGCCTTCTATTTACTAAGCTTCAAGAAAAGAAACACCAACCATATAAAATCACATGACAAGCATCTGACAGTTTTATTTTTCTCCTTGTTTATAATTATCCTGATTTTTTTTTCTTTATATAACCTCCCGAAGCAAGATGCAACTGAGCCAACTGAGCAACCACTCACAGGGGCCACTTCAGCCTCTAATGAGAGACAATCACCCCCGAGTTGGAAGTACAGAGCTAATTAATTCTCATATTTGGCAAAGAATCTTCTGTAGCTAAACAGATAATAGAGATGATGAATATCACTCTGTCTATGTACTTCTAAAACTATTTTGGGGGGGTTAAATGATGCTTTTCTGAGACAACACCATGGCAAAAATTCACATTAGGGAAAACTGGTTAATTTCACCAGTAATGTCTCTCTTAATGGATTCATTACCTCTAAGCAAGTGTAAATCTATACAGAGCTCCAAGTTGACATTTCCATGCAGATCCCCAATACTTTCAAGCAGCAAAGGTAATTTTAATCATGTCTCTAAAAAAGAAGCCGTGGACAACTCGGGAGAGAAGAGCCTTTGCAGATTAAGGGCTGTCACCTACAAGACATCTCATTTGTAAACCCTCAGCCTTCTCCATTTACCTCATGGACTACATGCAGAGATTTTCTATAATATATGTGACTTCTTCAATCTTCTATTTATTTTTCTTTTTTAACAGCCTACACAATTTAAGCACTTATAGATTGATGATAGAGGAAACATACTTTAAATGTGGGGAGGGATGCATCCAAATGTGGGGCCAAGAGAGGACAGGGAACATAAAAATAGACCATCGTGCAAATTCGTCACTTTAGCCATACATTAGTTCATCGACATATGGTGTTGGAAGAACTTCTTTTCCTCGAAATATCCAAATGATAAGCAGACATCCAACCACATGCTTAAAAGTGTTTTAATATAGCCCTTCCTAAGAAAATGGATTAGATAATGATACCTTAACCACCTACGAAACTACTACGTGTCAGGCACCAGGCAAATTGAGGATTCATTTAATTCTCACAACTGCCTGAACCTGCGGGCATTGTTACCACTTAACAGATGAGGAAGCTGAGTCCCGGCACCGCCCTGGGTTACAATGCTAAATGATAATGGGAAGTTTGAAACAGTGATCACCTAGTGCTGGAGCCCTCACCATTTTACTTATTTATTTTATTGTGGTAAGAACACTCACAGGATGTCCCCTCAATGTTGTACAGTAGATCTCTAGACCTTATTCACCTTGACTGACTGAAATTTTATGCCTGTTGATTAGTAATTTCCCATCCCCAATCCTCCAGCCCCTGGCAACCACCATTCCACTCTTTGATTCTATGAATTTGACTATTTTAGATCCCTCAGATACGTAGAATCATGTAGGGTTTGTCTTTCTGTGACTGGCTTCTTTCACTTAGCATAATGTCCTCAAGGTTCATCCATGTTGTTGCATATTGCAGGATTTCCTTCATTTTTCTGGCTGAAGAATATTCCTGTGTGTGCACGTGTATATACAATTTCTTTGTCCTCATCTGTCGATGGACATTTAGGTTGTTTCCACATCTTGTCTATTGTAAATAATGCTGCCATGAACACGGGAGTGCTAATGTCTCTACAATTCTGATTTCAATTCTTTCGTATAAACACCTAGAAGGGGGATTGCTGGATCATATGGTAGTTCTATTTTTAACAATATGGAAACGCCACACCCCTTTACACAGCGGCTGCACCATTTTGCATCCACCAACAGTGCACAAGGGATCCAATTTCTCCACATCCTGGCCAACAGCTTTCTTTGCTTTATCTGTAACAGCCATCCTGGCAGGTGTAGGTGATGCCTCCTGGTCTGGTGCTGCGCTGCCCGGCCCTAGGATCAGCTTAAACACCAGACAGCGATTTCACCCACGAGGAAGATGCGTTGAGCATCTGCGTGGTGCTGGGCACGGTGTTAGGTAGATAAGCCTGCAGGTGCGGGCCTGGGGAAAGGTTAGAGTGGACTTTGTAGACAAAGGTCCGGGCCAGGGACCAATGGATCAGCACTAGCCCTCCTGGGGCTCAGGCCAGGGTCTGGGGAGCCGAGCGGAGAGCGCCGTGGGAGAGGGGGAGGCTGAGTGAGGGCGGCACCTCCTCTAAATCAGACATGCCAGGCTTCCCGTCCTGCCTGTTCCTTCCAGACCGGGTTGCCCGGGCAGGGGCTTTGTTAGCTTGGGACAAGGGGTGGGAGTTGTTGTTTAGGGTTGGATTTTCGGTTCTGCTGTTTCCCAAGCCGACAGGAGGAGCCCCCGCGAACCGTCGCGCTTCCAGCGGCCCCAGAGCCTGTCTGTCCGGCCATCCCGCGCGTCCCCTCGGCAGCCGCACAGGAGATACATTTAGATAAAGCAGCAGCCTGGCGATAACAGGCCCGCAAATGTCAGCCTGCACAAAGGCTGGCATCGATTGCATCAGCGCCTCTGCTCTCAGCATCCCTCCCCTCCTCCCCCTGCACCCAGCAAAGCCCTGGCTGGCATCATGCGCCTGGGGAAAGGCCATTGTGCCCGGATACATATTGCCTTGTTGGCTAAACAGAATTTCTGCACATTTCTCTTAGTCCCTGTCCTTCCTTTCCACTCCCCTGAGCCGGTTCTCTCCCCAGGACCTCCCAGCCCGGCAGGTTCCCGGGCGCTGGGCCGGCACCGCCTTGGCTCCGGACAGGGGCTGCCCGGCAGTGGAGCAAGTCCAGAGAGCCCTGGGCGCCCTGCTCAAGGATGCTGGCCCGGAGAGGTACTTAATGCTAATCAGCCAGTCCTCCCCCCACTGAACCGAATAGCGTTTCTGCACCAGGAACCACCTTTCAAGTCCTTTTGAAGAGACATGAAAGGATAGAGAAGGGAAAGCGTGAGCATGAATACCAAGGCAGGACCGGTTCCAACCTAACACCTGGGCAAGCCCTCAAATCCTCTTCTACCTGGTGGCCTGGACATGTTGCAGAATTATCCCTTCCGTCGGCCAAACATGCTGATAATTACACACATGCAAACACCCCAAGAAGGGAACATGTGTCAGAGTATTACAAGTTCTACAATAGTGTTCCGTTTTGCTTTTTAATTTTAAATTTTGTTTTGTCCTTTTGAATACTTGGCGGACGGCAGAGTTAATGGGAGTCAATCCAGAACCACTTTGTGGAAATAGATGCCTCCGTACTGAATGCTCGTCCATCCTCTACTGTTTGCATCGGCTCCCAAGCACAACATATTTTCCAATGACACGAGAGCCTGCAAGGAGGGAAAAAAATGATAATGTGCATTATTGTTTTGCTCTTAATAGCTACTGGTAAATAATACACCATTATCTCTATTCTGGTCTCCTGTGCTTAAAATAGTTGCTTTGGAGCAAAAAACAGAAGTTTGGCATCAGAAAAACTACTTTGGAAGATTCCTTTATTAAGAGTAGTTCACTCTAAAAATAAAAATGACAGAGTAGAGCACCAAGTAAATCAGAATATAAAGCGTTCCAATATTTTAACAACCACCACCTGCAACACAAAGAAGAAAGCAGGCTAGGAAGAATAATGTCCCCCTCCAATGTCCACGTCCTAATGCCCAAAACATGTGGCTATATTAGGCTGCACGGCAGAGGGGAATTACTAAGGTTGCTAATCAGCTGACTCTGGGGTCGGGAGATCTTCCTGGATCATCCTGCTGGGCCAGTGTAACCACCTGGTTCTCAGACATGGAAGCCCGAGGCAGGAGAGTGGGTTGGAGCGGTGCGACGGGACGTGAGAAGGTTCAACTGCTGCTGCTGGTGTTGAAGACGGAGAAAACTCCATGAGCCAAGGAAGGTACGCAGCTCTAGAAGCTGGAAAAGGCAAGAGAATGGATTCTGCCCTAGAGCCTCTGGGAGGAACCAGCCCTGCCGACACTTTGGTTTGAGCCCGGTGAAACCCAGGTTGGACTTCTGACTACAGGACTGTGAGAGACTGCATGTGTTTGTGGCCATTTGTAACAGCTTCAATAGGAAACCAATAAAGAAAGAGGAGGGGGAAGAGAAGAGCTACTGCTGACTGAGCACGTGATGTGCCAAACCCTGGGCTCAACACTGAACGTGCATTTCATCCCCTTGTCCTCACAGCCCTCCCGTGAGACAGACCCATTGGCGTGTTTAAAAGGCCTGATTTCAAAGCTCCTGCTCCTGTCCACTATACACAAAGATCTCCCCATGTTTCTGCTGTGGTAAAGAATAAAAGATGTAATGCACTTGTGAAATTATGGCACACTGTTAACCAGAGCCATCAGTCATTGTTTCGAGATTTAAAAATTTTACAAGTGAAATCAAGAGGCTACACATCTCCAAGTTACTGAAAACCATGTCAACTGCCTCAACTGTGCAGCACTGGAAATTTCCTAGGTGAGTTTGTGGAATAACCTTGCATGCAGCGTTCACCGTGAATTTCTCTGACGGTGCTTTCTGACTGAACCACATTTGACATTCATAATGACCCAGGAAAAGCCTCTCCCTAATGATATCACATCACTGCATGTCAGGGAAACCAAAGGCGGTGTTTCGAACAGGAATGCTGTCTGTAGCGTGAAGGCAGGCGACTCCTCCCCACAGAATCATGCGAGCACAGGAAGTCAAGGGTGCACGACCCAGCAGAGGCTGTGGAGGGTTACGCCCACGCAGTCTGCCCTTTCAGGGGCAAGAAGGCAGATTCTGCAAGGAGAAACATCTTTTTAAGAATGCATACTGTTCAAAAATCCTTCAGAAAAAAATTCCCAGCACATGTCATTCGGATATCTTGATTCTTTCATGACAAGGGAACGTAAGAGTTATATGCTACGGTGGCAGAGACAGCAGCTGTCTGACAAAGATGTGTGCTCCCCTTCCACGGCGTAGCAGTGTTGCAAGGACGTGAACTCGGGGCAAGGACCATGTTTTCCAGCTCCCCTCTCAGCTAGATGGGGCCATGATACCAATTCTTACCAATGGATTATAAGGAGAAGTCATGTGTGTTTTTTGTGGGCTGAATTAAGAGACTAATGTACCTTCACGACCATTTTTTCACCTTTACAATGAACATAGAGCCACATACAGGACATAATGGAGCCAAAATAGGGATGTGGGGCTTGATTCTGGAATCACGATGTGGAAGACTGTCTACGCAACAAGCTTGTTAAGCCACTGAAACTTCAGGGTTTGTCTGTTACAGCTCACAGCCTTATCGTAATTAAAGCATGCATTCAGAAGGTTAAGGGGAGCATGCCTACAGCTTTTTTGGCTTTGGCAGCAATACTTGTAAGTACCCGGGAGGGAAAGTTGGAAGTAATTTCCATGCGTGGTGTGTAGCAATAAAGCATCCTTCACACTAGTTTCTCACAAGGCCTTTCGCCAAAGTTATTAAGGTCACCGGTCTTTAAGGCTCAAAGTTGTGTCTGTTAGCCTGGAATTGATTCTGATATAGAAAAGACTGTAAAGGTGCATATTATTTGCCTCAACCCAAGAATCAATCAATATTGATTTTGCAGGACCTTTTCAGGGGAAGAACATCTTGCTCACGGAAGATACCATCTAAAAACAGCTCAAAATGCTCCTAATTCCAACTCAGAATTGTGCCACCAAAAAAATACAGTTTCGTTGGTATTGTTTACAACATATAGATTGGGAGAAAATAATAATTCTTCAATGGATCTTTATATCTACACCTGCTTAGCTTTAGAATATTGTGGGGGAGTGGAGGGCAGTGTTTCTTAGGAGTTCTCATTGTACCAAAATACCCTCAAGCAAGTAGTTAGGCTTAAAAGACAATGTAGATAATCAGGGATACCCTGAAGCACCTCGAGGAAGGGAATTGAGTGTTGGTCTTTAACAGCCTACAAAGCCTGTTGGTCTTTAACAGCCTACAAAGCCCGCATGAATGAGACTGGGCCCTCCTGCCACAGGAGCCTTGTTTCCAAGTAAATAGGAAGAAAGGCTGACCTCTTTCCCCTGGGGAGGAATGTTTTCACCTTGTCTCTGCCCCAATTGTCCCTCAATGTCAGCAGATCGTGGTCCCACTGCTACCTCCAATGGAGTAGAGTACTTTGTCGCAGCTGTACTGAGCTCTCACCCCAGGGTTTGCTTCCACCCAGCAGGACCACGAGGGAGTTGGGAAGCTCTCCCATAAAGGCCCCCCTAACCTCGCCAGCCCCTCCTGCTGGCTCTGTGCTTCCTGGGGTGCCATTTCCCAGCCCCCACCTCAATTCCTTAGATCCCGGCAACTGCAGGTACCTCACTACGAGGTTGCTGATACTATAGTCACATATTGCTACTACTATAACCTATGACTATCAGATTGATCTGTATAAAATTGCCATGTTTTTAGATAAAAACTAGGCAAATAGGAGCAATTTCATAGGATTTGACTTGATGCAAGATACTTACAAACTAGGAAGGCAAATAAAATGTCAGCATTATAATAACTACAGCTCATTAGGTTCTTGCTACCTCGCAGGCACTAGGCCATGTGCTGGGTGTATAGTCTCCGTCACGCAGTGGCCAGGGCCACACTCCCTCACCAAATACTCTGCTTCCCTCCCTAAGAGTAACATCCATACACAAAAGTGCATTGTCAATTTTGAATGCAAAGTATATATTGTATATTTTATAATACAAATTATTCTCTTTGAAAACTAATAAATTCTCACTGTAAAAAGAAATAGCAAATATAGATAAGTAAAATGTCATCTTGATGGATCCAAGAAACGGTGTAATTTCAAATAATGCCACACTGAAAGGAGTCACCCTATGGGATACTCAACCAGTTTCCTGGCTGCCCTCATGCAAAACCGGAGGCTGATTTCTTATCACCGTGATGAGCTACACTATTCCCAGCACCCAACACAATTCCTGGCAGGTTCACAATCTTGATGAACAAAAACGAATTATAATTATTTTCCTTGACTTAAAATATGGAAGTTTATAACTTTTGAGCATATGCTTCACCTAAAATGTAACTGTTAAAAATGTGTTGTACTCTCATCCCCACTCCAGTAAATAACATTTTTCTTACTCAAGCTCCATTTGCCTTGTTTCAATTCATATTATGCATTTTTTATCCTTTAAATTCTAGTAGTGAACATAATCAGTGCTGAATCTTAGAAAAACAGACAAGAACAAAGAAGGCATTTTCTGTAGGTGGAATGAACTGGGGGCAAAGTCACTGGTCCCTATCAACAGTCCTAAGTCCCATCAGGACTTCCCAATCCATCTTCCGCATCGAGCTTTGTACAGGTTTCAATTCTTAAATCTGTAAAATTAAGTGGAAAAGCCCATTATCTTCCTCACCAGTTATTTCTAGGTTTGAAAGGTGTATGATCCATTATACTTTGAAAAGAGCTTTGCTCTTTAAGAAAAACCATTTGAATTACTCTTTTTAATAGCAATCATCCACCAATCTGTCTGTATTTAAAGCTGACAGCTCAAGAATGACAGAGGGGTGCCCTTGTATTCCCATCAGTGGTTTCTTTCATCACACCTGCTCTCACTGGAGAACTGGGTATTGAATTCTGTTGGCCGCTGTGTCCCGCCGAGGCCCTCCCCAGTCTGGCTGCAAACTGCGCCCTGTGAAACCCGAACCAGCCACCACAACCCTCCATCTTTCTTTAGTTCAAACATCCTCCCTGGGAATTATCTCAGGTGGTTCCAGGAAAGGAACATCATTCTTTTTACCATGCGTGGACGTCGGCCAGACATCACTGTCATCCCCATGTTAGTACTGGCTGATACTGGTACTGACGGGGACCCACAATGTTCAAGGCAGGGATTGCCCGAGGCCCTGGGAACAGGTGTCAGCCTAGGACAATGCAAACCTTGGAGAAGTTTCTCAGCTTCAGGGACTATGCTCTTACTGTCTGGAGGGATCTAGAGAAAGGAGGAAAGTATTATTCAGATTGAGTCACAATCAGTTGTTACCACTGGGTGGAAAAGAACAAAAAGCCCAGAATCCATTAAAGTCTCCTTACTGAAAGAAAACCTGTAATTAGTATTTGGTTTGTCAGTTTTTATAATGAGACTGCTGTGGTCTGATAATGCCACTCAGCCCCCAGCAAGACCCGCTTCCCTTTCTAAATCCCTGCTCCACGGAGCTTAACGCCAGTCATCAGCGAAATCATCTGGACCAGGCTTAAACTCTGAATTTCGCAGAGATGGGTCCTGCCAAAGAGGGAATGTGCTGCTTTTCAAACCTCTCTAATGTCTGGTCCCTGCTGTGTTCTATCTTCATGTCACCTTTCCCCAACCCTCCCCTCGCCCTCGCACCACAGGGGACTCCTCTAGCTGCAAAGGCCCAGTTCTCTGCTAAGGCTTCCCCGCCCCAGAGCAGGAGCCACATGAGTCGCTGTGCCTCAACTCTTCCCTTATGAGCAGCTGGCTAGAGGTCACCATCGGGGTTCAGAGTCTTCGGCTGGGGAGCCCAGTCCAAGGGGCAGCGACACAGGCACGCTGGCTGGCAGGCCCAGGGCTGCAGAATCTCAGCTCCGTCCACCACTGCACACCCTGCTGCGCGGGCACCTCTGCAGTTCATCGCAATTTTGCATATCTCGGTGTTAAATGGAGCATCACACAGGCCGTGGGAAACCACTTTGAACACGATAAGCATGGAATCTAATGAAGGGATACTTAGCAGTCCAGCCTTCCACATACCGGCTTGGCAATCGTGGAAAGAGTATTGAAAAATTGTGAGCTTTGTTGAAACGAGGAAAACATAATACCTATTTCAACATCAGGTTCGACTACTTACGAGCTATATGATTTGGGCAAATTATTTACCATTACTCAACACACATTTTCTTACCTAGAAGATGGGACTAATAATGAAATTACAATACTTATCTTATAGAGTTGTTATGTGAATTAGTTGAGATAATTCATGTAAAATACTTAGCATAACACTTGGAAGATAACAGACATTTATTAAACATTAGACAATATTAATGTGATCATCACTCATCCATTCCCTTAACAAAGGCATGAGAACTG
The DNA here is from genome assembly GCF_041146395.1 of Eulemur rufifrons. NCBI lineage: Eukaryota > Metazoa > Chordata > Mammalia > Primates > Lemuridae > Eulemur > Eulemur rufifrons. The sequence goes on along the minus strand of NC_090997.1, from coordinate 105,179,043 downwards.
AATGACAAAAGATGTGCAGAATGCTCAGATAAATGTCTAGCTCACAGTAGGTGCTTGACACAATTCATTTCACTTTTCTTTTCCTTTTCACAAATGGGGAGACTAAGATCAGAGACGCCGAGGCCCCTCCTGTCTTACGTAATGTTGCTGCTAAGATCTCTCTGTATCAAGCAAGTCTCCTGCAAGAAGAAATGGGAAGACAGAGGGGGAGGGAGAGAAACCTGAGAAACGTGTATCTGCTTTAATTGATTTACTCCAGGTCACACTCAAGGAGCAGGGACATAAGTGGGAGTCCATTTAGCTGACTCGGAAAGCTCTGCTCTTGACCTCTGAGAGCTGGGAGGTCCATGAACTCATCGGAGTTTCTAAGGCTTTGGCCAGAAAGGAAAATTTCTCAGCTGCTTTTTCATTTCAAAATGAATTAATTTTCTAAATGGAAAATTGAAGTAATTAGATTATAGATTGAGTGACATTTACTAAGGTAAAAAGCAGGGAAATTTTTATATCCTTTATTAAACAGTTATTAGGTATATTAAGCAATATGGAGTAATTACTTCCATTCCCCCAAATGTGATTATTCTTTTCATGCCAAGACAAGCTCAGACGCACAAGGATCCAGCAGACCATGACTTTGTGGAAAAGCACCAGGCCGTATCGTCACCGTCCTTCCCGGGACACCTTGGCTGGCAGCGAGTCCGGTACAGCAGCGTGAGTATTGGGTTCCACAGACACCCAGACACATCCTTTCATTTCATCCAATCAACCTGTCCAACAAGAAAATCGACTCATTGATCCAAACTTATGTGCAGTAGCACCTACTATGTGCAGGACACTGCTCTAAGGTCTCTGGGTCTACAGCAGTGCACATAACAGACCAAATGTCCCACCTTCCTGGAATTTGCATCCTGGAAGGGGAAGCCAGACAATAAGGGAAATAAGTAAAATATATTAGTAAGTTCGAAGATCGTTGCGATGGAGAAAAGGGACCATCTTACTGACAGGTGCCTTTTAATGAACATTTAGGGGAGGTGAGGGAGTTAGCTGAGCAGCTCACTGGGGAAGAGCATTTTAGGCAAAAGAATCAGCATGTGCAAAAGGCCCACATGGCCCGGAGTGGGGTGGGTTTCCAGGACCACCAGAAAGGAGTGACCTGAGAGCGAGAGGGTGGGGGAATGCTGCGGAGGAGTCTCAGGGTGGGGGAGGGCAGTCGCTGTGAGGACTTTGGTGCTTATTCTGAGCAGGGAATTCCCCCTAAAAAAAACACACAGGTAGCCATGAAAGAGTTATGCAAGCAGCCTTCAGAAATTATTATCCCTCTCATGAGCCTTGCTACTATTTCTAGCTCCTGAGTGATGAAATGACACCTTTGTTTTAATTATAGAGTTTCCCACTGATCTGCATTGATTTAGGGTCCAGAGAGGGCAGGGTAGGATGGGAACAGCGGCCGGCACGGGGATTAGACCCTTTCACAGTATTGATGATGAGCCCAGATAGAAACTCCTGTGTCTGCTGATACAAAGCCACAGCTTTATCAAGTCACTGTATCTTTCTAAGCCTCAATTTTTATTGTTGCAAAATGAGTGATTGTGAAGATTACATAAGGTGGTACATTTAAAAGGTTTGATGTGAACTCAGTACTCAATAAATGGTAGATATTTTTGTTTAAAGAATGACTTCTTATTTCTACCGTGATCACCGGCTCCTGTTCTGCCTGGGCTTTCTTGCTCCCTGGCTCAGGCTCCTTGGCTCCCACCTGGTACCCACGTGCCCACACCCTTCCCCACCGCCTCCTTCGATTTGGCACCACGGCCTTCCCCAAAGCCTCCCCTGCACTGCCTTTCAACCAGGTGTCCTCACCAGGGGAGATTTGCTGCCCCTGGGAACATCTGGTAATATCTGGAGATTTTTATGGTTGTCATAACTGGGGTAATGCTATTAGCTCTTAGAGGCTAGAGGCCAGGGATGCCGGTAAACATCCTACAGTGCACAGTATAGCCCCATAGCAGAGAATTATCTGGCTCCAAATGATAATCGTGCCATGGCTGAGAGACCCTGCTCTACCTGCAACAAATGTGGTGTCACACTTTCTCCCATATTCCAAGTACTGATGCACCTGCTTCTTCCCGACTGTGTGGTTCAGCGTGTCACCAACAACACTAGCACAGTCCCCACCATGCAGTGGTTACAGTTGTTGAGTAAGTAAGAGTTTGCCAAAACAGAATTGTATGCGAACAACTGTATCATACAACTCCTACTACAATCTGCTGAACACAGTGCCAGAGAGTGGGACTCCAGCTGAAAGTTCCCATATCACGTCCCTTAAATTTCCATGTATAGTTTGAGTCCCTCTCCCTCTAATGGATAAAATAAGATAAAATGGATTAGTACAATCTCTTATAATTGTTTTCTAACACAAAAGCCTTAGTAGAAAAAAACCACAACATATTGTAATCTAATCAATATCTTGAGTTAGGGGTCTCAGAATGCTACCAAAGATGGTGGCTTTGTTGGCATGGAGGTGACCACGCGTGGTCCAGGCTTCCTGAGCCCCAGCCAGCACAGTGAGGCTTTCATTAGCACCCAGCATCTCCTGTCAAGGGGAGGCCAATCCACGCAGAGCCTTTGTCCGTGCTGGGCAGATGCAGGAGCAAGAGCTCAGAGCTAATATTAACCACCACCTGCCCTGTGGCTGGTGTCTCTTTGTAGTGTCTGAAGTCACAACCACTCACGCTGGCCTTGCCCTTTTCTTTCAGCACACACAGAATTATCTAGATTCCCTTACTCCAGAGAAATGTGACATTACTACGCAGAAAGAAAATAAGGTGTGCAACAGGACTGGGAAACTGAAGCACCTGGCAAGGCAGAGACTCAGAGGAATCGGTAAGCGCCGGATGCAGCCCAGCATCAGAAGAGAGGCCAGCCCTGAGGACAGTGTACCAGCGAGGAGGGGAGAGACATCACGACATTCCCACCCGCGCAAAGTGGCTAGGGTTTAATTTCAAGGAAATATGTTTGAATACAAAAGAAAGTGGCAACCCAAGCTACTGTCTTAGTCAGTTCACCTTGCTATAACAGAATACAATAGACTAGGCGGTTTAAAACAACAGAAATTTATTTTTCACGGTTCTGGAAGCTGAGAAGGCCAAGATCAAGGTGGCTGTCTATTCAGTTTCTGGAGAGGCCCTTGTTCTTGCAGCCCTTCCCACCATCTCCCCCAACGGCAGGGAGGGCAGGGGCGCTGGCCTCCCCCTCTTCTTCTAAGGGCACTGATCCCAGCATGGGGGCTGCACCCTGGGGGCCTCATCTAAACTGAATCACCTCCCAAAGGCCCCACCTCCAAACACCACCACACTGGGGGTCAGGGCGTCAACAGGTAAATTAGGAGGGAGGGCAGGACACAAACATTCAGTCCACAGCAGCTACTGAATCGTGACTGATAGAAGACTGTGTTTGAAGACGAAGGTGTTTTCATGAGGTCCAAAGAGAGGGAAGTCATCACTGTCAACCTCTCCCACTGCACTCTAGAAGCTTCTGCCTTGTGGCTTTCTGCTGACCAGCTGCCTCTGCTGGCTCAGTCTCAGCCTCCCTCGCTCGCTGCTGTCCTCTCGGAGTCTCAGTTTCTTCATCCATCAGGTGGAAGACGACACGTCTGCTTCACCGTGTGTGGTCCCTGAGAGGGTAGGGGACATGGTAAGTGCTTTATCAGGGTTCATTTACCTTCTCTCCCCAAATAAAACTGCCATTTTCTTCGTGCAATTAATCTTAAGTAAGTGTTAGGGAAAAAGCCCTTTGATTAAACAAATTTATATTAATGTGCTCCTGACTGGTAAATCATTCTTCCTTCAAAAAAGATCTGGTATTTTTTTTAGGGTCCATGTTAACCAAAAAGACTCAAGATTTGATAGACTTGTGGATTTCAAACAGTATCGCACAACAAAATGAAAAAATGCAGGTTGATGGTGACTAGGAATCAGCCTCTGATGTCAGCTGCCTGAGATCTTCCCGTTCTCTGGCCTCACCTTCTACTCCTGAGACCAAAGAGTCCAAGAGTTTTGCAAGGACCCTCCCCCCCCCAGCACTGCTGGCCAGCCTGGTCCATTTAGCCAGCTCTCTCCAGACCATCTTCCCCAGACAGGCACGCTGGTGCGAAAACAAAGAGCCAAGCACCTGCCCTGCACCATCTCCCTCCCACCCCGTGCACACTATTCCTCCTGGCGTGACCCGGGCCAGGCTATGTGGCCGCTGCAGGTTTGTGCACACTGGGTCAGCAAGGCCGTGGCAGCAGCCACAGCTGCCTGGAGTATCCGAGGCTCCTTGTGCTACACCAAGGTAGCCTGATTTTTATCAAACAGCTCAGAAGACTTTGTCTCCTACGATGCCAAATGCAAAAGGCCAGAATTACCCCTCAATTCCTTGGCCTGAGACACTTCTTGTGATAATGAATTTGGGTGGACTCTAATCAGACAGAACTAGGTTTGAATACCTCATTTAATACCTTTGCCATTTTGGATAAGTTACTCATTCCTTCAAAGCTTAAATATCCTGTTCTGTAAAATGGGGTAAGAATGGTAATCCCCCCCAGGATGGGTGAGCTGAGCTCTCAGGTAGGTGACAGCTGAGCCCAGCGCTGCTCAAAGTCACCGAGCCGGCGCCATTGTTGGTGCTGCTGTCACCACCACCCCGGGAGGCAGGATTTCTGAGCCCTGTTCCAGTCCCCAGGGCACCCTTGATTAGGACGTGCTGTGCTGTGACATTGTGCTGCCCATCCCACGCGGCCAGCTGCTCTCCAGTCCGCTGATCTTTGAGAGATGTAGGTTTTAATTTCTCGTGCACTGGCCTGCCCATCCCCTCTAGTTTGATGTTCTTCCTAAAAGAGACAAAAAGAGTTAACTAGATATTTTAAAGCGGCGAGTGGATGGTGACAGAGAAGGGAAATGCGATCTGCTTCCAGAGCTTTCTGAGTCATTGCCCACCTGCACCTTAGAAGCACAGAGCCCAGCCGCCTCTGCCCCAACGCTGCCACTGCCGCGCCCTCCCACGCACGGGTGAAGCCCCTCCAGCCCAGCAAATGCTAAGTCTCCAAAAAACTTGCTGTAAGTGAAAAGCACGAGGCATTTAGAAGTGCAAAAATCAATCTTACAACATGTATAAACGAAGTAAATTCTATAGGAAGCCCTAAAATAATGACTGTGTCAAAGAAAATGGTTTTATCGTTGGCATCGTGGTAGCAGATAAAATTATATCGTTTGAAACTTGCCAATTGAGTAGTACAAAGGAAATTAGGAGGAAAAAAAAAAAATCTTGTTTCTAATCCATGCTGCCATCTTCAAAGAGTGTTCTTAGGATCAGCTGCCCTGAGGGGAATCTGAGACTTGTGCAGTAAAAAGACACTTTTGGCAGTGAGGTTAAAGTTCTAATGAAGTCCAAGTGCCCCGATTCCCGAGGCAAAGCCTCTTTCAAGACAGGGATTGTCCACCAGGTCATGTTTCCTAACCAGATTTCACGGAAGCGCCAGGAAATGTCAGCGCATCTCCTCTCCCCTCCCTGACCTGCCCACTGTCTATCCACTCACCCCCGAGGGTAGCGCTTCCCCAGATGGACCCTCCCTGCAGATTCGCCCGTTCCTGCCTGCAGGCATCCCCTTCTGAGCTCCTTCAAGTGAGAGAAGGAAGCTGAGCTGAGTGTCAGGCCTTGTCACTTTAGACAAAGCACAGGCGCCCTGCGATGATGTCACCAGCCACCCGAGCTCGGAGATGTCAGATACCAGCAGCCCAATATTCATCAGGAAACTAGAAATATGACAGTCCGTGGAGAGACATCGAGAGACAGGCAGAGCCCACGTGGATTTGTCAAATTAAGAAAAATAAAGGCTGGAGAACTGTTTCCATAGATAGTCTGATGAATTTTGAGTTAGGAAGACAGAGTAGTCCTGACTGTAGATAGAATCGCTACCAAATGTTCTCAGATCTGGTCCAAAGCACGCTCCTGACCACCTCTTATCACCCCAATTGGGCGTCTATGGAGCCGTAACTCATGGCAAGGTCAGAAGAGTTTTCGTGAAACCAAGAACCAGACAAGAACATATTTCGTGCATATTTTTATTTGCCCTAAGAGGCCACGCAACTCTAGGATGGCAAGAATGGGTTCAATTAGGCAAACTACAGACCACCAGCTGCACTCACTGACTGTCATGCTGGCACTGTGGAAGAAACAAGGTTCAGAAACACATCATTCATGTCATGAGGACTCTTACACACTAAGGAATAAGTAGACAAAGACATAAGCGCTACTACTTACGGAGCACAAAGCACGGTCAGTAAGAAGCGCACAGGGCTGCAGGGGTTCAAAGGAGGGAGAGATCCTATCAGGTTAAGGGGACAGGAAGGCTTTCGGCACAGGCCTCGAAGGACAGAAGCTTAGAAATTATCTCAGAAAAGAATTAGTGAGCAGGCTGGTGAATTCCAGCCTGAGCAAACCACATAAACAAAGGCGCAGTCGTTAAAGCGCAGGTATAAAGGGAATTTGCCCACCCACTCCTTAGGTAATTCAACATTTATCAAGGACCTGGTGCCTGCCAGGCACGGCTCTAGGCATTGGAGGTAGAGCAGTGAATGCAACAGACTCCAGAACTTAAAGATTGGTCATAAATGCATCAGTTAAAAGCCATGGCAGAGTGTCACAATCAAATAGGGCAATGGGAGGGAGCGTGGCTCCCCGGCTGTTGGGTGAGATGCTCTCAGCGGGTGGCCTTCAGGTTGAGATCTGCGTATGAAGGAGCCAAGGCAGGAAGAAGGATTCCTGGTGGAGGGAAGAGGTGGCCCAGGGCACTGAGGGGGGATGACCTTGCATGTTTGCAGAAGGCTGGTGTGGCAGGGGCAGCCTGCATGAGGTAGCAAGACTGAGCTGTGTAAGCCAGGGGACAAAGCCAGGGGACATAGCTGGGGTTTTATCGCAGGTGAGTTGGGAGACCTGTGGAGGTTCTGAGCAGGAGGTGACATGATCTGACTCATATTTTGAAAAGACAGTGCTGGGTGCCAGGTGTTAATGGCCGGGATGGAAACAGGGACTCCCGAGACAGCCTTTTCCAATACTGGGCCAAGAGATGACAACGGCTTGCACAGGTGAGGCTGAGGTGTGAACAGAGAGAAGAGAATGGATCCAGGATCCTCCCAGAGTCAGGATTGATATTTCCTGCTGATGGTCTTGAAATGAGCCCTGAAGAAAAAAGAAGAGTAAAAGAAAACCCCAAGATTTGCACCGTAAGCAACTGGTGGGTCTAGTTTCTGAGATGGGTATGCCTGTGAGGGCAAGTTTCGGAAGAACATTCTATTTTGGCCAAATTAAGTTTGAGATTACCTTAAGGATTCATGGTAAGATGCCCAGGAGGAACACGCGTGTGCGCGCACACACACACACATTGTTGTGAAAGAGAAATAGAAAAATAAGGCAGTAACTGGAAGAGGAGGTAAAATAAGTTTTTTGTCTTAAGATTGGAAATACTGGACCCTTTTAATATATTTTTCCACATCCAACTACAGTGGATAAACTAGAAACACATGTCACAATTCATAACCATTTCTGATAGAAAATTACCAAAAACAATGAACTTTAAGAAAACTAAGATATTCAAATTAAAACAAGAATGGGATGATATTTTTCATCCAAAAGTGGAAAAAATTGAAAAATATCAGTTGTTCATGCAGATGTGATGAAGTGAGCACTCTCGTGCACTTTTGACAGAGGTGTAAATCAGTGTAGTATTTTTTTTTAAGTCAGTTTGGAGATACTATCAGAGCAATCAGATGGAACAATTCCATTCAAGATCTATCCTGCAGGAATGTGCACATAAATGGTCAAAGATGAACGTATAAGGATGTTCTTTGCCCCGTATCTGGTAAAGAGTAACGAAGTAAATCATTTTACATCTCCATAAGGAAATTCTCTCTAGGCATGCCTACCTGGAAATATGTCCATATTCTAAGTGGAAAAAAAGTAAATAGATGATAGTGGGTGTGTGTGATTCTAATTTTATTTAAATATTTACATTTGCCTATGTCCAGGGAAGATTTTATAAAGGTGAAAAAGGATTGGAAAGATGCACACCAGATTATTAACTGCAGCTGTCTGTGGGGGCTGGGAGGGGAAGGAAACCTTTCCTTTCACTTTGTATATTTCAGCTTAAATTTTTATAATAAAAACCATCATTTTTAAAGATTAACATTAGGAACTAAAGATAAATACTAGGAATTTAGACAGAACAGAACAAAAAGAGTAGAACACAGAGCACTAAACGAGAACATTCTCAGTGCTGGCGGGGCGTGGAAAGACAGCCATCCTCACACACAGATGTGGAGGGTGATCCAGGACGTTCTAGCAATTTCTTTAAGGTGTATGTACCCTTAGACACACTAAATGCAGGGCTAGGAACCTATCCTAAGGGTCCAATAAAAGATTTACCGAAGAGGAAGCTCATTGCCACATTGCTTATAGTAGTGACACTTTTAAAGATATTTATTATTTAATATTACAGTAATGGTTTTATAAATCACATTCAAATATATCATGGAATATAAGACAGCATCAAAAATTTCGTTTTAGAAGATTACTGAATGACACAGGAAGTGTTACACTATGTGCTAAGTATACAAGCAAGATGCAAATTTCTTCACATCACATAAGCCCTGTTTTACACACAAATAAATGTATATTCACCCATTAAAAGTAATATTTGAAGAAACTCATCCAAAAACTTAACAGTGATTACCTCTTGGTAGCAATTAGAATGTATTGAATTTAATATTTTTATAATTTTGTATTTTCCTAAATGTTCTTCCGTGAGCATGAATTCTTTTTATAATCAAAATATTTGAGTGAGAGGGCTGGGTATGATAACACACACCTGTAATCTTAGCACTCTGTGAGGCCAAGTTGGGAGGATCCCTTGAGGTCAGAAGTTTGAGACCAGCCAGAGCCAGAGCAAGAGCAAGACACCCTTCTCTCAAAAAACAGAAAAATTAGCCAGGTATGGTGGTGCACGCCTGTAGTCCCAGCTACTTAGGAGGCTGTGGTAGGAGGATCGCTTGAGCCCAGGAGTTTGAGGCTGAAGTGAGTTATGATGACACCACTGCACTCTAGCCCAGAGGACAGAGTCAGACCCTGTCTAAAAAAAAAAAAATTGAGCAAGAGAAGAAAGACTAAATTAATATACCTATTTGTCCCAAATCTCATTGGATTTTATTTTGTCTTTTTACTCAACTTGAAAAGCCCCTGAAGGTAACCTAAGCGCAAATTGCTTCAATAAAGCAGTTACACTTCGCACATTCATTGCTGCTCACTTTTTACACGTTCCCACTCATCCATGCTGAGAGGCATTAATGTTCGGGGGCACCCACAGCACCCCCCTAGTACCTGGGAGATATACGAGCCCGAGCTCAGGGCAGCATCTGTTAGCACAACAGAAGGTCATTCCTCAGCAGAAATTGAAATGAATGTTATTTACTCTAACAAACACCGATTGCGTTCCAGACTTATAAATCACGTACACACATGCGGAACCAAGGGACCCCAACAGTGGCAAGCCAACATCTGTATAAATGGCACCTTGTCTGCCTTTATCCTGAGCTCCTGAAGCAAGTCTAGTTCCGGCAAAAGTCAAACATCCGGATATGGCCTATGCCAATTCACACGCCACTCGTCCTAAACCACGGGAAATTCACACAGCCCAGGTACCCTGTAGATGTCTCAGACATTTCAAATGGCTGCCAAGGGCTCTTAGAACTGCCTCGGCCTAAGTCGAACTCCGGAGCAACAATTCTAATCTGCTCGGGAGATCCCTGCTGAGGAGTCCTTGGCTTAGCTCCGGTGATGCCAGAACTGCACAGACTTGCTCTTCTCTGAGCTCTGTGAGCTCTGCAAGCAGCATACTATTGGTCCGTGTTAAAAACAGCTACTGAGTATCAGGTAGTAAGCTAAGCACTTCACATTTATTATGTCACCTTATAATTAGAATAGCCCTATGAGACAGAAAATATCTATCATTCCCATTTTATAGTTGAGGAGCTTGACCTCAGAGAGGTTAAGAAACATGCTCAAGGTCACTCAGCTCATAGATGGTGGAGCTGGGATGTGAATCCAAGTGGTCTTGCTCCTAGTCCCCACATGTACCTGCTACAGTGTATACCAGCCACACAGGCTGTCAACACCACTGGAGTCATGTGACCACATGACGATCATGTGTAGCGTGTGTTTCCTGGCACTTGTACACAGAGAGCTTTCAACAAATACCAGCAATTGTTACTAAGCCTCCAAGATAAGGTATCGGAAAGAGAGAAGGAACAGCAAAGATTCCAGGGACTTCTGGTACTTACCATGGTTCAATTCTATCGTCCTGTACTCCTCATGGAAGGGAATACATGAACCTTCGCCAAGCGGGGGCTGCCCATCTTTGGGGACCTTCGAGTGCTGATGGCTGCTGGAGACAGCACCAGAGAGAGTCTGGGGAAGCATTGGAGGTGACACTGTGTGACCTGGGCGTGGAGCAGCCTCTCTGTGCTAGTTGAGTGGGATAATAATTCCTGCCCTTATTGTCTTCACATGGTAATCAGAATTAATTGGGGAAAATTATTCTGAACTGTAGGTCTTCTATATATTAGTGCTTAATTATAATACATCATTTGCTCAGAATAAGTACTTGGACCCTGGAGATGAATCCTCTCTCTTTATCCTCTTAATAAGGATTCAGTCTTAGACTTGTGCTCAATCAGTCCTTCTCAAAATACAAGAAAAATAACAAATGGTGATTCTCGCTCTCTCTCTCTTTCATTTTTAATCAAATGGATTAAACAGAAAGACAAAGAGCCATTTTTAAATCATGAATTTTTTTAAGCATCGCAAGATTGTTCATTTCATGGAACAGAAGCTGCTGTATGGCCTGGTTCTATACCTTGAAGTTACAGTACATTCTGGTATTTTTTATCAGCATCATTTACTGTTTTAGTTGTAAACTTGTTACCTGTTGTGGAAGCCACTCACTGCCAAAGGGTCTTCAACCACGTGCCACAGGACCAAGGGCCATTAGCGCATTCCCTACCCCTTCCAATTAGACAAGATGTTTCCAAAGATCCTTTCATCATTGCATCTGCAACGTGGCTTCGGCATTCTCATTTGCAAAATTAGACAGAACCATAGTTATACCGACTGCAAAAGATGCCCCTAGCAAACAGCCAGAACTCTGCACAAGGAAATCCAATCCTGCTCCACTTGGTGACGTCAAATATCTGAGCACATGTACACCATCTAGAAAGGGCGTGTGTTGTCCCTCACCCCTTACCCCCTTCCCACTCAAGTTTCTTTTAAGTCAAAGGAAACTATTATCCTGTAAAGGTTTTAAAATGCATATGCCCTCAGAATCTCTAAGCCGTCATAAAAATCATACAATTAATCACTTGGCACAGGCCCCAGACCTAAACTCGGGAGGCATTTCAGAGCTTCCCACCCGCCAAACACCTTCCTGGCACAGCCTGATGAGCACTCCCGGGCTCTGCAGCCAAGGGCTCGGCCCTCCGAGTCCCTTCGTGCGGCCGGCTGGCCGGCCACTCTTCCGGGAAGCCGCTGCCGGACGGACTCCAGCAGACTACTCGAAACTCAAGGGTGTCTGAAGGTTAGAGCATTAACATGCAGCCGCGTTTTACAGCTGGAGGAGTAATGAGGAAATAATAAGAATCATCCCGGGTGTCAGGACGAGTCAGAGGAGGTTCCAGGAATAGACTCCAGGTTTCCGTCTCCCACCGCCACCCGGCGTCACCACCAGGAGACTTCACGAGGGCAAAGCGACCTCACACATGTTCTCAGCCCAAACACATTTGTCCTGAATGCTTTTCCAAGTCCTCTTAAGCTATAATAAACTGAACTTTAAATCAGTGTTTTTATTTGACAACAGAAAATCCGTGTTAAAATCCTACTTATAAATGTGTTTATGAATTTGTCATTTTCTCTGGCTTCTAGACATAAACCCAGAGTACAAAAGGCCCTTCCTTCTGGCCAGACTGATGAGAGGCGCAGCAGCAGTCTGGGAAGTTGCGAGCTGGGTTGGCAAATTGGCAAATGCTACCGAACAGCCACCTGTTATTATAGTTGACACAGAAGACAGGGGAATTCCCTGAGGTCTGGAAATGGACAAACACGGAGCTCACAGGAAAAAGGAGAGAAGGAAGGGAGGGAGGAAAGAAAGCAGAAAAGATGAGAAAAAAGGAGAAGGGAAAAAGAGGGGAGATGAGAGAGGCAGAGGGGGGACCTACCTTGGTAACTACGGGCCAATGAAAGTTTGATGCCCGATAAAATATTGGTACCAAAATTTACTTCAAATAAGGGTTTCTTTCCAAATGCACACTGACAAACATGGTTGTAAACGAGGAACAAACTCCTGTTGATCCGTTCTAGCTTCTTCTCTGACGATGGCTGGCCACAGAGACACATACGGGTTGCGCAATGGGCACAATCTACCAATGCTTCAGTAAGAACGTTAATTTTGGAAGCAAACGAGAAAGGCAACAGTTTGCACAATTGAGACTCTCCTGAGCTTGTGGCGACGTCACAAGTGCTGATGTTCAATGGAGCGAAAGGAGGTGAGCAACCTGTCACTTGAGCTGTGATTTCCTCGCTGAATGGATGGCCGGCAAGCTTACAAAGGACCACAGGCTCACCACACCTTAGAACACAAGGGATCCAAAGCGACCTTGATAAACATGATAAATCAGCCCCAAACCATGATGAAATGCAATACTGACACAGCTCAGGGTAAAAAGGAAAATTTTAGAATGCTGCGTCACCCGTTCTGACTAACAAGGGAACACTCCAAATGCAATGTCTTTATTTTAAAGAACATAAAATAAACTAAAATAATAAAATGGAGCCAGGAAGGGGTCGAAGTTGGTCTTCTTTGATGTCATTGACTCATCAACACTTATAAGAAAATAAATGGGTGCTTCAGAAGTGCCTGTGGGTATTTTGGAAACTTCCTTCACTTGAAATGAAGCATTCCCCTCCAAGTTTGTCCTGCCATATTGATTTCCTAACAAAATGCATTGTTATAGATAGTGCAAAGATAAACGTCAGACAAGTCCCAGTGAATTATTACATAATAATGTAATATAAATCAATGAATCTTCCTAACACAAAAAGAGAATGTGTCAGCCTTTCCCGAAAGTGTGTTCCAATGGAATTCTAGTCCTAAGAAATTCTATGACAAAGGATTCCAAAGACAAATGTAATAACAAAAACAATAACAATAATATAAACAAGAACAACACACATTACTATATGCCAAGCACTGTGTACTGGTCAGGGTTCTGCAAAGAAACAGAACCAGTAGGATATAGAGAGAGATACACGGTAGGGGATTGATCTGGGGAGTTAGTTCACAGGATGATGGAGGCAGAGAAGTCCCACAACACACAAGCCGGAGAAGCAGGAAGACAGTGGTGTCACTCTGTCTGGGTTGGAAGGCCCGGGCCCTGTTTTACCCAGCCCCGCCTTCTTTACTCGGTCACTGAACCAAGCACTAATCTCCTCCACAAACATCCTCATGGACATGCCTAGAAATATTGTGTTGCCAGCTATCTGGGCATCCCTTAGTGCAATAAAGTTGACACATAAAATTAACCGTCACACACACTGATAAGAACCAAAAATATTCAGGGAAACAAACTTCACAAAACTCTTTCTCCCTTTTATCCATGCATGACACATGACATTTAGGAACCTATCTGACACATCCTAAATTAATTTGACAATGGAACTCTATTTTTGCATAGCATCTTTCAGCAACAGTTTGGGAAATGCTGAGGTGTATTCATTTTTCCCTTCCACAAATATTTATTGAGTGCCATTTTTTGCCAAGCACTAAAGAGACAGAGAGAGAAAAAAAAAACAGTAGAGAACTAAAGATTCAAGTGAGACACAACAACGCTAAAAGAATAAACCAATGAGGCATGTAATGCAATCTGATTTAATAAGAAAATGGAAGGTATGGCAGAAATATGCTTTGCAAAGATCACAAAGTCACACGCTGCTACAGGCAGCCACGTCTGCGTGGCCTCTGCAGACTACTAAGCTTAGCTGCAGGCAGGCTGAAGAAATTTGAGAGCCCCTATTCCTCAAAATAAAATGTATTTTAATTATCTTTAAATAAATATCCTAAATAATGTAAATCTGTATCCAATACAAAGGAAATGTGTTCCACTGTAAGAAAAATGACTTGTTAAATGATTAAATAGCAGACCACCGAGAGAAGTGACAGTCCTCGGAATCTCCACTAATAGGATTTATTGGCGTCTTTATGATGCAGCTGGCTAGCACTGCTTGAGGCAGAGGCTTGAACTAGTGCGCTCTGGAACTCCACGCCAAACCTTTAACTACAGCTGTGGAGTTCTGCAGAAGCATAATAAAAAGTGTGCACACGTGTGTGCATGTGTGTGCGTGTAAATATGAAGGAAGAAAATGCATGATATTAGATACCAAGGGGCAACTCCTTGCTTTTATTCAGGAATGCAGAGAATAGGAAGAAGGAAACGTAGGTGATAATTACCATAAAGACTTCGTTTACATATTAGGTCAAATTTGCACACTTTATTATATCTATCACCCCCAATTACAGCGATTTCCATTTCCCCAAGGCAATAATTGAGAAAGTTAAATTTATAGTAGAACCCAAATGTCAGAATCCCCATTCTCTTAAATGGTGTCAAAGACCTTAGCTCTTTCTTCATTTAAAATCCTTTCTCCTGTTTAAATTCCAACAATTAAGGACAACCATCCAGGTTGCTCCACTGCTTTTGATGTGACATTCTGGTTTCCACTCCACTCTTGAGATTTGTTTGACTTTGTGAGGACTTCAAGAACAAGATAATAAGTGCGTGTGGAGAAGTGATCACGACACGTGGTGCTCCACACCCTCACACATGCCAGCCCTGGCACAAGACATACTAGGTCGATTGTTCGGGGTTTGGGGCTTTGGAGAGGACCATACTGTTGGGGGAAGCAAGGGACAGTATTGATTGCTGCTATGACAAAAAGTAAAGCAACAAATCATTCAGGTTTGAGGGGTGTGTGTGTGTGTGTGTGTGTGTAACACACAATCACCATACAAACTCCTCCACTACCTTTAAAAACTAGAAGTACCCAGTGATTTGAGCCCAAAGCCTTCTTACCCTGCATTAAAACTCTGTGACACCCACCCTCTCCAACACCCCCAGACCCCCAGGACGTCTGCTGCCCTTCTAACGTCAGCCCTGTGCACCAAAACCCACGGTGCAGCAGAGCATATGCACAAATACTGTACATCCTATAGCGTCTGTACACAAATAATCCCTTTTAGCACCATGCAGGGAAACAAAGCTTCATAAACCGTAATAGTAACTGCTGTTTTTTCTGCACACACTTAGTGCTGAAAAAGAACATTATTTGACCGGATAAACATCAGCTCATGTATTTAAGTATTTACGTGATCGTCATGTCCAAAAAGTGTTTGACGTGCCTGTAGCTCTGCTGAAGACTCCGCTTCAGAGCTCTTGCGGCCATGCTGTGCCATCCCTAGAACAATTCAAAATATTTCAGTCGTAGCTGCCAACACTACCAAAGTTGGGCTTGGCGAGTCCTGTGTTTATAAAAGTGTGTGTAAGACTCCTGCGGAGTTCGGGTGGGGAGTGGAGCTTTCCTCTGGCGGCTGCATTTCTGGTGTCTGTTCTCCTCAGAGAATGAACGAGGGGAGCGTGCGCCCCACCACACAGCACCTCTCCGCACCTCTGGGAGCAGGAACCACTCCTGGTCAGACTGTGTTTTCCTGGTACCTTGCATCAGAGAGGAAGAATAGTTTGTATTTAAAAAGTGAGTTTCTGGAACATTCATAGTTAATAACATCCCCTCCTGGCTCCATTGCTGATTTCCCCACCTATCAGGCACTCTGGAGCGCTCGCCTTAGAATCCAGACGATGAGAAGAATTCTGGTTCACTGTGCTTTCTTGCCAACTGAATACGTGTTTTCCAGTTCCGTCTTGCTTCACCAACCTGAAAAAGCCATTAAGAACCTAGTGGGTCTGAGGCCTTCAATGAGTCTTTCTTCCTACTGCCCGCAAATCTAAATAGGCCTTTAAAAAAAAATCATCATGAATTTTCAATACCGCTTTTCTAATTGTTGAAAATAGTTCCATTCTCTCCTTCCCATCTTTTATCTTCGCAAGGTATCTGTCCCTCTTTCAAAATCCTAGCAGCCCAGCATCAGGAAAAAGTCCTATATTCAAGTGCCTCCTAATGTAGAAATATAACCTAATGGCTATGTCATGTAAATTTGATGTAGAAACTCCAATGCTCATGCTCTTTGCAGAAATTCTGAAGCCTGGAAATCATTTCAGAGAAATTGAAAAATCTAATAAAAATCTGAAGAAACCCAGTGACTTCTGACCAGGAGACATATATATATATATATATATATATACACACACACACACACACACACACACACATATATATAAACAGGGTGTCCCAAAAGTCTTCATACAAAGGAAAAATTTCATGAAATTTTGTAATGAATATTTTGTAAATAAAGGTACATTTAGCTACAACTTCCCATTTTCCCTATGTATGCAGACTTCCGGGACTCCCTGTATTTGAGGAAAAAAAGATGATTGAGACGGGGAGACACAAAGCCGGAAGCTCAATTATCTTAAGAAGGTATTAATGAGTTACCAAAAGATACTGGAATGTCATGTAGCACGTGCTAAGTGTTATCCATTAATATTAATATTCTTGTTAGTCCCTGTCCTTCCTAGTGCCAGAGAAGAATTTCTTGTTCCACCAGCAAATGCTTGTCAAGTGAAGGGGAAACAGAATCTGGACTTCCTTTATTTTAAATTTGGGTGAATTTCGTTTCTAAACATTCCAGGGTTGTTTTATAGAGCTCACACTGCTTTTCCTCTTATTGGCTTGGATCTTGTGGATAATTTATTTAAAAGACTTAAAGGGCCCCTTATGGCTGGAATCCATTTTAATCTCTAAATTGACCACTCTTCTCAATTGAATTTAAAAATGAAGAGGCTTGATGTTTCAGACTGAAATAGTGAAGAGTCCTCTAATTATAATACACGCTAATATACAATATTCATAAAACGTAAAAAAGTATAAATAATAAAATAAAATAACTTGTAATCATCCACCCAAAAAATTATCATTCTTTTATGTTATGATGTATTTTCTTCTAGACTTTACTTATGAAAAATTAATTTTGATGTCACATAAATGTCTCCATATAAGCACTGCTGGAAGTTTACATTTAGCAATTTCATATATCATGGTTTTAAACTTGAAAATGTAGCAAGATATATATGTCCATCAAGAAAAATATTATACAGTAAACAAAATAAAACAGAAAAATATTTAATGCATGTCATATAATGTTCTTATGGGCAAATATGTGATAAAATATAATCCTTAAGCTATTACAAATAAAGTCCTCCTTAAGCTAAAACTAAGGTCTATAACTTGAAAGCCGGTGCTATGTAGGGGTGAATTTCTTTGTTTTAAAAATATCTTAGCTGTTTCTTGCTATTAAAATCCAGGAACCTCCCTCAGCAGGCCCTCTCCTCTGCAAAATGTCAGAGAAGAACCAAGTCTCTTCTGTGGCCAGAGCCTCAGACGGAGCCTTCTCTCACAGAGTTGACCTCTCTCCTGGGATTTGCTCCTTTCTTATTAAGTAACCTGAGTTAGAAGTGAGTAATCAGGGAAACTCTCAGAGGAGACTTGGTCTGAAAACCATTCATAGTCACCCCTATGTCTTAATCCTTGGAGAGTCTGGCAAACAGTCTCCAAGAATTACTTTCTGGTGAGTTGGGACTCACTCTGGACATGGCTGGGCCCTTTTCCGGACTTGCTCCCAGAGCTGCTTTCTACAAGCCCAGAGAGGCTGAGCCCAGGCAACAGGCCAGGCCAAGCTCCTGTGTTGACAGTTGGCAGCCAGCAGCGGGGAGTGGCCAACATAGTCCTTCTGTTCCCAAGAATTCCCCCCACCCTCCGGACTCCTCCTCCACCCCCACATCTGACTTTCCAACTAGCCAGTCCGGACAGAGCAGCTCTGGGCCAGTCGCCTTGTGGCTACTCTTGCTCAGTCGTCACCAGGTGTGTCAACTTGGCTACACCAAGGTACCCAGCCATGCGGTCAACACTGGTCTGGGTGCTGCTGGGAAGGTATTTTTAGATGAGATGAACATTTGGATCAGTAGTCCTTCAGTAAAGCAGATTGCCCTCCATAATGTGGATGGGCCTCATTCAATCCGTTGAAGGCCTTAAAATAAAAAAGACTGGCCTCTCCGAGGAAGAGGGAATTCTGCCTCCAGAGGACTGCAATGTCATCTCCTTCCTGGGACTCCAGGCTGCCGGTCTGCCCTGCAGATGTGTGACTTGCCAGCTCCCACATCAAGCAAGCCAATCTTTAACATAAATCAGTATCTTTCCCTCTCACTTGCTCACTCTTATGTTACATGTAATTATGCGTATTACATATGTATTATATATTACAGACATATATTGTATATTAACATATAGTATATATAATACAGCATATTTTATAAATATTTATATATAATTATATATTATATATATCCTACATATATGTTTATATATATTATACATTCTACATTCTATATATATGTATACAAGTATATATATATATACATGTAATGTATAAGCAATACATTCTATCGGTTCTATTTCCCTGGAGAACCCTGACTACTAATTCATCAGTAATTCATCAGTGGCAGCTTTTCTTGCCACTCATTTGTCCTACTCAAACCACCCTGGCACATCCCACTGTTACCAGCAGAGCACAAAGAGATGGGCTTGCTTAGGACAGACATCACAAATACGATCATTTCTATTTCACTGGTGATAGAAATCGGGTTCGTGAAGTGTGGAAGACTCACTCCAGGTCCAGGTAGGTGGCTGGGAAGCGTGGCTTCCCCAGGCCAGAGCTTCTCCACATCGCAGGGCTTGAGCTGTGGCCGTTCCGCACCCCCAGGACCACTGCTGGAAGCCATGCCTCCTCTGCCCGGGCAACTGTGCGCTGACGTTCCCTGGGGCCACCCGCTCTTCTCTGCGACCTCCCCACCAGCGGCCACGCTGCTGTCCAGGAGAGGCTGGGAGCCCGAAGGTCAGACCTCTGCTCTTTGAAAATGGCTTCAGTACTATCACTGAAGTCATTAACGAAGGCCATCCATACTTCAAGGAATATCCTTTTTGCCAGGGAAGGAGAGAACGCTGAGCGTCTGGGAGGGTCTGGTGCTCCGGGGAGGGGCAGCGAGTGTTCTCCGCTGGTCCCGGGCCCTCCCTCCGTCCCGGGCGCATTGCCTCAGCCTAATTCCAGAGTGGAAATCAAAGTTTAGAGAAACTTCTGGCAAAGTCACTTGCAAAGACAAAAGCCATGACTATCCTTGTTCCCACAGATTCAATCACTAGTGCAAAACCCAAGGAGCTTCAGAAATTTAAATCAGACTCTGCACAATTAATGACCAGAAACTCCAATTTCATGTTAATTGGTTTTAATTAAAATTTTTTCCCTATGCTTATCTACAAGGGCTTTTTGTCAGTGTACCCGCAATCTCATCTTTGCATTCCCTGCATCATACGCCGTACCTTTGAAGTCGAACAACAAAACAGATCTCCCAACAGCACCTGAATGGCCCACCGGGGAGCAAGGAGGAAACCGGTAATAAGGCAAGAAGAACGGACACAGAAAACGGACGCTGTAAGTCGCACGCGAAGATGGCACCCACGGGGCGGGAGATGCATTTCAGATTAGCAAGGTATTAGTCAAATTCCTCATCCCGACCAAACATACAGCACATGCCCAAGCGTCCCAAGGTGACCACGTTAATGTGACCGGAGCGTCGGGAAGCAGCACGTAGGAGGGCTGCAGACGGACCTGCCTCGTCATCTGTCAAACTGGCGCGCTCCCTCCTTTGGAGGAAAGCAGGGGGGGTGGGATACCTGCTCTGGTTGCCTGGTCGCGGGGAGCTACTTGGCAGTGTTAAAGCAGGAGGGAACCTGGTCATTCGGGGTTAAGAAGCAGTTCCCTCAAAGGGCAAGTCAGCCACAGAAAACGCAACTGGTCAGGAAACGCGAGCGCCTCTCCCGCTGCCTTCACCAACACGCCACAGGAGGCCATAAATACACAAAAGATGCTAATTCACCTCTCCAGACAACCTAATATGCTCTCTGCTACACTTCTATTTTATGGACTGCATGATTTGTGAAATTTTCACTCATACCCACTTGGAGGAAGGGCCGTGGAAAGCATCCATTTAAGTCCCTGCCATAATTGGGACTGTTAACAGCCAATTTTCCCAAACTCTGACACCTCTGCCTGTCTTCAGTAGCAAAAATACTCGTCTTCGCTTCTAATCAAAGCTCTCGCTCACGGTTTATATGCATCCATTTTATTTTATTGTATTTTTGAGTGTTCCATCAACTCGGCCTTACCCGTGGAACTAGTTTTCCCTTGAGCACTCAAGTAATGATTCTTATAAGGTAACAGCTGTGGGCAGATAGATCCTATATATTTCTGCGGAAGCCACAGTTGTGTGGAAGGTCAGCCGTCAAATGCGGCTCATTTTTCACTGGAGACAAAGGCAGTGCCAAGGTCTTTTCAATTTGTATGGAATTAGGCTGGTTTTGTAGAAGTGATAACATAAGCACTAGAGCAATTTTCTTTTTAAAAAATGTGGTAGAAGAAGATTTATATCTTTAAAAATTCATGAAACATTGATCAAGCAGTTAAGTTTTAATGAGATTTGTAAAACAAATGATAAAGCAAAAGTTATGGCTGTTTGTAGGAAAAAAAGATCCTTACTAAGGAGATCTTATTATTCCAAAATTTACTATTTATTATGTTACAATTATCATAATTAATGAGATAGTAGGCCGTAAGGTTAGAGATAGAGGTAACAGAGAGTGTAATAAAATAATACTTTTTATTCTGTGTTTGCTAATTCAAGAAAACTCAAGGAAGTTTGAAGAGAGAAAATAGTCCAGAATTTCTCTTGAGTGATTAGTTTTTATTCTCAAATCAAGGTCTAGTTTGTCTCCTTCTTGAGTTAAATTATCAAATGATCTACTTTCCTAAAAGAAAAATTGATGGATCAAAGTGAATATTCAACCCTGATCTACTGTCCTGAAGATAGTCATCTGTTTACTGAAGCAGAAAGCTCCAATCCAGTGTGTGGCTAGCAGCCAATGTTCTTTAGTGCCACAAATCCAACACCAGTCATTAGGGAGCTCTCAACGATCTGTTCTCGGCAAAAATATTCTGCAGGATTGTTAAATAGTGTTGTAACGTTTTTGGTGCCTCTCATCCAGAATAGTTCAGTGCCAGGCAATAAATTCTTTAGGATAAAGATGATTAGGTAAATCTAAAGCAAACTAAAAATAATGCATCCACCTTGTAAGACCTATACAGGTGATACAGCCTCCAATCCTCTTCCAAGTTCTATTTCTGAGAAAAGTCAGTTACTAAAGCTAGCTCCCACAAAAGGTCCCCAAGTATTGTTTTGGTGGAGATATGAATTTCCTTTTCTAATATGACAAAATAAGGTTTTCCTGATTTCTAGTTATTGTGGTGTTTGCCAACTAAAAAGTCACTCAATGGTTGAGTCCAGTTCATCCATTGATCAGTTGGACTCATAAAACCAATTGATTAATTACAAAAAGCTGGGACTATGGGAAACTGAATAGCTCCAAAGAAATGTGAGTAAAACATCGACAGTCAGTTTAATTGTATGTTTGAGCCAGCTCACAAGTAAATCCTAGCCAGGTGTTGTGCCTATACAAAGGAGTGTTTAGAATGCAAGGAGCAATATTAAGAACTTGGCCTTATATGTAACGTGGGTCAAAGTAGCCTTAAACCAGTAAGAGAAGAAAGACCATAGCTAGAAAGATAAAGAACCAAAGAATGCACATAAAAGCATGACTATCTGCAGTATTGTTCTGTGGGCTTTAGGTGGAAGATGTCTACAACTCATGTAGTCATTAACTTAGTTCAAAATTCTTGAGTAGATGCTGTCTCTTTTTAAAGATCATCTAGTTCTTGGGGATTTCTAAGAAGCTTCAGCTTGAGATCTCCAATAGAAAAAGTCTTCCAGTGAGTTGACGATAGTTTTTGCCTCTTCAACTGAAACACATGAATCCAAGAATCAGTCTTTCAGAATTTTACTGCGGTGCTAATTGTGACTAGTACTTGATAATAACCTTTCCACTGGGGCTTTCGGGCTGTTTATCTCTGGTGGCTCTTCCAGAAGACTAGGTGTTTGCAATCTAGGTAACACAAAGATTGTTTAAGAGGATATGAGGAAAGGCTGCTTATACATGTTGATACAATGGAGTATATCAACAAATCAAAAGCTCCTGCAATATTGGACCATGTCTGTTTGCAAAGTGTAGAGTCTAGAATTGGAAACAGTATTCACAGATACATGGGCCTGCCTGTCACTAATTTGTGGAGCCAGTCAATGAGTCGTAGAAATAGCTGCAGAAATAGCTGACCTCATTGTCTTTAAAGCTAACGGCAATACTTTAGGCCATAGAAGTTCTAGAATCCCTGAGAATTTGTGAATTTCAATTTTAGAATTTTCTTTGTTATTTCTTTCTTTCCTGAAGATTGAAAATTATGTAGACAGTACAATTTCTAAGTAAAGAGGTTTGCAAAGCTCTTTAGTAATATTCCCAGTAAAATGGAATTCCCTGTTACTTGAGATAGGTCATGATCCCCCAAGTTAGAGACACAAATCAAGTAATTTCTTTTTCTTTTTGCTACTGTGAGAGTTTTAGCACTTCAGCAAAGAAAGGCTTCATTTCATCTTAAAAATAAATGAACAATGTTCAAGACATTCAAAACCCACTACAGAGGGAAGTTAAATGAAACCCACCTGGAGATGAGCAGAGGGGTCCTGAGGTTTAGACTCTTACCCATGTCCCACCTTCACCCACTTTGACTGTTGTAACCATCAGTATTGACTTACTACATTGCCATTTTTCCTTCCTGTTGTGAGTAATTTTATGTAAAAATTTTTGCAGGCTTCCATTTGATTGGTTTTGTTTTTTGTTGTTGTTATTTTTTTTCTACTTTGGAGTTGATCTCTTGCATTCTATGATACCCTCTTTGCAACTTTCCAGAGATTTAGTCTTTGGATGTACTGTGAGCATCTCAGTGGGGCTGCCTGTCTGACATAACACCTCTGGGCCTACCTCTCTGTGGTTTCTGCATCTGTGGATTCAACAAACCAGGGGTTGAAAACATTTGGAAAACAACAATGGATGGTTGTGTCTGTACTGAACATGCACAGACATTTTTCTTGTCATTCCCTAAACAATACAAAAACTATTTAAATAGTATTGATATTGTATTAAGTATTATAATATAGAGATGATTTATAGTATATAGGAGGATGTGTGTGGGTCATACAAAAATACTATGGCATTTTATATAAAGGACTTGAGCATTTGTGGATTTTGGTATCATCAGGGATCCTAGAACCAATCTCCCAAGATATAGAGGGATAGCTGTGATCAGCGAGGTGTTTCCTTGAACCTCCATGTTATTCCCTTTTGTATGAGCCTCTACTTTTACCATAGCCTTAGAGCACTCAAACATTCTTTAATTTGCTGATCATTCTTAATAGAGGTCCCTACTGAGGTCAAGAACTCTCTTTTTTGCCAAAGAATTCCAAGATCACAGACTTCTCCAAAAGCGTATCGACTACCAGTGTACATTTTAACCTTTTACCTCTACTCTGTCAGTCTAGGCAGATTTTCCTCTGGTAAGGGGTCTTTTTCTAGGGGTGAGGTGAGATTTGTTTCAGCTTCACTTGTCTGATATTTTCCTGTTCCAATCTTAATCTACAACCCATCAACAATCAATCTGCACTTTTTAAAGAGGCTTCTAATAAATTTATTAGGAATATAAATAGTTCACAAGCAGAGGTTAGGAGTTCCCCTTCTTTAAGGTAACAGAAGAAGAGAAGTAGGATTTAAAGGACTAATGAATGCAAATACATGAGAGGTAAAGTAACAGGCTGCCATGGGATTCCTGCCCAACTTACTGAGAAACTTGGCCAATTTTTAGTGAACCATACAGATTGTACAACCTGATGGACCAAAAAATTTAAAGGAGACACCAAAGTCAAGTCTAAAAAGCCTCCACTGGTCTAGCCACTGCAACTATTGTTCATAGACTGTGTGCACAGGTTTTTGCCACTGAGTCAAGAAACACTGTAGAAAGTTCTTGGTCATTGATGATTTTCATGAAGCTGCATTGTCACTTATGCACACACGTGTCGAGAGGGTTAGTCGAGCCAGTGGGAGGTTGTTAAGGGGCTACTTCCAACTCACAGAAAGCCTGTTACTGTTTAGACTTCTGGGAGGGAGATCTAAACAGTAGTTACCAGTGGTAACGGTGGTTACCAAGGACTTGGTTAAGTCATACAGGGGTGTGACAATTCCAGAAAAGTTAGGAACCCACTGTCTGCAGTAACAAGTGAGACCCAGAAACTTCTTAATTGTCTCTTAGTTAGTGGCCTGGAAAAATTCTGAAGGTTATGTAGCCTGTGATAAGTAAGAGATTTATCTGGTTGGGATAAAGCGTGTCCTAGATAATGAAATTTACTGTGACACAATTGTCACTTCTCTTTGGAAACCTCTTGCTCTTTCTGAGCTGAAACAGTAAGTGGAGATGGAATCTGTCTTAAAGCTTACCTCATCTTTTGAACACAACAAAAGGTCACCGACATGTTGGCTAAGAATAGAAATTTAGGGTCCTTGAGGTCATGACTGGGGAAAAGTAGGTGATGCCTTAGTAGATCCTTGGGGCATAACAGACTAAGTATTTTGTTGATTTTCCCAGGAGAAAGCAAGCAAATATTTACTATGTTGATATAAAAAAACATGAGAGAACACAAACACAATATACAACTATAAAATATGCATTCTTAGTAGGCACCAAAGACAAAATTACCATTTGGGTTTTGTTCTACGGGGGAGGAGGGAATGACTATTCTATTTGTGGCGTCCAGGCACCAAACAAATCTACCTCCCTGCCCAGTATTGGTTTTTCTTGGTGTGTTTGTGTTTGGTTTTGTTTCTGTTTGTTATTGTTGTTTGTATTGTTTACTAAGAGGGTAAGAGTGTTACTAGAATTGGCACAAGGTATAATGAGTCCTTTCACTATGAGATTTTGACTATTGGCTTTGGTCCTTCTTCAGCTTCTAGTTTTAGAGGGAGTTACACAAATTTTAGTAGAGAATCATTTCATTTTTTTCCCTTTAGTTTCTTAGCTCTTATAGGGCAATTCTTCTTCCAATGTTCTGTTTATAGCATCTACAAGTATCTTTAACAAGAGTCTTATTAACTGGAGCTTTTTTAAAATTGAGCTATAATTCACATAACATAAAATATCATTTTAAAGTGTACAATTCAGTAGTTTTTAATATAGTCATATGCTGTGTGTCAATCATTACTGTCTAATTCCACAACATTTCCATCGCTCCAGAAAGAAAGCCCGCATCTATCCGTAATCAGTTCCCATCTACCTTTCCACCCATGCTCTGGCAACCATTAATCTACTTTCCATCTCTGTGGATTTGTATATTCCGAGTGTATCACATACGGCCATGCATTGCTTAATGACAAGGACACATTCTGAGAGATTTTGTTGTTGTGGGAACATCACAGAGTGTGCTTATACAAACCTACACGGTATCGCCTATCCACACCTGGGCTGTACGGTATAGTCTATTATTCCTAGGCTACAAACCTGTATGTATGTTACTGTACTGAATATCATAGACAATTGTAACACCATGGTAAATATCTGTATATCTAAACATAGTAAAGGTACAGTAAATACCTGGTATTATAATCTTACAGGCCCACCTAATATATGCCATCTGTCATTGACTGAAATGTTGGTATGTGGCATATGACTGTAAATGAAATCATAGAATATGTGGTCATTTGCATCTGGCTTTATTCATGCAGCTTAATGTTTTCAAGGTTATTCCATGCGGTAGTGTGTACCACAATTTCATTCCTTTCTATGGGTGAATAATATTCCATTGTGTGGATACACCACATTCTGTTTATACATTCATCCGCTGATGGGCATTTGTGTTGTTTCCGCTTTTTTCTATTATGAATAACAGTGCTGTAAACATTTGTGTACCAGTTTATGTGTGAACACATTTTCAAATCTTTTGGATATATCTAGGGGTGAAATTGTTGGGTCATAGGGTAATTCTATGTTTAACTTTTTAAGAAATTGCCAAACTTTCTCATAACGGCTGGACCATTTCACCTCCCCACAGAAACGTATGAGAGTTCCAGTTTCTCCACATCCTTACTAACACCTGCTGTTGTCTGATTACTATTATTGCTATTATTATTTCCACCAAGTAGACGTGAAGTGGTATCTCATTGTGGTTCTGATTCTCATTTCCCTAATGGCTGCTGTACAAGTTTGTCCTGTTGGCCATTTGTATGTCAACTTTGGAGAACTATCTATTGAAACCTTTTCCCACTTTATAATTAGGTTGTTTGTCTTTTCATAGTTAAGCTGTAAGGATTCCTTATATGTTCTGAATACTAGATCATTATAAGATATGACTTACAAATATTTTCTCAGTGTGTGAGTTGTTTTTTTACTTTCTTTTGCATCAAATTCACACACAAAAAGATATCCATAGTCTACAAGTCTTTCCCCACGATGCAAGTTTGCTGGAGTCTTCATAAATTCTAGAAGCTAAGTTCTTTTATAAATTGATATTATAATATTTATTAATCAAATCAGTACTAATTTTTCCATGTGAAATGTCTATTGTTATCTAAGCATTGGAATTAAAAGAAGGGTGAAAGAGGTGCAGATTTATAATAAATAATAATTTTGCTGACTGAACAAATAGAAAGCATATTATTAGCCAATATAACTATAACCAAACAATAGACCTTTATAGTTCAGTTCATTAAGTAGCCATATGAGAGACGAAAGGAGTCTATTAACTTCTCCTAACACTAAATGAAAATTTCAAGATGCAATTATTTTGGGGCCTAATGAGCAACAACATAAAACCAGCCAAGCCCTGCATCAGGTACTAAAATTTGTCCCATGGTTGGTCTGAAGTAAGGACAACCAAGGCCTGCAAATTAGGTTTAAAGGCCCAACTCAGAGATGAGAAATGCAGGGCACCCGGGCGCTGGCAGAAAGGTGTGAACATTCGCCTCTGGCCAGGGTAGCTGCACCTCCTTCCACACGGCGGCTGTGCTCCCAAAACTCATATGTATTAGTAAATTACGCTATTCTCAATCAAACCTATTTTACATGTACCAGAAATTTTTCTATTTAAAGATATATTACAGTAAATCCTTTTAAAAACAAAGAACACTTTGTGAATAATAATTGCTCTCCAGTTAATCTGTATTGTAAATTTGGGTTTTAAAATATGCCATTTTCTTAAAATAGGGCATGTCCTGCAATGAGATGGCAGCTGAACAGTAGAGATTATTCTGCAAAGACGAAACACAAGGGCCAGGCATGCTTTGGGGCGTAGCCATGGTCTCTGCATTTTGAGGAAGGTGCTGGGTCTGGAGAGGACTCACAGACGAGCAGCTATAATGACGAAGCTATTGGAAACTAAGATCCCTGAGAAAACGTGAGAGGATTTAAGCTTCTTTAACTTGGAACAGAGAAAACTAAGGTCTAACTTGTCCACAGTCTTCAAAAATATGCAATATAGGGAAAAGGGTTACAGTCAGGAAGCAAACAACGAGAATATGAGTATATCTATGTGAAAGCAAGTGTGAGAATGAACAAACACAAAAAAATGCAATGATCAGAAATGTATGTGTCCATATCTGTCAACATTGGATATCTGTCATAAAATACCAGTTTTTCTTGTATTTACAGCATTAAATGTACTTTTAAAATCTCAAAAAAATGCAATGATCAAAACAGTAGGTATATGGATAAAATGTAGTTTTGCTTAAAACTTCCTTTAATGCTATTAGAGTATTATAATGCAAGTATAAATTATGATAAGTTATATATTAAAATTTAATATAATAATATAACGTCATATCTATAATGTCACATATAGTATATAAAATGTAGAGAAAGTCAGCTGAGACACATACTCACAGGCAGCCCCGAGCAGATAACCAGCAGGACAGGAGAAAGACCCTCCCTGCTCCAGCCGAAGTCACCTCCCTTCCTGACTCTTCCTGCTGCTGCCTCCACCGCTGTGAGCCCCAAGGGTGTCAACACTACCACTTCCCTGGGTCAGCTGGGGACATTTTGCACTTTCATTTACTGATCAATTCTACAAAGGTCAGCGGACCACCTCCTGTATTCCAGACTCTGGGCTGGCAACTAGGAATACAATCAGAGCCAAACACCATCATCCTGCCCTCACTGAACTTACTGTATTTAAACACGATCATAACAAAGGATGATGAGCGCAGAGACGGCAGCAGCAGAGGATGCAAACACCAGAAGGGGAACTGAGCTCGTATTTGTGGGATTAAGCAAGGCTTTCGGTGGAAACGACAGGGAGGCTGAGTCAGAGGACAGGTTGGCGCCCCCAGGACTGGTGGAAGAACAGCTGGAAAGTTCAAGGAACTGATGCAGAAATGGTGGGGACAAGTGATGGGTCCACGGAGGTGAGAAAATGCCAGATCACACAGGACAATCTAAGTCATACTAATGAGCTTGATATTTCTCCTGCACAAGCTCTGGAGGCTTGGAAGCAGGAGAGTGACATGTTGAGTCACCTTTCAGATGCTACGTGGAGAACAGCTGGGAGGAGAGAGAGGCAGGCACAGCAGGTAATTCCAGCACCCACAGCAACTGTGATCTTAGCAGTGGGGCCGGGCAAATCGAAGAGCAAACTGGGAGGGAGGAAACTGGACTTGGGGAATGGTTGGCTGACTGCGGAGAGGAAGAGTGTGGGGAATCAGGAATGTCACACCTATCATAAACCGAGCAAAGAGAATTGGAGACGATGGTGTGGGTGGTCCCGAAGTTCAGGAAGAGCCCTGGCAACAAACTTCTGGGTGGCAGGTGAGGGTAGCAGAGATGCTCACTTTGAGGTCCTGGGCCAGGACCTGTGAGCTCAGTGAGGGGACCTGTGAGCTCAGTGAGGGGACGGGCATCGTGGGAGTGGGCAGAAGAAACTGAATTCAAGCTTCACCTTGAGGGCAAACTCCAGACCCATACTCAGGGATACTACAATGGAACTGCTACTTTTTCAGTCCACACCAGCCTAGAGAAGGAAAAACAAGGGACCCAGGAGCAAGAGCAATTGCAATACTGGCTTCACAGCCACCAAGAATGGACTTTCAGGTAGAGTGGCGCTTCTTCTACCAAAGCTCAACCATACCTTTTGGGATAATTAAATGTTCCCACTGCATCCTTCAAGGCCACATTTCATTTTAGAACATATACCTGTTCTGTGCAAGGACCTGGAGACACAAAGATAAAAGTGGCATGGTTTCTGTCCTTACAGAGTTCCTGCTCTAGGAAGGGGCCAGACAAGTAGCATGACGATGTGCAAAGTGCTGAGGTCAACACAGCACAGGGGCCGTGGGAGGTCCCAGGGACGGCAATGCCCTAGCTGGGTCTTCAAGGTCAGTCTTGACAATAGCTACGTAAAGAAAAGGGGGCAAGAGTTCCTGAGCAAAGAGACAAGACTGTGCAAATCCATGGATGAGGCAGAACCTGGAAGTAAGTATGGAGACAAGAGCCCGTCACCTCAGCTAGAAGCTGGAGCACAAAGGAGCAGGGAGTGTTGGGAGATGACACTGGAGATCTAAGCACAGGTACGGCGGGGAAGTCCTGGAATTCCAGGCTAAGTTGTTAGAATGCTCTTCTGTGTTAGGGAGAAATTGAAGGACTCTTAAAGCAAAGAAATAACGTGTTCAGATGTGGTTCTTTCAGAGGCTGCTGTCACTCTATCTAGATAGAGATGGTCGAACATAAGGATATTGGCCATAATTATAGCATGTTTTAAAATCTGGCAAAGCCCGAAGGGCTTCTTAATTCTGGCAATGATCATCAAGAGATACTATGAAATAGCTGTTTCTAGACCTTTATTTTGTAATTATAGTCAGTGAATAAAACGTGAACATGCTTCAGAATTCTAAAGGTACAAGATTAAAGTCAATGAAAACTTAATCGTCCCCACCCAGACCCCATGGTTTCTTTCTGTTTCTTATGAATCATTTCAAAGAGATAGTTTCTCTCTTCCCCCTTCCCTCTCTCTCTCTATCTCTCCCCCGTCTCTTTCCCCCTTTCTCTCTTTCTCAAAAAAAAAAAAAAAAAATATTTCTTACACAGATGGTAACATAGTAATCATACTGCTTTGTTGCCTTTTTCATATAATATTTCTTGGAGATCATTCCCCTTCAGTTCATACAGAGCTGCTTTATTCTTTTCAGCAGATGCTTAATTTTCTCTTATGTGGATGTATCATAATTTATTTAGCCAGTTTCCTATTTTCCTATTGATGGACTTCTAGTCTAATGACACTCTTTTGCTATCATAAAAAAGTACGGCAATAAATATCCTTGTGCATGTGTTGCTTTGCATAAGTATGAGAATGCATGTAGGATAAATTCCTAGAAGTTAAAATTGCTGAACTCTGAGTTCCTAGAAGGGTATGAATATATTTAATTTTGATAAAATGTTCCCTGCTTGTTCTCTATAAAGGTTGTAGGGCCTGTCCCTACATCAGTGCAAAATCCTCAAAATACCAAACTTTTTGGTCATTGCCAATTTGTAGGTGAAAAATGTTATCTCATCGTAGATTTAATTTGCATATATCTTACTATGAGTGAGGTTGAATATCTTTTCCTGTGTTTAAGATCCACTTGATATTTTTTCACTGTGAAAGATCATATCTTTGGCCCATTTTCCAGTGAGCTGTTGACAACTTTCTTATAGATTCGTAGGAGCTCTTTATATATTACAGAAATTGAGTTCTTTGTAAAATCAGGTGCAGTATTTCTTCATTTTTCTTTGGACTTCATTTGTGATACTTTTGTCATACACAATTTTTTTTAGTTTTATGTAACCAAATTTATCATTCTTTTTTTTTCAAATATAGCTTATGGATTTGGGGTCAAATTTATAGAGTTTCTCTATGCCAAGAATATTTTTTAAAGATTATCCTGTATCTTCTTCCAATAATTTTTTTATAATTTTATTATTGTGCATTAATTTTTTTTCATCAGGAACTTATTTAACTGTAGAACAGAAAATCTAACTTTAATTTTTTCCAGATGTTAGACTATAATTGCTCCAACTTTTCCCCTGATTTTATTGAATATCAACATTTTCCCTCTGATTTGAAATCCCACCTTTCTAAGGTATAAAGTACCTAGAGTATTTGAGGCTATTTTTTTTCCATTTATCTATTTATATTATAGATCAGATTATTGTAAATTTAGGGAATATGCCTCCTCTTTATTCTTCAATTTCAAAATGTCCTGGCTAACAATTGTGTGTTTATTTTTTCATAAAATCTTTCAAATCAGCTTATCTGATTCCA
Organism: Eulemur rufifrons; assembly: GCF_041146395.1. Classification (NCBI taxonomy): domain Eukaryota; kingdom Metazoa; phylum Chordata; class Mammalia; order Primates; family Lemuridae; genus Eulemur; species Eulemur rufifrons. Next base: position 105,147,412 of record NC_090997.1, on the reverse strand, counting down.
AAAGAAAATACCCATCAGTGATTTTATTTACATCTCATTAATTTTATAGATTGAACTAGAGAGAATCTATAGTCTTCCTATCTAAAACAGAGTAAACTTTCATTTGTGCAAAACTGATTTTGTGTCATTTAGTACAGTTTAAAGTATTCTTCATATAGATCTTGTGCAGCTCTTTTAAGAACTATATTTATACATATAATCTTTTTGTTTACTATTGTAAACGAGGTCTCTTCTTCCACTATATCTCCAGCTGGTTTTATTTGTAAACCTAGACACTGCTGGTCCCTGTACCCAGCACCTCACCTACAGTCTTTCTGCTGGTCCTCCGTGAATGTTTAGTTAACAATTATATCATCTTCAAATAAAGATAATTTTATCTCTCCTTTCTAATTTTTACATCTCTCGGCTCCCTCTTGTCATATAATTTTAGCTAACATCTTTGAAACAATGCTAGAAAACAGTGATGATAGGTAGATATACTTTGTATTGTCCCTCACTTTAATAGAAATATATCTGGTATTTCCCTGGCAATCAGACTGCTATCTTCTAGGATAAGAAGTATGAGATGAGATCTATATTTATCCCTTTATTCTTCCTAGAATTAAGAATGTACATTGAATATTAGCAAATGCCTTTTTGTCACCTTTGGAAATAATCTTGCCATTTTTCTCGCTTAATCTCTTAAAATCATAAATTGTATTAGTTCCCCTAGTTTTCCTAATTAGTTTTTCTATCTAGGTAAACTACTCCGCAATTCCTGAAATAAACTCCATGTTATTTAATTTTGTTCTTTTATAGTGCTGCTGGATTTTGTTGCTAACATTTTATATGAGATTATTACATCTGTAGTTTTTCTCTGGTGTGCTATTTTGGTCAAGGTTAGAAAAATAATGCTAAATTCATAAAAAGAATTTAGAAACTGGGCTCCTGTCCCCTTTATGTGCTCTGGAATATTTAATAATGGTGCAATCATACCTTCCTTAAGTGCTTGGTAGAATTGCCCCGTGCAATTATCCAGGCCTGATGCTGGGAACTCTTGACAGCTTTCTTATTTCACCTATAATAACTGATCGCATTAAAAGTTCTCTTTTCTTTGGGGAAATTGTTTTGGTAAACTGGCTATTTGAGGATCTCAAATTATTTTCGCAGAAATAAGAGGAGTAATTTGTCATTATTCTTTAATTTCTTCTTACCTATAATTATTAACTATTATTTTATGCATTTGTGCTGTTTTGCTGTTTATCGTAACTGAGTTTCACAACAGTTCATCTATTTTCACTTCTTGCTTTAATTTCAAGATATAGTTTTTAAATTTATTTATTACATCTATCAGTTTTTGTTTTTCAATGCCATAATATCTGTTCTTATCTTTCTTAACTCCTGTCTCCTCCTTTCTTTATTTTATTTTTATTTTTCTACTTCTTTAGTGAGATTCATCATTCACTTCTTTTCATCTACCTTTGATATTAATACATGGACTTAAAACTACGATTATTACTCAAGTCTGCAATGTTTTGCTCAATAGTTTCCCTGAAGGATTTATTTATTATCCTTATTTTTCAGATATCCTCCAATTTCAGTTTTTTATTTTCTCTTTCACTCAACAGTAGCTTACAAGGGATATATTTTGTTATTAACATTATTATTTTTGTTACCGTCTTATTCTTCATTCATGAACAGTAAGGATTTTTTGTTTTTAATTTCCAGTTTCACTATGATCAAAGAATATTGCATCCTATTTCTGCTTTTTGGAAACTAGTGTAATTTTCTTTGGTGAATTTTTTGACTACTTTAGTGATACTTGAAAAGAAGATACACATTCTGTTTTAAGGGTACAGTACTGATTTATCTCAATTAAATATGCCTTATTAAGTATGGGTTTTTGTCTGCTGGGTCACTAATGAATTGAGAGAAGGAATCAAAGTTTCCCTTCATCCATTAGTTTGTCTATTTCTCATCACAATTCTATTTACATATATATTTACCTGTTTTTATTTTTAATATTGATACTGTGTTATTTGGTACACAGTCTGCTGTTGATTGCAATCTTTGCTAGTTTAAGTGCCCATATTTGTCTTGTTTTCTGCTTTTTACCCCAAAGTCTGATATAAAATTATGACCTTTGGATTTATTTTTGTTTACATTTGCTATGAATTTACTTACTCTTTTATTTTAAGCATTTGTGATTTTCTTCATTTTAGCTATGTCTCTCAAACACATTCTTCTCTCGGTGGCACTGAATGCTGCCGTGAAGGAACCCAAGACCACTGTGAATGTTTTTATTCTCAGATATTTTTGCTTAGGTCCCCAGAGAATTAGGCCTTTTTTTAAGTCCAGTAACCCGACTAGGATATATCTACTATATCAATACCCATCAATTTTTCCTGGAATTCCATTTGCCCTTTTAATCTGTAGGCTTTGGAAGTTTTTTACTTATGGAATATCTTTTTGAATTACATTCTCAAATTTTTTTCTATTCTATTTTTTTGGTTCATTTCTTCAGGAACACAAATCATTCATACGTTGAATATCATCTATCTTCCAACTATGTTGTTATTTATCTGTTTTTTTGAGTTATTCATTTCCATTTTGTTTTGCTGACCTTCCCGAGCCTGTCCCTTCCTGTTGTGTGTCTGACACTGCCTGTGAGCCTTGCTTCGGCCTACCGAACGCCCCCGGGCCAGCGTAGCTCCCCTTGTCCCCTGGCTTCTCTCCAGGCTCTGCCAGCCTCTCTTGTCCCTCCGTGGCCCGCACCTGACCCCCTCTCAGGTCTGGGCTTCCTGCTCCAGTTGTATGGAGGTTGAATTATCCCATCCCTCCCGTCTTTGCTTTTAAGTCCATTTGTCTCTTTTGGTCATAATCTTAATCTGCTTCATGACGTTTTATTTTTCATCTGCCCTTTGTTTTGCCATTTGCCCTTATCCTTTTCTTTCACACCACCTTTGCCAGACCAGCTCGCTGTAGAAGGCTCCGAGGCAGCGTCCCCCGCAGGCTCGCTGGAACCCTGCACCGCCCAGACCTACGACAAACCCCTTCCTGGAAACGCAGCGGCCTCTGCCGTCGCCCATTCGCCCGCGTCTTCCTTCCTTTTCCTTGATGCAAAAGACTTGGGAGTTTCCACATCTTTGCTACTGTGAATTGTGCTGCTATAAACATTCGGGTGCATGTGTCTTTGTTACAGAATGACCTTTTTTCCTTTGGGTATATACATGATTGGATTAGTAAACTGTGGTATATGTATACCATGGACTATTACTCAGCTATAAGGAATAATGAAGATACGACATCTCTATGGTTCTCCTGGAGAGAGTTGGAACCCATTCTATTAAGTGAAGTATCCCAAGAATGGAAAAACAAGCATCACATGTACTCACCAGAAAATTGGTTTCCCTGATCATCACCTAAATGCACATCTGGGAACGACACCAATCGGATATCAGACTGAGGTGGGGGGTGGGGGAGGGGATGGGGGTATGCCTACACAACGAGTGCATTGCGCACCGTTTGGGGAGTGGTAACGCTTGAAGGTGCTGACTCGGGAAGGGGGGTTGAGGAAGGGAGGGATATATACCTACATGATGGGTGCAACGCGCACTATCTGGGGATCAGACACGCCTGGAGCTCTGACTTGGGGGGAAAGGCGGTACATGGGCAACGTATGTAACCTGCAATTCTGTATCACCCATAACAATAAGATGAAATTAAAAAAAAAAAGACTTGGGAGAAGCTGCTTTTTCCCTAAAACGAGATTATGGGATTTGCCTCTCTGGACGCCTTCAAGCCTGGGAGAACCGCGCTGTGCCAGCAGTCTGCACTGGCGGCGTCCCTCCCGCATGCTGCCGACTGCGTGTTTGACCCTGGAGGCCCTCCTGTAGGTCTGTGGCTGAGTGTGCTCCTGTCTCAGTTTCCCCAAAGCTGCGGGTGTGGGTGTGGGTGTGTTCTCCTTGTGTCTTTAGGACCTCTACGCGATGTCTCACAGGGAGAGGAAGCAGGGCCATCTCTGTGCCATCATTCCATTGGGGGGCCTCCCCTTTCCATCCTACATAAGTCCTTCAAAAAATAGTTACCTAACTTCGATAATTATTTGTCCATTTAATAAACACATCATTAGACCCTACAGTACGAGGCGCTGTGGATATAGCCCGACTGGAAGCAGGAGGCTGTAAGAATCAACTCTGGATTTATCTAAAAGGAAACAACATGAAAGCTGTCTTCTGGCGCCGCAGAAGGGAATCAATGACATTGGAGGGGGTCTGCTTTTAGCTGGTAAAGTCTGAAAGGACAAGAGACCGTTGGGTGGGTGTCCAAAGTCACACCCCACAGAAGTCAACAGCTGAATGTTAACAAGTCCACATATGATCAAAATTCTGTCCTGGAGCCAGCAATTCACTCTGGTTGGAAATCTAAGCCCCAGGCAACAGCTGTCTCTGACCCTCACCCTAGCATGGAGTCTTTCTCACAAATGGCTCTCACAGCTGGGAGTTCCAAACAGTCTATTCTTTCAAAGCAGTTGTTCCCCAAAGCATTTGTCCTGTCTGGCCGGGATTTTTCAGAGCCAGGGACCAGTGTTGCTGGAATGTGTCCGTTGTTAGGTGCTGAGGCAGGCCCAGCTGCCCGCCCAGGGCCAGCAGCGAATCTGAGACCTGGCCCAGATGGTACAGACTTAGCTTGCAGCTGTCCTTACCAGAAGCCCAACAGGCCCTCAGCATAACTCCCCTATGTGGTTTCTTAAAAGATCTTTCTTTCTATGATACGGTGAGACTACGCACAGGCGATAGCTTCCTTGTGTACAGCTCTGAGAGGAGGGAGATAAACTCAATGTCCAAATAGACTATGCAAAATTGATTTCTCATTAAAGTAGAAAGTTTAAAATTAAACAGGAAAATAACACGCTTTTACAAAATACTGTTATTTAAGGATTGAGAAGGGCTTTTCAAGTACCAAACATTCTCTTACCTTGGTATTCCCACAGTGGCCGAATTGCTAGAAGTTACAAATATTCCTGTTTAAAAACAAAGAGAGTGATTGATTATCTCAGGCGGGAAGAGCAATGTGGGGTATTATGCACATGTTTTTGGACAATCGGCTATTTCAACACAAAGGGAGAGAGAGGTTCTTGATTGGGTGAGCCCTGATAATTAAGGGTGACCTTCACTGAGGGAAGTTTATTCAATTTATCCAATAGTTAATAATGAAAAGTCATCTCATCTGAAAAGGATGCAGGGTAAGCAAAATGGGCTCTTCCAGGAACCTCTCTAAATTGGAAATGTTATTTGACTCAAATGTAATTTGATGAGATCCATACAGTAATATACTTTTTTCTTTTCATGCATGTGGATACTTTTCAGACTCTTAAAAGATATTATTTTCAGAGCATTACCTACTCAAACTCTAACCTCTTAAAGATTAAACCAATGCAAATAAGATGCTAAGATGTCAAATACCTTTTTCAGTTAAAAAAAAAATCCAAGGCGTTTAAAAGAGTCAGGAAAATGTATGAATATACTTAAAGCCAAAACAAAAATATCCACATATGCAATAGAAATGATAAGACATTCTGAAGGTACTTAAAACTACTGATTAAATTTACAAATGATCTGAGTTAAAGCATTCTGACTGAAATCAACTCAGCTTAGGACCTTAGGTTCCAAGGTACATAAAGCATAGGCCCAGAAAAATGCAATGTGTCATTATGCATGGGTTTTTTCTGTTCTCTTCTCTTTTCAAGTAACCTGAAAACTTGCTGATACCAGCAGCCCAGTGTTCATTTATTCCCACCTTGTTCCCAAACACAAAACTGTGTGTCCTCTGGACGGTAGACAACAGAACAGGAGATAAATACTATTACCTGGGAACTCATTATGTTCCAGAAGATTAATAAGTGTAACTTCTTTCCTCTTCACAATAATCCTCTAAGATGCATATTTATGTCTGCATTTAACAAGCGGGAAAATAAAATTGAGTAATTTGTCCAAGTTCAGCCTTCTGGTGGTGACAGAGCAGGAACGTGAGTGTCGGGCTAAGGACTGCCAGGTCTGTGCCCCTCACACTTGCCCACCGGCCCCAGCACGAATGTGAGGCTGCAGTGACAATTCAGCCCACGTGTGCTCCGTGATGACACAAGGGAGGCAGGTGCACAGTGGTTAGAGCAGGTGCTATGGGGGCTGCCGCCTGGGTCCAGTCTCACCTGCACCCCTTCCTCAGGCCAGGCAATTAACTTCCCTGAGACAGGATGCTCCTCTTAACCCAGGCAGGTAGGAGCACCTGTCTCTGCAGTTGTCAGAAGGATGAGAGGGGCTGGCGCAGAGCCGCTGCCCGGCTCTCAAGGAAGGGCAGCCTTTCTGTTCCTGTCTCCACAATCCCATCGCTTCCGGCTGCAGCTTTACCAAAACACATGAATTCTGTGGCTTTCCAAGTATGAATGCTTTTCTTAACGTGCTCAATGTTTTATTGATTTTTATTTGTGGCTTGCTGGAATGGTTTTTTTCCCACTTATTGTGTTCAATCTCTACAATGAAGTCAAAAGAGAACCCATACAAACAGGACTTTCCCAACCCCAAGCTGTGGGCTGACTCAAACCCTGAAAAGTGACAGGCATTTTCAAGTCACAGAAAAGGGTGCATTTTATTCCTGTTGAGGCAAAACAAACAATGGCAGTATTTTGCCAGACAGATTATAGAGAGATGGTAGGTGGTAGATAAATGGGACAGATGATGGATCATGATGGAGCAGATAGATGATTGATCGATCGATTGGTAGGTGATAGAGTTGAGCTGCCGATATTTAAATGCAGATATGACACAGAAATGAAGCAATAGTGTTTTTGAATCCAGAAACATCACTAGACTTCCCCACATCTCTGCCTCGTCCCATAGCACCACATTTTACAGAAAGCTGAGCCTGTGGGAAATTAAGTGACTGTCCTGTTCACGTAGATCATTAGCAGTGACAAATGGGACCTGAAATCCACTCCCCTCTCAGCAGTGCAGTTTCCCAGCATGCTACATCACGTGCTCTCGCTCTCCCTCTCCCGCGCTCTCAGATAAACTGAGGCCCCGCATCAGCTCCAGTTACCACCAAGCTCATTATTGCAAAGCTTCGGCTCCTGCTGACCCTGAGTCCTCTTACTTTACAAAACTTCCTCTTTCTTCTCCATCATCTACTCTTCCATCCACAAGACTAACTTTAACAAATTTATCTCACGGGTGCCTCTCCGGACCGATTACCCCCTGCTGCCCAGTCATCGCTGATGCTCAGAACGGGGTGTGCAGCCCTGGTGCCAGGCCTTCCGGCTCCAGTGCAAAGCTTGCTTGGAACAAAGGGGACTAGACCACAGTGTCGTCCAAGCTGTCTCTCCACATGCCACATCTCCCCATCCTCCTTGCCTGGCCACACGTTCGACCCCCTCCACCACTTCCCCTCGGTCTTGCCCCCCAAAACCCCAGTGTCATCATTCTCCACCCCCTTTTGCTCCCTAATATTTTTGTAGCATCTAAGGGACCCCAGAGAAATATTATAGGAGAGATTTTGAGATTTTTTCCATGCTTCAGCAGGTTTCTATGTTTGAACATGTTCTTTTTTGGTCCTTTTTTTTTAACTTATATCCTCTACACGTGGGCCCACTGATCTCCCTTTCTTCGAATATCATTCGTACCTAACTCTGTGTCTGTTTCTACTTCTTTATTTCTATTCCGTCACTTGCACACAGCTGCAGCATTTGGTTCCAGGAACAGCTGAACATGGTAGCCAGTGACATAATTTTTACAGTAGCTTTTATTAACTTACCCTAATGACTTAGTAGACTTAGGAAACTACTGGGGTGTCACAAAAGCTTCTAAAAATTTTTGATATAAATCTTCTAATAAAATACTGTGCTGAGCATGCTTATTCTTCCACATTTCAACCTGGGGAAAACGGGCAGTATTTCCACCACTTGAGTTGAAATTTGATGAAAAATCTTTTTTATTCCCAAGAAAGACCTTTCCGACATTATATGTTGAATTATAGAAACACAAAGTCCTTAGGCTGTGATAGAAGATCTCCACCTGGCTACTTTCTAAACCAAGGATTAGTAAACTTTATCTGTAAAACCTCAGATAGAGAATATTGTTGCCTTTGGGGTTGAGAACAACTACTCAACTCTACCGTTGCAGAAGGAGGCAGCCACAGATAATGTACTCAATGGGCCTGCTCATGTTCTGATAAAGTTTATTTACAAAAATAAATAAATAAAAGGCAGTGGGCCGGACTGAGCCAGCAGGCTGCAGATTGCAGGCCCTTGCTCTGAACCAAAAGGATATGGCATTAGTGGGGACCACAGCCTGGGTAGAGAGCTGCAGTTACCTGCAAAACAGCTTTCGACAGGTACAAAGAACACATTTACCCACATATCCGAATGTAGTTTCAGTCTCAAGGATAAGGCCCTGTTAAAGTTATTGGAGATTAAATTTTAAAAGAATATCAAAAGAGAGCAGTGGAGGAAAGTCAGCACACAGAGACACGGTGGAAAGGCAACAGGGACAGCTGTGTTAACAGCCTGCTGAACTCACATTAGAAGTTGCAACCTCCTAAAAGGGCAATGCATAAAGAGACATAGATACGCAGGCACATCATCAATAGACAAAGATCCAAATAGTTGAAGAACACACAAGAGGCACCTGAATGCTTAGGAATACTTACTTCCCCTCTGCTGGGCTGCTTCCCCAGGTCACAGAACTTTGGAGAACCATCCTCCTCTTCCTCCTCATCTTCCTCATCATCCTCATTATCCTCATCAGCAATATTTTTTAGTTACCCTTTAAAACACTATTCTCTGCATGTTAGCAAATGGCACTTAATCTTCACAACATCCTCGAGGTGGGGGATATGATGCTCTTCTCATTCTGCAGACGAGGAGGCTGAGACTCTGAGGTTAATAACCTGACAACAGTCACTTAAGTGGAACGTGGCAAAGCCCAGATTCAAACCCAGACCTCCACCATCCAAAGTCCATTCTCTGAACTTTGCAATGTGGCACATGAGTGCTGCTCAGAGGCTCATGACCAAACCCTTATCGCCATCTGGGCCCATTATGAGCACTTTATGGGTAGCACAAATAGCTGTAGATTCGAAAGGACACCAGCAACTTCACCCTTGCCAATTCCCTTCTGCAGAGGTGAGGGGTTAACAAGCTCGCCCACGGTGTCTGGAGCTGACGCATTCAGGGAACAGCAGGGAGACCTGCTGCCCTTACGCTTTAATGCAGATGTACAGCATCACCCTCACTAGCCTCCTGCCTTAGTTCCTGTGCAGTTTTTCTCTGCAAGGGAACTATGGAAAAAGCCAGCAGGAGGGCACACAGCCACCAGCCTGGAACTGTCTCTCGTCTCAGAAATAGCCCTAGTATAAAAGAGAATCTGTTCCTAAGGCAATCACAAAGGCTGAGTTCTTCATGGACCACCAGAAATAAAATTCACTTTAAAACAAAAATTGCCAAAAAGACTACCCATTACCTGGAGTTTGCAATGGTCTGGGACTCCTCAGTCAAGCAAAACCATTTTAGGTGCCATTGATCTTCCTAGCAGCTATGGGCAGTTACAAATAGATAATGGTGGGAAGTAAACAGAAACACACCTTTGTTTTTTCACAAAGGGGCTTTTATTCTAATGCGATGCCTTTTGCAATTAGCAGGGGCCCAGCTACATTTCCCAGGTGAATGAACGTCTTCCCATTCTGTTCCTCCTGTCACACTGGGGGTGCCTGTTCCAAACTTTGTTCTCTCAGGCCCCTCAAAATCTAGAGGACCCTTTATGGACTTGAGCAAGTTTGGCAGAGAATTAAGAGGGCAAACCAGAATAGAGCACTAGGGTGTTACCTCTGGCATAAAACATCACTTCTCTACATGACAGCTCAATTTACCCAAAGCCCCATACTAAAAAGAGGGAAATGCCACGAGAAAGGTATCCTGGGCAAGACAAATATAATATGTAAAACCAATTCAGAGGGAAGCTGCATTAAGGAGGCAACATGGTTCATCATTCTTGTGTGCTCTCAGAAAAATGAACATAACCAGCCTCCTCTCTTGGTTTTTGAGTGTAAGCTACCTAACTATGTGAATTGCTCAACATACATGGCCCAAATACGCAATTTGCAGACACTTAGCTCTAAAAATTATTTTTAAAAAAACTTCAGATTTATGACTTGGAATGCAAAAATTTGGAAGTACAGAATAATTGAAGGCTTGGATTTTTGGGAGGTAGTTGCTTAGTTTTAGAAGATTTGCACCGAATTTCTGCTGTCAAAAGGGGCAAAATTGCCAGTTAAATGTCAGGTAAAAGAAGTGTCCTGCTGGACCTAAGCCGTCACAGAGCCTTCGCATACATTGTGAATTTGCACTTGAAATAATAATTCATAGACTCAATCAGATCTGTTTTTCTGTTCACACTTTTATTGTCAGACCCTAGCACAGTGCCTGGCCCTAGGAGAAGCATAATAAATATTTTTAAAATAACTGCATGAAAGAGAGAGAAAAAAGGAAGAAAAGTCTCAAACTAGTCCGGCTGAAATTGTCATATTCCAAAACAAACATGTCTAACCATATTGTGTGTGACACATAAAGGACCCAATTCTTCTGTCAAAGATCCATAAGAAAAGACAGGCGAGTACATGTAGAAAGAATTCTTTTATTGAACCCTAGTAACAGAAGGCAGAACCTCCCCAGAGTAAGCAACAATACCAATATGTTCGGGAATCTGGGGCCTTTCTCCCCTCCCGCCCCTCCCACCCCACATGCCCAGTCCAGCTCCCCATGCAGAAGAATCACGACATTGTGACCTGGTTGAGCCTCATTCAAACAAGAACAGAACATTGCAAAACAGGGTCTCCCCCCAAAATTCTAAGGAAACCCACTTGAGCTTTCTAAGTGGAGGAACTGGAGCCTTATTCTTAATGCACCTTTCTATTATGAGAAATCTCAAACACATATGAAAGGAGACAACAGCATAATGGATCCCACAATACTCATCCCCCAGCTTCAGCCATGACCCATCCACAGATAATCTTGCTGCATCTAGAATGCTGCCCACTTGCCCTAATCTAGCGTGTGGCCTGTTGCAAAGTCGGTGCCCCCTCTGCCAGTCTTCCGCACCCCTGCAGGGGAACTTCCTGGTGTCCCCTGGCTCACATGCCCCTGGGCTGGTGGGATGCCGGTAGATGCAACACGGGCAGAGGCTCGCTTGAAAATTCACTCCCACTGCCTCCCACTCCTCACTCCGCCACGAGAACAAGGCTGGGCTGGCCCGCTGAAGAAGAGACGTGGTCACACTCGATAGGCCATCCTAGATGGGTTATCAGCCAACCAAGGCCCATGTAAGCAATTCAGGCTGAGAGCAGGACTGTTCGGCCAAGTCTAGCTGAGATCGGCAGAGCCACCTCGCGAGACAGTCCAGAGTTGAGAACAGCGAAGTCATACTGTAGGGTGACACTGATGTTTGTGGTGGTTTCTATAGATAATCACTGAGAGACAAAAACATTTTTCAATATAACACCATTATCACATACTTAATAATTCCTTATTAGTGCTGTGCTGACATTTGTCTTATCCATTACTTATTGAATATTACTACACCATGTTCAGATTTCCAATTATCTCACAGGTATCACAGGAATTTTTTTCTTTAGCAGTTTATTTGAATCGGGATCCAAGGTGATCCGCACACTGTGTTTGGTCCTGTGTGTGTCTCTCGAGTGTTTCTAATCTATAGACTCCACTCCACCCATGCACACATCCTCTCTCTCTATTTTTCAGTCATCATACTTGTTGATTAGATCAACTCCTTTCTCCTGGAGAGCTTTCACACACTGGATTTTGTTTATTGAGCTCTAATGGCAAAACTACTGCTTAGATGATTCTGTCCTCAGAATTTCCTACCAATGGAAGTTGGATCTAGAGGATTAGTCAAATTCAGGTTGGATTTTTGGGGGAGGTGTGGAAGGAAGCAGGATTCCTACATAACTGGTCACATTTACCCCATCAGGAGGCAAATAAGGTCTGGTTGTCTCTGAGTAAGACAGCAGCCATTGTTATCAATTCCCAGATCCATCCATTCATTCATTCATTTAGGCTTGAAAGCCGATAATATTCCAATCCCATCATTCCATGTTTATTTGTTATCTGGAATACTTCAGTTAAAACTTTTTCTCCTCATCTGTAATTTGGGTGTTCAGGGTACAATTGTTATATAAAAGACAGAATTAATGCTTGATTCTTTTTGTCTCTTTACAATTTCTGGAAACAAAATGTTAGTTTGCAGCCAGGTGGGGTGGTGTGTGGCTATAGTCCCAGCTCCTCGGGAGGCAGAGGTGAAAGGATCCCTTGAGTTCAGGAGTTCAAGGCCAGTCTGGGCAAAATAACCAGATCTCATCTGGAAAAATAATTTTTTTTTTTTTTTTTTAGTTTACTAGTGTCTTTCAATGGTGAACAATTAATTGATTTTTCTTTCTTTTTTTTTTGGCATCATTACAAACTCACTGATATAAATATGTTTAATGTACACCAGCCCCTTGCAGATCTTACTAGCACTGATACTTAAAATATTCAAATTTCAGCTGGTAGAAGGCTCTTCAAGTCAGCTCCTCAGTCCCATTGACATGATTACAGTAGGTTTTGATGTTGTACTTGTCTGTTCCCTCCCCCAGACCTGGCATGAGCCTTTTTACCAAGGATCCCTGGTTCCTTTTAGAGGGAAATGGTATGTAGAGACCACAATATGAGCTCTAGAGGTGGTTGCTGTTACTAGACTGGACATTGTTTCTAGGCCTTTTCAATGAACAGATCTGAGAAGGAAAATAAGTTTTTTAAATATAAAATCCATCATGAGTTCTTACTGATATTCCAAGTCAATTTCAAAACTCTAGGGTTTTTATTCCTAACTTCTGTCATAAGTAAGTATCTTCCTTTTTCCACTACAAAATGTTTTTGTTCTTGGAGACATTGGGAATGGTAGAATATCACATAATTATTCAGCTACTTTATTCATATCACACAAAATTGTCTCTGAATTATAATAGCAACATTGCCACTAGCATTATGATTACTGAAAACATCTTATAATCTTTTTATAATGTGTCCTCTGTATATATCTGCACAATGGAGAAGTAAAGTCAAATTACTGTATTTTAAGTCACTTGAATTGGTTTCCATTGTGTGGTTATGCCAGCAACTGTCAATTAATGTAAATTTTGTATTTTATTTCTAGGGGTTGTTTGTTTCATTTAATTTGGTGTCTTAATTACACAAAATATTTATATCTCCAGAGTCAACTTTATATAATAAGATATATTCAAAAGCCTAATGGAGATGCTTTTTGTAAAACATTAAGTACCTGAATTTCTGAAAATGAAGGTGATTTAATGCATTTATAGCTTTTTATAGTTTTATCCAACAGGTATATCTCTAAAAAAATGTATTAATGTACTGTTTATTATATTTTTTGAGTTTTCTTTGTTTATATATTTATTCATTTGTTCTTTCATTCATTCTGATTGGAAACATGATCTTTCTGGATCAGAGACAAATTTTTAATGACTCACAGAACATCTTGTGTTGGTTCCCCAAACCCTAAACACCCATGGGATGATGCAGTGAGAGCCTGATGTGTACTACACATGCAAGGGGTTCTGTGCCACAGGAGAGTGACCCCAGAATTATGAATCTCAGAGCTTATATAGGGTGGTTGGCCCAACTGCTCCTCCTCCCCTCTGGAGAGAAAGGGAGAGATTCCTTTGTTCTCTAAAGTAAATGTAGACAAATTCCCTTTAGGAAAAGGAGGGCAATATCAGTAGGCTTTACAACCCTTCGAAATGTAAACAAATGCTTCAAGGGAGAGATAAGACTTTTTATCTTTCTAGAGGTCTCTGTCAACCTTTAACCCAACCCAGGTGCCAACAATCTTTGCCCTGAAAGCCCTGACCCTGCAGAAACATGGAAATAGTCATGCAGCACTGTTTCCCAAAATAATTTAATTTGACTTGGTTTTGAACTTTACGAAAAATGGTATCATACAGCATATCATATTCTGTAACTTCCTTTTCCACTCAATATTATATTTCTAAAATGGTATAATAGAATTATGTATCCTTTAAAATTTGGATATAATCACCTGTAAAATCATCTTGCCTGGCATTTCCTTTTGGGAGTACGTTCAATTACTAACTCTATGTCTATAGTACCTACAAGATTGCTTTGTCTTTCTGTTGTCTCTTCAGGCGTTTGGGATCAGTCGTATTTTTCTAGAAATACATTTGTTTTATCAAGCTTTCCAAAACTGTTAGCATAAAATTGTTTATATAACTTTATTGTATTATTCATTTCTTCTGTTTCTCTATTATGCTCTTTTTTATTCTTAATATTGCTAATTTGTGCCTATTTCCTCCCTCTTCCCACCCCCCCACCTGCCCACCTTTCCCGCCAGATATTGGTCTATTTTATTCATCTCTTCAAAGCCAACTTTTGGCTTTGAGGATTCTTTCTATTGAATCTTGGCTATTTCATTGATTCTGATCTTATATTTATTATCTACTTCATCCTATTCTCTTTGAGTTTACTTCATTGGACTTTGTCTAACCCCTTAGATCCAATGATTAGCTCTCTAGATTTTAGCCCATTATCCTTTGTAATATATACATTTAAGACTATAAATATTTCTTAAAATATTGCTAATATGCACCTTGAATATATAATAGTTTATCATTTGCTTTTAGACATTTTAAAATCTCCACTTTATTTTCTTATTGATCTATAAATTAGTTACCAGTGTTTTTAAATTTCTAAACATGTGGAGCTATTTTCTATCTTTTTCTTTGATTTTAATATGATTGTATTATAGTAAGCTAGCATGTTGGATGATAACAATTATTTGAAATATGTTAAGAATGTTTTTCTGGCCTAGTATGCAATCCATTTTTATAAACCTTCTGTGTATGCTTTAAGAATGTATATTCTCTAGTTTTCAGGTACAGGGTTACATATATGTCCGTTAAATCAAACTTGCTAATTGTGTTGCTTAAATTTTCTTTAACTTCATTAATTTTCAATAATTGAGAGAGGTATATTTCATATTCACACAATATGGTAAATGAGTAAATTGCTTTTAGTAGATTTGCTATACTTGGCTTTACATATTTTTATGCCCATTTTATTAAGGCCATATAAGTTCAAGATTGTTTGATCTTCTTTTTTTTTTTTTTTTTTTTTTTTTTTTTTTTTATGTTGAAAATGTAATTTTAATAGATAATTCTTCATCTTACATAGGAGCACAATAAAATACACCACATTCTGAAGAAACTCCAGAATTACGAGAATAAGAATGAGGAAAATTCAGATGGGCTACAATATCCATTACCTTAAACTGCAAGAGACAAAGGTTCCAACCTGAAGGTTAACATTTACATATTTATGACTGGCTACATTTATGACTTTAAAATAACAAGAATCAGGATTTAGATAAGGAGAGAGGTGGGAAAGAACAGTTTCATGAAGGGAGGAACTCTGTCAATGAAGAAAAAAATTACTGAATACCAAATTAAAGAATAAAAGGAGCTCCCGCAGAAAATACTAGAGAGATGAAAGCAAGAATCATTAACTGAGGATTTGATGCTCTCAAAGGAAGAAACCTTTCTGATGACACTTAGGCAAGCTGGTTGCTTGAGATTTGCTCATCAGGTTTATAAGGAAGACTCGCAAATGCCTCAGCAAACCCCAAATGATTTATCAGCTCAGTCTTTCCTGGTAACACACACTAATGGTTTACACATGAAATTTTCAGACAAGAACGAAGAAAAAGGTCATAACCCAAATTTGACGCAAAAATGTGGCACATGTGAAAGTCCTTACATGGCGGTCACAACTGCTTTCTTTGTTAAGACTGTCCTGTACAGTAATTTTCAAACATTGTGGCAAGACACCAATGATCGTCTAATCAGACAACACAAACACATTTATTTCGAATTTCTAAGAGGTAAAAAAAGGTCAGATACTGATGCTTTATGCATGCTCAGGGCCAGTTATAAATCCTCCATTCACTAATATCTTAACACAAATTTGCATCAGTGAAAAGAAACTGGCAAAATCCACCTCTTGCTATTCAATTTGTCAGATGGTGAAGACCAAAACAGAACGTTCCATCAGAGTTTTAATTTTTAAATACGATTGTCACATTGGGAAAATGAAATAAACACAGTAAAATAAACTGTACAAAGGCAAAGTAGAATAACAAAAAATATTTTACTAAAACATAAGATTTACAGAAGTATCCAGACAAGCCATACAAAATGGTCACAAGCTTTTTTTTGAAGGGGGGAATCTACACTCGACAGCAAAGTCACAATGTTATTAGTGAGGGCTGTGATGTTTGTTTAATGTTCCCATTTTGGTTCAAACAATCTGTTTGATCTTCTTGATGAATTAGAAATGTTACTATTATGTAATGATCTTCATTTCTATGATATATTTTTGTCTGATAATAATATCACTATGACAGCTTTCTTTTGGTTAACATTTGCCTGGGATATTTTTTACATCTTTATTTTTGCATTTTCCATGTCCTAATACTTTATCTTTTGTAAATAGTATATATTACTAGTTGAATTTTCCTTTTCTTAATCATATATGTCATATAACTGGTGAGGTTAATCCATTTAAATTGTTATTACTGATAAATCAGTGCTGTTTTCTACCACCTAGTTTTAGGCTATCATGCCTTATATTTTTTATGCTTCTTTTCTTTCTCTCTTGCTTTTTTGTTAATTAAATTTTTAAGTCTTTCTTGCTGTTTTTAGATTTTCTATTTGTCTTTGGTGTTCTGTAGTATTGTCAATGTGAGAACTGCTTTTCCCCGTCAAATGTCCCTTCAGATCACTTATTCTGGAAAATCACCAGAAGCAAAATCCCTGATGTACAAAATGAGATTTTGAACAGGAAAATTAAATTTTTGGAATTGTATGAAAAGCTCAGATTACCCCATTTAAGTTTATACAAAATTATACAAATAATTGAAACAATAAATAGAATACATCTGTATAATAAAAGTAAGAATAGAGTTTCTTCACTAGTGTATTTCATTCATTTAAGTTCTCAGAGCTGATATGGAATAGAAAACATCACAAAATAGAAAACACTAAGGAATAGAAAACACCACAAACTAGAGCTATTTCCTAACCAAGAACATGGTGTTATACAACATATCACATAAGCAAAAAGCCAGCACTAAGTTATTCTTACAATACCCTTTTTTTTTTTTGAGACAGAGTCTCACTCTGTTGCCCAGGCTAGAGTGAGTGCCGTGGCGTCAGCCTAGCTCACAGCAACCTCAAACTCCTGAGCTCGAGCGATCCTCCTGTCTCAGCCTCCCGAGTAGCTGGGACTACAGGCATGCACCACCATGCCCGGCTAATTTTTTCTATATATATTTTTAGCTGTCCATATAATTTCTTTCTATTTTTAGTAGAGATGGGGTCTCGCTCTTGCTCAGGCTGGTCTCGAACTCCTGAGCTCAAACGATCCGCCCACCTCGGCCTCCCAGAGTGCTAGGATTACAGGCGTGAGCCACCGCGCCTGGCCATACCCTTAAGTCTATAAAGTATTTTTCATAAAAAAGCCTACATTACAATTCCTGAGATTTAAATGGCATCATAATAGTTATTGACATTAGCGTTTACAAAATGCCTTTTTATCCATTACCTCATTTGATCATCACAACTTTTTGAAGGAGTGGGACACATGTTTTAATCCCTAGTTTATAGATGAAAAAAATTGAGAGCCTGTGAGATCAAGTGATTCACTAAGTATCATATGGTGAAGAGCTGGGACATAAAGCCAAGAACACTGATTGTATTTCCTGGGCTCTCTCTACTACATTGCCTTGAAGAAGATTTTTAAATGTTAATTAAATTAACCTAAATAGAAAAGAGTTTTCTGTCTTTCAGAAACTTAGAATAAAAGAAGTGGCGATCAAAAAAGTAACAAAATGGTAAAGAAAGATATAATTACCTAATGACAATAAAAATTGTAAACCAAATTTGACAAGAACAGAAATCATAAGAGGTTACCATCACTTTTTATTAACACTCTAACCCAAAGCAAAGTTATGAAACTGGGTAGGATATGGTTTATTAAGATTGACATTAAAATATTTCTAAATCAGCAAAATCTAACACCATCCTTAGCCTTTTTAGTCTATTTAACAGGCTATAGTACTAACTACGGTGAGAAGCTAATAGATAACACACCTACAAGAAGGCCTTCTCCGTTGGTGTCACTAAGGTCAGAGGGTCCCTAATCATGCATTGCGTATCTACGTAAGAGATTCTACTGACTTCTATGACATTTGTTTTCCTCTAGTAGCTCAAATCCTAGAGGAACCTGAGTGCCCTTCCATGGACCTTGTAGTTCCTTCTGAGTAAATAATACCTCACTGGGCCTAGTCAACTCTACCCTCTCATTGCCCTACTCATCACCAAGGGCTAGATAAGATTTCTCAGTGAGGCATTCCCTGGTACTAATACTATCTGGAAACTTGAGGTAACACTGAGGCTCAGTAAACTAACCTATGCCCCAATATGCCAACTGACGGATATCCAACCAAGTTCTTCATAGACTTTGGCCTGCAAACGACAGACGAGGACCATCATTCTATCATTTTCCAGGGCAGGGGGTGGGAGGAAGCTAATCGATGGTTCCACTGGGGGAGACCAAAGCAACCAGTGTCAGAACACAGTGCAGTGTAAGCATTCTCTACTGTTCAGCTCGCCCCTTTATATTAATAAAGCCCTAGCAGTCTGGGGGAAACAGTGTTTACCTTAGTGCAGACACTTAGCTTACATACTAAGTTTAGAGTTTAGAGTTTACCAGGCCCCTAGGAGAATTGTTTGACACTAGTTACCTGACAAATTCCCACTTGAAGAATAGCATCCTCAGAGTGCAAGTGGTAGAAAAACAGAGACTACCCTGAAGTTACAGCGTGAGTCACAGAAACCGCTAGACCAGAACAAAACCCAATGAACAGTAGCACCTATTTCAGAGTAGCTTAGAGAGTAAAAAGAGAGCATTTATAATCTGTTTGGCCAATGTATAACCAAGCTGAGCTATTTTCCAAGCTACTTTTTAGATCCCTGGGACTCATGAATGTTAAAGGCATTTTCACCGTAAACTCGTGGAAATAGGTTAAATAAGTTTGCTAGACATTACTGTGCGGCAATGGGGACATCACATTAAAGCCATACCTCAAACATAAAATGAAACTTTGAAAAAGGAGAAAAATACGTATGTATGGGTTTGTAGTCTACTTCATGTTTTGGAAATTTACTATCAATAAAGAAAGGTTCAAAGCTGGAACCCAAGCCGTCCAGAAACTCCCGCGAGGCTGGGGATTGCGACTGTCCGGGCGGCTCCAGCACAGGTGCAGTTGTGCGATGGCAAAACTGCACATGGCAGGAGAGCGGTGGCGCACAGATGCCCAGTGCACACGTGGGAATCTGTATTTGTTCCAAGAATCCTCCTCAAAGTCACATATTTTTCATGTGTAAATTAGGAACTCAACTCTGATAATTTGGCCCAGCGTCTCTGCAAATTGTTCCTCCTTTGTCATTCAGAATGTCACAGCTGTTCTTGTCAGAGGAAGGACAAAGAACAGAAAGACAATCCATTTAGTCTTCTTTTCTTGCCCTTCCATTTAAAGAGAAAAGAAAAGTAGAAAGGAAAGCGGAAAAGGGACCTGCTTTTCCTTGCAGGTTTATTCAAGTGCTCTCGTCCATGACATGATAGGCTCTCATGTCAGCCGAGTTCTCGACACCCACAAAGTCCTCCTGAACAATCCAAGCCAAGGGGCTGCCCCACCCTTTAATGGAAAAGGACTTGGCCATTTTCCCTTGAAGTGGTGTCTGGTAAAGTGGCTTTTACAATTTTGCTAGTCAGAAAAGTGGATAGCAGGCTGTTTTGAGCATGTTTGTGCTACTATTTTTAATGGCTCTACATGAACCAACCTGTTAGAAAGGAAATGCAACTGCTTTCACCAAACCTTTCCAGATCTGCACTTTGCTTCCATCTCCTTTCATCTTCGCTTCCATCTTCGTCATGCTCCTTCATGCTCCTTGTCTCGCTGCCTCTGGAGTGTCTGTTCCTTCTGGCCCCGGTTCGTTTAGGAACTGCTGACTGATGAGAGAGACTTCTGTGCTCCTTGAACAACTAAACAATTTCATCCCACCCTTCCTGAAGCCAGTGAGGATGTTTGCAAAAACCCAAACAGCCTGGGGAGGTGTCAGGAAGTGAACCAAAGAAGGCATGCTGTTTATAGGCCAGAAACATCGCTGAGATTTTATTCTGGTTTGGTTGTTTGGATTGTAAGGAGAAGCAGCCCCACCCAGGGAAACGCGGACTGTCTACAGGCTTCATTCAGAGAAACTACCACTGTAATGTCTGGCTGCAAGCCCCGGGGGGCTCGCGAACCGAGACAAGTGATGAAAGGTTGGCGAAAATAATTGCTTACATAGTATAGGGTAAAAGAGAAACAAGGAAAAATTTAGAACATACTTCAGAAACTCTCATAAATTTTGGGACTTGCCAAATGCTTTGCTTACTGAGATATTGGAGACGGACTTAGTTTGGAAATGTTGCAAAATTTGCATTGTCTTAAAACTAAAGAAAACAACGAGATATGCTATAGAAAACAATCCTGGCAGCATATAAGACAGAGAGAAGCTCAGGAAAAAGTCAAAGAACACTGATGCTTCTTTGACTGAAGAGTGGATAAAAGATTTATATTGCCCTTATGGGATAAAATAAAGAAGTATATTAGGAAGATGAAACAATGGATTATAGAAATTTTAGAGCTAAGTAAGGCCTTAAACATCATCTAGGTGAGCTCTCAGTCTTTCTATATTAATTATGCTGGAGACGGATCACCCAGTTTAAGCTGTCCTGTCCTCCAAGAGCTAGACTGGATGAGACTGAGGAACTGAGAAGTCAGGAGAAGGCGCCAGTGTTGCCATGACAGGCAGTGAGTAAGGTAGTAAACAGAGGAAGACCCAGCAGGTATCAGGTGGAGAGAGAGGAGCTCGGGGCCGGCTGCAGAGTCGGCAATGCCAGCTAGGATGAGTCATTGAACATGAGTATCATTTTTAGAGTCCTTTACTTTTATTTAAGCTATTTATTATAAAAATCATTATAGAAAGCTTAAAATAAATATAAAATCTCACAAGCAGACTAACCTGGCTATTATTGTCAAAGGGAAAGAAAGGTCTCATCCACTAGAACCAAAGATGACCTTCGGTAGGATTAAATGACTACAAGAATTTTGTCTGGGAGAGATGATCGTCTTAAGTCGCCAAGAGTTCAAACTGTGCCTCTGTGGCCAAGAAGAACCAAAGACGTGATCATCTCTGCCCTCGGCTGTCAGCTGCTGTTTCAGGGAAAGCGGAACTTGCCCCTTGAACTCTCACTTTCTGTCCTCGAGAAGAGCGTTGCTCCTCGAATCCATCTTTCACCCAAGCCACTTTCGCTGCATTACTAGAGTGTGCTGAACTCTAAGATTAAAGATCCTTACAAGAAAATGAGATATCAGATAAGGAGAAACAGAACTTGCGTGACCATCCACACCTCCACCTTCATCCTGGTCCAAACCTGCTGACGGAGGAATGAAGGAAGCCATGCCCACATGCAACCCAGGCCACACACCTGGGACCCTCTGCTTGTCATGACAGTTTGAGCTCCTGGGCTTCTTGTTTTTGCTTTCAAAGAGAAAACTAAGAGCAGAAAATCTCCCTACCCAAAATAGCGGATACCACTGTGAAATAATGCTCTACAGAAATAAAATAGGTTGAGGACTTTTTAAAAATGTCCAATAGGTGCTTACAAAGATGGCGTCAAACAATTCTTGAACATATTGAGGCCAAAGCACGTGTAAACACTCTGACCTTGGAATACACTGTAGAATAAAACCTTTCTGCCATAAACACTTGGCCAGTTCCTCTTCTTTAAATGGGGTTCAGAGAATGGTATTTATTCTCATTTAAGCATTATTAGTTTCCCTCTCAAGTCATGCTTATCATAGAAAAAAAAATCACCCCAGGTTCAACTTCCTGAGTTGACTTCCTGAGCTGGTAATACAGCATTGGTTCGTCATTAAATTATAACCAAATGAGCATGAACGAGGTTCACTTTCGACAGCTTCCTAAGACAGCACATACGAGCATTGATTTTCAATTCCCTGGTCCACACTGGCATTACTGAACTTCTGCAGAGCTTATTACATTAAAAACAATGAATTTATTTGTACATCAAAAATGTTCACACATTAATAAGTTGACAAAGTATATTCCAGCTTTGTAGTTGTTGTAGGCTAAACTGTGCCCCCCAAATTCATATTTTGAAGCCGTAACCCCCAGCACCTCAAAAGTGGCTGTATTTAAAGACAAGATTTTAGAGAGGTGATTAAGCTAAAATGAGATCATATATGTGGGCTCCAATCCCCTCTAACCAGAGTTCTCATAAGAAGAAGACACTGGGGCCCAGAGAAACACCAGACACTTGTGCACAGAGGGTGACCACGTGAAGAGACAGCAGAGAGTGGCCATCAGAAAGCCAAAAAGAGAGGCCTCAGAGGAACCAATCCTGCCAGCACCTTGATCTTGGGCTTCCAGCCTCCAGAACTGTGAAAAAATGAATTTCTGCTATTTAAACCCCCCCGGTCTGCGGTATTTTGTCATGATAGCCCTGGGAAACTAACACACTAGTCACCTCCCACAGGCAGAAAGAATGCTTGGGAGTCCTCGTCCCATCAGCCAGACACTCATACTCCGCTCACCACATGCAATGCTGCAGTTGGCCACTCTAATCCAGACTTTATTTTGCCAGACTGTTTCATGTTAACCCTTAAGGATCAAAGCCCATCTAACTTGGTGCCTACTCTGAACCTGGAAACAGAAGAGTTTGCTGATTGGAATTTTCGAGGAAAGTGGAGGCAGGAAGCTAGTTTACCTCTCAACTCAAATTAAAAATAAAGTAAGGGCAATGGGTCCCTGGAGCATCATACCCCTCTCTGTCTCCTTTCCTTGTTCGCCTTTCTTCCTCCATAGCCTTGTCAGCAAAATGCATCCTATGAACCCTGGTTCAAAGTTGTTATAAGGACGGGGTGAACTGATAGAGGAGAAGAAAATGCAGCAGGTGAGGGAAGGCGGGGGAGGGACAGCTGGTGCTCACGGAGCTCGACTGAGCGCCAAACACCTTCCCCAACACTTTCCATGAATTATCACCATAAGCTGGTAGGGTAGGTAGTAGCAGCAACTTCATTTTACAGATGAATTTACTAACATTTCAAGAAAGGCTAATTTGCTGCCTAATTCACATTGCTAGTAAGCAATTGATCTGAGGCAGAAAAAAACTCCAGGACCCAACTCCTGGAGTACTGTGGTTGTTCCAAAGTCGGCGCTTCCCTATTCTAGCTAATAAATTCATGCTAATTTTGCATCGTACTTTGATACTTGTGTTCACATACAAGAAACAGAAGTTCTTGATGCATGCGAGTGTACATGACCTTTTCCCTCTTGGGCTGAAAAGGCAAAGAACTGGCAGGAGAGAAGGAAAACAGGAAGGCAGAGGGAAGGGGGCTCCATCCACCTGTGTGGAGCATTGCATCGCAAGGACCAGGTGGTGCAGGCTTTGAGGGGTTGGAATGAAAATGAAGAGAGAGCTAGAGTTTCCTGGAACAGCTGCTCTCCCTGAGAAGGAAAGTGAGAGCGGCAGAAACGGGGAGAAGGAAGTGCAGGAAAGAGGTCTGTCCTGTGCACTAAGCTTGTGTGTTCCACTGCCCTGGCGTTTCCTGGATGAATGAAGTTGAGGATCTAAATTACTTTAAATCGCTTTTTGATTCTAACTTGTGTTTATTTGCGCCAATAAGGAGAAATGTTGGCCCTGTGGTGCCCAGTTATATTTGGGTAATATTTTCCATGTTTTCCAGGCTGGGTGTTCCAAAGCCAAGTTGGAGTCCTTAGCTGCACTTTGTTTACAATGTGTTACCCGTACCTGACCAAGAGTGTACTTTAACTTTCAACACAAACTCGTCAGGAGAATGATGCAAAGCAGCAGAAATGTCTGGATCTAAGGGATGTAGATTCTTTGCAAGACATCCAAAAGTCGAAAGGATATTATACCAATCAGGATAGTTGAGGTTATGCTTTGTAGCAAACAGCACTACATTCTCAGTGTTCTAACAAAACGAAAGCTTAATTTTCACTCACACAAAGTCTGATGAGGGCGGACAGCTGTCCTACGTGAGAAGACACAGAGTCCCAGGCCTCTGCCATCTGTGCCTGCTGGGTGGTGGCACCGGCACCAGGACTGGCGGGGACAGGAAGAAAACACAGCGGGTCCCACACTGGCTCTCAGGGGCTCAGCAGGGCTCTGCCCAACTGCAAGGGGAACCGGGAAAGTAGTCTTCCTCTTTCTAGAAAGGGGAAGAGACTGGAACCGTTGTTGAAAACTAGTAATGTCTGCCACAAACAATGTGGGCGTTGCAGACAGATGAGTGTTGCAACTGGAAGGAAATTTGACTGATTTGAGACGCCACGTGTCACACACAGCAACAGACGTATGCGGTAGCGTGTAAGTCCACCTAACAGCAAAGTTGAAAGCCTTTCTTACCAGCTGCAAATCAAATGCTTATTTGTTTTCACCCCAACTTGCACAGACATGCATTTTCGCTAAGAGAGTGGCGTCTTCCTGGACGGCAAGTGGACGACCACGGCTGCTGCGGTGGATCCATCCGGCCCCGGCAGACCCGCCCGCCCGCCAGGTCCCTCGGAGCTCGGCGGCCGCCACGGAGCTTAACACTAAATCAGTTTTGAAGATGCTTCAACAGCTTGATTTCTATTATAAACTGAAGAAACTCGCAGGACATGCCAAGACACGGACCAGAGACAAAAGGATGTTTGCGTCGCGGCTGGAGCTTGCCGCTGGCTCAGCACGGGGTGAAAAGTCTGGAAGGCAGAAACGCTGCCGGCCACGCGCGCGTGCGGCCGTGTCGCTGCGCGGGGCTGGAGAAAAGCTGGGGGCAAGGGGGCAGACGCCGAGATCCCTGTCGGTTCTAAGACACACTGCAGTGAGGAGTGCGTGGAAGGGAAAGCTGAGTGACAAGAGAGGGACAGAGGGGATTTTTTTTTTTTTTTTTTTTACCTTTACGGTAAAATGGAATAGTGCTTCTCTTTTTCATGTTTCCTTGAGAGACTGAAAAAGGATGGTAGTTTTTACTGCTTTTTTGCACTTGATTTGACATTTCTGATTGACCAAGCAGACACTAAGCCATGGGGGCGGCCCTTATATGGCCGGTGTGCAAACACTTCCTTCTCTTTAATGAATTACCTGTGTGCAAAAATACTACTTGCAGAAGGTATATTGTATTAGCCAGCTCGGCTGCTGTAACAAAATACCATAAACAGGTGGCTTAAACAACAGGAATTTATTTTCTCATAATTCTGAAGGCTTCCAACATCAGGGAGCCGGCGTGTCTGGGCTCCGGTGCAGGCTCTTTCCTGGCTTGCAGATGGCGGCCTCCGTGCTCTGTCCCCACGCGGCACACAGAGACAGCAAGCGCCCTGGAGCCTCTGCTTACGGGGGCGCTAACCTCACCGGGAGGCCCACCCTCAGTACCTCATCCCACGGCACCACCGCCCAAGGCCCCACTTCCACACAGCAGCACGTTGGGGGTTAGGGCTCAACATAGGAGTTTGATGGGGACACAATTCAGCCCGTAGCACATATCATGTTTGTCTGTGACTTCAAGTACATCCAGCCCACTGCCAGCACCACAGTTTGGCCTCTCTCCACACTGTGAGATTTTTTTAATCCTATGATCTTAGATATCATTTCCATAAAATGTCTAAACCACTCACCGAAATACTTACTCAGCTTAAAAATCAAACCTATTATACTGTTTTTTTTTTAATTTCAGAATATTTTCGGGGTACAAACATTTTGGTGACATGTAATGCCTTTGCCTCGCCCCAGCCAGAGCTACAAGCATACCCTTCCCCCAAACAGTGCACCCTGCACCCATTAGTTGTGAGTTAACCCACCCCCACCACACTCTCCCACCTGTCTGACACCTGATGACTATTGCTACCACGTGAGCACCTTAGTGTTGATCAGTTAGTACCAATTTGATGGTGAGTACATGTGGTGCTTGTTTTTCCACTCTCATGATACTTCAAAGTATGGGCCCCTCGCAGTGGCTCACGCCTGTAATCCTAGCACTCTGGGAGGCCAAGGCGGGTGGATCGCTCGAGGTCAGGAGTTCGAGACCAGCCTGAGCAAGAGCGAGACCCCATCTCTACTAAAAATAGAAAGACATTATATGAACAACTAAAAATCTATATAGAAAAAATTAGCCAGGCATAGTGGCGCATGCCTGTAGTCCCAGCTACTCGGGAGGCTGAGGGAGTAGGATCGCTTAAGCCGAGGAGTCTGAGGTTGCTGTGAGCTAAGCTGATGCCACGGCACTCACCCTAGCCTGGGCAACAAAGTGAGACTCTGTCTCAGCAAAAAAAAAACAAAAAAACAAAGTATGGGCCCCAGCTCCACCCAGGATAATAAAAGAGGTGCTAGTTCACCATTGTTTTTTTATATTTGTGTAGCATTCCATAGTATACATATAGCACATTTTATTAATCCACTCATGTATTGATGGGCACTTGGGTTGTTTCCACATCTTTGCAGTTGTGAATTGTGCTGCCATAAATATTCGAGTGCAGATGTCTTCATTATAGAATGTCTTTTTTCCCCTTGGATAGATGCCTAGTGGGATTGCTGGATCAAATGGTATTTCCATTTTTAGTTCTTTGAGATATCTCCAAATTACTTTTCGCATGGGTTGTACTAATTTGTAGTCCCACCGGTAGCATAAGAGAGTTCCTATCTCTCCATATCCATGCCAGCAGTTGTTGTTCTGGGACTTTTTGATAAAGGCCATTCTCACTGGAGTTAGGTGATATCTCATTGTGGTTTTGATTTACATTTCCCTGATGATTAGCGATGTTGAGCATTTTTTTATATGTGAACTGAGATATAAAACCATCCTCATATTGCCATCTGATCTTTGACAAAACAGACAAAAATATGCACTGGGGAAAAGAATCTCTGTTCAATAAATGGTGCTGGGAAAACTGGATAACCACATGCACAAGACTGAAACTGGATCTCCACCTTTCACCTCTCACAAAGATCAACTCAAGATGGATAACAGACTTAAACCTAAGGCATGAAACCTTAAGAATTCTAGAAGAAAATGTTGGGAAAACTCTTATAGACATCAGCCTGGGCAAAGAATTTATGAAGAATACCCCCAAAGCAATCACAGCAGCAACAAAAATAAATAAACGGGACCTGATCAAATTAAAAAGCTTCTGCACAGCCAAGGAAACTATCATCAGAGCGAATAGACAACCTACGGAATAGGAGAAAATATATAACTTATATGTAATGAATGTAACTTCAAATATCTAACTTTGTTGAGATTAAGGTATTTTGGTGTATATTTATGAGAACATGTTGGAAAAGAAGAAAATTTATATAACATGTTTTAAATACATAAAGGGTTAAAAAACTGGTGTGTGGCTCAATGTAGGATCTTGGATCAGATGATGATTAACACTTTGTGACCTGGCAAGCTTACCAAAGACATCTTCTGTCTCCAGCTCCCATTATCTAGGGTCCCGACCGCTACCTGATGTGAATTTTTCTATTTATTTGCAGGAGTCGCTGAACCTTTAGAATATACTTTTAGAAGTATGCAAAAAATTAAAGTAAATGTTTGCCATGGAGGATGTTTTTCCTTCAATCAATCATTTATTTAACAAATATTTATTCAGCACCTACCACCTGCCAAGTGCTCTGCTGGATCCTTGGGATACAATGGTGAACAAAACAGCTAAGGATTCCGCAGGCCTGTGGGCTCCTAGTCGAGTGGCAGAAAGACACTGATCCACAGAAGCCAACGCTGCACATCGGCAAGTGCCGTCGGAGAACCCTACAGTCAACTACAGCAAACAATGAGCGTCAACAGTGGAGAAGCTGTTAGCTGGAGAGATCGGAGAAGTGTTATCTAAAGAACCAACATCTTAACTGATCTAAAGGAGGGGTGCCCAGGGTATAACTAGGTAAAGAAAAGAAAAGAGAGCAATTTAGGAGGAAGAGAAAAAAGTAGGATCCATCCCAGAATGTTCATGTGAAAGGATCCCCCCGGGGTTGCAAAAAGCCCTGGCCGCACCCCCCTCTCACTCTACTTTCCTTCCTTCCCTCCCCTTCTCGCCTCCGCTCACGGCAGATGTTTTCCAGCCTTGCTTCCAGCCTTGCTTCCCTGCCCATCTCAGTATCATCTGACAAGCTGACCACGCCTCGGACTTGAAGCACTTTTCCACTCGGTTTCCTGCCCTGCCCTGGCTCCCCCCGCCTTGCTGGCCTTGACTTCTCCTGGGTCTTCCCAGTCTTCAGACCTGCAACCCTCCACCTCCTCTATTCCCTGCATACTCACCCCCTGGCAGGCCACCTCGCCGGTCTTTACTCTAGGAAGGAAGGGATTTTAGAGAATGGATTGAGATAATCCAGTGCATGTTTTAAAGAGATCACTCTGTATGCCACGTATAACACAGAAGCTGAGCTAGAAGCCAATAACAAGACACATGTGGCAAAAATAAGCATGGATAGAATTTGATTAAAGTGGAAGTATTTATAAAGTAAGAAGTATTTAATATATTTAATATATTTAGGAGTTAAAATCCTCAGGACTTGGGAAGGACAGGAGGAAGAGAAAGATGTCATAATTCTGAGGTTCCTGGTGACCAGATAGGTAATAGCACCTTGCCCTGAAGTGGAATATCAAGGATAAGGAATAATTTTGGGGGGCAGGTCATGAGTTCAGTTTTGAACATGAAGAAGTGTCCTTAAGAAATGCAAATGGAAACGTTAATGAGCAATTAGGTAATATGCATCTGGAATTCAGAGAAGCAGGCTGATCTAGAAATTTAAATTTTAGAGTCATTGGAATATAAACGGTGCTTATAGCTGGCAACCGGCATGAGCAAGGATGAGATCACCCTGCAAGAGTGGAGTGTGAGGGAAAGCAGACCTGGGAGAACACTGTGAGGCAGCACAAGCTATAAAAGCCTGCTGGGAGAGGGTGAGCTGGGGAAGCAGACTGAAAAGAAGGCAGAGGAATGAGGGAAAGGAGAGCCTGGTGTCCCGGAAGCTGGCGGGAGAAAGAAGGAAGAGATAAGTCACATAAAAGGCTGTGGAGAATGCAAATGAAGGCTGAAAAGCGCCCAGCACACGTGATGACATGGAAATATCTAGTGGCCTTTGAGAGAGCAATTTTGTTGATGTGACATTAGTAGAATCCAAAGTGGAGTACACTGAGGAGTGAGTAGGAAATGAAGAAACTGAGCTATAATAGTTACACTCAACAAAAAGACAAACAACCCAATTAAAAAATGGGCAAAGGATTTGAGTGGCCATTTCTACAAAGAAGGTATACAAATGGCTGACAAGCACAGGAAAAGATGCTCAACATCACTAATTATTAGAGAAATGCAAATCCAAACCACTTTACACCCATTAGGGTGGCTCTTGAAAGGATGTGGAGAAATTGGAACATTTGCACACTGTTGGTGGGAATGTAAAATGGTGCAGCTGCTATGAAAACAGTATGGAAGTTCTTCAAAAATTTAAAAATAGAATTACCATATGATCTAGCAATTCCATTTCTGGGCATATATCCAAAAGAATTGAAAGCAGGGCCTTAAAGAGATAGTTGAATACCCACGTCCATAGCAGCACCGTTCACAATCACAAAAAGGTGGAAGCAACCCAAGCGTCCATCAGGGGATGAATGGACAAACAAAATGTAGTATACACATACTGTGGAATAGTATTTAGCCTCCAAAAGAAAGGAAATTCTGACACACGTTACAACATAGATGAACCTTGTGGACATTAAGCTAAGTGAAATAAGCCAGTCATAAAAAAGACAAATATTGTATGATTCCATTTATATGAAGTATCTAGAACAATCTAATTCACAGCGATGGGAGTCAGAATGGTGGGTGCCAGGAGCTGGGGGAAGGGAGGATGTGAAGTTGTTGCTTAATGGGCATAAAGTTTCAGTTCTGCAAGAGGGAAAGAATTCTGGAGGTTGTTTGCACAACAGTGTGAATATACTTGACACTGCTGAACCGTACACTTAAAAATACTTATACTGGTAAATGTCATGTTATGTGTATTTTACCAAAATTAAAAATAAAAGCTCAGCTATGAAAATGTAACCCTTATATGTAGATAGAATAAATTACGTGTTTCAACAGCTAAAAAATAAATTAACCAGTTACTATACACACGTCTTTCAAGGAATTTGGTTGTAGAAGGAAAAAGAAATCAGGTGATAACTAAAAGACGAACGTGAGATTAAGGGAAGTCCATGTCTTCTATAAATGTGATAGAAGCGTGAGCATATTTAAATAAGGGTAAGAATGAGCTAGAGGAAGAGGGAATGTTTTGCAAAAAAGAATAATCAGTCCCTTGGACACGGGAGAAAATGCAGTCCAGATGACCACAGAAAGACAAGCCTCTGCTAGGAGGACAAACACCTCCTTCAAGTGCAAAAGGAGGAACTGAGGGTAGGAGGCGTGAACCAGATACCCTGAGTTTGGGAGCAGGAAGTTGGTGGGTTCTAGTCTAAATGTTTTAATTTTCCCTGAAAAGAATCAGGGCTCTCTTTGGAGAGGGAGGATATTGTTGAGGCTTTAGAGTTCACAGAGTAGCGAAGAAAGTTTAAAATAGTCATTAGGGAGTGTAGGAGAACTTCTCCACCAGAGACGTGTGGTAGGGTCGCTGGGAAGGGTGGAGACTCCATTCAGGGCTGGTGTCCATGAATTTTTCTGGCCTATGGTGTGATTTTCTCTGCCATCCTGGGATGCCTGAGTGCAGGCACAGAGAAAATGTATTATTGGGTTGATCCCGAGTTTTGACAGACAAAATCGCAGCAAGACAGGGAGTTTATTTTGGTAAGAGCTATCTTAAAATAATTTGATGGACAAGGAATCTAAGGTAGATATGGAGAGGAGCAATAAGAGAGGCTAATGGATAAGAAAGTGGTTAAAGTATGAACGAACTGGAGGTTCTGAAGGGTCAGAAGTAGTTTTAGCGGAAGTGGCTGATTGAGAAAGCTGGAAGGATGGAAAAGTATAGTCAGAGAGAGAGACATGCATATTAGTGATCTTGGCAATAATGCTTTGTCATCAAATGAGGGAGTAGCCAGGGTGAAGCGGGACAGAGGCCACTGGGAACATGATGGTCGGAGCACCCAGTGGCCAGGCCGTCCAGTGTACACTGAAGGCACCCAGGTAGATGGCAGGACCAGGGTGGAGAAGAAGACAGAAAACAAAGTGACAAAGCCTGCATGTGTCAGGAAAAAAGGAGACGTGCTTTTTAAAGTCTTATCCATCACATTTACTCTTATAGGTTGC
This sequence comes from Eulemur rufifrons, assembly GCF_041146395.1. Taxonomy (NCBI): domain Eukaryota; kingdom Metazoa; phylum Chordata; class Mammalia; order Primates; family Lemuridae; genus Eulemur; species Eulemur rufifrons. The sequence continues at coordinate 105,115,873 of NC_090997.1, read as the reverse complement.
GTTGTGTTCTCCCAAAATTCATAAGTTAAAATCCTAACCCCAGCAACTCAGAGTATGGCCTTATTTGGAGACAGAGTCATTGTGGATGTAATTAGTTAAGATGAGGACATCAGAGTGGACCTCCATCCAATATAACCGGTTTCCCTGTAAAAAGGGAAACTTGGACACAGACACACAGGGAGAACGCCAAGTGAAGATGGAGGCAGGCATCAGGACAACGCATCCACACCCCAAGGAATTCCGAAGACTGCCGGCAAAGCTCCGGAAGCTGAGGACAGGCATGGAACAGATTATCCCACACAGCCTCAGAAGGAACCAACCTGCTGATACCTTGATCTTGGACTTTGAGCTTCCAAACCTGTGAGACAATAAACTGCTGTTGTTTAAGCCACCCAGTCTGTGGTGCCACGTCACAGCAGCCCTAGCAAACTAACACATCTGCATTTCTACCTACTCTGTAAAGCAGTTTCTGGACTTGGGTCTCGGTTTCCTGTCAGGTTGGATATCTTCACTGAGTCCAAGCCATAGAAGAAGTTTTCTCGTCTTCTGGGAGCACCATTGCAGGTAGAAGACCCCAGTCATGAGCAATAGGTTATACTTACGCATTTCTCACTACTGCTGTCAGGAGTTCGTACACATTATTTTACATATTATTTTATGAAATCCTCACAACCACCATACAAGATGGCATCAGAGAACTTGCCAAGGCTCAGGGAACTGAAGGATTTTTCCCGAGATCAGACCAACATCAGAGCCTGCGTGTGCATCCGGGCTGATTGCAAAGCTCCGGTTTCTTGCATTTCCTAGTCCTAACTGCAGCCTGACTCCTCCCAGAGCTGGGGTCTCCCACCCTTCAGCCCTCTCAAGGGGCTGCCTATTCTGCCCCCGGGAGGCTAAAAAGGGGTCTTTCCTCTCTGTTTTACCCTTGCTCTTTGGAGTTATTTCTGTCCTGCTCTGTCTCCACTCCTTCTTGCTATTACCTGCTGTCTTCTGCGGAGCTGTTCCAAACCTCCTGGAATAGTCTGAGTCCTCCGTGACCTGGCTCCCACCAAAGCTTCCCATCTCTCCACTGCTGCCCGGCTCCTTTATTCCCTGTTCTTTCAACCTTCTCAAACACCCTGCCATTCTCCACACCCATGCTCTCTCCAACCTCCTGGCCTGTGCACACACCATGCCCACTGCCCGTGCTCGCTCTCGCCTCTGCTGGGAGAAATGCCCCCTGTCTTCTGGTGACAGTCCAGGTACCCACCTCTTCCATATTCTCCATTGCGTTCCCAGTCACTCGACATTCAGAACCATGCGTGCCCACCGCCTCACTCAGCCTGGGGGTGTGGCAATGCTTGAGACAAGCTTCCTGCCCCACAGAACAGCACCCTGGTGAGGGAGAGGCCAGGGACACGCCAGTGCCCACCGCAGAGCGGGAGATCACGGGCAGCAGTGCATGGTCACTGAGTTCTGCAAACCGTGCTCTTGCTGTGGTAGCTGGCTTTACGCAGAAAACCTAAACTCCCTTCTAAAGCTGATTTTCTCATATTTGGAAAGATGTTACTAGGGAATTATTCATTCTGAAAAGTATGCAAAGGCCACATCTAACTTTCAGGTTTGCAATGAAGTGGGCCTCAATCAAATATATTGTGTGTGCAGGCTGGTCCTCCAGATTCCGTGTGGGTGGTGGCCTCTGGCCTCACCAAATTTGGTGGCAGGAGCTTGCCACTTGAATGCCAGAAGGGCTAGTTCGGGTCCCCCAGGGACTGAAAGTTTCATGCTGGGAAGGGCGGGCAGCCCCAGGGAAGGCCACAAGGAAACGCAGGCCTGGGCTGGCAGGTCAGTCTTTACAGAAAAGCCAGAAATCTGAATTTTTAGATATAAATCCAGACATTTTTTTTTTCAATGCTGAGCTCAAATCCCTGCACCACAGAATATAATTCTGGCCCTCGTTTGGCCTGTGGACTATCGGTTAACCTTCATGCAGTGATTTATACCCTCCTCTCCTCCTTCGCTTTACCAACTGGACTTTCTCCCCTGCCTTCCAGGGAGTGTTCACGGCCAGGGCTGGTAAAGTTCATTCTACTGTGAGGCTTCCGGACATCTGAGTCCCCTGGAAACACACTGGAGAATGCAGACCAGGGCTGGGCGTGGCCCCCACAGCGGGCGGGGCCAAATGAGCCGCCCCCTCTGGCCACACAGGCCGTACTCCCGCCTGGGTCAGGGCTGTGAGCAGAGGAGCCGCTCAGGGAGGAGGGGCAGGGGGGAGCGAGGGAGGGAGGCAGGAAGAAACACGCTGCTGCTGGGTGTGCAGGTTCCCGCGGAGGTGACCGCAGCCGAGTAGCAACATGTTAAATGAGGCTGACAATGTGTGAAGTGGAAAATGTCACCAGCAGAAGAGAGACACTGTGAACTTTAGTTTTGATTTAAATTAATGGGAACTCAAGGAGAGAAAATCCTTCCAGGGTTCCAAGAAAAGCCGCAAGGTTGCGGGCGTGAGCCCGCCTGAGGAGGTGTCTGCCTGGGTGTGATAGATCCACTCGTGTGCACTTCGTGTTTACTTGCAGACGACATTGAAATATTTAGACACATAAATACCTCAATTACTGGGATGTCATCCGACTGCCAAGCTTTAGGTTCCACTGTAACAAACGCAACTTTTTTTCCTTTTCCTTTTTTGCTGCTGTGGCCTGTAGGAGCCCCAGAGGCCAAAGCACTCACAGCAAGGAGGGAGCAGCCAGGGCAGGCCCGGTGTGTGCTGTCGCTGGGGTGTGTGGTGCAGTGAAAAATCAGCAAAACCTTCCAAGAGAGGAAAGCCCAGACAACAATAAGAGAAGGGATTGCTTCTAAGGAAACCAACCGCAGCTTCTCAGCAACTGTGCCGGGCCAGGCATTCAGGAGTCGGACCCTCTGCCTCTATGCAGCGGCGGTGTTCCAGCCTGCCCATGTGCCCCTCGTCTCCCGCACACAGGTGCTCTCTGTCAAAGGACCTAACCACAACAGGACAAAGAACACCTGCTCAGTTCCTTCTCTTATTGTTATCAAAAAAATCAGGCTCACATAATGCCCAGCACTAATGACTTGGAGTTTGGTCTTGGCAAGCAGGAGGATGGATAGGGGAATCTGGACGTTAAGTGATTATCCAAGGAGAAGTCCTGATGGACTAGAAAGCAGGTGATGGGAGGACAGAGTGGGAGGCAGGTTGGGGGGATGGCAGTCAGCACAGGAATGTCCTCACTGCCACCATTTAGGATGCTGAGACAGCTGCCGTGAGAGTACTGATTAGCATCGCCTTAACAATCCAGAGGAGTAAAGAGGCAGATGAGGAGCTGCTAGAATGAGCATCCTTAAATAAGAGACATAAGTGTAATGGAAACAGAGACGTTCCTAAGTGGCTCATCCCAGGCTGCTTTGCAATAATGTGAGTGTTAAATATACACCGAAAAGGAGGGGGGAGAAAAAAGCAAAACCATAAATGAAACAATTGTGGTTATTAGAAATAGACATGGCATCTATATTTATATACAGCTAACTCTCAGGTTTGTTTTGAAACAGACAAATGACAATTTAAAACAAACTGATATATTAAACCTCATTGCAATGCTATTAGAATTCCGGGGAAACGGCACTTTCTGCTCACAGGGCAAAGGCAAGTGCGCCTCTTCCTCCCATCCAGGAGGTTTGCAAGGGCGGATCGCTCTTCTCTGACATGCATTGAGCTGAACAACGCTAAGGCTGTCGCTTCCATGGTGCCAGCCATCCCTGAATTTCAAAGGAAATATTAATGGCTTTTTGCATGTGCAGTGTTTATTTTCCCAGCTTGATTGCAAATCCTTTAAGACAGAGAATCTTGTACCTCCCAACATCCTCCAGTCTCCTTGCTAATGAAACCACTCAAGAACTCGCCAGTAGATTGGCCCCAGGACCAGCCTTGGCAATGCACCCACCCCAGTCACTTTCCAGTTTTGACTGTTAAGAAAAAGCCACGTAGATGTCTGTGAGTTACCAGGAAAGCAGGCATTTTCAATCCGTGACAACAAAGCACATGCACATCTTTTTGAAAGGGAGAAGGTATTTTGAGAACTAGATATCAATAACAAATAACCGTCAGATACTGGTGCTGCCCAAGGCTGTTCCAAGCAGATTCCCCCAGGGAGGTCACCATCAAAGGAAATGAACAGTGTTCATGTGGTCTTGCTCCAGCCCTGCCCTGAAACCGCATCCCCATTTTCCAGCGTCCGCATTCGCATTCAGGGACTTATTGGGAGCCCTGCGGCACCCACGTGGCCTCCCCTACTCGTCTCCTCCGCCTCCCAGGCCTTTTTTGGGTCTATCTGCGCAGGGACACCTCCAGCCCCTTGCCCTACCCGTACCCCTCGTAACTGCAAGATTCCAGGCTCCTCACCCTCTAGAAGACGCTGACCGTGATGCCAAGGACGCTGCTGGGGTGTGGAGCCGCAAGGGGCTGCGCCCCGGCTCCCCAGGAGCTCAGGAGGCGGTTCCCCGCTTGCTCAATCTTGTCGCTGTCGCCCCACGAGAGCTGGGAGTGGCGAGGCCATGGGAAGAGACGTAACAAGCCCCAGGTTCCGAACTCCTCCCTCCTTCCCGCGTTCCTGTGGCCCTGACGTTTCGTCCTCAGCGTGCTCTGCAGGTCCTCATGCACAGAGAGCCCCGCGGAACCACCCTTGGTCCTCCAGGCGGGGCTGAACCTCTGAGCAAATACCACCTGGGTTCACATTGAACCCACCCACCCAGCTGCGTCCCTAAGGCGTGAATGGCACAGAAGACGCCCGGCGCACCGTGGCCTCCTTCAGTTTCCGAGGCGGTCCGGAGAAGCCAGCGCGCTATTCTATTGTCCTCGGACAGGTGGACAAACAGGGACCCAGCGAGGTTCAGAGCCCTGCCCCAGGTGGCGCGGATGAAGCTGTGAATGGAGACTGAAGTCCACACCAGGTGCTCTCTGTGCCCCAGATTTTTACTTAATTTTGTTCTCTGATGGGAAGAGTGAGCTGGTACACAGGTGTCCCCACGACAAGGATCAAAGTCATCTAATTTGGTTATCGTGCCTCTTACCTGTCTCTCAGTGGTGATACGACCATAATCCTGATGGATTCCCCAGAGCCGAGATGGACCCACAAGAAGCAGGGGTTTGTGACCCCCACCCACCCACTGCACGCTGAGGCACAGTGACAGGGCCCCGGTGAGTGAGGTACCAGTGAGGGGACAAACGTGCGCTGGGAGCTGTGTTCCAGCAGACGCAGGGTCTGCGGGTGAAGCTGCCAAGATGAGCCCACTTTGCCTGGTTCCCTCCAGCGAACACACCCAAAGCTCCTCAGCCTTCCTGGGTCAGAACAGCAGCCACCAGGCTTCAGAGTCCCTAAAGGACTCTTTTGTGGAAGACATCACTATCTTAACTTCAAAGCTCTCCAAATGTACAAAATGGGACAAATGGCTCTTCACATCTTTAAAATTACAAGCACCACGGAGTAATTTTTCATCCTTGAACTCTGAAAATGAAACCTGCAGGCCGTGTTTCTTCGGAGTCTTATGACTGAGGGATGGGGTATCTAGTGTTTTGTTTGGGGGTGGGGTTAAGTTTGCTGGAAAATCACAAGATGTACTTGTTTGACCTGGAAATTTTCTGAAATGTTTTTAAAGAATATTTCTAATTGCAAAACTATGTCTATGGAGACAGCAGTTTTCTGTTTTCCTTCCCATGGGGTAGGACAGCCCCCCCACCCCTCCCAGTTCCTGGACCTGACACCCTCCTTCTAGGTCAGATTCATCTGAGAAGTGGCAAAGTGTCCAGGCACCAAGTCCTGAGGCAAAACTGCAGCACAGGACTCTGGAGGTTCTCAGGCAGAACTATCCAGAATGTTCTTAACACTCCAGGCCAAGATATGTAACATTCAACTTATTAACTTTCAATTTATTATTCAACACTAAATAAATGTACAGTGAGGAAGGAAACAACTTTCAAAATGTAATATGAATACACTGAAGGACTCATGTAGACTTTTACAAGAGGATGAGCTCTTGGAGGTGACCTCGAGGGTCTACACCAAATTTGCAGGGAATCTCAAATACCTGCCTAGGACTGCACCCAGCACAGGAGCAAGAATCCAGCTCCTGACCCACTCCCAGGGTGGTGGTTTCCGGCTGTGCCGGGCAGACTCTCTCTGCAGGAAGGAAGCCCACACCTCAGAATCTTGGAAAATGGAAAACAGAAAAGGACACGAAATAGACATAAATCCAAATTAAAGGCATGATGATGATAACAATTACCATTTATTAAACATCTCCCTGTGTCAGGCACTGAGATGGGATGTATATACATTAAATAATGAAATCTTCACAATAACTTATTATCTACTTGTTCTGCATTTTATGAATGATGAAACGGAGGCTCAAAGAGGTTAAATAAGTAGCCCGAAGTGATACATTTACTGGAGGGCAGGGCTGAGATTCTAGGCTGGGTCTTTCCATTACGTCATTTAGTCTTCTCAGGCCAAAAGCCCGAGCCCAAGCCTGCCGGATGACAGAGTTGCTTGTATATGGCTTCTCTCCTTTCATCACCTTCAGGCCCATACAAAATTTAATCAGAAAGGACAACATTCTTGCCTGATGAGACTTAGCAGAATGAAAGCAAGAGATAGTCACAGCAGATCTAGCAAGTGTCCCTATGGCTGACGACAGCTCGTGCATTGCTGTGCACATAGATCACCCACGTACGTCATCCTAACTCATTCTCTCCATGGCTGCGCAGAGCACAGATAGTGCCGATCACCTAAGCAGTCTCGCACTACCACGAGGCCCAGGCGCCCTACAAGCCTGCTCTATCAAAAAGCCATTTGTTTTGCAACCAACAAAAGGCAACATTCTCTAAAGGTTAAGCTCAAGATCCTAGAGTCCCACTGGCAAAGCCCCACTTTAAAATTAGGAGTGTTTGAAATGTCTGTACAATGTAGCCCATTTAAAAGACCATTTTTAGTCACATAGCTTTTAAATGAATTTCTTCGTGTCCAGTGTAGTAGAGGTCAAACAGAGCTGATTTAAATACTGCCTATAGCCAAGATTAGTAAAAGCTTATTAATGTATAGTCTATTCATTTGGAAGTTGTTTATGTATGTATATACATAACTTGGGCAGAACCAGACTGACATTTGCCTTTGAACTATCTTTGAAAAAGAAATTTACAAAGCATGCAGTATGATTAATATTGCACAAAAAATGCCCAATTTAAATACTCCCGTTCAATCACTCTCATTTATTCATTGAATAGTTGCCTAAAGACATCTTTCTCTTACTATTTTCTTATTCTAGGATCAGAATACTATGTATTCTTTAAAGCAACACAAAATTTAATTTCTTTCTATGATTTTGAATATAGATTTTTCACTGGGTGTTTTTGTTTTCTACATCTCATAGCGAGTTGCAAGAGGAAGTTGAAACGATGAGACAAGGTCAAGCTGGCAGAGTGGGGCAGCCAGGCGGGAGGCAGGACGGAGGCCCTGAGGGGAAGGTGCACAGAGCCACCTGGGCTTGGACACCGAGTGTGAGACCTCGTCATGGAACCTCGGCATGGGGGTGAGCTGCTCTCGGTACACATGAGGACACAACCTCTGTTTGTTCTAGACTCTAGGAAAGTACCCACTGAGCTTCCACCAACTGTTCAGAGCTCCTTTCCAAGCTGTTGGGTTGGATGACATTTTGTCTAACCTTTTTAACAAACATGGGGGTGAGCACCACACTGTTTGGCTGAAAGACTAAATTTTAGGGGAAAAAAATGAATACAAGGGGAATTATTTCGGAGCCTTCAACAAATGGCACTAATCACTATGATCCCAAAGCATAACAAATGCAAATTATACCAGGGGCATCTGGGGGAATGCCTCTCGACTGACCTCTGCCCCACCTCTAGGCACACGAGCCATGCAGGGAGACAGCCAGGAAGCACATTTCTGTGACCAAATGTGACTAGTCTTTAATCCGTTGTCGGCTCCAGTTCCCCCAGGCAGGGTGGGGCAGCGCAGCCTCACCTGTCAGGGCCCCTTTGGTGCAAGGAAGAGAGGCCCTGTCAGGTTTCTTCAAGGAACTGAAAACCACTGGAATCTGTCCCTGAAAACTCCCGGGGGCTCTGGCAGGCGTGCCATCTCTGGTCTCTTTCTAGATGGCTCCGTTGTCCTCTCTCACCTGGCTGGTGTCCTCAGAACTTTCAACATCCATGACAGTGCCCTGAGTCAATCTCTGTTACCGGCTAAATTGTGCCCCCCAAATTCATATGCTGACGTTCTGATCCCAGCAAGGACCTCAGAAAGTGACCCTCTTGAAGGTAAGGCCTTTACTGAGGTGAGTGAAGGTGAGGTCGGAGGGCCGTGGGCTCTAATCCAGCGTGGCCTGCGGCCTTGTACCAAGGGGGATTTGGACACAGATGGCGCGTGAGCAGGGAAGACGGCGTGAAGAGACGCAGGGAGAAGCGACCAGCGACTAGCCCTGGAGACCCCAGGAGAAGCCAGCCCTGCCCACACCTCCACCGTGGATTTGCAGCCTCCATAACTGTGAGAAAATACATTCCTGTTGTTTAAGCCGCCCAGTCCATGGTGTTAGCTATGGAAGCCCGAGTGGACTAAGACACTCCTTCCAGAATTCTCACCTCAGGTCCTCAGCAGCTGGCTCAGGCTCTTGCTTTCCAACTTTCTGAAAGAAGCCCCTGAGGGCTTCGGTTTCCAAAGCCTGGCCCCACAGAGGCAGGTCGGTGCTGGCCGGCCCGGCTGATCTGTCTCTGGGTAAGGGGCCCCCATGCTCCATCCCCCAGGGCTGAGGAGGGCAGGGCCGTGAGGCTCAGAACCCCAGTGCCCAGACTTACCTCACAGGGCCTGTGGGGACAAATCCCTTTGAGGACAGATATGTCTACATGATGCCACAAATCACTGAAAGCAACTGCCCGCCTCCCCAGGACAAGGTAGCCCAGAGGCGGCTGGGCACACTGCTGCTGTGGCCATCCCAATTCAGACAGGACTACATTGCAGGCTGTTTGTGCTACCTTTGAAGAAAGCATTGCATGGAAGCAAAAGGGCGGTTACCAGAGGCTGGGGCAGGTGGGGACAGGGAGTTGGTGTTTAGTGGGGACAGAGCTTCAGTTCGGGATGAGAAGTTCTGGAGGTGGAAGGCAGTGATGGCTTTACAATGTTAATGTCCTTAATACCACTGACTCTACACCTAAAAATAGTTAAAATGGTGAGTTTGATGCTATGTATGTTTTGCCACAATAAAAAATGAAACAAGTTTCAAGGAGTGTGCAATTTAATGAAGATGAGCTTTCTGTTCTCAGAGTCCAAGTTAGCTGGTTTTACTGGGGAAATCCCCTTCCCACTACTTGTTAGAAACTGTCACACTCACGGAGGGCTACTCTGCCGGCCTTAGGTGCCATCTGCTGAATGATGGGCTCCAAGCTAATTATAAGAAGCTCCAGGCAATCAAGAGATACTGGAGAGCATGTGCCCAAGGGGCTCCTGAGATGAACTGAAGAAAAACACAAATGCATGGTTGCAAGTGACCCCACCGTCCAGGCCAGATCTTGTCATCTGAATCAGTCAGCGTCAGCCCCAGGACACAGGTGAAGGCAGAGACCAAATGGTTATACTCACCCCCTGAGCCTGGATACCAAGATAATAATTTTCACTTACATGATGTTGTATATTTCTCAGTAACATACTCGTCAACTACCTTTCTGGTTTAGACTCCTAGAAATCTTTCCCCCATTGGGCAATTGAAATGGGACAGTTAAAACAGAAAGGCTGCCAAATGCATAATTCATCTGAAGTCACAAAGATAAAATAGCCCAGTTCTCTTCTTCATACCCTTAGGAAGTAGAGGCTAGAAAAGGCGCTAAATGTATTCTGTGCCCAGATATTCTGAAATAAAAAAAAAGAGAGAAATCAATATGTCTTCCTGCTCACCATCCCGTCCCCAGCAACGGAGACAAGAAAAGAGGCAGAGATGACGGGTGGGTCAGGGGTGAATTTGGAGCTTGGAGACTGCAGGACTCCAGCCCAGACACCCAAGGTCGCCCTTGGCAGGCCCCTCCGCATGGCATAGTGAGGGAGAACTGCTGCCTGTTCAGGAAGTGGGTGCAGAATCCCTCGGGCAGAGTGAGGGAGGCCAGGGCCCACCCGCCAGCGTGCAGAGGTGCAGGGTGCGAAGCTCAGAGGGGAAATGCAATCGCTCAAGGGAGCAGCATTTTAAAATGAAGCCTTTGAATGCAGGCAGAAGAGAACTTTCCATCACAGGCTTTGCTGGGTCCTATTTACTTGTGTAAATGTGTGTATGTGTGTGTGTGTGTGTTTAGATACGTTCTGCCTCTATTTTCCACATAATATGTTGACATATATTTATATGATGTGACTGGGTTGGTTCGGCTTCCTGAAGTTGGTGCTGCTCTCTTATTTTGAAAAGATTTTGTCATTTACAATGAAGAAGAAACAGTTCTCCCCCTGGCAGACCCTCCTGGGGGAGCAGGTTGCTATTCCTTTCCTCTCAGCAGCCAGAGACGTGAACGTGAGCACAGGGTTTGCAGATACTCTGGTCCCCAGACGCCACCTCTTCTGGCGACTGGGCTCTGGCATGGTGGGTGGGTGCCCTCCAACGCACACATGGCCCCTCATTTACAGGCTGCGAGGAGGGTGCCCCAGGACGCCAACAGTGCATCTGTGGGAACAGCCACAGTGCATCCACAATCTCCTGTGCCTCCCAACTCTGATTTGAATATAATCCCCCAAACCGGCAAGCTCGCCCAGCAGGGAAGCCTGGCGCTGCAAAAGGTCTGATGGGCAAACAAAACTTCTGAGATCCAAGTGGGTACAGGGACTGGAAATGTCCCCGGGGCCTGACAGCAGACTCTCAGGTGCAGACCAGGAAGAAGGGTGAGCTGGGCTGGACGGTGAGGCCAGAGTGATGCTCTCCCGGACACAGGCGGCTGAGGGACCAGCCACGCCCACCTGCACTCCCCTGGGTGCTCTTTCCAGGTGCCTGTTCTCTCGTGGGGCATGAGCAGGCCCCTTCCTCACGCTGGGCTCATGCCCCTCACTGCCTCAGCATTCTTAGTAACAGTTAAATTTCATCAGAAGTAAGGAGGAAGGACTTAAAAATTATAATACAGTCACACACTGTGTTATCAACATGCAGAGAAACAGGCATTGTCAAATGAAGTGGTAAAAGTGTGACAATTCTTTTGATGTGAAGTTAGCAATATGTACTTGGTGGGGGGAAAAGCTTAAAATCATGCTGCCGTTGGGCCCAGTACCTTCACCTTCAGGAATTTATCCTAAAGAAAAGCCAGATACTCATATTAAACATATTCAGGGATATTTATTGTTCTAATTATAATGTTGCAAATTTGGAAACAACCTAAGAAACAAAGTATTAGGCTGTCATTAAAAATCAGCGTTTTAAAAAATATTTGGAGGTGTGTAAAAGGGCTCATGATACAAAAGTTAACTGCAAAATATAAAACTCTGTACACAGCATGGCCCTGATTTTACATAGATGTGCACTGCTCCCCTATGATAAACACACAGTTGGAAAACAGGCTGGAAGGAAATACAGGAAATGTTAATCTTGTCTCTGGACGGACGCGTAGATTACAAACTAATATTTATTTTGTTCCTCTATTTCATTTTTCAGCAAAAATGTCTTTATAATTCCCACAGTGTGTTTCATTTCACTTTAATAATGGGGACAAGGAGGGAATGATATATTAAAAGAGGGAAAATGAGTCATTATCAATTAAAGTGTTCTTATTGACTGTCAATGTCGTATGCTGTGTTGTCACATGTGAAGACTCAGAGAGTGCCCTCTTCCACGATGCCTGAGGATGACACTCCTTTCCAACATGCTGATGGATGGCTTGAGTGTAGCTCAGCACCTGCCTCACTACGTGCTGGACACAGATAAATTCCTCTTCCTCCCAGCCCCTTCTCCACCCTTCCCACCTCTTTCCCAAGCACTGGGATGCGAGTCCCCATCATCTTCCCCTGAAGCAGCTTAGAGGGTAGAACTAGCGGTCACCAACCTTCTGTCCTCTGGCCTCCCACATTCCCGAATTGGGAGAGAAGCTCCTCAGCCCTGAGCCAGCCTCGTGTGGAAAGATGGAAAGAGTGACAGGTGCAAATCTAGGAGAGGCATCCATGGGCTCCAAGGAAGCTGGTGTCACCCTCCCTTAAAAACGTGGGTGGGACGTGCAAACCTACTCTTCTAGCCATGGAGGGGAAGGAGCTTGTACTGCCATAAAATCTCCTGGCTCCATGGGGATTATCTCCTCCCCTTGGGAAGAAAAGAGGAGAAATGATTGGCCAAAATGGCCAGTGAATGCCAAGGCAGTAGCCACGACCACCCCCAGCTGGGCGGGCAAACATACAGGCTCTGCAGCCTTGCTGCCTGGCTCGTGCCCCAGCAGGCATGGCAGGGTCCACCATGGAGGGTGGGGCAGCAGCCAGCTCCTGTGGGTCCTGGGTCTAAGCTGTGTCCTGCCCACGTTCCTGTTAACAAAGTGATCCGTAACCAGCTCAGGTCTTTGTATGCACACCCTGTTAGAGCTGCTGATGGGGGAGAAGGATGAGTTGTATCCTGAATATCCAACATTCACCATTTTATATATCTCTATATATATGTATATATACTACATATTATATGTTATATAAATAATATTATATATTTATTATATATGAGTACATTTTTTACATATATAATATTCCTCTCAGTAGACATTGGGAATGATAGTATATATAGCATACAAGAAGCATAACAAAAAGTTTTAAAAGATAGGCTGTGCACTAAGTGATTTTTAAATACACTCAGATACCCTTTTGTACCTGGTTAGTAAATATTCTGAAGAAAGAAATCTGGGAGCATCTTTGCAGTGGGCTCAGCCAGTTTCTGGAACATCCGACTGCTGCTAACAAATAGCCTTTTAGTGAATTAAGTGCAAATGAATCAGAAGCTTATGGATCATGTTCTCGCTGAAACAAACAAAGGATCCAGAATTCATAAGAAAAGGTGCTTGGCAAACTCATTTTAGTTTGTTGAACCCAAGCATTTGAAAAATAGTCTGATTAATTTTGCCAACTCAAAACCCTGCCAATTTTCTAATGTCCCTAAGTATTTACTAGCATTTTTCCAGATGGAATTTCCTATCCATATTTCTAAATGTTCCTGGCCATTCTGCCGATGATTACTTGGAGCACTTCATATGCACAGCAATAGTACTCCTCATTCTTTGAGAATTAATCTAATGTCATGCTAACTTTTGCACAGTTTTACTGCTCACAAAATTCTTTCAAGAATATCACTCCATTTCCTAGTCACAGCATTACCCCAGGAGACTTATGTCATCCCCCTCTCCACAGATGATGAAACTAAGGCCCAGAGAGGTTAAATGACTTCGTCAAAGCTACAAAACCAGCAAAATGAAGAATGAGGATTAAAATCCAGGTCTCCTGGTCCCAAATCTACACCAAGGAATAAGGAGCGCGCTAAACTCTGAGACCACTCTCATAAGGCTCTTCCGGAGACGTAAATCTGCAAGACACTTGCTAGAAGAACAAGTACCATCTAGGATAGAACAGACCCTGCAAGGGTCAGGATAGAGGACCTTGTTCCCCAAGCAATTGAGTTGACTGGCCATGACTACTTCATGCTATTGTCTGTTCTCACTTCTGTTTAGACCACCTCATTCAAAACATTTTCTCTCTACTTTGGTCCTTAATGTACAAATAGCATGACTCATCATTCTGAAACTCACCTGAATATTAATAGAAAGGCTTCAAAGCACCAGAATATACATGTGAAGAAACCCAACCAAAATGCCAGCTACAAAGTGAGCAAATAGTGTTGTCAACAAAGATATGTCCCAGTTTTAATCAGTGGATACACCAAATTATACAAGTTCTATACTCCAAGTAAATGATAAAGTGATGAGTCCGTCTTTTGCAACACCTCCCAATTTGGTATTCAGGCATTTAATTAATGTTCTGTTTGCACCTTACTTCCAGATCATTAATAAAGATGTTTAACAGAACTGAAGCTAATACCTGTCTGTGTGCACAAACCCCACTGAGCTCCTCCCCCCAGATGGCTCTGCCCCTCTCCCCACCACAGCGGGATGCACGGACCTAAGAGCCTCGGTGCTGCCATTTATTTAAAATCCCCAGGACAGCCCGCTCTTTCCTCACACTAGAACTGTGGTGCACCAAGGACGTCAGTGACCAGTGCAGGCCCCTTGTTGGAGGGCAGAGGCAGTTGGAAGTCTCACCCAAGAGGTCTGAAGCCCAACTGGCCCCCTCCAAAATCTACATGCAAAAATGGGAAAACTCTAAATTAGACAATGAGGCCCAAGGCAGCATTATTTCTGAGCCTTGTTTCTGACCATGATACCAATTGACTAAATAGAGAATTAATGAAGACCTCACAGATAAAGATATATGCCTTGTTTTCATAAGGTTTATTACCTGCAGCACATAATTCCCTGAACAAATGACTACTGAGCATCAGCTATGTGTTAGGTACAAGGCTAAGGGTGGGGATTGAAAAGAAGATGATTCTTTCCATCAAAAGGCTGCAGTGTGGTGTGGTGGGAAAAGGAAGCAGACAGATTACAGCACCCCCGGAGGTGGGAGCGACTTCCCCACCAGCTGCCGACGAGGTCACCTCCACACCTAGCCTCAGAGCCGAGAGGGCTCTCTCACCGAAACAGAACTGCAAGGTTCTCTAATTAATATCTGATGAGTCCAGATTGCAAGACACTTTCTAATTCTTGGAAGAGACTTAAACAAAATCCTTCAGAAGTATGGAATTTTATAGATTACACACAAATTTTTCTGTTTCCCTCAATCCCAGTTTAGAATTTCTTCCTTTGCCTGTTGCCACTGAGATGAGACATTGTTACCACATTGATTTGTTTTCAAGGGAAAATGGGCAGAGCAAGGGAGGAACTGGAGCACCCAAGGGAGGAAGAGAGGCAAGGTCCTACTTCATGTTCTGAACCACATGACACAGACTAAAAGTCACGGAAGGACCACGGAAGGTCACCACCAGTGAGCTCCAAGGCTGGAAGGAGCCTGCCCTACAAAGACAAAATCCTCAGGGCTCTGGCTGTTCTCAGAAGTGTCTTCCTGGCAAAAGAGCACGATGGAGGGGAGTGTCAGCATCCTGAGAACAAACACACTGGAATGTTCTAGATCTTTTCCCACTTCCACCTTCACCTGGTCTACACCAAAACCTGCCCACTCTGTGTGCCAGTTCCCAGGAAAGTGAGGCCTCATCCTGCTGTGATTGGTGCTGCTGTGGACAATGTCACTTCTCAAGCCACTCCCATCCCCGGACTGTCACCCATCCTCTCCCTGGAGTGGCCCTTGGGCACCTAGTCCGGGGCCTGCCTCCACGTTTCCCAATAGACCTTTCCTGGGGAGAGGAAGGCACTGCTTTTCAGATGCCCTTGACTCTCCTCCACCTGGGCAAACTGTTCTGACTTCTCGGCAGTGGAGGCCCCCAAACATCTTCCCTGCTCTCCTCACCTGCCCTGGGCCTGGCCACACCCCTCTGGGTGTCGTGAGTGTCACCCCCATACCTCCTTGCATCGCTGTCCTTCAGGAGTCAGTCCACTCTGACATTAGCATCTTGAATGTGCACATACTCACGCAAGTGAGGCCGCCATGTGATCACCCAATCAGCAATGACTGAGAAGGGGGCAGTTTTCCCAGGGCTCAAGGTCTGAAATGCCAAGTTCTTTGGTCACACATCCAGCATAGACTCAAAGGCAGCTCCCAGCGAGACTATGCCTGAAGAAACTCACTGAAATATAGATTTCAATTGTACGGGAAATTACTTCTGCAATTCAGCCAGCAAGAGCACATATAACTGTGTTTTTTTAATCTTATCAGGGTATGACAAAATCAGAAAATTCATAGCTTTGTGGCAGCAACATATGAATGCACAAGTTTTAAGGAGCCCTGTTTAGAGAATTTTAATGTATCATCGCAACTGCACGTTTGCAGGGCTCATCCGAGAATCCAGGAGTCTCAGATCGCTGCAAGGTGGCTTATAAAATCCCATTAATTCTCCTGCCTGAAGGAACAGTCAGTAAGGTTCTCTCTCTACACTGCACAGCCCCGTTTCCCGGGGCGCTCAGGAGAGCCCTTTGCTTTGGTTCAATCTTTCAAAGTTATTCTGAGGCTCCAGGTTTCTGAGAGGGACCTCCCAGGTCAAAGCCCAGGAGGAAGGATTTCCATCGGTAGCTTTACAGAGAGTGTGCACACACCCTCTCCAGGAGTCTCTGCCATCGCATTAGGACTCAGTGTCACATAAAGGCCTAAAGGCAAGATGGAATCGACTCCTCCAGCTTCCAGATCATCACACCCTTCGTCTGAGTGCTGCGCCCCGGGATTCACACGTCCACCCACACAGGCTGAATGCCCAAGTGTATCTCGTGCTTCTAGGGGTTGACGGTCAAGTTAGCAGATAAAGTGCAGAGCAGAATAATGCAGGTAGCATGTACTGAGTACCCAGTGCATGTCAGACACTGCTCCACGCTCTTCACCTGCATTCATTCAATTAACCAGCCCACACTGCTTTGCAAGGGGTAGCGTCCCAGGTCCCATTTGATAGGTTGGAAGACTGAGACAGAGGAGGGAACTGCCCACAGTCACACAGCTGGTCAGAAGGGAGTGGAGGGGAGCCCATCTTCTCAACTTCCCCAGCACAGCCAGACGGCAGGGGAGCAGCGCGTGCAGCCCAGCCAGCAAGTTCAGCTTCTCTTTCTTTCCCTCCGGTCACTTTCTGTTTCACATTTACTAGTCAGGGGCAGATTCTGATAGATGGGTCACCTCCCATCCCTCAGAAGCTTCAAGTGTAACACATAGGTCCAGGTACGATTAACCCATGTTATCAGGGACTTTTGTTCTTTTGCACAAAAAAAAAAAAAAATCCTGTATAGAATCCTATAGTCTTTCACCAATATCTGGTTCCCACTCCCCTGAAATTAGGCATGGCCCAAACGCCAGGTTTGGCCATTCAGCCATAGGCAAAAGTGATGTGTGAGTGACAACTGAAGCCAGAGCATTGAATTGCCGACACCAGCCTCACCGGCAATCTCTCCTCCTGCCATGAAAATGCCTAAGGGTGTGTAGGGACCCACAGTCACAGCAGCCGGCAACCGAGGGCAGCCACCCTGGAAAGCTCACAGACTCACAGGGAACTGTGCTGAGCAAGGAACAAGCAGTCGCTGGGTCAGGCAGGAGACTTTGTCGGTGTTTCTCACGCAGCAGAACCTCACCTGTCCCTCCTGACACAGGAGCTGCCCCTTGCAAGGTCAGAGCCCGGGAAGCAGCCCAACAACCCGCTGAGCCACCAGCCACCCACAGCTCAGGGATGTGCCCACTGCCCAGGCTGGACCACACCCCATGCAGATACCAGAAGTTTTGGAATAAAAGTTTCCAACTGCTTCCGTGTCACTCGACCTGAAACTCTGCTCTTGGATCTTTACGCAAATGAGGTATTTCACGTCGTCTCTGCGTGGGTAAGAAATCAAACCGATGATTATTTTTCTTCCATGGTTGAAAACAGGAAAATTAAACAAACTTTGAGCTGACAAACTCAAATAACAAAAATGTTTAAGGAAGGAATGTGAGGTTTAAAATGTGCAAGGATGTCAGTTTCTAAAATGATAAAGTCTTTATTGAAAGGAACCATCAAGATCATTAATCTGAATTCCTAGTTTTATAGATCAAGGCACCAAGGCCAATATATGAAGTGAATCCTCTCAACCCAAAAGAGCAAAACCATCCCTCAGCTCAGGTCCTCTGCTTCGAGTCAAAGTCACGTCCACGCCACACCATGCCTGTCAAAAGAGACATGCATTTTGAGGTCGGGTCTCCTGTTTTATAAGTCATGGCTGTTTTCTCTAAGGAATAACATTTATTGTCATAAATTTTATTGAATATTTATTAAGTAATCAGGATGCGCCCTGCAGCTCTAGACATAATTATGAGAAGTATAAAAATATTACATATATGATTTTATCATATATGTAGATTTGTGTGGTCACCACCACAGTCAAAATACAAAACAGTTCATATAAGAATCTCTTGTGCTACCCTCTTATGGAAATAAATACACACATACACATACATGCACATGCACACACACACACACACACACACATATCCCTGTGTGCATGTAAAACTGGTGAAATCTGAACAAGGTGGACGGATTCTATCATTATCAATTTCCTGGTTAGACTGTAGTTGTGCAAGACGTTAAAACTGTGTCACATTGGGGGAAACTGGGTGAAGGGCATATGTATCTATCCATATTATTTCTTACAACTGCGTGACAAACTACAATTATCTCAAAATAAAAAGCTTTCAAAAACATGTTATATAAGTGTCAGGATTATCATTTTCTGAAGCGATTGCATGGGGATCATCTCAATTTATAAGCAGAAGAGCCCAGCAGGGGCTCCCAGGGTGCACAGGTGGCTGGAGACGTGTGAGGAAATGGGGAGGCAGACAGGAGTTCAGGGTCTGGCCCTCGAGGACGAGGCTGTTCCAGAAGCAGAGGGTGGTGCTGAGCACAGCTGGGGTCAACGCTGGGGCACAGGGCGAGAGTGTGAGGTTGTGAGTTTTACTTGAATTCCAGCAGAAATAAAAATAAGGAAACACCCATGTGTGGTGCGGATTGTTTCCAAACTGTTAAAAGCAAAACTCTCTTTTCACAGGAAATCTTCCAACACATGAAATAGATAAAACCTGAGGTGCCCCGGGAGGTGTCTCCTGCAGACGCTGGGACTCCTCGGAGCCTCGCAGACCACAGGACCCACAAAGAGTGACAGGCGTGGATTAGCCACCAGGCTGCTTCCTTCAGGCACTACGTGGCCATGGACAAGGAATTTCAGCTTGCCAAACCTCCACTTCCTCCTTTCTGAAATGAGGAATAATACTGTCAATCTTTCAGAATAGACCCGTGTAGACCTTCAGAGCAGGGACGTGATATGAGAGCATTTTCTGAACAATTCTGGCTGAATTCCATTGGGCAAAAGCGGGGGGAGGATTTAGGGGAAGAATGAATCCAATCTGGAGTTTATGGAAGTAAAACACCCAAACATAATAGGAACGTGAAATCTTGGCCCACAGATTTCAAACGGATGAACCTAGGAGAACTTCAGGATCGTTCGGTTCCATTCTTCCATTTTATGGAAGAGAAAACCAAGGTCAAAATGAGATCAATAGTAGTTGAAAGAAACAGACAAATCGAAAAGAATCTGGCTGGTTCCAATCCTCCTAGGAAACTTGGAACTCAGTCCTCTAATATTCTCTCAGTTAAACTTAAACATGTGCCACATAAGACAGAAGTTTTTCACTGGGATCAAAATAAGAGAAATGAGAGTACAAAAATCAGCAAATATTTCCAATGTTTTTTCTTCCTATCATTGTATAATTTACTGAACTTATGAGACAGAGAACTGGTTTGTTAAATCCACATTTACCTTTATTTATATTTATATTCTTTCGACTTCCAAAGAAAGCATTTTGAGACAGCAATAAAAACTCAGATGCTTAGGTTAAAGTAGTTAGGACAAGCAAAAATGAGAAACAAAGAAAAAAGAAGCAGTAGGGGGAAAACAAACAGTGTCTAGAACCATGGTGATGACAACTTCAGTTACTGAGCACAGATTTTAGTTCTAAGTGTCCTAGGGGCCCAGGCAAGCAGGGACACACTGCTTCCTTAGCATCATCTAGTTCTGCAGTGGGAAGATACTTGGTTCTATGTTAAGATAAATGAGGTTTCTTAAATTAACCCAGCAAATGTTTGGAGGCAAAGAAACGGAGGGCAACCAGCAAAATGAGCCCTATACTAATGACATGGTTATTGCATGGATATTTAATTTAATCCTGACAACAGTCCTATGAGACTAGAATGCCTAGGGCACGTGGCCAGCGGTGGACCTGGGGCCTGACACCTGAGCTGTCTGAGAGAGGTTTGACAGACAGCCCAACATTCGCTCTCTGCTTTACAGGGCAGGAAGGAAATTGATTCAGTTCAGCACCCGCATGCACAGGTAAGTAAATTCATAAGTAAAGAATACTAAGCCCTTGCTCTGGAGCTCATGCCATTGGTTGTACTTGGAAGGCGACAGACACCCTGGCGTAGGGTGGGAGCTGAGGAATGGTCTCAGGGGTCCCCCACACCCATATCTCATTCATAAGCAAATCCTGCCACTGCTTTTGTTTACTCACGTACCTCCTCTTGTCCTCTCTGCTGCCACTGCCTGACTCCGACTTCCATCATCCTGCAGCAGGAGGGAGCAGGGTAGGTGGACAGAAGCTGGCCTCTGGGGTCAACCCCGGACCAGTAAGTTACGCAGGGGTGACTCGAGCTCCTTGTTGGCTGAGAGGGTGACAAGTTCACCTCTGATTCTCCAGTGCTGAGCACAACCTCTGGCACATAATAGGTGCTCAACAGTCGATTGAGGAGTATGACAAGTAAAAATGATAAATAAAGCACCTACACCACACACTCATTCCTCTCTGAGCACCGACCATGTGTCAGGCGCTGCACTGGGGGACACAGTGACACAGAACAGACCACACGTCCTGCGGCCCTGGCGCCGGTGCAGGAGACGGAATAACCAGACACACAAGACAGACACCTGGATGCTTGGGTACTGGGGAGCGGGAGGGAGACAAATGCAATAGTGTGTTAGTTTCCACACGCTAGGTGGCTGAGAACAATGCAGATGTATCATCATGCAATTCTGGAGGTCAGAGCCCGACCCAAGTCTCACTGGGTTAAAACTAAGGTGTCGGCAGGCCCTGGGGGAGAACCGCCCCCTGCCTTTTCCAGCGCCGAGGGGCTACCTACGTTCCTGGGTTCATGGCCCCTTCCCGGCCTCGCTCTAGCCTCTCCTCCATCCTCACAGCTCCGCTGCCCTGACTCTCCTTCCTAGACAGTCACTGTGACATCACCCACTGGCGGCCCAGGATGGGCTCCCCCCCTCAGGAGCCACACCCCATCACGTCTGCCACGTGCGGTGATCCCGGGATCGGGACGTGGACATCTGGCAGGGATTCTTCTGTCCACCACAAGTGGGAAGAGAGAAACGGTGAGCTGGGGGTGGGAGGTGGAGGGTGAACATCACCGTTTCAGAAAGTGAGACCGGGAAGCCTCCTGAGAAAGTGCTGGGGAAAAGCCCGAGGTTCATGAGGAAGTGCACTCGGGGACATCCCAGGGCGGCTCCTGCAAAGGGACCAGCCAGGGACCCCAGGGCAGGGGTTGGGTGGGAAGGTGAGGCTAGCCAGGAGGGTGCCAGAGGGGTGGGCAGGGCACAGGGAGGGAACGACCCACTGGAGGGCCATGAGGGAGGAATGAGGAGGCCCCACCCACGTGACACAGACCACACTGGGCACAGACCCCGAAAGGAGATGTGGGCAGAGGAAGTAATGGCTGAGGAAGGAGGCAGGTGTGAGACCGTCAGACTGACACCCTCCCTGGCCCAGGCCATCCTGGCCGTCTTCCCACGAACAAAGCCCCAGTCCCGGGGTATGCGGCCGGTGGTGGCTCAGTCAGCATCCTGATACTGCCCGCTGCCCTGCAGCCCAGGGCCTTGCCACCCTGGCTGTGCCATCACAATGAGTCAGTGTATCTGAGGACGGTTTGCAAATCACCCAGAAGTGCAGACATGTATTCACACACATGTTGGCTTTCCAGAATTCCAGGTGCCACGCTGTGATTTCTCACCCAGACCCTGCAAACCCTACCAAGGCCCTCCCTGCCCTCTCCGAGGAGGCCTGCGGCCCGGGGGCCCCTGAGTGGCCAGAGCCACCTGCCCCGTTCCACGTCCGCCTCATCTCACGGCTGAGTCCCTAAGGATGATTTGTCCTAAACTCAGGGAACAGATTTATCTCACACTGGGGACAGTCTATCAAATGCCACTTCCGATAGAACTCATTTAAGAGAGGGAAGCACACTCCCGAAGGACAATTAATACATTTTCCATCTTCGGGTAATTTCCAGCGTGTGCCCCAGACCCCCTCACCCCGCTCCCTGCAGCTGGGAGGGAGCCAGTTGGTGACGGTGGGTGATGTATTTTGAATGAAAAGTGCTGCATCCTACGGTGCAGGTAACAAGTTCCTGAAAACCCGGTTTTGTCTTTCCAGTTCTGTTCAGTTCTTCCGACCAAAAGCCCCACAGCTGGCCTGTCCTCACATCCGTGCCAATCATGCAGAAGAAGAGCTTCTTCCATATGGTGATAAACAAAGCACGACGGGCACCGAGGGGTCTGGCCCGGCTCTGGGTAATTGATGCAACTCAGCCACCTGCATAAGGGACAAATAGGTCGTCTGCCGGAGGCTCTCCCAGACCTCATAAGAAAATCACCTCTGATAAGAAAAATGAAAGCGGGAGGAAGAGGGGGAGGTGGAGAATAAAAAGATCATTTTTTTTTTCTTCAGGAGCAGAAAGAGCCCAAATTGTTGCATCCTCTCTGCAGTCACAATCCTCCCTCAGCTGGGAGGCCGGGGCAGGCAGGGGGCCAGGTGGGGTTTCTCCTAATGCCTTACCCTTGGTTCTGCCACCTGGGCCTTGGCTCCCCACTCAGACCTCACTCAGCCCTGTCAAAACAGTAGCTGGAAGATTAGATCTCCCTGCCCTGGGGATTCAAGTCCTTCAACAAAGGGGACCAGCACAGCCTTGCCTGTCCCTTGTCACTGGCCCCTCCTTCCTCACCTACTCTTGTCTTCCCCTGACCACCGAAGCAGCCCTCAGCTGTCCCGGCTAGCCAGGGGGGCTGAGAGCCACTGTTCCTTATGTCCATCCCACCCTTGGGAAGGAAGCCAACAGCTCGTGAGAGTTCTGCCCAAAATGATTGGAGTCCTTCATCCTGAGACGCTGTCTGTGCAGGACACCGGCCACCCAGGACTCTGCACTCACACTGACTGTCCAGGCACTGTTCCCGAGAGCTGTGGTTGGCACTGGCAGTGACCAGCTGCTCGCGCAGCGATCAAGAACCTTCGCCTCCCGCCCACGCCCATGTGGGTCAGCCCGGCCTCTCTCCCACCCGGGCCAGGCCTGGCCACCAGGTCTGACTCGAGCTGGATCTCAGCCCAAACCCAACGTGCGCTGGGGGCTTGCCTGAGTCCCAGGTATCCTCTAAACCTTCAAACTGATCTTCTACCTCAGAAACAGGAGTGGAGAGCAGGGTTTCTCAGCAGCAGCACCGCCAACACTTGGGACCAGGCTCTGCGGTGGGGCGGGGCGTCCTGTGCACCATAGGATGTCAGCAGCCTCCCTGGCTTCTACACGCACCCCTCCTCCAATGTGGTGCCAATCAAAACTGTCTCCAGACATTGCCGCATGTCCCCTGAGGAAAACATTGAGAAGCGCTGGTTTAGGGGAAAGAGAACAGGACGTGATACTGGGTGGTTCCAACACCAGACACTGGAGCTGAGAGCTCGAGGATGCTGGATTTGGGCCACTCCAGGCTGTCGGTCCTCACTCCAGCACCTCTACAGACCACTGTGTGCGGTGAGAGAGGAGGGGGAGCAGGGCACCCACGGAGAGGGGGGTCCCAGGAAGGCAACACCCAAGGCCGACACCCACAGTGAATCCACCATCCTGATGTCACACCCGATGGGAAGTCCTCTCCGACCAAGGCCACACCCCTGAAGAAAGAAAAAGAGGCCTTCTCAGGACAGGAAATCTACTCCAAAATACACACTGGGCAAAGATATATGCTTCTTGCAGCCGTATTTGTAGTGGCAGACGGAAAGCCACCTGTCAATCAAAACGGCACCGGGTAAAATAAATCACACACAGTGATGTCCTATGGAGCCATTTAAAAAATGCGGTAGATCTGCTTATGCTGGTGTGGGACAGGCCCCAAGACCTGCTTGTTAAATGAGAAGAGCAAGACGCAGTGGTGTTTATGGCATGCTTCCATTTCTATGAAATTAAAATGAAGATTAAAGTGCATGGATGTGCAGAGAGTTTTTCTGATTTTTTCTTAGTTTGTTACACTAATTTGAATCCTTCTGCACAAAGAAGTGTGCCTATGGAAGAGGAAACTGACACAGACTATTTTTAAAAAGAAAATGCTGCAAGGTGACCCAAGAAAAGGCAATTTTGCTAAAAGTAGTTGGCAACCAAACTCAGTTGGCACAGCCCTGAGGTCTCAAGCCTTTAAATTTAATGCACCCTTTAAGTCCTTGGTGCATGCTAATTCTTGATAAACAAAGTTGAAACAGTTGGTGGGTTTTTATGTGACCATTATATTATCATGAATGCTTATTCAGGATTAATCCACAATGACACAATAAACTAGGAAGTATCCTCAGACTGGAGCAGTAAGTTCTACCAACATCACCAGCACGTGAACTTGCTCTTTACTGGAGACACATCTAACAGACCCCTCAGGGCAAGACTAGCAGATCACACAACTGATGAGCCAAAAGATTACAGCTGTCAATTATTTGTTTGTTTTTAGTTCAAGGAGTAACATAATTTTATAACTAACAACAATCCTGGCTGATCCAATCTCAATTTCTTCCAAAGTATTGAAACGGAGATTTCTTTGTATGACAACAAAGTCATATCTTCTAAGCCCAAACACCACCCTTCAAGCTGATGTGATATCAATGGGTCAGAAGCCAAAAAGGTAAAGAATTATTCACAATAAATAAGAATAAAATGAAGAACATGTAAGTATATTTCTAAAGTGATAAAGTAGTATGATTTCTCAGATTTTTGAATAAGTTTTCAAATGTAAGTTAAAATTAGAAAAGGTCACTAAATTTTATCAAAGTTATTAACTTTTTCAACATAAATGTATGCTTAAAGATCTTCATAACAGAAAATTATTTTTTATTTATTAATTTTTTATTTTGAAAAAGAGGAGGGCCTCTGCCTTGGAATTTTGTGTTTATCTCTGGCTTGTGTTTTTTATCACCTAGCCAAGTGAGACTCTGTCGTCTGCCTGTGGCGTTAAGTCTTTGAGGAAGACCAGAGTCCTTGTGATAAAATGTGCTGGCTGATTAACAGAAATGTGCCGGGTTTTTCTCCTGTGCATGGACATTTAATCTCATTCGCTATCTGCCGACACGCAGTATTCACAGAGCTGCTCTCGGGGGCCTGTGTGCTCAGACACAGCAAGCACGAAGCAGGAGCTTAATTTACCAGCATCCGTCCAGACTGGGCATAACCTCATTTCTATCAGCCTTTAAAATAGCGCACGATTATGGCTGTTTCTTAGGAGAGGAAACCAGAGCTCCCAATGGCCTGCCAAGATCACAGGAGGAGGAAGCCACCGTGGCGCGGTCTCCACCGGGACTGTGGGTCCAGAAGCCTCCCCTGGCCACGCCAGGTGAGAGACGCCTGAGTCTGAGCGTCAGCACGTGCCGCTCGGCCTGGGCCGTGCGCCTGGCAGGAAGGATGGCTGGGTGTCGGCTCCTGCCCCTTCCTGGCAGTCCCGGACTTAATCCCACAGCATCCCCTTCGCCACCTTGCCAGCAGGCCTCCCTCCTGCCTCGCTTGCCTTCCCTGACAGTGTTCGCTTTGCCAAGAAGGGAAGAGCACCGAGGTAGGTAGGAAAATGCAAGCAGGCACCCTCAGCCTTCATGCTGGCCTTACTCTCTCCAGCCCCGGGCCCGCAGCATGGGCAGAGGGCCCCTCCTAGCCCGTGGCCCAGAGTGAGAAGATGCCGCCACTGGAGTGACTCCCTGTGGGCTGCCAGTGGACCCTGCTGTCCCATCAGTATTTCAGCTTGCAGCATAAGTAGGCGTGGCCCCGAGCTGTCCCCAGGCACTGCCTCTGCGGAGAGGACCTGCAGGGCTTAAAACGCCATACAAGGGAAGGGCCTCCGGTTACTCCCCTACAATTACATCGGTGCCTCTCTCGCCCACATCGGGAGAAATGAGGCCATGTAAAAAGTCTCTTGAATAAACTGATGAGCCCATTGGGCCAGAACCGCAAAACACATAGAGGGTTGGTGTAAGTCATCTCCAGAAGGAAAAGACAGATGTTGAGCTCAGTGCTGTCTTGCTTCAGTTTGGGAAGGGAACTCTCTTGTAACAAAAAAGAACGAGGAAACGTAGCGCAGGCCTCATTCTTTACGTTCCCCATTAGCTAGTACCCCTCATGGCAGGGCCCATCAATTCAACTTTTGGATGTCTGGAGTCCCGCCAAGAGCGGCTCAGCTTCCATATGCTCAGCAAGGTGCAGAACAGCAACTCAGCCGCGCTGCTGGCAGGCACGATGGGTAAATCACGGCAGATTTCTTTGCAGGCCCGATCTCTCCGATTTATTACTTGATTTTGAGAAATCTCCTGCCTGCACTTGCTGCCTGGTCTTGGTCTTCCAGGAGTCTCAGGGGCTCACTGCCCACCCTGGATAATTGTTTTCCTTGGTTCACTTGGCCCTCACCTGGCCGGGGCTCCACCTACACATCTATTACACTCAGGCTGTCAAAGCAAGAAGCCAAACATCTCAGTCACGATCCCTCCTGGCCCGTGGGCCTCCAGCCCTTGGACAGAGCCAAGGAGACAAGGGACAATGAGAAAGCTGTAGACTGTCACAGGGCCATCACCCCTGGGTATAGATGGTGGTGTGGCCTTGTGTTCCCTCCACCCGTGCCACTCTGATCCTTTCCCTCCCTACACAGGTGCGCACACACATACACACACATGCATACAGACACACACACGTGCACACATGCATACACATGATACTCACACAGCCACACACGCACACACTTTTTTGCTCCCTGTTCTAAATCAGCCCCGGTACATCTGCACATAGCTGCAATGAATGTTGAAACTGATCCTGCCTTGAGCCCCCCTGGTTGGCTGACCCCATCCAGGTGGACCCTGCAGAAGTGCCCCCGGTCCAGAAAGGTCTAGTATTTATGGCCCAGTGAACATCAGGCCTGACTGGGCCTTTTTCTTCACACTGGGGCTCCTTGATTTTTTTCCCCATGAAGTTTAAAATGTGTTGAATAAATGAATTGATCTAGCTGCGCACACTTTGCCCGTTCATTTAACCTCTCTGCTTCCGTTTCTGCATCTGTAAATGGGGAGGGCACCATCCCCCACAGGGCCCTGGCCTGGGTCAGGGAGCGTGGGTGGCAGCGCTCACAGACAGCTGTATCTGCAGCTGGACTCCTGGGCATCTACTGATGTCTCCGTGATGAGGTCTTCATTGACAAATGCTATGGGACACAAAAGGAACCAAGGCCTGGGGTCAAGGCGCTGTCACCTGAGAAGCGATTAGTGGCTGAGCCATGTGCAGCGCGTCCTGTGCGCAGCGAGCGGATGGCGGGGCTGCCACGACGCGGAGGCTAGGCCAGCCGGCCCGCGAGCACACGCACTCGTCTTCCTGCCCGCCTCACTCTTTGTGTTGTAGTCAGGGTTTGAATTTTTATCGATGCTGATGAAGAGCAGAAAGAATCCTTACAGCAGGGTCGGGGGACATGGGGACGAGGGGCGTGGCCACAACTGCACTCACAAACCCTAAAAGGACAAGACCCGCGCCCCAGCACAGCGCCACCGGCGCATGCGCAGACACCTCCTCAGGCCCCGCTGTGTCTCCTTGTCCCCACCTGCCGCCCAGACGCTCCTGGCGTGACCTGCTCTCTCTCTCAAGGCTGAATCCGAGGAGGGTGTGGAATTGAGAAAGAAAAAAACACGGCAAAACGGTCTAATTTACACGTGTCACCCAGCCTGAGCCCCAGAAAACGTACTAAGCAGGGACATCCTCAAATCTGGTGGAGTCTAGATCTTATATAACTTGGGGACCCTCTCTAAGAAAAAGGTGGCAAGATGATAAACACAAAATCAGGCATGAATGGGAGCAGTCATTTAGAGTGAGAGAAGGAATGAATCGTTGGGGGCTTGGAGCTTCAAGCCCCCTTCGGGTGTCCTGAGCGCTTTGGCCATTTGTGGTCACACAGAAAGGCTTCCTGCCCGTGGCCTGGCTGAACCCCCCACCCTGAGCCCCGGCCAGCCCCAGCATCCCGCCCTCGCAGGGGCACACAACTGCCTCTGCACTTCAGTGTCTCCATGGTAAACCCACCCCTGTGTGTCTTTCAGGGACTAAGATGCCACTCTGCCTACATTTTTAAAGAATAATGACAACAGCAGAGACCTTAAATGACTTGCCAACATGTGTGTAACTAGATCAATTCCTTTATTCAACACGTTTTAAACTTCATAGGAAAAAAAAATCAAGGAGCTCTGATGCTTGGAAAGAGACCCAGTCGGGCCCGATGTTCACCAAACCATAAACACTGAACTTTCCTAAATTGGGGACATTTCCACAGGGTTTTCCTGGACAGGGTCCGCCACCCAGGGGGGTTTAGGGAAGGTTGCATTTTAAAGAATGATGACATCTGAAATCGTCAGATGGTTTTGAGTGTCCGTGGCTGGCTAGAGGGGGGAAGGTGAAGTTGAAACTCATCTAAGTAGTTTTTATTAAGTGACCCAGATCATCTAAATAATCCCACAAGAGCCTCTCCAAATTCTGGAAAGCAAGGGAAATAATTGCTGGATTAGTGTTTAATGTTTATTCTGATCGGCATATTGGTTTCCAATGGCTGTGCTTGCGATGCGGCGGAGTGGCTGCGTGGGCTGGATCCCACCTCGCCCTGCCTGCTCCCCCACTGCGATACTGTCCCCTCTCCTCTCGGTCCCCGCCCACGCCTTCTACTCCTGCGGGGACCACTGCCCCCTCCTCTGCCTCTCCACTCGCCATCTGCCTGCACTCGGACCTGCAGAGCTCCATTTGGACAGCAGTGGGCTTGCCCACGAGTGTCACTGCAGAGTGCTCCAGACATCTCCGCCACAGGGCCCATCCCATTTCCCCAAGACCTCGGGGCTGCCAGTGAAAATGCCCACCCCAGCTCCCTCCCCAAAGCCTCACTGCCCACATCCCCTGGAACGAAGCCTCCCCTCCGTCCCCCTCTACCCGGCAGAGTTTTATGCCTGCACCTGGTCGTCAAGGCCCACCTGTCTGTAGATCAACGGTCACCTCCGCTGGGAGGGGTCACTCCTTTTCTGAAGTCCTGTGGCACTTACACTGCTGCACTGCCATTTTGGTCATAGTCACACGAATGTGTGATTTGCCTGTCCTCACTAGACTGCGCTCTCTCTTTCCAAAGGCAAGAGAGTCCTATCTGTCTCCCCATACCCAGAACTCTGTAGGACGAATGAATGATAAATGAACTAAATGTGCTTGGTATACAGAAGACCTCAGTGTACTTTTTATTGGAAACTACAATATTTTGAAAATTATTGGTGAAAAAATTTGTTCTGTTTCAGAGCAACACTGGACATGGAGAAGTGTCTGCCTGCCCTTGGGTACGTGTTATATCTATGTCTTTTGTGCCTCGGTGGCCTCCGCGGTAAAGCCAGAATCATGATAGCCCTTGTGGCATAGGTGCATTGAGCGTGTCAGTGGGTTAGGTGATTTAAGTTGGCACATGCTAAGCATGCAGAAAAACTAAGCTCTCTATTCTGGCCTGGCTCATAGGGAAGAAATCTCTCTGCCCCTTCTTACCTTAGCAATAGAGTTAAGTGCACTTTGGGAATAGGCCTGGCGGGGAGAAGATGTCTGGAAGGCACAGTTGTTGGTGGTCAGGCCGTGGCAGCACCTCTGCCGGCAGGTTCTTCCCGGGGAGCCTCCCTGTGGCTTCCTGGCCCCAGAGGGCCCAGTTTCACAGGCAGCCCCTCCTCCCTGCAACCGTCCCCACCGCAGAGCCATCTAAATGAGTCGCTCCGTCTGCACCGTCAGCAGTCAGGCCTGAGCCTCCAGGGATGTGCAAACCACTCTGATTCTTCTCCTCCGGAAACTCAACCCTGCCCCTGGCTGGACCCTCCTAACACTCTTGTAAATTAATAAACAAGCTGGACCGTGTGACGGTGGGCCTTTAGCTAGTCTGCACCTATGTTCTCTCTAAGCAGACACTGTCTACCTGGTAGCAAACTTTGTTTCTGCAAACTACAAGGTAACCACCACCCTGATGATTTGGCTTGATTGGGTGGATTCGTAAGGGTAAAAAAAAAGAGAGACAGTTGGCCTACAAGGCCCAGGACAATAACTCCCTCATCTTAAAATGACACAGAAATATCCTCTGATGGTTCAGCACTGCCCCGAGAGGGACACACAGCGTGTGAAAAGCAGTGTGTTCTAACCTCCGCCCTGCACTTCGCGCCCTCGTGGCCCAGCCCGTCCTCCTAACTGGGCTGTCTGCTCCCACCTCATACTCTCTCCCACCCATCTACACCTAACGGCTATTTTTAAAAACTCTTAAGTAAGGGTTTTTCTGGGGAAAATATAGCAAAATAGAGCTGAACTTCAATATCGAAAGCCTTGCAGCTGAGAATAACCACCACGTGTCATTTTGCCAGGTCATGAGCTTAAGGTCTCAGATTTTCTAAAGTGGCTTAGAACACTGATTGACAATTCTGCAAAAAGAGCATTGATCAACGGATGACAAATTTGAAGCAAGAAAAGGATATCTTTGGTATTCAGCATTTTGATACGCCATCAGATGTGATGTCTGTGTATGTCAAACAATAATGATAATGATAATAAAAACAGTAAGAATGCCAACTGGCACGTGAAAATGGAAAAACGATCATGATGACCATACTTCACACCTGGGGATAGTATCAGATTCTCTGTGCCTCTGTTGGTTTAAAATCCCCTAATTTATGTGTTTCAAACCGAAGTACATGTATCAGTGTTAGGTGTGAATGTTAGGTCTGAGGATATTTTCCTATTTTGTCTCTTCATTTTGAAAATCTTAAATATACACACACACACACACACACATACACACAGTCTGGATCAGACGATTTAAATGAATATTAAGTCTCACTGTACTATTAATTTTTCAAAGCTTGAGTTTATGTCTGTGTTTATAAGCCCAGGGATCACACACATCTTCTGAACCTTTAATATGCCCTCTGGCTGTCTTTAGGGCACCGTGTCCTCATGTCAAAACCCTACAATCATCCAGCATCCACTGTTAAACTCATGTTTTCTTTTCTTTAATCAGCTTTTTAAATAAAACTTCTGTTTTGAAATGATAGTTCTCACATGAGAAGCATTTCCAAACACGAAAATTTGATTTCTCAAATTATTTAATAGATGTTATTTGACATCATGAAATGCACCGGTATGGTGATGTGTAACATTTCAGAGAGAAAGCGTAGGTTGGTGGTTAGCAGCACAACTCTGGGGCTGCAGGGGCCGGGTTCAAATCCCAGTGTTGCCACTGCTTAACCTGCCCGTGCCTCAGTTTTCTTAGCTGTGAAATGGGTATAACCTACTTGGCACAAACATTGCTCTCAATAAGATTTCTCATTCTCTTCTGTTTCCACGTGCATGTCCCCTTGATGATAGGTGTGGCCATATGAAATGCTTTGACCATCAAAGTGTCAGCGGAAGTCACGTGAGGAGAAATATTTGGTGTCAGTGCACAATTCTCCAAGTTCCCTTCCCCTAGAAAAGTAATCACGGAAGCTGAAGCTGATCTTGAGGTGACATAAGACAGAAACAGCCTAGAAAGCTAAGCCTCCACTTAGACCCTCTTGGACAGCCGCCAAGACCCACAAATGACTTGACATGGACAAGAAATAAACATTTGTTGAGTTAAGCCACTGAGATTGGGTGTTGTTTGTTACCATCGCATAAACAGCCTGTTCTGGCTGATACATTTCCTCATGGGGTGTTGTGAGGATTAAATGAATTAGTGTACACAAACACTTAAAAAATGCTAACACATAAAAGCTACACAAATATTTGCTAAAATTACTCCATTGCATTTATTATAACATGCATATTTTTCACATTTTATAATTGATGGTTTTTCCTATTTTAATTGGCAGCAGAGTTTCTGTCTTAATGGTCCACAAAATCACAGCACATCTTTGGTCCAATGCGATAAAATTTTATAATTATTGTGGTATTAGGGGCTAGTGAGTAAAGAGTAGAGGCTGCAGGCTTTATATGTAAGTATTACACTCTCAGCTCATGGTACAAACAAAGGTTTTGCAATAGTTTGAGTAAAGGGAAGTGAGGGAGAACAGACTCATCGTCCAAAACACAGTAGCAACACATGCCAAACTTAGCATTAGTGACCATATTTATTTTTGGAACAGATGTTTATTTGGATTTGATCTTTGTACATACCAACAATTAGTGACCATATTTATTTTTGGAACAGATGTATTCTTTGGATTTGATCTTTGTACATAGCAACTGGTAACAGTTCTTTAGCAATGACTATAACAGTCACTATTAAAGGAAGGCTTTTTGGTAAATGCTTTTTAAAAATTGTTCAGTATTATATTTTTGAATGCACTGATAAATTAATTCACCTATCAAAATAATGATTAGCAGTTAAAAACAAATTCATTGGGTCTTTTTTTCAGCAAAACACCAGTCATCATAATAAATTAATGCTAATCTGAATTGTATTTGTTTTTATAATTTTCTCTGCATTAAATTTGTAAATTTGGTTTTAGAGTTGTATGTATAAGAACTGTATAATAAGAAGTTTTTTTTTCTTAGTTTTATATTTGTACATATTAATGGAATGGAATATTAAACAAAGTTGAGTCAAAACTGGAGGTCCATTAAAAGGAGTTCATACATTATTTAATTTTGAGAATCACTGGCTGAAACTATGCAAGCATGTAGCTGTCTTAGTTTTTCTAACACTCCTAAAATATTCTCTGCAAGAGAGGAAGTCCTCCCAGATGTGCAAAGCAGGGAGAAACCTCGGTCTGACAGCCGACCCGCAAGCCGAGGCACGCAAGGTGTGTCTGCACCCCACATTCTCCACCTGCAGCCTCACCAAAGCTTCCTGGCATTTCTTCTCTCTGCAGTTGTTCCTGCAGATTCGTTACAGCAGCCAACGTTTCCAGCCAAGGAGGGAGGGCTGGGGCTAGCAGAGACCAGAGAACATGCTTGACAGGAGGTCCTGCGAAATCCAAGGAAGAAATTAGCTGTTTCGCACATGCTGCCCCTGAGCGGTGGAGGCCCGTCGTGGGGAGACACAGCCTCCATCTGCCGCCGCTGCTACTGGGGAGCCACACACTCGTGGCTGGCATGTTGACAAACCCCTGCCGAGGCCCCGCTCCTGTTGGAGCTCCTGTTGGGGCTGTCTGTACTGCCAGGGGCTGATGCGGAGTTGTCACAGTCACAGAACATCTGGGCTCCAGACCCACAGCGTCTGTGCTGCCTTCCTCGTCACCAACACCGGCATCTCCCTTTACCAAACCACGGTGCCCGAGAACTAGATTCCGTTGAGGAACGCTTCGCTTGGCTGGTTTTATAACTAAGAGCAAGAAAAATCTTGTTCTTTTTGCATCTTGATTGGCATTTGGACCTTGACTGAGTTATTTAATGAATTATTTAATGATTTGGAAACCCTGATTAGAAACCGAGTCATCTTGGCTTCTTGGGGGAACTGAGAATTCAAGGTGAGGAACTGAAAAATCATTCACATTTGATTATCTGGCCCTATGAATGAACATATGGCTAAAAAAAAAAAAAAAAAACCTACTACCACCCCTAAAGATATTTTAGGAATCAGCTTATCTTCTCCCAAATTTACAGATTTCTTGAAGTTACGGAGCTGGAATTGACCTTGGAGTCTTCTGGTTGTATCCTCCAGTTTCACAGAGGGGGACAGTGATGGAAAACTCCTCCCAGCCCACACAGCTAACAAGCAGCAAAACTAGGCTGGAGCCAGGTCGCCTAACTCCAGTCCAGGGCTCTTCCCTAAACCCGCAAAAAATATAACAGACCATTCCATTTAATTTCCCCGTCACCAGCCAGTGGTTCTCAAGGCATGGCACCTGCGTGTGCTAAACAAGCTACCACATGTGGCCCCAGATTTCAGTCATTTGATTCAACTGACAACCCCTATTTGACCCCTATAGTCAGATGGGTCATGGCTGAGCAGCTGTGGGGCCCTGGAGAACACGGGTACAACTTTCGGGCACAGGGTCTACCCTCAACTAAGACAAACAGTGGTTCGTTGAAACATGTCTTGTGAACATGCAAGAATTGGGTTACGATGTCCGTCATGGTTTAAACTGTGTCCCCTAAAAGTTATACATATACCGAAGTCTCAACCCCCAGTACCTGTGAATGTGACTTTATCTGGAGATAGGGTCTTTGCAGGTCACTTCCGTGCCAGGTTTTATTCATCTTTGTAACAAGGATAATAACATTACCAATATTTATTATTATGTCGTGTGAGGATTAACGGAGGCAAGGCATGCAGAGCGTCTGGGAAAGTGTCACGCACACAGTAAGCGCTCAGAGGAGGCGAGTAATCGCTCCGGCCCTTATCATGAGAGATCAGGGATCTATTCCTCAACAAATTCCGCAGCTGACTATAGGAGCCTCCTCTCTAATTTCTGTCACCGAAGTCTGAGCTTTGCTGAAATGTGCCTTCAAGGGCAGAAACAGAAAAGGCAAATAAGCCTTTTTGAAAATCAAAAGTCGACCTGGGAGAGACTTGGAAGCCGTCAGAGCTGCTGAGTAGGTGCCCGACTGTGACCATGCTGCTGAGGGGATGCTGGAGGGACAGGTCGGGGGGAGATGAGCCTCCTCAGCAAACAGCTAGGAGGATGGCACAGTCAGGGTGGCAGCAGCCTGGTTTCCTTTTCCATTGTCAGTTATGCCCTGGGGGAGAGAAAAGACAGAGACTAGGAGGTGGGAACAATGAATGGCAAATGCAAATGTACAATGGATAAAATATAATCAGGGAGTTAATTAAACCTTCCACTACAGAGATCAAAAACTGAAGGAATGCTGCCTGAAAGGGTTTTTGACATCAAGCTATCGTGAAGCACCATATTCTAAATCACTGCCACGCCTGTCTGTCCCAGGAGAGACTCGGATTCCAGGGAAGCCTCCAGTCCGCTGAGAAGGGGCCCAGTGAAGTGCACACACAGAGGGTTTGAGCCAGGACAGCAAACACAGCATTGCCTAGTGACAAAGTGACCAAATGTCCCCCAAGTAAACATGATAGAAGTCATTTTTTTTGTTCTAAATTGCAAATTCTCTTGGTAAGTAAACAGATAATAAAGACTATTGTGCATTGGCTTTTAATCTCTGTTTTGATTTTTATAGCATCGTTAGAAATCACCTTGACTCAGGAAATCACAGGCACCACTGGGCTTATCCAAATGGCAAGTTTAGTAACCAAGAAAAAGCACACCCTGCAGTTTGCAAACCAAAACCTATAAAGTGACAACAAACGCCAGGTTGACCTTCAGCAAACACTAACTCCTCAAGCAGATATTCCCTGTAAACACAGAGTTTTATGGACCTTAAATGTCTCTGCCAGCTCCATAAATGCTCTGGTTAGCAGGTGACAGCATTTGTCAAGAGAGGACTGGCTTCGCCCGGCTCCCACCGCACCCTCTCCTGAGTCTCCTGAGGCCCAAGGGCCACCTCGGCTGTGCTCAGGCACAGAGTGAGCGGCTGTCCCAGGGGATGGACGAGACAGTAATCCAGGAGCCCCCATCTTAGTGGGTTCAGGCTGCTGTAACAAAATACTGCAGACCGGGCAGCTTAAAAACAACAAAATTAATTCTCACAGGTCTGGAGGCTGGGAAGTCCAAGACCAAGGTGCTGGCAGATTCCCTGTCTGGTTAGGGCTGCTTCCCGGTTCATAGCTGCCACCGTCTCACTGTGTCCTCTGGGGCGGAGCAAGCAAGGCAGCTCTCTGGGCCTTTTTCACTAATCCCAGTCACTTGGGCTCCACCCTCATGACCTAATCACCTCCCGAAGGCCCCACCTGCTAATGCTATACCTTTCAACATATGATTTTTGGGTGACACAAACATTCAGACCATACCAGCCCCTGATCCAATTCCTGACACTGTGATTGTCTGCACCAATCCCCTGGCTGCCATCCTGGTCCTAAAGCAGCCTGGCCCCCGGGGACTGGGCTCATGTTCTCTGGAGCCAGACTTCTGGTTCAGGATTCCCTGATGCCAAACTTTCCTCCCCTACACCCGCCTCAGCTCCTGTGAGGCAGCCTGGGGACAGAGGCCCCTCCTGAGCTCATGGTCACCCCTCCCTCTGTGCCTTCACGTTTATTTACGGCTTCCCTCTACAGCTCCTTCCATCCTCCTCCCCTTCCACAGCGAGACCTGCGACTGATTCCCTCCGTCCACTGAGCCGCAGAGTCAGTCGCTTCCTCCTCCCCGGCCACGTCACCCTGAACGCACTATCCCGCCCCACTCCCCCAGCCTGGCCCAGGACCCCGTGCAGGAGCTGGGTCCCTAGAGACCCTGGAGAGACCCTCACTCGGGCAGCCAGGCCTGGAGGAGAGCAGGGTGAGGGGTGGGTTGGGGGAGAGAAGGGGGAGGAGGAGGAGGACTGGGAGGGGCAAGTGGGGGGTAAGGAGGAAGCTGGGGGGACTGGGGAGGGAGAAGTAGGGGACCCGGGCAATGTGGAGACACAGGGGCCACTCCCCTGACACTTAGGTCACGCTGGGGTAAACTAAGCCACTCTTCAAGCTCACTGTAGCATCGAGGGGGGACTGAGGGGGTGGGGAGGAGCGAGGTGGTGGGGAGGAGCCAGGGGGGAGTAGTGCAGAGCCAGGGGGTGAAGAAGGCCGGGTGGGGCTGGTTGGGGGCGTGAGCAGTAGGAAATTGCCCCTTCCAGGGTTGCCACCGGCAGGTGGAGGAATTCAGGTTCTCGGCCCCCTGGGCCGTAAACAAGGCTTGGGAAAGGACAGGGCACTGAGGGAAGCTAGTTGGAGTGGTGCAGGGAAAAAGGGGCCTTCTGAGGGACACAGCCTGGGAGAGGCCGGCTGGGCGGGTGGAAATGGACCACCTGGGTGGGAGCCCAGCCGGCTCAGGCAGGTGGGTCATGGCCCGAGGCTGTGATGTTAAGAAAAATTAAAACAAAGGTGGACTTGTGTCTCGTGTCGCCTGACCCTGGTCCTCACAGAGGTCCGACTATTCAAATCCCCCTGTCCTTCCCCGGCGTGTGCTGTGGCCGAGACAAAGCCGCCCAAAGGCGGGCAGATCAGGAAAACGCCATCACTTTTATCTGCCCCAAATCCAATTTTTAAGACCAAATTTGGCCGGGCGCGGTGGCTCACGCCTGTAATCCTAACACTCTGGGAGGCCGAGGTGGGCAGATCGTTTGAGCTCAGGAGTTCGAGACCAGCCTGAGCAAGAGTGAGATCCCACCTCTACTAAAAATAGAAAGAAATTATATGGACAGCTAAAAATATATATAGAAAAAATTAGCCGGGCATGGTGGTGCATGCCTGTAGTCCCAGCTACTCGGGAGGCTGAGACAGGAGGATCGCTTGAGCTCAGGAGTTTGAGGTTGCTGTGAGCTAGGCTGACGCCATGGCACTCTAGCCTGGGCAACAGAGTGAGACTCTGTCTCAAAAAAAAAAAAAAAAAAAAGACCAAATAGTTGTCGGCCATGTAAGAAAGAGAGGACCGAGGGGGCCAGGAGGGCCTGTCCGTTCAAAAATACCATCCGAGGCGGCAGTGTGCGGTGGCTCATGCCCGTAAGCCCAGCACTTTGGGGGACTAAGGCAGGAGGATCGCCTGAGCCCAGGAGTTCGAGACCATCAGGGGCAACATAGCGAGACCCCGGTCTCCACAAAAAACAAACAAAAATTAAATGTAAACATTGAAGAAAAAGGAAAGTACACATACAAGCTTCTCTGCTGCTTGTCCTGGAATGGAAGGGCACACGGTGACTGTCTCCTGCGCCCCGCAGCGTCCCCACTGGCCCTGCGCCCGCCAGGGTCCTGGCTCTGCACTTACTCTTGCGCAAGTGGGTTTCCTGCACCAGAGAGTAAGTTCTCTGTGGGCAAAGGCTCATGTTCTTTTTGTTTTCTCCGCAGTATTTGAGCTCCTGCGCATAGTAGCTCAGAGAGCTGACCTGGACCCAAGGAACCTGAATGGATTCCTGTCGCGACACCCTCCGGGGGCTGCAGAGCCAGCCGTGTGGCCTCCCAGCCTCGTTTTCCCAAGACTCGCTGGCCCTTCACGGAAACCCACGCTCGCGGGAGGCAGCCCAGGCCCCCCCAGACCATTCCCAGGGGGGTCTGACGCTGACTCAGCGCCTTCCTCAGTGCTCTGGGGAGGGGAGACGAGGCCGACAGGGCACCCGGGCCGAGCCCTGAGGCAACGACACCCCGGGAGGGTCTATGTCCGCGGCTGAAAAGAGGAAATCAGGCGTCGGCGTTGCTTCTCAGCCGTGGTCGACCCAAGTCGCCAGGGAGGATGCGTCAAGCGCAGATGGCAGCGCGCAACCGTCCTGGCGCAGACCCTCCGTTTCCACGCTGCTGGTGCACACTGACGCTCGGCCCAGGAGAAGTTTTGAAATCTGAAATGCGTCCTTTACGGAGGGGGCCTTATGCCAGTTCTACGTAATTTTCCCCCCACCCACTTCTAAGCATCGCTTCCTTGCCAGGAAATGAGTTGTGTTTGTTTCAAAAATACTACAAAACTCAGAACTGGCGGGGATAAATGGCTCTAAATTTAGCAAATATTGTTCGCCCAAGCCATGTGCAGTATTTTTCTTCCCACCCTTCCAAACCCTGCCTTGGCCTTGAAGTCAAAGTTTAGCTGGACGACCGGCCTCCCACGCCTGTTCCTGCCTCCGCTC
The DNA here is from genome assembly GCF_041146395.1 of Eulemur rufifrons. NCBI lineage: Eukaryota > Metazoa > Chordata > Mammalia > Primates > Lemuridae > Eulemur > Eulemur rufifrons. The sequence goes on along the minus strand of NC_090997.1, from coordinate 105,077,176 downwards.
CCGATCAGCGCGGACGGTTAATTGGTAGCAGGTGGCCGCTGCTCGGTGGGGGCGGGGCTGGCTCGGGCTGGAAGCCCCCCGGCCACCCGGCCGCAGCCACTCTGCAGAGATCTGGGACCCGACGCTCTCACTTGGCAAACAGGTCGTGAAGTGGGTGGAGATGAGAAAAACATCTGTCTTCCTCATCTGGCGTTCAAAATACAGCGTTCCCTAAAAGACTGGAAGGGAGGACAGAGAGTTCTAACTGGCTGGGAACTCCGGGCCAAACAGATGATTTGGAAAGCTGATTTCATTCTGAGGAATGGGTGTGGAGCGTTCTAGAACTGTTCAGCAGGTCAGGACCTTTCTCTTGATCCCTTCCATTCCGGAACTGGTTATGACTGTTTTTTTTATCCTAAGTATCAACACAGTATCAAACACCATCCAAGTGCACATACTTTGTGTGCAGTGGGTTGGTAGTTTCTGCAAGAACACACCAAGGCATCTGAGCCAGACTTATGTAACACCAAGAAGAAGAAGGTGAGAGGGGCCCTAGTCCTCCTGTCCCTTACGACTTTAAAGACTGAAGAGGACTATTTCCTCCACACGTGCTGTCCCTTGCAAATGACAGCTAGTTCCACATCATTCCTTATTCATCTGACCTCCTTGTTTGGGACCTCCTCACAGGTGCTCCATTACTTTGCAACATTGTCCAGTTTCCAACATCATGTGCCCACCTGCACAGCTGAGAGCTGGCTGTGATGAGGGGCTCTGATCTCCGGGGGTTTCATTCTCAGACACAGGCACTTACACTCTGCAAGAAGTGATGAATGTTGGCAGGCAGCACAGAGTAAGCATTAAATAAAACTTTCCCTTAACTCGACGCTGGGGTGGACTAGAGTCGTGCATGGGCCTCTTCAAGAAATAAACTATATGGAGAAGAGAGCTTGCCTTTCTTGAGCTCACTGAAGTTTCAATAATAAAAATTAAAATTAGGCTTTTATGAACGCAGGAAATGGAACAGGAAATGCGAGAAAGTAACCAGTAGTTGAGAGTTATGTGTTCTTGTAGTAAAAACCAGGAAACAACTCCTTGGCCACAGCCAGGACCCTGGGACTTCGCTGCGGCCTCCTCTGGCTACACAGGCTTCCGGTCCCCTGTCCTCCTTCACCGGGATGCTGAGCAGGAGGCTTGTGAGGCGCCTGAGGTCCTTGTCACACACAGGCTCCTGGGCTGAGTCTGATTCGCCAGATCAGAAGAGCAGCCCAGGATCTTGTCTGTTGATTTCCAGGCGACCCAGGTCCCCACTCAGGTTTCGACTAGTCTCCAAAACCTAGTCTTCTGTCTTCTTTCCATATCTATTAACAGGTACGTTGGGCCATTGTTACAAACAGGATTGGAAAGTGGTTATAAAATTCAAGAAAAAAAATACCTGGGCTATTTAAATACAAGGGTTACAATGAGCATTATTTTGACATTCACTTTATGTTCTATGCCAGTTTATGAACATTCTATAAGATTTTTACAAGGCATTCTATAATCAAATCTCGAAAGGAGAGGACCTCCTATAGCCAATTTGTCTCAAAATCAGCTTTATTAGTGGACAACGATGCTTGGGAACCACTGATTTAGGCTGGTCTCCAAAATGCTGCTAAATTTCAACAACCTGTCGAAAGCATCCTGGTCTTTGCCTAACCTCTGATACCCGTGTGCTCGTCGGTGTGGTACAGCGCTGTGGTCCTGGAGGTGTGTGCAGGATGACAGCGAATGGGTCGCCCTCTGCAGCCAAACTTCGTGCACCGTGAAGAGCAGGCCCGTCAGCCCATTACTGCGGCAGGACTGGGCACTGGGACCTCGTGAGGGGCACTGGTGGCCCTGGACTCCGTGTTCTGCCCAGGGTGCTGAGACCCAACCTGGAAGAGCCCAGGGGATGAGGAGATCTGGGGGATTAATCTGCCGTGCCACATCCCCTCCCTGCCTGGTGGCAATCAGTGCCAAACTGGAATGAATGGCCCTGAAGAGCGGAGAAGCCGCTGTCTCCCATCCCTCCCTCAGGCCTCAGCCCTGTTTCCTCTCCTACAGGAAGGGAGGTGATGCCGCTCGTTATGAAGGGTGTGGACTCAGGAGGGGCGTCTGTAACACGGGAGGAGCAAGCCAGGATGTTACAAACAATCAACGGATTCCCTCAAAGGTTCCTGTTTAATTAAAAATTTCAAAGGATAGGACTTCCAAAGCTGCTGGTCTTCCCAGGATGCCCCTGAGGGTCTCCGGGGATGGTGCGGTCAGACAGGGAGAGTCTGTGCACTCCAGCAGCCACCCCAGGCCTCTCTCCTCGGTATCTCCAATTCAGGATTACCTGGTAGCCAGGGCGAGCATTTCCTTCCAGTGGTCACCTCTCACTTGCTCGTCCCGCTGAATGGATGGTCATCCCCTGGAGATGGCTCGCTGGAGCAATGAGCAGGGCGTGGGAATACCATCACGCAGGCCACGTTCCCAGGACGGGAGAGAGGAAGCAGCTTCATGCCCTTTCTCTATGGGAGGCTTATCACTGAATGAAAGAGAAATCAAACTGCCAACCTGGGTCTCCCTTTTTCTGCTGCTGGGTAGAGGGTGGTGTTGGTAACACCAGATCGTGCATCCAGGGGTATTTGTACCAAGGATCCTGGGGTGCATCTGCCCACATTGTTCCCCTTGGAGCTTCTCAGGAAGAGAACCCATAGTGTCTAAAAATGATGCATGTCAAACTTCATTAAGGTTCTAGAAAGACTCCTAAGTATAGTTATCCACTAATAAACCAAGCTGATTTTGAGACAAATTAGCTATAGGGAGCCCTTTCCTTCCAAGATTTGATTATGGAGCTAAAATGCTATATTAAAATCTTACAGAATATTTATAAACTGGTATGGCACATAAAATGAATCTCAAAATAATACTCAGTAAACATGGTATTTAAATAGCTTGTATTTTTTCCCTTGTATTTTATAATCATTTTCAATCCTTATTATAATATAAATCCAACATTCTTATTTTGTAGGTATGGGGGAAAAAAACAGCAAGTGTGAGCAAATGATGAGAAATCTGTTTTAACAACTCCCATTCCAATAAGCTGTCAGTACAGAATGAGGCCCGACATGCTCAACAAACACGCCGTCACGTGTCACACCGCCCACAAGCTAGGCGCGCAGTCCCCACAACCCCGGCCACGAGAGAGGGGAGAAAGCGAGAGCTACAAAGGCCCTGAGGAATTCTTCCAGCATTGCAATTCTTCATCCCTGATCACATGACGAAAGGAAGTTCAACTTTCTGAACAGCCCCTCGAACCACAGAAACTGAGCCCCCAAATAAAAATAAAACAGAAATTAAAATAATTTGTCATCTTATCTGCTCTCCTGAGTCCCCTCGCTTCACACATTCTCCCCTTTGGACAGTGTTCTGGGTATAGAAAACTCCTGCCGTCACCAGGTACGGAACCTGTTCCCAGTCAAGGCCTCCGGGACTCCTGAACTTGTTTTTGATACAGGACATTCTCCATGGCTTGTGGTGGAGAGGACAGACCCTTTTCATTTCTATGTTAATGTGCCCCTGAGGTGGGTTCCTGTCACGTGAATACTCTAAATGACAGGTTTTCATTGTTCTGCGTCACACTTTATGCCAGTCCGAGTTCATCACACAGCCTTGGGGACGGGGCATGGCTCCGTGTACAGGACCGTCCACCCTGGCCCTGGGACTCTCTGCCCCTGAGCTGGCCATCTGCAGCATTTTAGACCGTGTTTTAATACCTTCTGACTATAGAAGGGACCAGGCTCTTTTGTTTTTGAAAAGTGATAACCTCTTAGAGATGAAGGAGGGAAAAGCCAAGGGGAAGCTTTGAGCCTGGGAAATTCATACAAGCAAAGAACCTTAAAGCGGAAGAGGCTTGCTTCTTTCTGAAATAGACACACATGTCACTAATGGGAATCACAGCCCAGTGGTTTGGAATCCCACGTGTCTGACGAGCAGTGCAGGTCATTTGCCAAAGCTAAACGAGACGAGGTTCCCCTCAGCTTCCCCTGGTCCCAAGCCAGCTCCTTGTTTCCCGCCGGCGTGAGGCTGGGCTTTCTCCCTGCTCTTCCTTGCGTCTGTGTCCATAAGGACCGGGAGCGAGGGCCAGTTTGCTTTCCTGCCTCCTCTCTCCGATCTGCCAGCAAAAACATCCTATAAATTCCTCCCAGGAGCCTTCCCCAGTTTCCGTGTGGCAGGCCATGTTTTGTCTTTTGGTGAAACATTGCTCCCACCTCTCTGCAATAACAAGTGTGCTGGCTTCAGTTTACTTATGAAGAGCCACTTCGCCTGAAGATGTCACCTGTCATAGGTGTGGTCTGCTCTCTGGGCAACACTGAGAAATGCCGCCTCTTCCCTCACGCCTTGCTGCTAGCCCTCTGCAGATGCTTTCTAAAAACTGCCACCCACATCACAAATGGCTGTTTTTATTTCTCTGTCTACTCTCCTAAGTGCTCCAGCTTCAATTTATCACATGCCCTCACTGGGGTTTACGGATAGCTTCTAATGTACCCGAATTCTAGAGTTATGGGAGAGAAGAGCGAATAAAGTCAAGGATGTGGCTAAACCAGTTTATATAGAAGGAGGGGAAAATGCAGCCCAGGCAGAAGACAGCATTCTTTTCCCATTGAACGTAAAGCAAATATTAAGCTCCTGCAAGAATTTTGGAATTTATATCCATACCCATGCATTTATATCCCAATTACTTATCACTATGGGAACCAGGTATTTTTTGACTCATACTTTAAATATAATAAAGATATAAAAGAAAGAAAAAATATGTGGGCATTTTTCTAGGTGGTTGATTTAATGAATTTAAGATTTTGAGGGATGGTTTGTATTCGTAGTATCCCCTGTCCTGATGCCAGACCCTGGCTTCCTGGTTCTTAAATTGCAGGAATCAGATTCACCTGGAAGCTGATGAAAATCCAGATTGCTGGGGCCTGCCCCCAGAGCTTCTGATTCAGTGGGTCTGGGTGGACCCTGAGAACCTGCATTTCTAACAGGTACTGCAGATGCTGCTGGCTTGGGGACCACACTTTGAGAACTGGCTGCTTACTTAGCTCTGTGCTATGAGATTTCACAAAGAGGACAATTGGGAGAGTCTCGTTATTAACAGCCACACTAAACCACTTCTGCAGGCTTTCCTGGGAATGTCCTCACTTAGTGTCTTCTTCATGTTAGTGTTCAAAACTATAGGATTCAAGTCAACAAGAAAGCATGCCAGCCACGGAAAATGTTGTCCTGACATTTCTAAATTATCTCAAACAGACTTACTACAAATTTAATTTAGTTTTAACAGGAAAGTTTTTGCATGTTAATTAAATGCCAATTGATTACCAAAGGCATACCCACTGAGGATTAACTGTGTGGTAGGCACGGACTCCTGACATAACTGCTAAATCTAGTACTTAACAGGTGGTAACAAGCTGTCTCGTTAGAAATCAAATGGCTATGGAAGAAACTTAATTTTTAAATGTGAGTATTTTTTATTGTTAGATTTTCTGATGCATGGCAAAAAACAGACTTGATTTGGGATAAAATGTTCAAAATACTGTCCTTTGCCTGCTCATTATTAAGTTGCTTGTACCACCACAGTGTCCTTCTAATGGGACGACCCCCCACTTAGGGCACCACTGGCTTGTCCACACAAATCTCAAGGTGAGGTGCACATAAATTCTAGCCTTGGTTTCTAGTCTCAGAGCACAAAATAGTAACAACAATGAAAATATAGAGCCACGTCCTGAGCCTACTATGTACTATGTGACATAGGGATTGTAACGCCCATTTTCCACTTAGCGAAAACAGGGCTCAAAGGGATTACAGAGCTGACCTAGGCCACACACGCAAGTCAACGGGGGAGCTGAGGTCAAATTCAGGGTGGTCTGACCCCAGAGCTCTCTCCTTAACCACTGAAGATATGTTGAATATTGAACAACTTAGAGTTTACAAAATGTATTTTGTTAAAGATTTTAATGTGGTACATAATAGAACCACTTTATGGGATACATAATAGAATATTATTTACGTTTACAAATGAAAGGACTGAGGCTGAGTGAAGCTGAGAGACTTACACAAGTTCACAGAGTAAGGCCATTAAAAAGTCATGACTGCAAAGTCCCCTCTAAACTCTACAATTTCTCTTGGATAATTGATGAGTGTGCTTCACAAAGTAAGTTAAGAGATGTTTACAAAATGCCTTCTATGTGCTAAACACTGACAAAATATATTTATTTGCTGGTAATTTTTATGACAGGTCAACTTACATGATGAGTTATGATGGAAGAGTAGAGATAGCCATGTGTTCGTTGACACCCCTCCCAGTGAGAGAAGAGACTATTTCCCTTCCCGTAGGTTCTGGGCTAGTCTGTAACTGCTTTGATTGACAGGGTAGAGAGACAGTGCCAGTTAGCCAGTTCTAGGCATAGCCTTCAAAAGGATGGACAGTGTCCTCCTTGGTCTGCTGGAGCCCTGAGCTGCTAGGTAAGAAGTCTGACGTCCTGCTCTAGAGGCTGTGGGAGGCCCTGAGATGACATGGGGAAGGTGAGGGGCCCAGTGAGCCCAGACTTCCTTCTGTCCCTAGTGGAGTGCCAGGCTTCTGAGAGAAGCCTTCTTGAATCCCTGAGGCCAGCCTAGCTATTAACTGAATAATACCAGGGGTCTTAGTCAATTCAAGCTGCTAGAACAAAAAACCATAGATGGGATGGCTTAAACAACAAATATGTATTTCTTACAGTTCTGGGGACTGCGAAGTCCAAGATCAAGGCACCAGCAGATCTGGTGTCTGATAAGGACTAGCTTCCTGGTTTGCAGATGGGCGCCTTCTCTTCTTGTTGTATCCTCACACAGTCAGAGAGCAGAGAGAGAGAGAGAGAGAGAGAGAGAGAGAGAGCGCGCGCGCGAGAGCAAGCGCGCGCACGCAAGCTCTCCTGTCTCTTATTATAAGGGCACTAACCCTGTTTATGAGGGCTCCTCTGTAACGACCCAGTCACCTCCCAAAGGCACCACCTCCTAATACTGTCACCTTGAGGATGAGGATTTCAACATGTGAGTTTTGAGGGGACATAGCACCAGGTGACCCAAGTCAATGCATTATGGAATGAAAGAATGATCCACCTGAGTCCTGCTTAAATCCCTCACTTCCCAAATTATGAAATGTAGTAGAGTGTGCATGTTTTCAGTGACTAAGTTTTGGGATAACTTGTTATGCAGCAGTAGGTTACCAGAAAAAACCACTTGTCACCTGGACGTGGGATGCTGCTGCTGCAGCAAAATGGCGGCATGTGGCATGGGGTGGGGACCTGGCAGTGGGTGAAGCGAGGTCCAAAAGGCCTCAAGGCCTCTGTTGGGGAAGGGCAGACAGTGAATGAGAAGTTGTTACTGGAGGCTGGAGAAAGGACTCAGGTGACATGGAGGCAGTGAGTTTAATGAAACCATCTTTTAAAATAACATGGAAAGTGGAAGGAATGTCTATGAATTCATCAGTTTAGCTGAGGAGCTTTCCAGGTAGCGTGTAGAACTCCCCTTCTGGTTGCCAATGACAAAATTCAAGAAGACAAGGATGAACCAAAAAAGGAACTGTTTGCTTTTGAAAAGCAGAATGTAGGAGAAATATAAAGGAGCCAGGACTCGCTGAGTTTGAAAATGAAACTCTCTCTTATCCTTAGCCTTCCCCAGCAAAAGATTCTCAAAGAGGGAAAAATGGTTTCAGGGCAAAGATGGAATCCAGGATGTTATTGCCAGATTCTTTGCTGAGACCTGTCTGGAGGGCTGAGGTGGTGCCTCATAGTCATTTCAGACAGAGGACAGTCCTGCTAGGGATGCTCAGGGCATGCCTCAAAGACCTTCTCTATTAAAAATAAGAGAGACGGCTTCCTAGAATCCTAAAGGCATGGTTCCAGAGCAGCCTCCCTCAGAGCTGAACCCACAGGGGGTCCGTGTGGCTCAAGGGCATCTGTGAGTGCTGAGAGAAGAGGGGCCCACTCGAGCCTCACCGCCTGGGAGACCCTTCCAAGGCCTCAGCACCTGGGTGAAGCCATCTGGGACCCTCCAGAGCATCCCAATGGCCACCTGTGACCACCAAGTGACCTCAGTCAGCATTATGTGAAGCGGAAGAATTGTGGGCCAGTGCCTGCCTGAATTCCTGATCCACAAATCTATGAGATATAAGATGATTGATATTTTAAGCCACCTATTTTGGAGGTCACTTGTTATGCACAAAATGATAATAATTCTCTAATTACTATAAAATTACTAAATTTTATAGTAAATGAGATAAGCACTACAGAAATCAAATGGAAATTTTTATCACCTTCTTTGTGCTCATATCTGCATATAGTTCCACCAAGGTATGACCTGCTCCTAACCGCCTGATAACCAGATGCAAGAGTTTCTTACACTTTCCATAGCAATAGACACTGTTGACTTCTCCATCTTCTTGGAACTCCTCTCTTGGCTTCTGGTGCACACTGGATTATAGCTCTCTCAACTCCGCTTTTGTAAGTGGCTACCGTTTGTCCCTTTCTCTTTGCACTTCTACCATCCTAGTTTAAGCCATCCTGTCTCTCACCTGGGCTATTGTCATTGCTTTCTAACTAGTATCTCTACTTCCAGGATGTTGTAAACTTCATGCCAGCCTCCCAAAGTGCATTCCTGATCATAGCCAGCCTTACCTCCTGCCAAAGGTAAACTATTCACCAGTCAAAATATACTAATCATTCCCCAAATATGTGCCTGTGGATCTTTACACAGCCATTCCTTCTTCACAGCATAACCTCTTTTCCTTACCCAACATCCATCTTGACTTTTGAAAATCAGCACCATTGCTATCTAATCCTAAACCACCACTGCAACGCAGTTTTCCTCTCTGAAGAGGTGTGCACCTAACCTCCCTGGCTAAAGTCAGCTTCCTCCCTCCCAACTTCCTATGGTGGTTGGTTCACAACTGCCCAACAGCTTTGTCCTATGCAGACAAGTGATTAAGCCATAGATTTGTCCTCTACCAGATTATATGCTTCTCAAGGTTGGGAACTAGATCCCAGCTGTGAGATACACAAGAATGTTAGCTGAATACACTGGGGAAGGCAGACCTTGCTTTCAAAAAAACGTTACTTCCAACAAAAAGACAAGACTCACACAATGAACGCTTAGAGAACAAAATAAGGCAGGCTATAATTAACTTGTAAATTACATGGTACAGACTCTGAGTGCTTTGGGAGATTGGAGAAGTTGGGAGCTTCACAGCGCTGGCATCATCTAGCAAAAGCTCATGGATGAGGCAGAATGTGCACTTGTGACTTAAGACTGGGAGGAGACACTCACGAGGAAGGAAGCCACTTAGACAAAGAAATCAGCATGAGCTCAAAGACAGGAGAGAACAAACGTGACGTATTCACAGAGGAGTGAAGGAATGGGCTTCAGCTAATGGATCCTCGTGGGAATGGGGAGACTCTGCAAGGCAGCCTGTCTCCTGAGATCCCTGCTCTTGTCCTAAGCAGAGTCATAAGATCACCTTATCTTTGGCTACAGAGATCATATAGGTATTTCTCAGACTAAAGCCTGGGACACGCAATGACAAATTATTTGAATTCAGTACTGTATAGGAAAACTGAGGCAATTCTATTACCCTGCCTGTGGGGGTTTGGGGCAAATATTCCCCCACTTCTCAGAGTCACATACAGAAGAGCTGACCTCTCCCACAGCTGTACCCCCTGCGAGGAGCGCTGAGCCCCTGGGCCCCCAATCTCTCCTCAGTTTGGAGAACCAGTGCCAATTTTTAAATGAACAGAAGGGCACCAAGAGAAAAGGGTGAGTGCCTGGGGCTGAGAGCCCTGGCGCCCGTCCACACGGGGAGGACACAGACACACAGGAGGAGGATGCCTCCCAGCGCACTCCTATGGTGACGTGGTGACGTGGGGCTTTGGCCAGCACTGTCAACACACTGCCAGTGGGCATCCCCTGTGATCTCTGTCTGTGTCATCACGGAAGTGGATGGTGAGATGGAAGTTCTCAGGACTAAGCAGTCTGTGTCCCTCAGCCACCAGGTGGAGGGCAGCTGCCCTGGAGAGCTACCTCAACCTGCAGGAGACCGTGTGTGAGAGAGAAATAACGTATTTACAAAACCACTGAGATCTGGACGTTGTTGCTGCAGCGTAACCTAGCCTGTCCTCGCTGATCCAGTCGGGACTGAGCTACCTGCCTTTCCTAACCAAAACATTCTTATCTTCATTTACAGATTGTGGACCTGTGGCTAGGAGAGGATTGAGCAAATGGCCCCCGGGACCTCATTGCCCACTGTGTAGGAAATCCAGGATACGAAACTAACTGTCTGGCTCTGAAATCCCAGGATGTTCTCACCTCTGTTGTATTTTCACCCCCCAAAATAAAGTATTCGCATGTCATGGGCATCACCTAGAAAAAGCAGCTGCTCGATGGAATCTGTCTCCTAATGTACATTCAGCAGCCCTCTCCCCACCTCCCTGCCACCCAGAGAATTGGAACTTCTGCCAACATTTCCACAGCTGCCTTGTCTCTATCTCTTGGTGTTGAAGATAATGTGAAATGTGAGACAATGAGGGTCTGACGGCCATCGGTCCCCGTTCCTGACAGCTGGGGTTTAAGAGTTCAAGGAAGCTACTCATGAGTGACCTTCTTTGGCTCCCCTAGGCTTTCTTCAGGGCTCCTGTCCCCTTAGTGCAGAAGATCGCCCTGGACAGCCAGCCCTGTCCGCCTGCTGGGCCCATGAATGAACCCAGCGTGGACACGCAGTTTAGGAGAAGAGGCAAAGGAAGCTCATCTTGGCTTCACAAACAAGCTCGTTCTCTCCAGTTGTTTCCAGCCAAGAGCAAATCTGCCCCTATCTGAGTTCTCTGTATCTTTCTCCGTGAGGTCAGAATTCAGAGGGGGTAAGAAAATTGACTTCCTTAAAATCTTCCAACACCATCATCCTGAAAGAAAGATCAACAGAAATTGTGCTTGGTGTGAAACGTCAGCCCCGATAGCTCAGAGCATCGGAACGACAGTACGTGCCAACAGTTACTCAGGCAAAATTCCTCCACTTCCTCTGAAAAGGACTCCGAACCCACAGCCCCACCCCAGAATAAATAAAGCTCGGGCTCGACATTAGTCGAGTCATTTCACAGCGTTCTGGGGCCTCAGGTTTGTCCTCCCCTTTTCATCCCACTTCTCTCTGTGTGCAGGGAAGTGGCCTCCCATGGGGACCCCCCGGGTGTGCCTGTTGTTAGCAGAGCTGACGCCAGCCCTGGAAGTGGCACTGGCCGCTTAATCACAGCCTCTGGACAGGCCAAGGAGCTGAGCATCTTTGAGGAGCCAGATGGTGGGAATATGTTTTCGTAGTTACCTTGGAAAAGGAGAGAACAATGGAGCAAACCTAGACCCACGGAGGAGAACAAGCACAGCTCCTGAGTGACGCAGCCTGTCCAGCTCCCCCTGCTCCTCGGCCTGTGGCTACCTGGCACTCAGGCTAACGTCTCCACCCAGGTGGAGGTCCTCCTCCTTCCGGATCAACTCCTCCAACTTTGAGCTGGATCCCACCATGTCCTCCTCCTCCCAGGCCTGGATCCATCCATCATCCCTCCCCACACTCGACCTTGACACTTTCTCTGTCGACTGCACCCTTTCCCCAGCCTATGAACTTGCCCCAGTTGCCACCGTCCAGAGGAAAAGAGAAAGGAAAAACCTTAAGCTGCCTCCCCTGCAAGCTGACACTGTGCTTCTCTCCAAAGGGCTGTCCACACGTGCCATCTCCTACTCCCTCTCACCAACACTGTCTGCACTGGCCTCTCATTGACACTGGTCTCTCTCTAACCGTCTCTGAAGATGGCCCATAATGGGCTGAATAGTGTCCCTTGAAAATTCATGTCCACCCAGAACCTGTGATTGTGACCTAATTTGAAATGAGGGTCCTTGCAGATGTCCTCGAGTTAAGGATGAGGTCACTAGGGTGGCCCTAATCTAATGACTGGTGTCCTTATAAGGAAAGAAGAGACACAGAGACACAGAGACAGAATGCCATGTAGCAGTGGAGGCAGAGATCAGAGTGAGGTGTCTATAGCCAAGGACTACCAGGCACTGATGGCCACCACCAGAAGCTAAGGAAGCAAGGAAAGCTTCTTCCCGACAGCCTTCAGAGGGAATGTGGACCTGCCAATGCCTTGATTATGGACTTCCAGCCTCCGTAACTGTGAGAGCATAAATGCCTGTTGTTTGAAGCCACCCAGTTTGTGGTCATTTGCTACAGCAGGCCTGATGAGCTAATGCATGGGCTCTATCTAGTTCTTATCCTGTGCACTTCTTTGCAGAATCTGGTACCTTTTACAATCCATCCTTCCTGAAATTGTCTTACCAGTGACTCAGCAAGCTAACTCTCGGGCTCTCTGATTGCCCCTTGCCTTTTCCAGTGCTGGTTTTCCCCAGAGTTCTGTCCACACCTTCATTTCTCTTCATTCTATTCTCCTTCACTCATTTACTTCCTGCCCACAATGACTCCAGTGTTCACATCTTGCCTCTCTACTGAGCTCCAGACCCATGTTTCCAAACACTCACTAGGATTCCCACCACATACGCCTCATATGCTACCTGTCCAGAACTAAGCTCATTATTTGCTATCTTGTTTTTTTTTCTGAAACAAAATATGGTATCCCTCCCTCCACAAAAAAAGTAGATAAACATATCTCATTGCTCCATGACCACTCTGCACCAACCTGTTGTTTTTTTATATTTCTTATCAGCTAAGATCATCAATAGCCACTAAACCTTGCCTATTCTGCATTCAAAATCATCTTTCATTTCTTCTCCTTTTTCTACCCTCATTGCCATTGCCTGGGAGCATGTCTTCATGTTCTCTTGAAGAGACTACAGTCACAGCTTCTGTTCCATTTACCATTGCTACTGAACAAACCATCCCAAACTTAGTGGCATAAAACAGCAGCCATGTCATCATGATCACAGATCTTATGAGGTCTCAGATAGTTAGAGTCAAAGACTGGGGTAACTTAGTGTCTGGGGGCAGTAATCATTTGATTGCTCACTGACTAATGTCTGAAGGTGGATCCTGGCAGTCAGCTGGAACACCCACACCCAGTTTTTGCTATGGCTACTTGGGCTTCCTCACAGCATGGTGGCCAGTTCTGAAGGTGACATCTTAAAGAACACTAGGAAGAAGTTATGGAGCTTCTCATTGCCTAATCTTGTAAGTCACACAGCGTCACTTCCACTCTAGTCAGAAACCCACCCAATTCAAGGGAAAGGAGAATAGATGCCACCTTTCAATTGGAAAAGTGGCAATGTCATAATGGAAGAAGAGTTTGTGGGATGGGAGATGACGTCTGTTGAAAAATGTCATCTGCCACAATTTCCTAACTACCCTCCCTACCTAGGGTCTCATCCCTTAACCAAACTGATCTCTGTACAGATGCCAAGGTTATGTCTTACCCTTGCTAAAAGCTTTTGATGAATCCCATTTCCTACAAAATAGATTTCTAAAGCTTTCCTATCACAAGGAGGCTGGTTACTTTGCTGTTGGCTCTCAGCTCCAAATCTACCCTTAAAAACTCTCCTGTGATGCTGGGATGTGACTCTGCACACCACATTGCCTATTCCTTTGCTAGCTGCCTCCTGTTAGTTTCTGCCAAGGATCTAGAAGACACTAGAAAGAAACTATAAGACAAGTGTGTCTGGGAGGCCGAGGCAGGAGGATCGCTCAAGGTCAAGAGTTCGAGACCAGCCTGAGCAAGAGCGAGACCTTATCTCTACTAAAAATAGAAAGAAATTAGCTGGACAACTAAAAATATATAGAAAAAATCAGCTGGGCATGGTGGCGCATGCCTGTAGTCCCAGCTACTCAGGAGGCTGTGGCAGGATTGGTTGAGCCCAGGAGTTTGAGGTTGCTGTGAGCTAGGCTGACACCACGGCACTCTAGCCCGGTCAACAGAGTGAGACTCTGTCTCAAAAAAAGAAAGACAAATGGGTGGAGAAGGAGCTTCCTTCCTCCTATTTGCTTCCTGTTCCTGTCAGCATCACCCCAGCAGTGGGACTTCAGCCCAGAAGTGACAGTATGTTCCAGCTCTCAGCTTCTTTCTGTGCTCCCGGAAACAGACTAATTGTGCCCCTCAGAAGTCTAGAAGTAGCTGGGTCATGACTCTCCCTCAGAAGCCCAAGTCCTGCCTCTGTAGAGCCCTCTCTACAAGTTCAAGGTTCTGAAAACCCCATCTGTCCCCTTGTTCTTCCAGGCGTTAGGGCGGTACCTGCATCCTGCAGCTGTATGTCAGGGTTACCTCAGTGTTCCCCGCTTTGTCCTTTAGTGTCAATACCTATGAGATCAGTCCCATGTATAAAACTCCCTGGTTGAAATGCCTCTGTGGTTCCTCTTTCCCTGACTAGGTTCTGACTGACGGAGCATGCCAGACTTTCCATCGTGTGGCTGCAGTCTGCTCTTCAAAACCTACGTCCCAAGACTCTCCCCTCAAAGCTTTCTGCATTCTGGCCACAACTGCTACCTCGGGTTTTCCCTCCAGCCCTCATGTTTTTCATGACCCTGTGACCATGTGTATTCTAGATTGTGAACTTCATAAGGGAAGGAACTGCTTCTTAGTCACTTTGTCTCTGTCCTCTGTATCTCTGCCCTTTCCTTACCAGTACCTTGTGCAGTGTCTGACACACAATAAATATTAGTTGAATGACTGCACAGAGCTATTCATTCATTCATTATATCCCAGAGAGACGATGTCTGAATAAATTTCTAGCACTGGCCACAGACACGTAGAAAGAAGTTGAGGGCTGGGGGTCTTTAGCCTCGCCCGTATCATCAAGCTGCCCCTCACCTATCCTAGAGATCAAGGGAGGTGTGACCATGACTTTAGGTGTCTTATACATTGGTCCCCTCTTATCTGTAGCTTCATTTCCCACAGTTTCAGTTACCACAGTCAACTACAGTCTGAAAATATTAAACGGAAAATTCCAGAAATAAACAATTCATAAGTTTTCAGTTGTACATGGTTCTGAACAGTGTGATAAAATCTCGCACCACCCTGCTCCACCCTCGTCACAGAGGCGTTGTGTCATCCCACGTCATCTCAGGAAGAAGAGAGGCGAGTACGCTGCAATAAGGTATTTTCAGAGAGAGTCACAGAGAGTCACATAACTTTTTCATTTATTTTTTTTTTTTTTGGAGACAGAGTCTTGCTCTGTTGCCTGGACTAGAGTGCCGTGGCGTCAGCCTAGCTCACAGCAACCTCAAACTCCTGGGCTTAAGCAATCCTTCTGCCTCAGCCTCCCCATTAGCTGGGACTACAGGCATGCACCACCATGCCTGACTAATATTTTTCTATTTTTTTTAGTTGTTTGGCTAATTTCTTTCTATTTTTAGTAGAGACGGGGTCTAGCTCTTGCTCAGGCTGGTCTTGAACTCCTGACCTCAAACAATCCTTTCACCTTGGCCTCCCACAGTGCTAGGATTACAGGCGTGAGCCACCTCGCCCGGCCTCAGTCACATAACTTTTATTACAGTATATTATAATTTTTATCTTTTATTATTAGTTATTGTTAATCTCTTATTGTGCCTAATTTATAAATTAAACTTTATTATGCATACATATGTATAGGAAAAGATATAGTGTATATGTGGTATATATACTGTCCACTGGAGGTCTTGGAACGTATCCTCCACCGCTAATGGAGGATGGTTAGCTGGGGAAGCCCGGGAGGCATAGACCTAAATCTGAGCCACAACCACAGAGAATGCGGATTGGTGTTGTGACGTCTGAGTACATATGACATTTGCCCAACTGCAGCCCTTCCTCAAGTACAAAAGGGATAAATTGCTATAAACAGTGTAACCGGTTGTTTAAATTACAGCGTCATGATAGCACTGAGAGCTAACCTTGTCCCTTTTGCTAAAGCACCTGGATGTCCCACTAGATTTGGCGTAATAGCTCTGTAAGAATCTCGGGCCAACAGTCCTCAGACTTTACGCCCAGGACAGTGAGCTTCGGTGTCTCAGCCCTACCAGAACCCACACAAGGGCCCAGGAGCACCCTCCCCTTAGGGAGAGATGGGGAATGGAAGGTTTCCAAACACTTTGAATTAGAAATGAGTCATCTTTCAAAACCAACTTTACCTTTCATTTAGGTTTCTAGCGAAAAACAAACAAGCAAACAAAACTCCAAACTAATTCCAAATAGCTCAGAAGTTAATTTGCTTTTCATTTCTTCTCCAAACAGGTACAGAGGTTTCCTTTCCTTTAGCACATTTTAGTTTAGGCTCATTTGTTTGCCAGGAACAAACATTCCCTCTAGGTGGAACAGAGGAGGAGGCGTTTACGAAAGGAGTGATGAGACCCCTCGAGGAGCCCCCAGAGTCGCAGTGAGCAGCTGCCCTGGCTGCGGAGGGCGCAGGGCGGAAGGCAAAGCAGCCCTGAGGACCCTCGTGGTAGACCTGTGCGGGCCTTTACGTTAGCGTTCCGCCATCCACAGCCACAGGTACACCTGTGTCTCCTTTTTCTATTACTACTAACCTTTGCTTTGCTTCCTTCCAGTTTAAACTCTCAAGAAAGAAAGAGAAAATTTGATCAGACCAACCCATACAGGTCACAGATCCGTGGTCAGCCTGGGGACATGCACCTGCTTCCCTCCAGCGTGGAGGGTTCACACGGCGTCAGTCTGACGTGCCTACAGGATGCTCGTGTGTATGTTGGAGCGTGGGATGTGGGTGTACTTAAAAAGCATCATGATTGCTGGGGGGAAAATTTTGCCACTGGAATACACATTTTATTATTTTAGATCAATTTGCTAATATGTTTCTTCCCAGATTAAAATTTACATATATGTTTATCTTATCAATACGTGCGTAAGGCCTGCCTTGTACATCATCACTTAAAAGTTACAGAGGCAACAGGTCACCTTGAAGCTTATTTGTATGTTATTTGGAAAATCACCTAGTTATATAAACCTAAGGCCATTGCACTGGAGGATCTCGCATTGCCTAACAATACCCCATGCTGTGCAGAACTGGAGATGAGAAATTTTGTCTAAGCACCTGCTCCATCCTGGAAGAAGAGATGCTTCTCCTTCCCTTTCGCAATTGCATGGTGTTCTAAGCTCTGTGATGGCCTGAGGTGCTCCCGGCCAACTCCCACTGACAGCCAATGATACCAAAAAATGGGAGGGGGGACCCAGTAAGGGAAGAGGAAGGCTGGCCTGGTGCCCTAACTCAGCACAGGGATCCACAATTTCAGGGTCTGGGGCTAAACCTGGAAGCCCCTCGAGATCCAGCCATCCCAGGGCGGTGCTCTGGGAGGAGTGGCTGCAAATCTGCAAGTGGACTAGAAGTGCTTTAGTCGTGACATTCAAGAGTGGGGTACCCAGGGCCACAGCAACCAGGACTGACACAAGCATCCCAAGGCGGTGGCTCTGTTGGCTTGGACAGGACCCAAGTGGCTTCAAGAGTCACATGGATGCCATTGCCACAACACGACCCTAGTGTGCTGATTAGAACCTCCAGCCCGTCACCTGCAGTTTGGCTTCTGAACTACAACTCTAAAGTTCTTGAAACTTTTCATGGAGGGGCAGAAAGTCCTCCAGAGGAAGACAGTGGGTCCCACTGTCTGTGCAAGTGGGACAACCAGCAGTCAACTGGAAGGTAAAAAGAATGTGACCATATTCTCACTCCAGGTTGGTAAAGCAGGTCATACGAGCTACACATAGACAAATATGTGTCACGTTACTTTCAGGACCAAAATTAAATACACACTTTTCATAGATGGGATAAGTAAAGCACAATATTTTGAAGTATACTGATAAAAGAATTCTACCTCTTTGACCAGTATGTGAAATGCAGACTGATGGGATATAATCCAAAGGCATCTTTACCTGGGGTTTGCACGGCCTCTGTGAAATCCATTCCCTGGGACTAAACTTATTTGCCCCTGGATGGAAGCAGGCAGCTCACTAGTAGGTAATAAACAATCTTATAGTCACTTTAAGTCACAAACGCCATTTCCTATCAGAAATGTGAATGTCTTCTCGAAGATGGTAATGAAATGCCTCAATCTCCATGTCCAAAGATAAAATTTCTTCCTCCACGTCTTTCACAGTGAAGCCACAATTAGCTTCTGCTCCCTCTCCCTCCTCCCCACTTCATGCCCAGTGATTACCTGCTATTTCAGAACTGGGAGAGTCTGGGAGACAGGGGTGAGCGGGCAGCAATTTTTACCTATAGTGAGTGGCTTTATGCTTTCATGGGGACCTTACAGTGTTCTTCAGAGCCCATCCCTGGGACTGCTCTCCTGTATCTGTTGACCCAGCCGCATGCAGCTTGATGTGGACAGTGTCTTCAGACCCTTCCCCAGCCCTAGAAATGTGCATCCCTTCCAGATCCTTGCTGCTGGGGTCCCTCCATCCTTCTAGGTGGCACTGCTGGACAGAACCCAAGACAGTCCCACAGCAGCTCTCTCCTGCAGCCTGTGTTCAGATCAGGAGCCACTGATACATCCCTTGCTCCAAAAATGTGTGGGCATGCAGGACAATGCCAGGCATCTCTCTGCTGTTATGAGAGTCCACTTCATCCTTCTCAGGCCTGAGTCAGGCAACAGTCCTCTGCACCGCCCGTTGTCAGAGACACATTGCAAGGTCCCTGCAACAGCTGATGGAAATCCCCTCACTGGGCTAGAGATAAAGGTGTGGCTCCCCCGACACCTCCCTCCTTGGGAGGGATGGGGGTTCACACCACAGCAGCAGCATGTTCCAAATACATCTCCTCACAAACGTCCACACATCCTCCCGCGATTCCCTTTATCTTGTATCTGGTTTTGAAGTCCAGGTGTCACGGCACCCATGTGCAAAGTTTTCTCCTGTCAATTCTGCATATAAACACTGTGTCACACTCACTTCGCGTCTCTCCTCTGTTCCAGTGGTACTGCAGTCCAAACCTCCATTTTATAGTCCAATAATACGTATTAACAAGTTTTGACAAAAATCTGAAGATATTATCTTAATAGCATATTTATTTTTAAACCTATTAGCTATTTAACTTTTGATGTGTAATTTACGAACTTGCCGTGATCAAGCCAGACATTATCCCACTTAATAGCAGAAACTGGTTGGCCAGCATGCACCAAATGACTCTCAGGTGCTACCCTTGTGTACTCTGGACCTGCAAAGCCTGCAAAGGACCCGTGACCTAAGAAACACAAGTGCATGCAAAGACCGGTGGGACCACTCAGTGGACCCCAGCGCCATCCCTGAAACTCCAACACATATGATTGTAGCAAACACTATAACCTGTTTAACTTATTAGGGGTTGGCAAATAAAGCAATGCAATACTGGGGATTTGTGCTTTGGGTTTATTCATTAAGACATTACAGTTTATTGTTACAAGAAGATACTTATTTACAGGTGTCATTTACATAAGTCTTTACAATGGTATAAAATGTTATTTGACAGCACATGGATAAATTATGACTGTAACACCAAATAAAATACATAAGCTTCTCACTGAAAGGATAAAACATAAAAAAACCACTGTCCTGAATTAACGATGTTTTTATTCTAGTCAAATACCGATAAACATAGAACAGTCAACAGTAGCGTCTATTTTTATAATTCCAAGTGAACATAAAGGACGTGCAGAATTTAGGAACAATTTTACTGTGTTTGGTGACTCTAGGCATGTGGCTAGTTTGATCCAGTCAGTTTATCAATATGCTATTCAGGAAGCATACATGCTAAAAGTGTACTTGTACACTTTTCTTTAAAGCTTTAAAGCCATACAAACAAAAATTTAGACATTGTTCACAATGCATAAGCCCAAAACAAAACCACACATTTCTAGTTGGTGTCCTATTTCCATGACACCAGATATCAGTCTACCTCTTGCTAATGTTGTCTCTTAGGAAAATGACAAAAATGAGTCTTGATTTTTAACACCCCCAGGCAACTGCTCATGAAAGGGAATCAACAATGAAAATGCTCAAAAAACCTCCTCAGAAAACATGTAATGAGCATGACCCTTTTGCTGCTATGGTTGTTGGGGATAATCTTGCCTTAAGAGTTCTCAGCCACGGATTGCTCGAGGTCAGGAGTTCGAGACCAGCCTGAGCAAGAGCGAGACCCGGTCTCTACTAAAAATAGAAAGAAATTAGCTGGACAACTAAAAATACATAGAAAAAAATTAGCCAGGCATGGTGGCTCATGCCTGTAGTCCCAGCTAATGGGGAGGCTGAGGCAGAAGGATTGCTTAAGCCCAGGAGTTTGAGGTTGCTGTGAGTTAGGCTGATGCCACGGCACTCTAGCCCTGGCAACAGAGCAACACTGTCTCCAAAAAATGATTTCTCAACCTCGACATTATTAAGATTTCCAACAAGACAATTTTTTTATTGTGAGGGGCTGTTCTGTGCATTGTAGGATGTTTAGAGCATCTCTGGCCTCTAATCAGTAGATGCCAGTAGCACCTCCTCCCCCACTTGTGACAACCAAGAACATCTGCAGACATTGCCAAATGTCTTGGCGGGGGGTGCAGTAATGGGCCCTAGCTGAGGACCGCTGACTTGTGTTTATCAACTGGGGCACAGAAGTAACACACTGTGTAGTTCAATTCAGTTCAACCAACAATTGCTGTTATCTACATAAACCATGATACACCTGGAGCTTTCGGTCCAGCAGGAGAACCTGTCAAGTACTATAAAAGCAGGGTTTAGACCATGTGCTCTGGAGTCAGATGACCTGGGTCTGAATTCAGACCCCTAGCTGCCTCTCACCTTGAACAAGTCACTTAATCTTTTCAAGCCTTGGTTTGTTCATCTGAGAAATGGGAGTAATGATAGCATCTGCCTTGTATGATGGCTACGAGAATCAGGTAAGAGAATAAATGGGCATTCATTCTAAATAAAAAGGCATTTTACACAGCACTGGCATACAGTAGGTGTCCAATGAATGTCAGAAGAAGCATGGGAGCTACAGCAGCATACAAAAGGCCAACAATAGTTGCATCATCTTTCTCTAAACTCAGCTGGAAGCAGTGAAAAGGAAGACATGCTAACCTGCTCCCGGTTACTGAGAGAACGGATTCCTTTGGGACGTGTGTGTATTTGAAAACACATGCATATGGTCGTGAGCTTTTTAAAAGATCAAATCTATAACCTACATGTTTTAGTAAGGTGTAAACTACATGTTTTGGGTTCCATCATCAAAAACTTAGATAAAAAGTCAAATTTGTTTTCATTCTGCTTAGAAATATCATTAATGCTCACTGAACTTGAACTGATGTTACATCACTGTTGCTTTAAGAGCCTATATCAATATTATATGCTTGGTTTTTAGTAGTTTTTTTCTAAAGATTATTCAATAAAGATAGAAAGAAGAAGAAAAAGTAATCTATGATTTAAAATGAATGTTGGTTCATAACAGGCAAGTTAGATATCCAGCTGCTCCTCATAGTGGAAGGGTATGGCGTGGTCCCCTGCTTTCTGGGTTGGTGTGAGTCATTCCACAAACCCGCAGCAGAGCAGCCTGGGGTGACTGCCACTGCTGCCCACACGCTGGGTGGACGGCTCTGGTTCCAAGACAATCTGGAGTCCCAGGGTTGCCGCCAACAGACCTTCCACTGGGGAATCGTTTGAGAAGACCCAACAGGACTCCTCTCCCAAGGCCTGGCTGGGCCTGGCGGCTCCTCCAGGGGCACAGCCCTGGGCTGAGGCACCAGGCTTGACGGGGTGACAGAGAGGTGGTCCCGGCACCCAAGGCTCACGCGGTGTGCCCGTGCCCCTACGGGAGGAGCCGTGACCCACTGCGGGCTGCCTCCTCGGGGCCTTTGGGGCCATGTCTTGTCTTCACCCAGCGGGCCACTATGACCAGAAGGAAAGCGCTCTTCTGAGTCCCGCCCCGGCTCTCAGCACAGGGCACCGAGTCACCCACGGAACTCGGGAGAAGCACCTGACACTCCGGTCCTTTCACCCTTAAGGAGAACCGACAGGTAAGGCCGGCCCGAATCGGTGCCATCACCTCTTGGCCTTTTGAAAATTATCCCTCCTCCTAACACTGCTGCCCTCCCCACCTCTCCCTGGCACATCCCTGTATATTTGTCACAACGCAGCTCAAAGCAGTCTGACCACGGAAGCCCCTCCCAGCTCCCTCCTCCACCTCCAAATTCTGAGGTCACTCGCTCCAGCCCACCGTGCGCTGCGGTCACTGTTCGCCTGTGAGTCCGTTTCCCCCACTAAAGTGTGAGCGCTTCACGGCATACTTAATAGGTGGAATCAATCAGTGATTTGACTGACATTTTATGGAATTGAATATAGCTTTTCATTTTAAGGGACAGATTAACACTACGCTAGGTTCAACTATTATTTTTCTTCCAGCGAAATCCTTCAAGCCTTTTGAGCAATTTAATGTTTTCCCAGCAGAATCATCTAAATATGAAAATAGCCACTGTCCATCAACACAGAGCGACACCCATTAGCCACCAGGGGACACTTTTGTGGGGACGGCGCCCAGTCCTCACAGGGGGTGATGATGGTGTCTATTAACGCCTGCTGTGCGACAGGCTGCAAAGGGGGACCAAGCACCAGGCAAGACCTGACAAGGACACTCGGTGGCAGGTGGCGCTGCGGGGACTGCTGGCACCACAGAGCTGGCAGGCGGGGCAGCTGGATTTCGCTTCAGGCCTGGGCCCCTGGCGCTCTTTCCCCCACTTCCTCCTGGCTGTCCTCCTCCAGGAGTGACTGTAACAATCCCAAAACATCATCTCTGGCCACATCTCCCACCTTCCCATTTGAAATTCAAGTATCTGGATGGACCTTGACCTCGTTTAGGAACAAAAGCGCCTCCATCATTCCACTCTGAGCTCCAGGCACAGCCATGCTGCGCTTCCTCCCCTGCACCTAAGAGCTCCTGGATTGCTGCAGGCGCCCTTTCCTAACAAACAGCCCTGTCTGGGAGCAATCATGTCCTAACCTCTAGCAACAGAGTAAAAAAAAAAGCCTTACGTCCTTTAGGCCTCAGTTTACCCACCTGGAATACAGGGAAATGCTCCCATGCAAAGACAGAGAAGCATATTGAGTTTTGTTCCAACCTCCTCCAGTCTTCCCACCCTGTGCCATGAATTTCAAAAAGGAACATGAGAAACTCTTTCTTTCTCAAAGTTTTGATGCCTTCGCCCAAGCTTGATTAATCTCTAAAAAACTGGCAGCTCTCAAAACACACTGGAGCATTTTTGTATATAACAGCTTGAACACAAAGTTTTAAACCGAGCTCAAAAGAGCATATTCATACTTTCCATTCTTTAATGCCTCGTCTGTTTTTAGAACATTATTAAAGAAGATCATTTCTTTCTCCAATGATTTAAAAAAACTCACAGGTTATCCTTAGGAAAGATGAAAATGAATTAGGCCTTAGAAATGACAAGAATTGAAATCAAAATTAATGCAACTATCACATCTTTGGCTGGTAAACTTGCACACATGTGTACACACAAACCTATATGAAAGTACCTATGTGCAGAGCAGACAGGAGAATCAGAAGTATTTGATTTCTTCTACTTTACAAGAAAACCACTGAACTCAACTAAGTCAGACTCCACAAACACCACTTTCTTCTTCAGACTTGGAACTAGTTTATGTGTAATCCCATTTGAGTGCTTTCATTAGAGACCTTTAACCTGAAGGACCATGTGAGCCATCCGCACACTGAATGCAGGGTTCATACTATGAATCAGATGTTGCATGTGGCTGCATTCTCTTCAAACAGGCACAGCTGACAGATGCATTTGCAGCAAGATTGCGTCCTACCCTACAGCAGAGGCTTAACTTGATCATGTTTATTTACAGCAAAGTTCTCTGATACAATTGTCACAGGCTGGTGGGAATGACGATGCGCGCGTGCACGTGTACACACACACAGACACATAGACAGACGTATACACACACACACCCCCCTAGACAGACGTACACACACACACACACACACACACACCAGCATGGGCCCACCCAGGTGCATGCCTTCTGTGTCCTGAGCCGAGCAGCCCCACACGCAACACGAGCAAAGCAAAAGCGTCCTCAGTGTTGCCCCTATGTGTCTGGTGGCTCCTGCTGCCTTGCAAACACCTCAGGCTACCACCTTCCATCTCAGACAACAAAATTACCAAACTTAAGGAGGTCATTTTGTTTGTTTGTTTGTTTGTTTCACAAAAGGAGAAAAGGACAGGACAGAAAAAGAATTAAAACATGACCCTGGCGATATTTCAATTCATTGGGGGCCTTTCTGGAGAAAGGTTCCTTTGTTCCAGTTATTCCCCCAAATGCACCATCATCTCTGGTTACTGTGAATGGATATTCATTCATACAAGTTTAGGCTACTAATGAATGAATGTGCCCAGGTAAAACACGCCCCCCTACACACACACACACACACACACTCACACTCACTCATTCTTTCTGAAACCTAGGTAAATGCAGCAAATTTTAACTTAGGAGAAAAAGGGGCAAAATGCTCACAACCATGGAGCACTCTGAGAGCCAGCGTCACCCTGAGGGTGGATGTGAGGGGTGGGCCACTGCCCTCCAGCTGCTTCTGTCCACAGTGGGGAGGGATGGAATTCCCCACAATGCAGAGAGGAGTGTTATAAACTACAGAAAACATCTGCTTTAAGCCCAGAAGAGAAAGCGTGCACCCCATCCGGTGTGGCGTCTGAGCCTGACCTTGGAGGGCGGAAGGGCTTTCCGAAGCAGACCCAGGGAGGCTGGAGAGCCCCTGGAGGGAACAGGGTGTTCTGCGAGGAGGGCCGGTGACAGCTCCAGGCAAACTCTAGAGCTCCAGGCAGGTGTCAGGGTGTGTCTCAGTCAGGGTCCAACCAGGACAGCGGGGCCAGTGTGAGACACACACATGGAGAGTGATGACGAGGACCCCGGCTACGGGAGGGGTGGGCTGCACAGCGGAGTCGGCAGAGGAAAATGGGTGCAGGATGGGGCTGGGGCAGCTCGGTGGAATCTCTTCTCTCTCTGGGGAAGCCTCAGCCCCACGTCTAAACCCTCTAAGGCCCATGAAGATTATCCAGGACAATCTCCCTCAAAGTCAACTGGGTAGGGACTTTAATTACACCTGCAAAATCCCTTCCCACCAACATGCAGAATAGCGTTGCATTGAACGGCTGGGGACTGTAGCCTCGCCAAGTTAACTCATCAAAAGCCGCCATGGGTGATTATTATTATTGTTACTGGACTCAGTAAACTGAGGTGCCAGGCTGCCTGGGTGTGAACTCTGTGCTGCCACTTACGGCTAGTCCTGTGTCCTTGGGCAAGTTACTCGACTGCTTAGTGCCTCAACTTCCCCATCTATAAAATGATGAAGACAAACAGCACCTCCTTCACAGACGAAAGGATTAAATGAGCTAACACGTGTAAAATGCTTGGAACAATACTGACACGTAGTAAGAACTCAGTAAGTGTTATCGATTGTGATTGTGATTACGATATGATTACTTAAGGCACATATGTGTAACAGTGCATGTAGCTAATATGTCAAAGTTACTTCAGCAAGTTAGTGGCAGAGCCAGGACTGGAATTGAGGCTCCCAGAATGCAATCCTTAGGTAACTACTTATTTAGTATCTGTCATTCACAGCAGTGTGAGGATTTAAGGAAGTGTAAATGGAATTCCTATCCTTGCTGAAGTTATATTTTAGTTGAACTATGCAACAGTGCCCAACAATGCACTCTCCGTGCCCCCTGATGGGTATAGAAAATGGCACTTTAAGAGTTCTCATGGGGAGAGGTGACTTCCCCTCTCATGGGTCTGGGCAGATGCCATGAGAAGAAGGGGTGCACTCCTTTCTGGGGTGTAACACACAAGTAGGACAGGAGAGGTGAGGACAGAATGGGGCAAGGGTGGCAGACAGGGGCCACATGGGCAAAAGGCACAGAAGCCAGAACCGTAACAAAGGCACTGGGCCAACAAGAAAACCCCAAAATGCAAGTCTTCAACTCTAGGTACTAGATAGGATTGCTTCACTTAGGAAAGAATTAATTTACCACCTCGAGACTTTGTCTTTGTGTAGAAATCCCAGAGCACAGTTCCACCGGCTTAACAGCACATCCAGAGATTAAAAACGCCTCTGTTCATGTTTTTTTTTTTCCCATGGAGTTAGGTTTCTCCTGGTTTTTCTCCAGTGGAAGGTTTTAATTGAAGCAATAGATACAGCAGCTGATACCTTATATTAAAAAAAATAGTTTCACCAGGTTGGCACAGCTGAAGGATTTTATTTTACAAAATCTATAACTAGAGAACATTGGCTTTGCCTTTTGTACTAGAGATGTGATGGAATTAAAGGATTCAAGATTGCAAAGCCTTCATGAATAATTTAGAATCCTCTAGTCCCAGCAAATATTCGCTTCACTTTCTATGTGCCAGTATTGGACTCTGACATTTGAGGAAGGTTTAATGGTGCCGAATGCTCCCTAAATCAGCATTATCTTCAAACACACACGCACACGCACACACACACAGCCTCCTTCCAGCTGTTCTGTGTAACTTTACGTTGAAAATCTCAGAATTAATTCATTCTCAATATGATGGGCCTTGTAGTCTACATAATTTATTTTAAAAAACACTTAATTTACATTTACTAAGCACATGCCAAATAGTAGCTCACATTGGTCCTTATAAGAAATCTATTAGGTAGGAAAAACAATTGCCCTCTTTTTGCAGCTGGGGCAATGAAAGCACAAAGAGGTTAAGTCACACACTTAAGCCACACCTCTAGTAAAGGGTGGAACTGGGATTCAGACGCAGGCTCTCTGGGCCCTGAGTCTATATGCATTTAACCGTTAAGCGGCTTCTCATACTGGTCATTAAAAGAGTAATATTGACATTCATGGGCTGCTATAGCCTTTCTGCAAGTACTCAGGAAGGGCCAAGATGTTGGATCTCTGCCCAATTTGGGGAATCCATTCTCAGCGTGAATCCCAACCAGGAGTTATTCCTTCCATCAACTTGTGAATAACAGAAAATGTTCTCCATTACCACAGCATGTCAATGACTAGATACAAAGATACAAACTGAAACTGCCAAGGTGTATGATTAGACCTATATCCCTGTGCAGGGTAAAATGGCATTCCCAGGGATAAAAGAAAGTAGTACAACAATTTATAGCCCATATTGGAGGAACAGCCTCAAAAACATCATTGGGAAGCATTTGATATTATGAATAAATATTGAATATTCACCAAAGCAGACTGTGAATTTTCCCTCAAAGTTTATAAATGTCCTCATGTACCAAAGTAACCCTACAAGCACAGATGTGCATGGAACACAGAGAAAAGGATCATCTGAATCTGGACCACGCATGAAAAAGGAGAGGCACCCAGACCAGCACAGTGGGTACTCTCACCCTGGCTGGCCATGGGCTTCCCCAGTTCCTTGCTATGAAGGATCTGGGAGTCTCTACCAGACTGATGCTACATACCGTTTATTACACTAAGACTTCACTATCATCGTAGGAAGAAAAGCTGGCTAGAGAGTCCACTTACAAAAAAAAAAAAAACAATATTTCACAGTTGAATGATCAACACCATTCAACTGAGATTTTGTCTTGAACTGGAAATCAAAACAAATTTGTTTTGTTTACATTTAACATCATTTTAGGTTCTTATTAAACATACAATGTTTCAAGCATTGATGGAGGAGGTGTCACAGCATGACACCTCACATTTATACTCAATCTCCTCAGCGCAATCAAAAAGAGGTTCAATTTTATAAAAATATCACAGCACATTTCATCAATGCTTCCAAGTATCCGTCTTGATCTGTTGAAACTTACCATGTCACTGTCCTTGTCGATTTTTCTACTCTTTACTTGTTAGCTAGTATAGCCCTCTCAGGGGTTCACTTTTCAAGTGCTTTGTACAAAATTCAAACAGTTCTTCAGCATCACTTTCATCAGCTTCATAAATCCTGCCTCTATTTGAAAGACTAGAAATTTCACTTTGCAAATGTTTTTCATTTGTATTTGCATAGCTATGTCTGATGCAGTAAAGACTGTGATAAAGAAGGGAGTTTCCAAGAAAGGACCATTTTTCCTTTGACTAGTGGCTATTTTTTATATGATGACTTTCATTTTCTCTAAGCAGACTTGCAACAAAGAGACCAAGTAAATAACAATAGAGGACAAAGCCCTCCTGTTGTGATTCTGTTTGAGTAACTGAAACCTTGGCTTCTCCAGCTTGAGTTCCACCTCCTGAATGTGTCCTTTTTATTTTCATCATGAAGTCCTGCATTATAGATGCTCTAGGGAAATTACAGTCTAATTACCTGGATCAGGTGACCCTAACCTCTGGTAGGACTCTCCATCTTCATTAAGATACTTGCCATTTTCATTAAGGTAACCAATGACATACACTCAAAAGCCTCCAAAAACAAAACTATTAAAACTAATATATAAGATATTCATTTTTCAGTCTTTTTCTAGCTAGCCAGGCAGGAATTTAAAGGAAATTCTCACATACCAAAAATGAGGATAAATCCTGAATACAAAGAAGTCAGCAAAGGCTAAGGCTGAAAGATCCAACAATCAGTCTGGGGCTGTGCAGGGAAAACAGAAGAGCAGGTCTAGGATCTATGCAAGGCATGAAATTAGATCAGAGACCACCACATAATAAACAGCAGGACCCTCAGAAAACAGCACCCAAAGGAGAGGGTATGAAAAGACTATTTCAGCTTTGGTTATGAATGGAGGGAGAAAAATTCCCTGAGAATTTCTGTTAATAACTATATTCTGGTCCTCACTGTATTGGGGGCCAGAATTCATGCTACCTGTGGAGCCCCTGTGATCCCTGGTGTATGTGTCCATAGGCACAGGACAAGAACCCTAAACAGAGACCTTAAGAAATTCCTACACACAAATTTCCATGTAATGTATTTCACAATTCAAAATCAGACAATACATGCACGGACAAAAGCCACTATGAATAAGAATTAACAAAAGGAATAAACAGCAAAACCAAACCCACAAAGAAGTAGAATTTAGAATTATCAAATACAAAATATAAAATATACATCTAGTATGTCTGAAGAAATTAAAGAAGACATCAAACTCATGATGCAAAATTAATAATCATGAAAAGGAGCCAAATAAATCTGTTAAGTTGGAAAAGGCAAAACTAATAATCATTAAAGGAACTGAATAAATCTTCTAAAATTGGAAAATACAAAAAATAAAATAATAAATAAATTTAATTTAAAATAATAAATAGTTAGAAATACAAAGAATGGGTTAAAACAGAAGATTAAACATCTCTGAAGAGAGAATTAGTGAACTAAAAGATAGATTTGAAGAAATATTCCAGAATAAATCACAGAGATATAAAGAGATATGAAGATATAAAAGGAAATATTACAAGGAATTGAAAAATATGATCATAGAGTAAGCTGGCTTACCATATATTTAATTGAAGTTTCTAAAGGAGATAATAAAATGAGGAGGAAGAACTATTTGAGAGATAATGATTGAGAATTTTTCCCAATTAATGATAGACATAAATCTTCAGATTCAAGAAACCCAACAAATCCCAAGTAGAAAAATAAATACTAAAACACTGAAGAACAATAGTATATTAGGTAAGAGGGTCAGGATTGGAATTAAGACATTCTAAGGTTTTTGTATTATTTAGGAGGAAAGTAATGATATTAACTGAAATTGGATTTTGTTAACTTAAATATATTTTAATTTTTTAAGGAAAACCCCTACAAGAAAATACATTGCTTCAAACTTGTAGAAGGAAAAATTGTAACAAAGAAGGAAAAGGAAAAAAAGCCCAGTCAATCCAAAAGTAAACAAGAAGGAAGAAGAAAAGTACTGAGAAAAAACAGAAAAAAATAGAAGGTACATTTCTACTACATGGTAGAAATAAATAAAATACATCAATAATCACAATAAATATGAATGGACTAATCTCGTCAGTTAAAAGGCATAGATTGTCAGACTGGCTCTGTTTTTTAAAATTATATATAGAATATACTGGAAACACACCTAAAACAGGAAGACTCATAAGAGTTGAAAATAAAAAGATATACATGGAAAATACTAACCAAAATAATTGGAATTAATAATAGCAAAATAGTATTTAAAGCAATATGTATCAGTAGAGATAAATGGGGTCACTAAACCATAATAAAATGACAAATTTTATTATCATTTTTATTAGAGAATAGAAAAGTCTTAAACTTGTATGTATATATTAATATAACTGCAAAATATATTTTTAAATGGCAGGATTTCAAGAGAATTTGACAATTCTACCAATATAGAAGAAGACTGTAACATTCCTCTCTAAAGAATTGATAGGCCAAGCAACAATAACAAAAAAAAATCAGAAAAAATATAAAATATTTGAACATTACAATTAACTATCCTGACTTGTTCCCTAAAGCTACAGAATTGTTTTCAAAAACACATAGAACATGTATAAATATATTCCAAGGCCATAAACAAAGGCTTCAATACATCTCTGAAATTGTTATTATGTAAACCACATTCTCTAGGCCAATGCAAATGAGTTAAAAATCAAAAATAAAAAGTTTTGTATACCCCCATGTATAAAGTTAAAAATATCTTGTTAAATAGCTCATATTTCAAAGAGGAAACCATAATTGATATTTTTAAATACTCTGGACTAAATAATAAATATATTACAAATCAAACTCATGTGTTACCGCTATACCATCCTCAAAGAGAAATTTGTAGGTTTAAATGCTTATTTTAGAAAAAAGAGTCTTAGAAAGCCTAGAAGTTAACAAGCCAATTATACAACTTAAGTAATCATGTAGAGAACAACAGAATAAAACTTTTTAAGATTTAGAAGAGAAGAAACAATAAAAGTAAGAACAGAAAAAATAATAAAATAGGAAACAGAGATACACAAAAAAGGAATTAACAAAACCAAAAGCTGGTTTTCACAGGGGCTTAAAACATGTACAATTCTCTTGCAAGATCCATCGAGGAGAGGGAATGCATAAATAAAAAAACGTTCAATGCATATATAAAACTAGGCATATGCATCAAGATTCAGGGGAAGTCATTCAAGGTGTTTTACGCTGTAAAGGATTTAACACATGGAATTAGGGGCCTCAAATTTGTTGTAGGGTCTGAAAGCCTTTCCAGGTTAGACTTACAAGCAGGAATCCAGTAATAATTTAGAACTACCCCCAAGAGGAAGCTCTTGCTTCTGAAGCCACTATGTCTTCTATTCACCAGGGGTACAAGCTCAAAGACACATTCCAGTGGCCGCCACCAAAGCGTCAGGAGGCTGACACCACAGGCACAGCCACAGTGTCCTCCGGTCACCCAGGAGCTTGAGCAGAAATACTGGAATAGACTGCACAGAAAACATCGAAACAGGCAAAAGGGGGCAGGAAAATCTCTCTGCCTCACTAACGCCTTCCAGATTTCGCATCAGCGCATCTAATTAGTGCAAACTGCGTAATTTGTCTCTCTAAATAGAAGGGGGCAGTCAAGAGCGCCGGTCTCCACACAAATCCCTCTCCTGACGCATCCTCCACCACTTCCATCGAGCTGTGATTGCTTCTTACATACAAGCACTAAAAATACCTAAAATTAGAAGAGCGCTTTGCCCGAACTTCATAGAAATCAGGGTAGAAAAATGTGTTAAAACTCCATTTTGCTGTCAAATAAGGCTAGTTGCCCACTGGCACAAGTCATATTCTGCCTCAACCCACTACCTTCTCCTGTCTTTTACTTCCCCTTTCTCCTGCCTCTCAAACAGAAGCCCACGTTTGTATCAAGTGGCCAACATAAGCACTGAATAATCCAAATACTTCCCTAGTCCCTTTCGCTTTGCCTGTGAGGATCTAGAAGCAGCCGCAGGACAGCCCTGTCAGTCAGCTCAGTACCAAACACAAACACAGCCATCCAGGCAGTAGCTAGCTGAAGACAAATCCCTAATTGAAAGTGACATAACCTGTGACACTGAAGTGTGTCCCTTTAAACTAAGAATCACGACCATCAGCTGGATATGAAGAATTGTCAACATTTTATGGGAAGGGACAGTTTGTAAAAAGCTGATAGAATTTTTGTGAAATTCTAAGGCATGTGCCAATTTATCCACTGAAGTCTGAAGAGGTCAATGAAGTTGCCGGCTTGTTGATATAATCCAAAAACGGGAAAGCAAAATCTCTTCCCAAAATCTTTCTTTGGGTCGAGCTCCTACATGCAGGATGATATTTTAATATTTTACCATGAAAGGAAACACAGACTGCAGGTTATAACTAGCATTAGCGGCTGCATATCATATCACACACTAGATATACAGCACTTTAATACAGCATGGACAACATAGCACGGCATAAATATCTGCAGATGTCCCTTGTACTAGTTTTCTATTGCCACATAACAAATCACCACAAATTGAGTGGCTTAAAACACCGCACATTTCTTATCTCACAGTTTCCGTGAGCAGGAGTCCAGGCGTGGTTCAGCTGGGTTCTCCGCTCAGGCTCTCATGAGGCTGGGATCAGAGCGCTGGCCAGGGCGGAGGGCTCCTCTGAGGCTTGGGTCCTTTGGTAAGTTCACCTGGTTGTCGGCAGAATCCGCTTCCTCACAGCTGTAGAACTCACGTCAGCTTGTTTCTTCAAGGCCAGCAGGAGAGGGAGAGCGTGATTTCTTCAGCCTCTGACCCATAGAATTTCTTTTAGAAGGCTCACCTGATTAAGTCAGGCCTCTAATGAATTCTTAGAATTTCCTGTTGCCTCAGCATCCATTTGAATACGGGTTTAACTTTCTCATACCCGAAGCGCGGCCCAGCCATTCTCGACACAGTCTGCAGTTCTATACCACCCAGATGGCTCAAGCTGGTGGCCAGAGATAAGAACTTGAGGCATCTCTCCTGGCAGACTGGGCTCCTCGCTTTCCCTCGGCCGCCTTTAAAGGGACCAGTCAGGCATTTGCCTGCAAACTTAAAGTGATGCACTCCCTGTTCCCTTATATATACTGCTAGCTGCCACTCCTGCTCCCTCTATGGCTGACCCTTCATTCCTGCCTCACATGACCTGGGGACAGGGGACTGCCCTCCTGACTCATTGCCCTCTTTGCCCAGAGTCTATAAATAAAAATCTTTTAACTTGTTTCCTATCGTGGTGATGTATTGAATTTATGCCCTACAACAGACAGTTATAGTTATCATATAACAGATTTTCCCCTGCATGCTGGGAAGAACACAAGGTTGGGCTCCCAGCGCCACAGTGATGGACAGGAAGGCATAAACTGGACACGGGCCAGACACAAGCCACAATGGCGTCTGACAGTGTCAACAAGTGTCCCATGTGAGAGCCCCCTGGTTGCAGGTCAAACAACTAGGCATTAGGCTGTCCAACAGGGAAGTGTCTCATGAAAGGCACACCACGAACACCTACATCCGGCATCCTTTACATTCCCATTAGGGCAGGGTTGCTAGCCACTCTGGTACTGAGACCCCAATTTAGTGGGGGGCTCTCAAAATAAGGCCCACACAGGATAATCTCTCTTTCAATTAAAGTCAACTGATTAAGAACCTTAACTACTCTGCAAAATCCATCGACCTTTGCCATATTTTATTAGTTAGAAGCAAATTAAAAGTCCCTCCCACACTCAAGAGGAAGGGAATTATGCAAGGGAGTGTGTCTTTGAGGGTCATCTTAGAATGCTGCCCATTATACCCTTTATGTGTCAAAATAGTGAGGAAGCCTCTGTATATTCTTCCCTACCAGGCCTATGGCTAATGTTGTATTGCAATACGGAAATGAGCAATCCATCTCTCAGAATATTGTGCTTGTTGTCATTGTTGTACCTCTAATTATTTTTAGTTATCCATTCAACAAACATTTACCTACTGGCTACAACATACCAACTACTGTTCTAAGTGCTGTGTATACAGAAATGAATAAGCAACAGCTCTTGTCGATGAGGAAATCACAACCACAATCACCTTATCCCAGTAGCTGCACAACAATAGAGTCTAGTTGGTCTTTTCTTACTTTATTAGTGAACTATTTTGCCACATTACTAGATGTTTTTCTGCAAAACCCTTCCTTTAGTGTGACCATGGAGCTGGTGGGTAAGCCTGATTTTATTAGGACCGTGACTGCTGGAGCCTGAGCCCGATGCCCCAAACCAGATGTTTCAGGAAACTGTTCTTACCTGCTCTGTGCTTAGTGAAAAGAATAATGACCTGTTTGAAACGAACTACCCAAGCAAAGACCAACAGCCTTTCTCTTCTGAAAACCATCAAGGATAAGAGCAAAACTGCTTCAATAGCAGCTGATTTTGAGCATGTCAGGACAAACTATTAGTGTTCGTACCCAGCAGTAAACTGAAGTTCTGATGAACCAGCACTCTGGGTTTGTCACCCGCAGCCAGGCATCCACAGAGCACCTGAGGATGTTTCTGAAGTTGTCCATCTGGAACCGGAAGCTTAAGTGGAGAATTTGCCCAGGAATCCTCAGTCCGTTTAACTGAATTTGGATCTCGAGTCACCACACACATTACCCCACGGAGCAGTGCATGTGACCCCTGAGGCCCAAACCAGAGCCATGGTCCCAGAGCCTGGTTCCCTCGTGAGAGAATGACATGGAGAGATTATAGGATGACAGCACATATTCTAAGTGTTTTCCAAAAATAACCAATCACTTTGGTGCTGCTCAGCTTTGCATATTTTATGAGTAGTTAAACTGCTTGGTAATAATTCCTACTTCTAAAGAAAATAGTGTGTTTATATTTTACCTAAGTGTTCCATCACCCCAGGGAGGTGGCACAGGCTCAGAGCTGTCAGCTAACAGGCAGATGAATGTTTATATTATGTGTGTAATATGTTATGTATATATGTAACATATGTATAATATGTGTATGTACATAATACATATAATATGTATGTATATGTAACATGTTATACATGAAAATGTATGAATTATATATAAATAATATACATATACTAAATATAATTACACATTACATATTATAATATATAGTATATATAATTATATGATATATAATTTAGTTCAAAATGTTTTCTTCACTTGCACAGACATGACACCTACAGTTATGACTCTGATTCAGTGTCTAAGAATGTATTTTGGTGAATGACACTAACAATCAATTGTAGCAGCCATAAGAAAACACCAATTTTAAAAAAAGGAAGACAGAAAGGACTCTTACTTATCTGCTTAAAATTACAGTATCAGGCCATGATGCTAAAGTCATTCAAAGACAACTCCTATGATTAAATTTCATTTCATCTTTTCTCATTTCCTTCTTCTGAAGAGCCCTTCTATTTTGGACAACATTAACATAATACTGTACTCCAAGGAGCACAAGTGCTTTGTTAGCTTCACATCTTCTTCCCCACATTCAACAGGACAAGGGACACTTCAGTATGACTCACTGTTGCCTGTAACAATGCTCAGACTCCCAACACCATGTTCAATTTGAACGCCACATCATCAGGAAGAAATGGAGAACTTGTAGGCCAAATTCTTCAGAAGAATCCCAATTCTCCCTCCTTTAACTCTTTTTCCCTTTGCTCCTTCTCCATCACTTTCCTTCTCTCTCCTTCCCCTAGGAGTAGTCACACCCTCACACCCTCACACACACACCCGCCACCTGTTTTTCTGATTTCCAGTAGAGCTCAGGTGACCGGTGCAATGTGCTTGCTGTGCACACCTGTGAGACCCAGTAACTACAGGTTTTGCAAGAGACCATGTGTAAAAATCAAGTGATAATAATATGGGATTTTGTAAGTCTACAGATACAATATTAATTATTTACCAAAAAATGAGTTGCACCTGCATTCAAAATGTAACTACATCAAATAAAATTTATAACGTGCAGATGGTTTCAACTCTTATCACATATTTGTTTTCTTAAAATAATTATGTTAAAAGAGGCTCCCTTAGGCAATAAATTCTTATGTTTAACTTAAGTCCTATTTTCCACCTTAACCAGGCTCTTCTGTAATAAAACCAAAACTCATCTGACATGTTTGTAGAGCACTTTATCCAAAGAGTCCCAAAGGCTTCACAGATTTCATTCTATCAGGGGGAAGGGAGTAAATTATTCACTTTACAGAGAGCTATGAATAACGTTTCCTGGCTTCTTCAGCCAACTACTTCTAACGGTGATAAACTAAATCGGGTTCTCCCAGCCACTTACAGGCCAACATCCATCTGTAAGCTTGCCAGGACCCGGGGACTAGATCTACTCTCCCCACATGATCTCTCCATCCATCTTTCCTATCTTCAGTCACACACCAATCTCTCTCCTCTTTACTCGCCAGGTCAAAATGTGGAAATAGAAAATGAGAACATTTCAGACACTTAAGAATCAATGCACTAAATGGTCCCGTTACTCTGAAAGGTTAATGTCATTTCAAAGAACGAGCTTTCATTCCTTCTTAAAAGCCTCCTTTTGCCATTCATCTCCAAAATTAAACTCAGTCTTCTAACCTGCATACTACCACTGGAAGCAGAGTGGAAAGACGGAGCAGGGATTGGTCAAAATAAAATAAGTAATAAATAAAATAATGCCTAAAGACAGACAATATTTACATACATAAATTGTAGCAGCCACTAGAAAAACATCAATAAAACATGAAAGAAGAGCAAAAAAATAAAATAAAAAGAGCTGCAGAAGATCTCTAGCAAGGATCCAGTGAAAAGACCCCAAAACACTTCTTTATAGTGGGTGATGCCCATTCTCAAAGAAGAAACAAGAATCATCCCATTTTTGCTCAAGGAAAATAAAGATAGAGAAAATGTATCAGTTGACTGTATTAGTTTTTGGAAGATTCAACAATAACCTCCCTAGATTCATTTAATCAACCAACCTTGGTCATGATCCTACAATGTCGCAAGCACTGTGCTGGGAATGGAAAAGGTATAAACGTGAAAATCCCTGCCTGGAAGATGATGCTTTGGGCAGAGCTTTATCTTTCCTACCATTGGCCTAGACTTAGCTGGGAGGTATCCTGAAAGAGCTAACCATGGAACTTTTAATGTATCTTTAGAAGCACACACACCCCCAAAATATTCTTTTTAATGTTAACATTACTTACACTATAGTAATAAATATATGCAGAACTACAAATAAACATCTTTACAGATTAAGAATCAATGCACTAAATGTTTCTGCTTCGCTCTAGTGTCTAATCAATCCAACACCAGTTTATTGCTGTGTATATGCCAAATCAATAAAGAATACACCTTAAAAATACCTATAAAAGAGAATGCTATAGAACAAATACCATGGGACTACAAGAAGCAATTATACTGTACTATTATATAGCATAATATCACAGCAAGTAGTTATCTTAACTGCCCATGAAAAATTATGGGAAGTTTCAAGCTAACCTGCTTCCCATTACATCTTTCTCAAACAAAATCCAATATCAAGAAGTATATTATAGTCCTTTATTCACATATTCTGGCACTGTCACCAAAATTAAAATGTTCAGTGCTAAATAGGACTAATGAAATGATTCAAAAATTGTATTCAAAGCATGGGCTCCCTTTGGTTCCAAGTGGGTTACTGCTAAGGCTGTAGAAAAACCATGTCTCCACACTCGAAAAAGCAGTCTGTTCTCTTGGGTCCACCTAGTTGAATCCTTTTATGGGACCCTGTTACTCTTCTTTGTCCCTGCTTTACTGAATATGAGAGAAATGCACTGCTTTGCTAAAGCTGGACATATTTGCTACTGACTCTATGATTTCTTTAGTCCCCAGAACTTCCGTGGTTGCAGATTCCCAGTGTAGCCTGACCTTTCCTTAGCATCTGGTAAGGAGCTTGCTTCAGCAGTGGCAGGCACATCACCCATGCCAGAACAAAAGTTTGTCTGGCCGAAAGGCAGGAACAGAAAAAAGGGAGAAGAAAGGGAAAAGAAGAAATGAAAGGAAGCAAAAAATAGAGAAAATAAAGACAGAAGAAGAAATGAAATGAAAGTTCCTAGTTTGAAAATCATTTTAATATGGATTCAGTGTTCTGAGCAATAGATGGAAAAAAAAGGGAAAGTGTGGCCTGAATACTCACAAAAGACAAGGATCACTATCTTCAAATATTTAAACAGGTGCCACAAAAGGAGCAATGAGACTTAATTCTCCAAGGACCCACAGCCCAAAGAAGCTACTGGGAGAAATTCTGTTTCAGTGTGAGAGGATTTCCTAAAACTAGGTCCTCAGTACAGGAATAGGCTGTCTCGGGCCCCAGAGAGCTCATGTCACTGTCCAGCCAAGACCAGATTATCTATTAAATGAGCAGAAGAGAATCCTGCCTTTTGGAGGAGTGAACTTGATGACTTCCACAGTCCTTCTACACACCTGTCCCTTGAGAGAAAATGGTATCATGTGCCCTAACCATTACAGGCAACAAGTATCAGACAGAGAAAGTATCCTGGCTGTTCTAGGAAGGAGAACCTTCCAGAACTGAAGAGCAACTAGCTACTTCCAAAAAATCAAGAATCAGACCAGAGAAATCCAAGGAGTTGTGCCCTTATTAAATGTAATGCTGAGGAGCAAAGTAATGTCCACCAAATATAGAGGCACACAACTCACAGTGCCAAACACAGATGAGAATATTATTCTATTAAGTAAATAGCCAGGCCCAGGCTGCCATAATACAATTAAGAGAAGAGTTTGAAAGGCATCAATTACACACATTTGCCTTTTGTGTGTTTTATTTTTGCTCCATAAATGATTACCCCATACCTGAAGGTAAATTAGATGTTCTGCGTTTTGCCACGATGGAGTAACAATTTCATGTGAACACAGCCATCGCCTTTCGCTGGTTTTGTTCCGCCTTTGTTTTTGCACTCCGCCTGAAGCGTTAGTGCTGCAGTGCTGCCCGGAAAAACAAGTCCAACCATGGGGTCAGGAGGGACTGCAGGTGGCCGGCATAAGTCTCGGGGTCCACAGCCCCAGACTGCAAACCTGCCCACAGCTTTGTGACGGGGTCGGTTGGGGCTCCGACCTCGCCCCAGTATCTTCAGGCGGTCCAGAGTTTCCGCTCATATGTCTCACGTGGCTCTGTCCTAGTCACCGCAAAGCCTCCCCATAAGCAGGCGTCACCCGTGGAAACCCACTAGCTGGAGCGACAGCAGGACGGCAGCAGGCGCCACCCAGGCCCACAGACCGACGCCAAGGCCAAGAGGAGCACAAGTGCTCCCCTACGGCGCCTGCGCAGAAGCAGAAGCGGAAGCGGAAGGGACAGCCCGGGGCCTCACTTCTGCTTGCACTTCATTGGTCAGCGCGGGTCACGGGATCGCTCTGAACTGAAAGGGGGCGGTGCCAGCATCCCCAGGTGCCTGCCCCGAGGCCGCCAAGGTGAGATGGGGCTGTCAGGGAAACAGCCTTCTCCTTAGTGTGTGTGACCTCCCTGAGGGAGTCCTGATGCTGACTTGAGGCCCAGAAGGGGCCGAGGTCAGGGCTTTTCAAACCTGGAGGCTGACAGGATCACATGGAGGCCGTGAAAGAGCATTAATTCTGCAGCCCCATCGCTGTCCACCGGGTCAGAATCTCAGGTTGTGGTTTCTGGGAGCTACTGAGCCAATGGCGTCCTCAGACCTTTTCCCGCCCCACTGTGCCCCAAGTCCTCCATTCTAGGACTGCCTGTCGTTTGGATTTAGAAGGGAGCCTGTGGTCAAAATCTGCACATACATTTACCCTCCCGGGCTGAGTCCGTCAGAATATTAGTATGCCGCTGCCTCCTGAATATTTATTGTCCACATTTAAATGTTATCTAAGCCAATGGTAGCTTTGAGAGGTTAAAGCTTTAAGGTAAGGGGAAAATTAACCTTACAATTCAGCCTAGGCCGCCCAATACCCGTGACTTCTCAGGCATGATAGCAGTCACAGCACAAACATCTTAAAGGAAATCATCCAAATGAGACATCTTTCTCATTAGGATTTATCATTAATTGAGAAAAGAAAGAAGTATTTAAAGTATCATCATTTTTTTTCCCTGAAGGTGGATGGAATTTCAATTTTCTCCAGGTAAACGTGGACCCATTAGGTTGCTTTATAAATGATTTCTTTGTCTTTACAATTCTTGCTACAGCAAATTCTCTTCTTCATTTCTAGCTCTTTTTACTGGAGGAGCCCTAGATAAAATAGTTTGGGGAGCTCCATCCTTATTAGATGCAGATCAAGCAGATCCTGTTCACTCAGTTTCAGCTTTGCTTTCATGGCATCAGGGGCGAGATATTATTTGCAAGCAGCCAAGGTAATTACCATCCAGCAGGGTCCAATTGTTTTCAATTAAAAGCTTTACTGCAGTCTTTAGTTTTAATACCACTGTGGCCATCTGCTTTCGCTGAAGATCTACCAGCCAAAAGCCCAGGCCACATCTTAATGCCATTAATTCCTGAGAGCCATTTTCCTCCAGAATGAAAAAACTCAATAGTCCAGGGAAAATATGGGAACGGCCCCACGTATCTCTGGTGACCTGGAGAAAGCTGTAGGTAGGACTCAGGAAGGTTATTCTCAAAAAAACAAGCACTTCCTCCTCTTGCCTGAATTACTGGGTAATTGTCTTAATTCTCCGCTTCACTTCAACAGAGGATGTTTAACTGCTCCATTGCCCATTTTCCATCCAGCCTCAATATTCTGTAGCTCTATTATAAAGTGTGTCTAAACTAAAATTTCATCAGATGGATCTCTTTGGTAGAGACATTTTCCATTTTTGATATTCAGTATCAATCCAGCTCTGTCGCGTTCACCATGACCAAAATCTAGGTGTGGGTGAATTGTAAGGAGCTACCCAGGGTACCTAATGGATCCTCACACTGTGGCAGAAGGTAATTTAACTGTTTTCATAGCATGAA
Organism: Eulemur rufifrons; assembly: GCF_041146395.1. Lineage (NCBI taxonomy): Eukaryota > Metazoa > Chordata > Mammalia > Primates > Lemuridae > Eulemur > Eulemur rufifrons. Next base: position 105,036,300 of record NC_090997.1, on the reverse strand, counting down.
GCCTGCAGCCCATTTCATAGGCCAAAAAGTTATTAGGCATTAACTTGAGGGTTTTGTTGACTTATCAGAGGTAACAGCCCAAGGCCTAGACTTGAGTTCACAGCACAAGCTTAGTCCACTCCTGATGGCTCACCCTGTGCATTTGGCTCCACCAAAGCTGTTTGCACAATGCCCTTCTCCTTTCCTGCCTCTGTAAGAGAGGCTCCTTTGTGTTCCAGATGGCCATGGCCCACAGCCCTGGCCAATAAAATGGAGGTGCAAGTCCCAGAGGAACGATCACCTTCCTAAAAAAAAGGCAAAGCCTTATAAAGAGAAGGCTTTGGGCCCCTTCAATTCCTTTGCCTTTGTCTTTTTTCTGCATCTTGGACTTGGAGACTAAAGGAACAGCCACTACCTTGTGACTATGGGTCAGCAAGCTTGGGTCAGCAAGCCTGAAGGCAAAAACATAAATACTAAAGATGGCGGAGCAGAAATTCAGAAGGAATCTGAGTCCTGAATAGCATCGGACCAACCCCAGACTGCTGGCACCCAGACTTCTGATATGTGAGGTATGAAAATCACTAGTGGTTTCAGACCCACCAGTATGATTTACTGTTATTTTACCAAAAAAAAAAAAAAAAAAAAATCCTAATGGCTAGAGTAATCAAAACCAAGAAAACAGTCACAAAAGAGTCTGAGAAAACCAGACATACCACCCTCCTGTTTCCAGACCAAGAAAGCATTTCCATTTTGAAGCAGCAAGATTAATTTCTTCATTCTAAAAATTGTAAGGGGAAAAAAATCTTGAATGAATTAGCCAAACTAAAAGAATCTTAAATGCACAATCAGTAATCTCTGTGTAATAATCATCACTATTCTACAAATATTTCTGGGTTTTCTTCTTGTGGGAACATGGTAGGATTGAGCATCCCTGCTCCCTCCAACATGGCACATCAGGGCTGCTCGTTGCAGCGGCACGACCTGCCTGACTGCTACACCGTGCTAACAGCCCAGCTCTGGAAAATGCAGGGACATGGAGTTGAAGAAAAGGGCCTGGGAAAAGACTAAAAATCTTGCTAAGGAATTTTGAAGCAGGTATGCCAAGGAAGGTCATTGAAGAGTGAAAAACAGGAGCAGTGGTTTCCAAACTATTCCTCACATTACAATCACCTGAGGGGCCTTGTAGAACTCCTGATGTGTGTGTGAGTCAACAGGCTGTGCAAATTAAATCCGAGTGTCTGGGTGGGGGGCAGAGTGGGGGAGCCAAGCATGGGGATGTCATAAAGATCTCCAGATGACTCCATGTGAAAGAAAGCTTAGAAACCACCCAGTCAACCCACTTTTTTGATGAGTGTAAAAACATTTATCTCAAGAAAGTCAAAGAGCAGTGGCTAGTCTGGCCAGGAAAGGAAGCTAAGGAGACTAAGATCTAACTGGGAAGGCAAATTGCAGCCTATCCATCTGGCCCAGATAGAAAGGGGGCTCCTGTAATGTCAGCTTCATACGTCCTTAGAGAGACCCCACTGTCTGCCACTTCAGTTACCTAATGTCATCTCAAACAGTCAACTTTTCACCAAAATATGGTAACATATTCATTGAGGATTCGTATAGTGCCTATAAGCACTGACATTGCTGTTATGCACTACACATTCCCCAAGCAGGCACAAGCCATTGTTCTCCCCAGAGGTGCTGACTTAGGTTACAACCTGAGTCCTGGCAGCGTCTCCAGTTTCGAGTCTCGGTCTGGAGCTTCAGAGTTGAGGAAGAGGCTACCTCTGTAGTCAATGGCTAGTCCTGACTACAAAGTCCTATCCCCGTCTGCAATTTGCAGAAATCTCATCATATTGAATTGCCCTTTCTAGAAAAGAGCAGAGTCAGAAATTAGATGTTTGTAAGTTTTTTTGTGCATAATTTGCCCCTAAAATAACCCAAACTGCTTTTTATAAGGCTTTGACAAACCCGAGTAGGGTTAGTCCAACCTAGAATAGTCCCGGGGAACCTGAGAAAAGCAAGCCGCGTGTGCCCTTCCGACACAGGTTTCTGAGGACTCCAACCCCACCCCCAACCCGTTCTCTGTCCTCCTCACCATGCTGCACATCCTCACCCCCACCCCCACCCCACCCAGCGGTCCTTCCTGTCAGGCCTTTGTGTTACTCAAGAATCCGTGCACGTAGCATAGCAATCAGAAGCTTTCTCTCAGATGGCTTGGCTAATGGCCACTTCCTGTGGTTGTCAAATGAAAAAAGAAAAACTAGCACATCCCCAGTGACTTATTGTATCACTTCCCGTATCTGACTATCTGGCAGCCAGTGTAATTTAACATCACTTGTAAATTAAGAGCCTCTTGCACGGATGCCACAGCTGAGCCCTTCACCCCATTCTGCTGATTAGAAAGAAACCTTGCCAGGACTTCCATTATGAATAGTCATTTCCTAAAATGTAACTCCAACAACACTGACATCTAATCATATATTAAATGAATGAATAGGAGCTCTATATCCCCCATATACTTCTGAGCTCATTCTAAAGATTAGCGACTTCCTTTAATCTCTCCCAGCTAGCACCGTGCCCATGAGGTCAGGTTCACTGTGGCCGCCGCACCGCCTTCCCTTCGCGCCCCCCACCAAGCTGCAGCCGCCAGCCCCCACACTTCTCCCTGTCTTATGGCTGCACATCCCCTCCCTTCTCACCCTGGCCTGTGAGAAGAGTCAAGGAGAGCTCAAGCTGGGACTCTTTCATTTTGCCCCAGTGCCTGAGATTCCTTCTGTGCAGAGGCTGGACAGCTCCATGAGGCCCTTGGTGCCAAACCTTCCCCATACAACCAGCCCACCAGCTCTGGCTGCAAACAGCTAAGGCAATGGTGATCAGGGCTTGAATCTAAGCAGACCTTTAGGCTGGCAGCCTCCTCCCCAGGGCAGCTTTGTAGGTAGGAGTCAGCACTAGGTGCACATCACCTTGTTGATCTTAGCCAAGAATCCCTTTCTAGCCTGGCTCACACCTGAGGGGAAAAGGCTACCTTGATGCCTTACGTGGTTTTGCGTGTGTGTTTGCTCTGTTCTGTTGCTTTGTTTTCTCAGTGTAGGATTGCGAATGGATGCCGGTGTTGGAGTCGGATGTCCCAGTTTGCAGGCTGCCTTTATTTCATGCCTAGCAGGCCCCCAGCAGCCCTTTTGGAAAGTGAGCTGCGTTTGGGTAAATCAATCTCTTGAACCTCAGGTTTCCCATCTGTAAAATGTGGATAATACTATCCTCAGGACTAGTCTACATTCAGGATCATTGTAAGGATCAGTAAGTTAACAACTGTGAAAATACTCTAGGAAATGAAAATATATTAGCTGTCATTATTGCTAAAAATAAGAATAGACTAACCAAGTTAGTCATGACTTTGCCATTTATGAGCCGTGTGTCCTTAAACAAGATACTTGAACTTCCTCAACCTCAGGAACTTCATACAACTCCTGGCTCATTCCTAAGTTTGTGGTGAAGACCGAAATGAGGTGATATAAAATATGTGCCGCAGCACTTGGCAAAAAGCAAGAGCTCAGTAAACGACAACTGCTTTTATTTTTTATTGTTAGTATTTTTATTGTTTGAATAGAACAAAGCAGATAAAAGACTTGTCCAAGAAAACAAGTGAGATGCCATTTTTACATTTTATGAGTCTCAAAAAGAAAAGATCAGGGAAGTAGGCTTTTCACATTTCTAAAATGACTTTGATTCAGAAATAAAGACCGATGTTTGATAGCTTCAGAATATTGTCTAACGAATTTGGGAACTCTGAAAAAAATAAGAGAGCAGCTGACACACTGCAGCTTAAATATAATCAGTCACTGAAATTGCTCTGCAATTTGTTTCAGTGTTTTCCTGTGGATTTCTTTTTTTAACCATACATGTGTCCTAAATATATAATTATATGGCACAGTATAATAGCTCATTTAGAGTTATTGAGGTCTATTATATAATCCAATAGGACTGTGGGACGGGGTTTGGAGAGGGTGGTGGTTATTAACTTGAATGCGTATCCAACATGAGCATGGAGTAGATGCTAATGCATGGTCTTAGCACCGATTTTCTCTTGCCTATGCCCATCTCCCAAAAGACAGAGATCGCTTCCTGCTCCTACAACCAAATTGTTTTAAATCAATGATATCAAAAGATCAAAGAAGTCTCTACGTAAAATTTTTAAGGGCAGAAAATAAGTACCTGTGTGTGTATGTCTGTGTGAGTGTGACTATATGTGAATGTATCTGCCTATTTTTGTGTGTCTGTGTATCTCTATGTATGTGTGTCTCTGTGTGTGTTTGTATGTGACTGTGCCTATCTGTGTGTCTGTATGAGTGTGACTGCATGGCTACATGTGTGTGAGTATGTATGAGTGTCTCTGGGTATCTGTGTGTGTCTATGTGTGTGTCTGTGTGAGTGTGACTCTGCATGCATGACTGTAGCTGTGTGAGTGTATATGAGTGTCTGTGTGTATCCATCTGTGAGTATGTCTGCCTATCTGTAGGTGTCTCTGTGCATGTCTGTGTGTATATCTCTGTATGTGTAGAGTGTATGTTCCAAAATGCTAAAAATGGTGGCTAGGATATAGAAGACACTCAATTTTTCAAGGAATGAAATGATGCAAATTCTGCCCCTCCCCAGAGCCCTTTCCCTTGTACCAATCTATAGAATGTGTGTATGTGTATAACTGTTAGCTATACAAGAAAACGCCTATTTTCTACCACCTTTACTTGGATTTAAAATAGAATTGGCCAGAGACATGATCTTCTAGTAGAGTTAATCACCTTGCCAATATATCCCGGTTGATTAACTGATGGATTCAATGCAGCCTTTTGTCAATTTCCATTCCTTTTGGATATTTTCTCTCTTTCAAGACAAATTAGTCAGGGCATTAGAGACCATATACTCAAAATCTACTACCTAATTTATTTTTAATCCCAAGAAAAACTAAGGCTGATGAAAGCTTCACTATGCTTTAAACAATTGACTGCTAAGGGGCAGGGACAGAAGTGCTCACTTGGCCCAACCCCCATGTGCTACCAGGTTTTGAGTCATTTGGGTGAGGAATCCAGTCTGCACATTTAAGCCAATTCTCACTACACTGGTCAATCTTTAACTTCATGCATTTGAAGCTTGTGAAGAACTGCACTTCATCCAAATACGTTCCTCCACCTAAGAGACATTTGCAATGCTTCATCAGAAAGTCACCACCCCACCGAGGCCAGCAGAGCCCATGCTGCTCTGTGTGGGGGCTAAAATGCTTCACAGGCTGCCAGAATGTCAGAATTCACTGCCACTGGGACAACTCTGCACCAGGCCTGCATCCAGGACTTAAATCTGCTCCAAAGATGCCCTAATAAAGCCGTGGTCTTCTCTCTGGAATTCACAGGAACCTTCTGGGGTTCTCAGACACCTGGAACAAGGGTTAGAGTAACCACCAGAGGGTAATATCCCAGTGAATACAGTATTCCAAGTAATTCCAGGCAGAGATTAGTTTCTGGGATCCATGTCTCTTATTCCCAAGGCTATAACCGAGGAACAGTCCGGGCCCAACAGTCCTGACCACTTGTACACACTCTCCCACATGAAGCTGGGTCAAGGCCACATACGCTATGTTCCCAGGGGCCAGCTTTCTTCCTGTCATTGAAAAGGAGCCATGGAGGTCCCCAAGAGGGGATGTAGGTCTCAGTGTGGCAGAGGAGCCCAGCATATGGAGGCCGTGACTATGGGCAAGAATATCCCCATTGCAGGAGGGTGACTTCTCAAGGAGGCGTAAGAGGGGCTGTCTCGAGCCCGTGGTGGGGCTTCCGGATGCAGTGGGATTCAGACAGGCGCTTACGGTGGCTCAACAGAGGGACAAGCTGAGCGGTGCAAGGCAGGATGGAAGGAAACGTCCTGGGGAGGACGACCATGGAGCCTTCCAAGTCTTTCCCTGACACCCTCACAATGTCCCCACGTTGACTGGGGTAGACTGGCGTTCAGCTGTCACTCTACCCCCACAGTGACACTTTGATAATACCTTCCCTTTCTGCAGCCATTACCTGCTTCAATCTTGCTCTCAATGTCCCTCGCTTCTCTCCAAAATAAACCCTCTGCTCCAGCCAGAAGTGGTAGCTTCTCTCAGCAGATGAGCTCAGCCCATGTTCCCAGCAGCCGGCAGGGTTTACGTGAGATGCTGCTGCAGCCTTTGGGATTCGTTCTCAGGATTCCTCCAGACAAGCTCCTAGCCCAGAAAGGCGACCAAACAGTGTGGGGTCTCACTACCCCATCCCGCCCTCCGAGCTGGCAGGCTCCTTGGCCCCCACCCCCCCAGGCTTTGTTTATGCAGTTCTCCCCACCAGGAACACCCTCCCTTGATTTCTCCACCTGACAAAACCTTACCCCCTCCGAGGCCCCGCTTAGCCCACCCACAGGGCTGCTCACTGCCACCAACTCTGCAAGCCCCACCGGTCAAGGCAAGAGGACGGACGTCCAGCTCAGCCAATAACAGCAGCACTTTCCGTGGACGAGATGCTCTGCTTAGCGCTTTACATGTAGAACTAACTTAATCCTCATTGTAGGTACTGTTATTTGCTTCCATTCACACTTGGGGGAACTGAGGCACCAAGAAGACAATTGCTATTCTCAAGGTCACCACTAATAAGCCAGTCAGGCGCTCAGCCTCCAGCACGCCGGCCCTAGAGCTTGCCCGCTGAGCCCCCTCCTGTTTCTCCTTTTCATTCTACCCTCAGCCCAACAGAGCCTCGTGGCAGCTTTGGTTTTGTCACTTTATGTGCCCATGTGGTCACTGCAATCAGAGTGCCAGTCCCACGAGGGCCAGGATCCTGAGAATGAAGCTGCCAGGTGTCAAGAAGGGGCCCGAAGGTCAGCACTCTCCGGCCGTGGAGCATGTGGAGGCCCCTGGTCAAGCCGTTTCTCTGTGTTGCTTTAAGTCCACAGAGTAAGCGGCATCTCTGCTTAGAAGTCCCTCAAATACGGCACTCCTGAGCCCCGCGTGAACAGTGGCTCTGTGTCCTTCAACTTGCATCTCCGTGGCATCTCTGTGGCAGACACAGAGGGTTTCTATCCTGTCCACAGCTATTTCCTTCCTGAGCGAGAGGCTTTCCTGGGCAGAGGAGGAAATTGCCAGGGTTGGGAGACATTATTGGTTTGAGAGAAAAAATCAGTTTATACAAGAGTAAAGACTCAGCCAGATTCACTCTAAAGCCCGCCAGTCAGGACTGGAGCCAGAAGCCAGCAAATAAAAGCCCCATATTCCCACGTCCCCAGAGACTGTGGCGGGGATGGCTGGGTTATTTGTGCTGAGACCTGATCCCTGAGCAGAGCTGGGCATGGCTGCTCAGCTAAGGGAGGGGGACCAGCCAAGGCTCAGGACTGCAGATGCACCAGAGGCAGGCGGCGGGCGGACGCAGGCAAGTCCCTGCAAGGAGACACGATTCCTTCCTCAGCAGGTGTGGTCACAGGAGTTTTGTTCTCCAACTGAGACTACAAATCCCTATTGTGGGCCAGGCATGGTGGCTCACACCTGTAATCCCAGCACTTTGGGAGGCCAAGGCAGGAGCATCCCTTGAGGCTAGGGGCTCGAGACCAGCCTGGGCAACATAAGCAAGACCTCGTCTCTGCAAAAAATAAAAAAAGTCCCTCTTGTGCAGCTGCCTCCACTTACCAAAGTTAATTTTATCCCATCAGAAATGTAGCAGGAAATACAGATTGTGAATCAAAAATCATCCCATCTCAGACCTAACATCTACTTTGACCCCTACTTGACATTTGTTTCATGATTTCATTTACCTTTTCCTATTCATGCTTCCTTTCGTTGTTTACCTGGATGGCAGTTGGATTGAGCAGCTGAATTTTCACGATGCAAGTCAGAGGTCTGGGGAAGGCGCTGGGCTCTGAATTCCTGCCAGCAGGGCCATATCTGTTCTAGCCCATTCACCAGAAAATCATGAATCTGCCTGAAATGTGAAAATGGGAGGAAGCGGTGCTGTTGGACTCGAGCTATGTGCACGTTTGCCTCTGAAGTTTACAAAGTAGGAAAGAATAAAGGCGGGGAGGGAGGAAGGAAAGAGAAAGGGGAAAAAAAGAAAGGAAAAGAAAAAGTGAGGAGAAAAATGAAAGGAAAGGAAAAAGAGAAGCAACGTCAGCAGCAGGGAGAAGGCAGAGTTGAAGAGCCACGATGGAGGAGAGAGACCAGGTAGCAGGTGAAACCTCCACTCCCACGAGACTTTCACCTGACTCCCAGCTCTACAGCGCTCAGTGATGCCACAGAGGAAGTCAGGGAGGAGGTGATGTGGGACTAGGGGAGACCAATCCAAGTGGCACAAGCAAGATCCCATTAAAAAAACTTGGAGGTAGTTGAATATATCTCAGAGTAACTTCTACACATACATTCAGTTCCAAGTATCCACCTGCTCACGAAGGCTTCACTTTCATAGCTCATTGCTTTTGCCTCAAAGATCATCAGCTCACATTAAAAAAAAAGAAAAAGAAAAAAAGATGAATGGATGCCAAAACATAGTCAAATATTTACTACAAAGAGTTACTGAAATTTCAAATGCAGAGCACAATGAGGGAATTAGTTAGAAAGATTCCATCTTGGTCCCATTTTCATTCATTTCAAAGTTCCTCTAGGGCTGCAGTCCCCAACCTCCCAGCCAATAGACCAGCACTGGTCCCTGGCCTGTTAGGAACTGGGCTGCACAGGAGGAGGTGAGTGGCAGGTGAGCGAGTGATGCTTCATCTGTATTTACAGCCGCTCCACATCACTCGCATCACTGCCTGAGCTCCGCATTCTGTCACATCAGCAGTGGCGTTAGTTGCAGGAAAATAAGCTCAGGGCTCCCACTGATTCTGCATTATGGTGAGTTGTATAATTATTTTGTTACATATTACAATGTAATAATAATAAAAATAAAGTGCACAATAAATGTAATGTGTTTGAATCATCCTGAAACCACTACCCCCAATCCATGGAAAAATTGTCTTCCATGAAACCAGTCCTTGGTGCCAAAAAGGTTGGGGACTGCTGCTCTAGGGGAATAAGAAAGAAATTTTTTATGACTATGCAGGGAAAGTATGTTACTGGTTAGTGTCCCATAATTTTAATTAATTAATAACAAGGTAAATATTCAAAAACAGGACTGAGGAGAGGACTCATTATCTACATTCAAAGGCAAATTATCAGAAACTTCATTCTCTGGGGTAGCATTGGTTTTGTAACAGTTCATTCTTCTTTAATAAATTTCATGTATTTTTTAAGCATGAATGCTATGGTTCTATAAATTCTTCTGCTATGGCAGAACCTCCTGTGACTTAAGAAAATAAGTGTTGAGAAGCAATGTCTAAAATAAATACAACAAAGAATTCAATGAGATTTTTAAAAATCATTCTGCATTTGTATAGATCACAGCCAGTACTTCTTGAAATAATGCATTTCCTTTTTATCCCACACAGATTTCCAGTACTGACAAGTAATAAATGGAGTACTCACTGCATATAAAGCCATCCCGCAGGGGCAGCAGTGAGACCACCAAAGAACAAGAGAAGGATATTTATCTATTGGGTTTCCTGGGCTGTCAATCACGTAGTTCTTTACTGTGCGGCAGCCATTGAGCTGGAAACACATACTGGGAGAAAGAAAAAATGCTTCCTGTTTGGATGTTCATGGACTAACACTCACGTAGGCGTGTACAAGCTCTGTTGCCACTTTAATGACAACAATGCTACCATATGGAATTATCCAACAGGCTTTGAATTCAGGTTTATAATTCAATTAAACTTTAATTCCTAATTTACTAGAAGTGTTTTAAAAAGACACCCAGACCAGCCTGAGCAAGAGCAAGACTCCCATCTCTACTAAAAATAGAAAGAAATTAGCAGGCCAACTAAAAATATATAGAAAAAATTGGCTGGGCATGGTGGTGCATGCCTGTAGTCGGGAGGCTGAGGTAGAAGGATTGCTTGAGCCCAGGAGTTTGAGGTTGCTGTGAGTGAGGCTGATGCCACGGCACTCTAGCCCAGGCAATAGAGTAAGACTCTGTCTCAAAAAAAAATAAATAAATAAATAATAAAAATAAAAATAAAAAGACACCCAGAATAAGTTTTGAATGTTATAAAATATCCTTATAGAATGTAATGATATGGTATTCCTTTTGACTTGTTAATAAAATAAATTTTATTATTAGATCCCTAAGGTCAAACCATTCTGTATTCTTGGAACAAACCTTATTTCATTATGATTATGCTTCAAAGAGGCCCTATTGAAATAGTTCGATATTTGTATCCTATTCATAAGCAAGACTCATATGTAGATGTTTTTGTTGCTGTTGTTATTGTCAATGACAAATGTCAGACACTGTAATAGGATAAGAATTATCTATGTGAACTTATGATAGTATTATAGGATTGGTCCATACAACTATGTATGCACTTTGGTCTCGAATTCCTGACCTCAAGCAATCCTCCCGCCTCGGCCTCCCAGAGTGCTAGCATTACAGGCGTGAGCCACCACGCCTAGCCCAATGTATGCACTTTGGAAGACAAGTGCTTATTGTGTTGTTTTAGTCATATTCCATTATGCCTTGGTTTTTGGTCTATTTAGATATTCTAATTTTATTATTAAGTCAATTTTTTAATTTTTATTTTTTTAGAAAGTTATCTATTTTTTCAAGGTTTTTTTTTCAACTCTTTACCACAAAGATGCACATACTGTATGTGTTAGGGTTCTCTAATAAAACAACTAATAGTGTATATACATATATACACATATATGTATACACCTACACATATACACATAAATACATGCATACATGTATACATATATAGAGAGAGAGAGAGAGTTGGGATGTTCATCTTAAGGAATTGGCTCATGCAAATTGAGAGTCAGAAAGTCTGAAATCCTTAGGGCAGATGGGGCAGCAGTCTAGGAATGTGGGCAGTATTTCTCCGTGACAGTCTTGAGAAGAATTCTCATTTTCTGGGAAACCTCAGTCTTTGTTCTTAAGACCTTCAGCTGACTGGATGAGACCCACCCACATTACTGAGGGTAATCTGCTTTACTCAAAGTCTACTCATCGCAGATGTTAATAGCTACAAAATACCTTTGCAGCCACAGCTAGACTAGTGTTTGACCAAACATCTGGGAACTATAGCCTAGTCAAGTTGACACATGAAATTACACATCTCACTGTCTGTCATCAGTTCTGAGATGCATGTTTTTCTCATCCTGACATGGTAAAGTAAGAATACTGTCCCACCCACATGCTGGGTCACATGAAGACCCACCACCTTTGAATGGGACCTAGAGCAAGAACGGGCTCAAGTCACAGCTGTAGTGCTAGCAGCACTGCCACTTGGGCCATATATTCTGGCAGACCTTATTGTGTGGGAGGCATCAGTGGTAGGAAAAGATACCGTGGGGAGTTTGGGGCAAGTCCAGTGGCAGAATGCAGTCCTCTGGGGTTCCAGAGCAAGGGCCTGCCGTGTGCAGCAGAGAACTACAAGTCTTCTGAAAAATGTCTCCTGGTGTTCTACTGAGCCTTGGTAGAAACACAATGCCTGACCGGGGACCCCAAGTGACCTTATGACCAGAACTGCCCATGATGAGCTGGGGCCTTTCAGAGCCACCAAGTCCTAAGTCAAAGCAGATCCAGCACCAGAACGATCCATTGTAAGCTGGAAGTGCTTCATCTGAGTTCCATTAAAAATGGGACCAGAGAGCGCAAGCAAGCTGCACGAGCAGGTAGGCCAGACCTCAGTGGCATCCAGCACAGTCACCCTGCACCTATTCCTCAGTTTACGTCTATGCCTGGAGGGGGTGGTCTGCTTAATCAAGATGAAGAAAAAGCCTCAGCTGGGTTTATGGATAAATCAACTAGGTATGTGGATGTGTATCAATAATCAGGAGTGTCTTTGAAGATAGTGTTGAGGAAAAACACTCCCAATGGGCAGAACTCTGGGCAGTGCACCTGACCATTCATTCTGGGGTGGCAGGAGAAATGCCCTGAGATTAGACTATAAATAAACTCATGGGCAGCTGTGAATGGACTGATTGGTTGATCAGAGGTCTGGAGGGGAAGAAGGTTGGAAGATGAGGAACAAAGAGGTCTGGCATAGAGGCATATGGACATTTGAGAGTGGGTACAAAGTGTAAAGACATTTGCATCACATGTTAATGCCCAGAAGTTATCCATATTGAAAGGGCACTAAATTGCCAAGTGGACAAAATAAATAGGCCAGTTGACATCAGCCAAGTTCTATCACTGGTCCCTCCCTTCGCATGATGAACACAAGCATAGAGCAGTCACAGTGGCAGAGATGGAGACTGTGCATGACCCAATGGCCTGGACTCCCTGGAATGATCAAGTCACCCTTGTCATTGAATTTCCAATCTGCAAGCAACAGAGACCAATGCTGAACGCTCAATATGATGTCATCCTTCAAGGAGACCAGCTGTCTACCTGGTGGCAAGTTGACTACATCGAATCCCTTCCCTTCTGCAAGGGTCAGTGGTTATGTCTTGCAAAAATAGACATATGTTTATAGAATGGCTTTGCCTTTTTCTTCTTGCAAGATCTCAGGCAGAACCACTATTTAAGGGCTAAAAAAGTGTTTGATCCACTGGCTCAGAACATCACCCCACTGTACAGCACAGGAGGTGTGGGAGTGGGCCTGTTATCATGGGATCTGCTCAGCACGTAATGCGTAATGCACTACCCCATCCAGAAGCTGCTTTTGGGACAGAGCATTGGAACAGCCCGCTCAAGGCACAGGGGAAGTGCGGGCTCAGAGGTAGAACTCTCCGGGGACAAGCGGCCACCCTTCAGCATGCAGTGCACACATTGATCCATGCTGCTTGTCTGGCATGGTATCCCCATGAGGAACACGTGAGTCTGGAAACCAAGGGACAGACGGAAAAGTAGCTCCACTTACCATCATTGAAGGACCTCACAGGAAATCCTTGTCAGGGCAGAGAGAAATTCTGGGAACAAATTATGCTATCGTAACCCCACATGAGAAATGAATATTAGTCCAACTCCGGTGGAAATGGGATGCGGAACAGTGACATAGCAGACATGCCAACCTTTCAGCCCCTCCAAACGCAGACTTACAAATAACACGGTTCCTATTTATGAAGGCAAGTAGAGAACATCAGGGCCTTACATCCTAAAACATGTTCAGGTGTCATTTTACCTCCGAAACAGAAATTCCCCATTATCATCTATTGTTTCTTGGCTATTGAGAAAGTGAAGCTATGAATAATTCAAAAAGAGCTATTTTTTTCCCTTTTGCCAGAATCTAGAGCAAGGCTAAAAATAAATAAATAAGTCCCTTGCATCTAAAGCCGAATACATGAACATCCACGAGAAAGAAAGCACTGCTCTTCAGATAGGAGTCAAGCAACTCCGGTACCTGGTGCCAGCCCCACGCTGCTGGGGAGGAGTGATGCTGAGCTGAGCATGCGGTGGGGTAGGAGGAGACAAGGCAGGGAGGAGGAGGGCAGCAGGGACCGGGCCCAGGACAGCATCACTTTAGGAAAGATAAATCGGAAGGTGGTCTTCACACTGGGCAAGGGCCAGGCTGGCTTCCCTTCAGGACATGCCTCTGCCCCGTGAGGCCCCAGCAGACGGCAGCACCTTTACTCCATCCAATTTTTCTGCCATCATCAGGGTGTCCTGCCGGGTCCTAGTGGGCCTCAACCCTGGCTGCATGTGGCATTCACTTCGGGGGGAGGGGCTTACAAAATAAATAACTACAACCTCTGATGAAATCAGAATGCCCCAGCACGGCGCTGCTGGGGAAGCCCCAGGTGACCCCGAGCAGCAGCCGCGGTGCGGTTCCCGTTCCGGTGCAGCGCCCACTGCCCGCCACCGCCCCAGGAGAAACGGTGGGAAGGGAGGAAGCAAGGTGCTGACCCTGAGCTTGGACTAAAGGTGTGTCACATCTCCCCTCAGCCTTCTCTTCTTTGTGCTACCGAGCTCTAGTCCCCTTCACCTGGTGTTCTCAAACTTGAGCTTGTTACAACCCAGGTTGCTGGGCCCCACCCTCAGTACTTCTGATCCAGGTGGTCTGCTGTGTCCCCAAGAATCTGCATTTCTAACAAGCTCCCAGGGATGGCTGCTGCTGCTGCTGCTGGGGGGGGGGGGGGCCTGTAGAGCAGGAAGGAAAACAGGAGTAACTCCATGACAGACTGGACCTCTTAGGAAAGGCCTAAGTTTTGGTTTCCCCAACGCAGGCCCTCCCCCTCCCCGGAATGCCGCTGGTAACAACTGAGGGCCCTGGCTTGGAAACTGGCCAATTAGGAGCCAAAGCCCCGGCTTGGAAACTGGCCAATCAGGAGCCAAAGCTATCGGCCACTTTTGAGGGAACAAATGAACTAAAAGGGTGGTGGGGGGGGTGTGCCCGATACATGTAATCTATCGATAAGTATAAAAGCTTTGTTTCCACCCCAGGGCGGGGTCCGGGCTCGTGGAGAGACCACTGCGCTGGTGCTCTGAGCCTTGGACCCTAGCCTGGGCTAGAAAATAAACTCCTTTGTCTGTTGCAGCCTTGGTGACTCTGCCTATCTGTTCCTGGGACTGAGGGAAACCGGTTCTTACAGGCCCTGTCAGAGAACTTGCCCTCACGTCTCCTCGTGGTTCTTATTTTCCACATTCAGATCACCTCTGTGACCTTCTTCTGACCCCTACCATGCACTCTTCAATGAAAAGCCCCTATTTGCAAAGCATGTTTTCAACAGACTGCCTAGCACAGAGCATAAAAGAAGGATTACTTTGCAGTTTTGCTGTGTCAGCCTGCTTTGAATATCCTTTAGTGCGTCCTGCTCTCACTGTGGTCTGTGTGGATGATCCATGGGCAGCTCCCATCGGCCACGGCCCCCGGGTCTCTTCCACAGAATGCCCTCCCCACTCTGCACGTGAGACCCAAGGATCACACACACAGACAATCCCTAAGTGTTTCCCTGCAATGAGAAGAATTTCTTTATATTTTCCTGCTACAGGACTTATTTTATTCATAACATGATGAGAAATATGAAACATACACTATTTCAAAACAAGGTAGAATAATAAATGACTACTGATCTCTTGAACTGAATTGAAATAAATTGCTTGGAATCCTTTAGTTGACTCCCCGTAAACCAATATTTCCATCTTATTTTCTTTGCTTGCATAGTTAGAGTCTTCATTTTCACAAAATGAAGCCTCTAACCGTATTCCAAGTAGCAAGTGCGATCCTTCCAGCTTCAGTAATGCAGTACCTCGGCAGTTCTGGCTCCTCTTTGAATTAAACATAACTTGTTCCCAGTGATCCATTTCTCAAAATTTGTTCTTCTCCTGGCTCTCAGGCTTTTAACTGCTTTGCAAGCTGTTTTCTCCCATTGGACTGCCAAAAGCAGTCCTTGAGGATAAGTTTGTGCTTAGAAGTCATATTAACACTTTGAGGGGAGGACCCTGCCTCTCGAATACATTTTCACTGGAGGGTGTTTTGCTTTTTAGGGCTGTGGCTCTCACTGAGATAACGGATGTCTCCCGCGGGCTGACCTTATTAGGAGACCTGAGAGTGCAGTGGCGGCTCCTCCTCCGTGAACTGCAGTGTGCACTTGGAACGTCAGTGCGGCTCCTTGCTCTCTGGCCTAGCAGAAACTTGAGACAGCCACAGCTCAGAGGAAACAGATGACATCTAAATAGGTTTCTCAACTTCCCAAGGATTGGGTGAGATTTCCTTCTCTCCAGCAGGTCTAAGGCTCGTAATGGTTGACTTAGGTCAACAAAGCACCCCAAAGCCAAAGACCCAGAGCAAAGAATGCCAAATAATCAGGGTCTCCCCTCAGCCTCCTTGTAAGTGAGAATCATCTCCCCTCCTTTTTGGCTGTTGCTGGAAGATGTCCAACCATCTGTTCTAATGTACACTGGTGCATATCATTAAGCTCAATTAGCTGACCTAGATACTGAATGTATCGTTAGCACTTATTTATTTTAATTTAGATATTATTTTATAAACTCTAGGTACTGTATTAATAATAAAAGCATACATATGTATAATACAAGAGTTAGAAATTTAAATGCTGTAAGGGGCAGCAAGTAGCTAAGTAAGGAAGACCCACTGCAAAACAGCAGTGGGGACCGTCTAAAGGAAGCCGCTGATCTCAGCTCCGGCCAGTCATTGCCATTTGAAAATGTGGGATAGGTATTGCCAGATCCTCTGACCTGTCAGGGAAAGTGGGAAAATTCAAATATTTATGTGAAATCTCCTGGCTTTTAAATGTTGGCAACTAATCCAA
The DNA here is from genome assembly GCF_041146395.1 of Eulemur rufifrons. Lineage (NCBI taxonomy): Eukaryota > Metazoa > Chordata > Mammalia > Primates > Lemuridae > Eulemur > Eulemur rufifrons. Next base: position 105,020,036 of record NC_090997.1, on the reverse strand, counting down.
AATGTTCAGAAGCTTGAGCAGCTAACGAACACAACTCCAATAACCAATCTGGCCCTGTGTCACCGAATGCAGCCTCTCTCACTTATTTGATCTTCCCACAGTGTCACCATTTTGGCACGGCAGATACCGTATCTCCTCCCTACAGAAGAATAAATAGAGGTTCAGACTGGCTACATAACGTGCCAAAGCCTCACAGCTAACATCGTAGAGCCAGGACTCCGACCAAGTAGGGTCCATTTTTGTCCAGGACATACTGTTGGATTTCACCACCTGCCCAGAGGAGCCCACCAGAGGCATCGAGGGTGGACAGGCAGCTCTGCCCCACTCTGCACCCAGCCACTTCCATCTGGTGGCTCTGCCATCTTCAACACATGCTTTCCAAAGTCACCTGGTCTGCCCAGTAGAGGAGAGAGGATGACCAAGGATCACTTTTATGGGGCAGGCCTGGAAGTGGCACGTATCACACCTGCTGGTGTTCCGGTGGCTAGAACTCGGTGACATAACAACGCCCGACTACATGGGAGCCATCAGTGGAGTCCAGCCATGTGCTCGGAGAGAGCGGCAGGCAGAGGTGGTAGTCTCTCAGCTATTCTGCCACCATCTTACATGAAAATAATTTATATTTTCCACTATTTTCCTTGTTTTGGTTGGAAATATCTCTTTTGTGTTAAGGCCTCAAATTTTTGCGATATTATTAAGACTAAGACTAGAAGAATACAAACCAACAAACCTTCCAACTGCTGCTTGGAGTTCATTATTCCTGGTATGGTATTGTGCACAAAGTAGGCACTTAGAAATATTTACTTAAATGAATTAAGTAGCCCTGGGGTTGGGAAGAGAGACTCCATCCTCTCTCCAGCCAGCTGGCGTGACAGCCTGGCCGGTCACTGCACTTGGCCAGGTGTTGGGCTCTGCTGTACTTGGAGGGGTGTCGGGCTTCAGGAAGAGCCCCGGGCAGAGTGTAGATTTAACATCTCGCTGAGCTTTGAGCCAGTAACTTTGGGCAAGTCTTTTGATCTCTTCAAGCTTTTGCTTCTCATTGTAGAAGGAAGTTAATTCCCACATGACATGCTTTAAGCCTTGCTGTGGAGCCACCTGAGATCAACTAATCTGCCACAGTGTCCAACATACTGGAGACGTTCAATGAACAACTGCAAATAGATGAGAAGGTAGGCGAGGGACTGAGGCTGGAGCAAACCACAGCAACCCAAATCTGTCAGCACGACTGAGGAAGTCCCAGATTACCCAGCCTGCAGACGGTATCGCTGCTGCTGTCCTCACCATGACAGGTACACTTTCACACACACAGGGCTGCAGCAGGATTCAGAGAGTATAGGGATTAAGGGTTGCCCCAAGAGCAGGGCTCCTAACCCGTGTGTGGGCCACGTGGTTCTGCCAGGATGTAGCGATCCCCTGGCCGCTGGGTGGCTGATGGGCCCATACACACTTTCTAGCCTCCAAGGAGTGTGGCCAAAGGCTCCAAAGGCCCCGTAACTTACCCCTGTCTGTATAAATAGCTCCATTCTCTGTGTGTGCTGGGACATGAAAAAAGTTGGGAAGCACTGTCCTTATTTAGCAGAACAAAGCTTTTTTCCCCGGAAGCCCAGTTCACGAACAGTTAAAAACAGAGCTTCTCTGGTTGAGGGAAGAGAAGAGCAAGAACCAGCCCAGCTTTAGAGCAAAGGCACCAGCCACTGCTGGCGCGGGCCCCGAGGCGCCTCTCTGGAAGGCTGTGGGCTCTGTGCAGAGGAACGGCGACATTATGGCCCTAGGGTACGTATACCCACCAGTATATACCCGTGAAATCAGGTTAAATTGAATATCAAGTATAGCTTTAAATTGGAAAGAAAAAAAGTCATCGGCAGCCAGAGACAGGAACAGAGGAAACAGTGACCTTCATTTCAGTGAAGAGCACATGCAATGCTCCTCCAACTCGGACAGACTGTAAGAACCTCCAAGGACGCTCGCACATCCCTGGGTCTCAAGCCATGCCGGGCAGTGTGCCGGGTCCTTGTGTGGACCGTCTCTCAGAAGCGCTGACACGAGGCCGCAGCGGCTGGGATCTGAAGCTGAACCCAGATATCCTCCAACGCTCATCACTTCCAGGCCACTCTTATTACACCTGACACACGACGTGTATGGACTACAGTGTGAGCCCCACACTGCGGACCTCCGCAGTTGCTCTCAGACTGCAGTTTGCATTGGAATCCCCTGGCGTGTTTGCTGCAACATGGATTGCAGCCCCGGACCCTGCAGTGTCTGCCTAACAAGTCCCCGAGTCCCCAGGTGACGCTGAGGCTGCTGGCTGGGACACACTTACAGCCATGGCCCCAGACCCGGGTTTCTCGGCGTCAGCGTTGCTGACTGGGGCCAGACAGCCTAGTGTCGCGGGGACTGCCCTGCGCACTGCAGCATGGTCACCAGCATCCTGGCCTCTGCCCACCAGATGCCAGCAGCACCCCCACTGGTGACAACCAAAAATGTCTCCAGATATTGGCAAACGCCCCCTCCCCATTTGAGAGCAGCTGTGTAATATTGGCAAGGCTGTCTGAGGGCTCCTGGCAGTGGGTTTACATCTTTTCCTCATCTTTTATTATAATTTTTGCTCTCTGTTCACTCTCATCCCAGCCAGCCACGTGCCCCCTGTGGCTGACCTCCCATCCCCTGCCTCCATTTACCCCACGGGCATGAAAACAACCCGCCTTTGTCCCTTAAAGAAGTTTCCCCCCAAACTTGCCTGCTAGTGAGAATCAGCGGATCCTCCGGTGAAAGGCAGATTCCCAGGCCCCTGCGGACATTCTGCCTCACAGGGCGGGGGAGGGGGCCTGGAATCTGCGCGTCTCAGAAGTGTCCCAGGCGATGCTCATCGTCACGAAATCTGGACAACTCTGCCTCAAACACATCACTTGGGGCACTTGTTAGACTCCAGATTTGACGCAGTAGGTCAGCACTTGTAAGAGGCTCTCAGGAACGCCAGCTTGCGGGTCCACAGACCGCACCCTACGCAGCAAGCTCCCAGAGGACCACGCAGGCTGTGGCACCGCAGACCCCGAGAACGCTGCGGACGGCGGCAGGGCGAGTGCGGAGAGCACCGGAGCCCACTGTCCGTGGGGCTCCCTGGGCCCTTCCTGTCTGCAGGAAGCTTCTCACGGGCCCCCGCATCACTGTGGACGGCGCCCTTCATCCTGTCACCCACAGTCCACTCTGCTCTCCGGCCACCGCTGGACACGAAGCCGCCTGCCTCGGTGTACGGGCGGCTTAGCTTCCCGCCCCTGCTCCTCTCCCGTCTCTCCTTTCGAGTCAGAACCAGCTTATGCAGAAATCTCGAACTTATCAACGGGAAGGTCCCCTCTAAACATTTCCCTGCAGAAAAGTCCGGCTTTCTTCCCACGAGGAATCCTTTGCTCTCTGTGGAAGCGGTTCTGGAAGTGCGTTCAGCGCCACCTGGCCGGGTCAGAAACGCAGAGAACCCGCACCTGCGCGTGGAGCCCCGCACCTGCGCGTGGAGCCCCGCACCCCGCGCTCAGCACCCGCCAGGTGACTCGGCCTCACGCACACGAGAACGCGGCTCCAGAGCCAGCTTCTAAAATAGATCCCCTCCCGTCTGCGCAGTAAACATCGGTTCTTTCCAACACCAGCCAATGAAGCCGCCGCGTCTTGGTTTTGCTGCCTGGCTCCCAACAGCTAGCGAGCTTCGAGCCACTGGACTAGCTCTGCAGGCTACACCCTTCCTTCCCAAACACAATATAAACTTACAAACACAGGCAAATCTGGAAGCATAGGTTGTCCTTGTGATTTATACCTGTAATGACACTCATGCCTAAATTATTTATGTAATATGATAATGCCCCATCAGTTGTAGGCGCTTTGAGGTGAGCCTGTACAGATAACCGCTCTCCTTCCTGAAAACAAAATATGTCAAAACAGAACAATGTGGGATTTTCTTAAGACTGAAACGATGATGTGATTTGCAAATGTCATGCTTTCCGGGCATGAGTAATATGCTCATTATTCATAATCTACAAACCAACCTGGAATCTACGAGGCTGTTGTAAAGGCAAACGAGGTGAGAGTCTGTATCTAAACATGCCAAACACATCGGGTATTTCTTTTTGAATTATTTAGACTTGATCACCCACACATGCTGATTGTTTCATGTTTGGCGTTAATTACCTCGTTGAATCACCTCAATGCTCTGAGCACAGGCTGCAGAAACACAGCAGAGGTTGATTTTGAATTGGCTGTGCTCTAAATGAGCACAGCACACTTAAGAACAAAGGAGAAAAAGGATAAAACTGTCATCTAGAGACCTCGGGAGAATCTAACAAGATGTAAAGCCACTAATACTTCGTTCCCCAAGTTGGCGTTTGCCAGACTGCCATGCAGTAGCGGCACCAAACTCGTTTCTCCTGGAAGCTGGGTTGTCATGCAAGATGAGCACCTGTCTGCTGAACATGGGCTCTGACCATTATGATGGTGACACACCTTTCCTGTCACTTAAATTATGATTTGAGTGCAGTGCACGCAGGGCATGTTCCCAGCTCTCCTCATTCACTCCGGTTCTTCCCTTTCTACTTCGTGGAACCAGAAGTCAATTCTGCAGAACCAAAGCAGAGGGGAGATCTTTCCGCCGTTCCCCCAGTGCAATCAGGGAAGGTGTGCCCAGACCCTGCCGTCAGAAGCGGGCTGACCTCAAAAGATCAAAATACTCAAAGGCAGGACAACATTGAGGCCAGTCAGTCTTACAGGAACGTAGGCCCCTCCAAGATCTCTCATGAGAAGCTAGAAAATAAAATGCAACAGTCATGACGCCTGCGCCGGTCTCAGTGTGTCCCCCAAATTCTCATGTTGGAACCTAAATCCCAATGTGACAATGTTAAGAGATGGGGCCTTTGGGAGGTGGTTGGGGCATGAGGCTCCACACTGATGAATGGACTGGCACCTCCCCAAAGGGCTTGAGGGGCCTCGCCAGGCTCTTTTGTCCTTCTGCTCTTCTGCCACGCAGGGCACAGCAAGAAGGCCGTCGCCAGACACTGAACGCTGGCGCCTTGCCCTTGGAATTCCCAGCCTCCAGAACTGTAAGAAATAAATTTCTGTTGTTTATAAATTTCCCAGTCTAAGGTATGTTGAGATAGGAGCGTGAACAGCCTGAGACATGCCCTTGGTGATTCCCTGAGGGCGAACTGCTCACTCACTGCGCTCCCCTCTGGGAGATTCGAGACGGTCCCCACGAGCCCACCCTCTGGTGCACACGGCGTGCAGAGACCCCTCCCTTTGTGTGCTTGGGGACCTCTGTGAGTAGCTGGCTAACCCACTGGCTCCGGTGAAGACAGATGCAGGCCGGGAAGGAGACCACCGTCCATGCTGGGAACCACCCATGGGGAACTGCAGTGTGAAAACTGTGAAATAGATTTCCGTGAAGAAGGAAAGCGTGAAGAAGGAGAGCATGAAGAACAAGTCACAGCCTCAAGACCTTTGGCTACATACACTTGACATTGTCACCTCGATGGAACACGAACTGTTAGGACAGTAAGTTCACTGTACTGCAGAGCCTGATTACTCAGTCACAATATCCAAGTTAATTAATCTGATAAATTTCAGCTTTTCTCTGTGCAATATAGGCATAGGGATACCCGGAGAAAATACAAGATTACTTTTGTCCAAACAAAAAAATCCTAGTGATAAAAAGCCATTAACCTGTGTCCTTTCAGAGTCTAAATCTGCAGAGCGATGCTGTTTCCTTTCTTCCTTTAAAGTGAAAACCTGGCCACTCACCTGAACCCATCTGGCCACTCAAAATTGTTGTGGTCGAAACAAGAATAAGCAAACAAACAAAAAGGATCTCTGCCAAATTAAGAGTTAGGGGTGGCAGAACACATGGATGAGGAAAGAAAGAAGAGAGACTTTTTCAAAGAGACAATTTAGAAATTATGGTTTGGGGGAATTTTTAAAAACCAGCTTAGTACATTTCTATTTTAAAATTAATGACATATACTTGATCAAAAATGCCATTTCCAGCAAATTGCACAGATAATTAAGTCTAATTTCAATGATGTTTGAAATAATAGCTATAAATCTTTATGGGTTCTTGTATTCAATCCATATTGAAAATTCATTTAAATCTTATTTTAATACAGATTTTTCTCAACTTGGTGACATTTTATGAGTTAGTTAACTAAGGCTATGTCTACACAGACAAACACTACAGACAAAATGAGAAAAAAGAAAATTATTTGGCAAAGTCAAGTATTTTAAAAATAGGTTTGTCCTATTTATACATAGGACGACTTCGATTCTCTACGGGTTTTCCTTTTGTGGCTCCCATATCTATAATATGTTGTCATTCCCATCCCTCAAGTCTCAGAATGAATGGATTGTAATTGTCTCCCATACTCATAATGTGGAGTGAAAGTTGTGATAAATACGTAATTTAATGAACTACTTCAAAATCTAATTGAAGGTAGATTGGGAAGATGGCAGAGAGTTGTTAGTTAAACGGATCCCTGAACAAACTGCTGTTGAAAAATGCCACCATCCAGGGCTCAATGCAGTTCTTAGACCTGACCCCCCACAAAGTAGCACTTTATAAAGAAATTCGTTTCCGTATTTCCCTTTGACCCTCTCACCCTGGCTAAGAGGTAGGTGAAGCTGCTGAGGCGTCTTGTGGGGTCCCGAGCTTGCACGGGGACGCCTGCTTTCCGAATCCAGCCTCCTGTCACTACACCATATGCAAAGCAAAGTGGTTTACAGTAGAAATGTTCACTAACCCAACATGCCCCCACCACCTGCAGAAAAATAATTAAATGTGTCCCTACCATCTGGCCTCTTCAGCCGAAATTATATTTTGACATGAATTTCTATAACGCTGCCTTCCTTTTACATTTCCTTTCAGGGATCAGCAAACTTTTTCCGTAAAGGGCCATGTAGTAAATGCTTTAGGATTTGCAGGTTATAGGGAAGGTCTCTGGTGCAACCACTAAACTGCCCTTGTAACACAAAAGCAGCTGTAGACAGTGCATAGACAAATGCATGTGATTGTGCTCAAAATCAAACTTCATTTACAAACATTTGCAGAGGGCTAGATTGGGGCCGTACGCTGTGGCTTGCCGACACCTGCTTCTCGTGGTACACAGAGACAGAACATGGACGTTGCCACCTCAGCCATCCTCATAACAAAATGTAGTGTATGGTGAGGTCTGTGTAATGAGTGGAATATTGGTATTTATGTTCTTACATTTACATGTCAACACCTACATAATTCCAGAAAAGACTTAGAAAAGCTTGTGGTAAATCCCCATTTGCAAATGTATGAAAGATACTTGAGTGATCTGAAACCACTCAGAGAAAGTAGGAAAATACATGACTAATCAGATTTTCCCCCCAAATATTCACGGTTGTATATGGCTAACTCTCAAACTAGTGCTGAATTAGCACTAGGTTTGGCCTTGAGCCTCCTGGTAGGCCAAGCACAAAGGTCACATCACCATTTTTCAGGGAATATAAAATGTGAAAACACATTTCAAGGAGAAGGTAATCACATGAAGAACACTGTTGTATGTGGACAATATCTTTAGTCGAGGTGCTATTAAACACACAAATATCTCAGGATGTAACATGGAATCTCAGTGAAGGCAAATCCCTTCTTAATTGCTAACATAGACCAAGCCCACTGTTCCCTGCTCAGGGCACAAAGCTGGAACCTGAAGGGTGGGCATGTCCCTCAGGCCCGGGGCTCCAAACCTGTGTAATCCCACGAATGAGATACAGGGAGTGTGGGAAGCCACGTAATTAATGTGGGACCCCCTCCCAGAGCACCAAATCTATGTCAAGACTTTGAAGATTAGTAAGGAACACATTTACACTATTTTAAATGCATATGTACTACGGAATAGAACGCAAAATGTACATGACTTTTCAGATCAATGCCCAGACTTCAAAGACAGACAGAATTGCTTTGTGATAAAAATCATATGTTCCAAACCCAGGATACCTGAGTGCAAATTCTGATGTCGTTATAGAGCCCTGAGGAAGTTCTGTTACCTCTTTGAGACTTCGTTCACCAATTTGTGAAATGGGGCTTAATAGTCGCACCTCCCGCGCTGCTGCTGGGATTGAGCAACCGGGCAGAGCTCCCCTCTCCATCGTGGTGACTTGGCCCCCATCACAGACCTGCCTCGCACTCCCCGCTCTGTGCCGTCCCGTCAGCCCTCTGAGCCGGCCCATGCTCTGCGGCATCCTTAATGGTTCTCACTGCTAATATTCGACAGAAATGGAATGGTGTTTCCAAGTATCCAGATTTGGGCTACAGCAACCTCCTCCACCTCCCTGGGAAACACACCGATCTGGAGTGGACCAGCGGGTAAGCATTTATCCAGTGACTCCTGGTCCCCACCAGCACAGATGCTGAAAAAACGGTTAAATATCACATTTGACATTATAAAAAGATGCAATCAGATCTGAATTATTTTTCATGTTGAAGGAGAAATTAAATAATTCATAACCCTAAACCACTCTTGTTTGAACAAACATTATTTGTCCAAAGTCCAGTGTTGTCTGTGGTAGGTCATGAATTTGCATTCCTAGCAACTTATTATTTCTTTCCAAATATCAGATTCTTACAGAGCACTGCATTAAAAAAAAAAAAAAAAGACTTTCAGCCTCAACACAAAACCATTTGTTTTTTTAGATTTAATCACCCACATTACTTAATTTATATATGTTTAATTTTTTATTCAATTCTAAAATTACTTATTGATTGTCTACTGTGTTCAAAGTCCGACGTTCCAAAAGCTTCCATCCGGGTCAGGGGCTCTGACGCGGCTGCAGATGGTATCGCCCCACGCAGAGCAGGGAAGCGAGGCAGATGCCGGGCAGGAAAGAGCAAAGGTTTTCAGGTCAGAGGACCCGCCCTGCGAAAGCCCAGCTCTCCTCCTGTCTTGCTGGGAGAACCTGGGCATGCGGCTTCATCCCGCTCTGCTTTCACTTCCTTGCCTGTATAGTTAATAGGAATGCCTACCATGCAAGATCGCCCAGGATGAAGACTAAGTGTGAGAATGCACTCCCCGTGCCTGACTCAACAGTCTATCAATGAGCAAAATGACTACAATAAACAAAGGCTCTAGCAATCTGAAGTAGGATGGAAAAATCATAAAACATACATGATCTAGGCCAGGTGCGATGGCTCACACCTGTAATCCTAGCACTTTGGGAGGCTGAGGCAGAAGGATCGCTTGAGGCCAGGAGTTCAAGAACAGCATGGACAACATAGTGAGAAGCTGTCTCTACAAAAAATTTTAAAAATTAGCTGGGTGTGGTGGCGTGCACCTGTAGTCCTAGCTACTCGGGAGGCTGAGGCAGAAGGATGACTTCAGCCCAGGAGTTCAAGGATGCAGTGAGCTGTCATCCCACCACTGCACACCAGCCTGGGCAACAGAGCAAAACCCTGTCTCTAAATTTAAAAAAAAAAAAAGAAAATCTAAAAAAAGTCATTGTCTGTGTAAGTTTATCATTTACTTCTTCTACCAGAATCAAAGTATGAATTCTGATTTAATATTTGGGTAAAAATTTGGCAATAACATTTTGCTTGTAAATCTTAAGTGGTCATTTCTCTTTATGCCCAGTTATGAAGAGGTAGATTCTCCTCAGCCCAGAACCTTCCAGAATAGTTGCCCAGTTGAAAACATGAACTAACCCAAATGTCCTCGGATGAACCGTGGGGCTTGCAGGGACTTCTGTTCAATTGCACAGAGGCCTGGGGACAACAGCCTGTCCCTCCCCACCTCCCCTCCCTCCCTGGACATCCACCCCCAGTTGGGCCACTGCCAGCTGCTCCCAACGTGAGAGAGGGAAACACGACTGCCTGCTCCCGCTTCTCCCTGTCAAATGGGGTTGCTCCAGACCACTGTGCATTTTCCCTATTTTTAGCCTCCACTCTTCAACATTCCCCAACCTCCTGGCAGTCCTTGCCCCCGTTGCTTTCATCAAACTGCAGGTAGGGCTGGAGATGTCATGATGCTCTTCTCTGTGTGGCCGGGAAGCGCCTGTCAGATGTTGATCCGTGTACACACGTCCACTCACACACTCACTCACTCATGCGCACACAGTCACACACTTGCTCACACACGCGTGTGCACACACGTGGCCATTCAAGCCCCCCGGAACTCTCCCCCATCACTGCCATCCCCAGCCGACCCTGGGGAAATCTGCAGCCTGCAGAAAGCAGAGAAAGCAGGAGCTCCTTTGTCTTTTGAGTTTCAAAGCACGGCCCTAAGGGAAATAGAAAGCACTTAGGTCGGGCCCAGAAGATTTGGGGAAATCTGTGAGGGCTCAGAGCTCTGCTTTCCACTCTCAGCCCAGAAATGACTCACTGAGAAGAAAGATCAAGGGGAGGTGGAGACAGGGGCAGGTGTCTGCGAAAGGGCTCTTTCCCGCCCACACCCCAAGTGGCCCAGAGAAGGGGACTCCTCAGGGGGCCGGGGAGGCTTGTGGGATCCCAGGGGCGGGACCTGCGCCCTGGCCCGGCGGAGCTCTGGGAAGATGCCTGCTCCAGAGGAGACGGCTGCGTGCGAGTCTGGGCACACAGCACCCTGCGGGCCTCCCGGAGCTGCAGCGAGCTTCAAGAGCGACAGCTCGAGTCCCACGTGGCCTCCAGTCTCAGGAAGAGGCCCAGCCCCGAGGGGCCTCACAGATAGACACAGTGACTGCTCCTCAGACCCCAGGGGCCTGTCAGAGCCGCAGACATTTCAGCAGATCCAAGTCGGGACACCTGACGGTCAAGGGCCCAAGGCGGCTCCCTGATGAACTGTCACTGGAAAAGCTCACCACCCCCTCCCCTGAAACTCATGCAACTAGTGAACAGTGGTGGGAGAACAAAGCCAACTAAGATTTAGAAAAATAGAAACAAATTTGATTTTAGGAAAATTCAGTTGCTTACTTTCCTTGATCCCCTGAGTGTGTAATCTGGAAGTCACAGCTGCCGCATCTACGCCTTTGTCACTCCTTCATCTGACAGCAGTAAACGCAGGGGACGGTTGGGGGTACCTCGGTGGGGTGTAACAGGGGCCTCCAAATACGCAGCTGCTGACGGCCAGGACTCTGGAAGCGGAAACTAATGGCCTTGCACGGCGCCTGCTTCGAAGGCCGGGAGGGAAAAGCAGTTATGTCCAGTTGTTAAGAATTTATTTCAAGTGTTGTTAGATCTAATGCTCGGCCTGGAATCCCCCAAAGATCTCACCACCTTCCTTCCTCCCTCTTTCATAACTCTCAAGATGTATCTTTGCTTAAAATATTCTTTCAGTTGTTCCATAAAATAATAAGGACTCACTTCCGATTTCTCTGCTCAAGCGGCATGAACAGGCGGAGACGTGTGGAAGGGCAGGAGCTAGACACTGCTGAGGCCGGCAGCCTCTACAGTGAGCCTCCAGTGAGCCCACCTCCTGCTCATCTCCCCTGTGTAATTCCCTCCCCCCAGGCACGGCCTGGACCTAGTTAGTGACTTCTAGAAAAAGCAAAAGTAATGGATGTCACTTGTCTCTCACAAAGAGACTGTGGCTTCCGACCTCCCTGCCTTCTGTCCCGCTCACTCTGGGGATGCAGCTCTCCCGCCGCCAGCTGCCTGCGGACTGGCCCGCGTGGCAAGGAACAAGGCAGCCTGGGGACCGAGGCCAGCGAGGAACCGCATCCCGCCAGCAACCACATCAGTGAGCCTGGAAGGAGATTTTCCTTCAGATGAGGCTGCAGCCACCGGGACACTGAGGCAGAGGTACCCAGGTTCCTGACCTACAGAAACCTGAGATAATAAAGCTGTGTTATTTGAATCCACTAAGCTTTGGGGTAATTTATTTTATTATAGATAACCAAGATATCCTACCCTATTTTCTTTAAAAATAGAATTTCTAATTTACCCTACGTTGGGAGAAAATTGTCTTTCATTTATTCATTTAATTTTTACTCAGTAAGAAATTTTATGAGCTGCTCATACAAAAAGCTAAATTTAGTCTGTACCATCTGAATCACCTTGTCCATTTTCTACCCTGCGTAGAACAGGACCTTAATCCAGTCTCCCTGCATTTTAAGTTTTACATTTTTAATTCCTAAAATGAAAGAGGAAAAAAAAAGAACAGGAGATATTTTCTCTGCATGTACTATTCATGCTCTTTAATAGAGAACAACATTCTCCCTCAATCTCAATTTCTAGCCTCTTGCTCTATCAAGTGTTGCAAAATTACATTTTTCCCTACATTACCTGGAAAGATTGTTCCTTTCATATCTTATGCACTAGCTGTTCTGTCAGAGCCATCTCTGTGCAAAATATAAAGAACCCGTTATTTGGTAAATTAATGCTTCTGTTATTATGGGTATATTACAGGATCATGACATTTTTCTCATTCCTGCCCCACTGGGAGGCATCACCACACATCTCAACCAATTTCAACCCTAAGTCAAAACTTTGCTCTAAGCAGCATCTTTAATATTAGCCGTCTGTAGTGGCTGCTTTCTGCAAATAGGTTAGTTTTCTGCAGTGTTCACACAGGACGGCTTCCACTCAGACTTTGCCTCCATGTGCAAAACGGCATGGAAAACCCAGGCAACCACCCGGACAGTCCAACCCTCCCCCAAATTCTACTTTGGCTGGAAGTATCTTGATAATTTATATAAAATATGGAGGAGGGGTTCAAGCGTGCGGGACAGGACACCTCAGTATGGAGCCCACGACTTTGCTCACCTCGACCTGGACTCCACTGGGAGGCTCCCTTGTGGCTCCACTGCGCCATCTTTGTGTCCCCTGGCTCCCCTCCACCTCTTCCCAGCACCAAGAGGCGTCCCCTGCTATAAACAGTGCCCTCGGGGCACCAGCACGTCCTGAAATTATGTATTCACTGGCTCATTTGCACATTTTTTTCTCCTACTGGAATACAAACTCCAGGGGGGCAGGGACAGCGTCTCCCTCGCGTGGAAACGGCAGGCACCAAGTCGTCACACAGGCACCAAGTCGTCACACAGCAGTGAGGGTGGACGATGAATGGATGGAGTTAGGCAGGTTACTAAGAGAAAAACAAAAAGATAAGCATCTAAAAAACAAAAAGCACACCCATTATGCACCACCAGCCCAAGTGATTGGAGTATGAGAGGATAAATGAGCAAAAAAAGGAGTTTTCCGCAGTTGGGAATGTGGATAGAAAAAAGGTCACCTTATGGGGTGAGGCGCCAGCCGCTGGTGGATTCATTCTGAGGAGCAGTGACGGATTGCGGGTGGGTCTGCAGCGCGGTCACCTGCCCACAGCCTCTCACACACCTGAGGGAAACGAATGGGCGCTGTGCGGTGGTGGGACATGTGACTCCAGTGCCAAGGTGGTGCTGACCCCGGGCCTGCGGCACCACCTGGTTCACGCAGATGGGGAGCAGATGACGGCCTGGCCCGGCTGTCTGCCGAAGTGAGACCCGTCCTCCCTGTCTGCGATGGCCATCCTCCCCCACCCCACAGCCTCCCTCTGACCTCGGCAAAGCTGTGCCTGTGATTTCCCTCGGCCTATCGGTTTATGCTTTTTGGTTTTGGCTTTGTATTTGTTTGTTTGAGACAGGACCTTGCTCTGTTGCCCAGGCTAGAATGCAGTGGCATCATCACACTCACTGCAGCCTCGAACTCCTGGACTCAAGTGATTCTACCTCAGCCTCCTGAGTAGCTGGGACTACAGGCGCATGACACCAAGCTCAGCTAATTTTTTTATTTTACTTTTTTGTAGACACGAGGGCTCACTTTCTTGCCTAGGCTGGTCTCAAACTCCCGGCCTCAAACCATCCCCCCACTTTGGCCTCCCAAAGTGCTGGGCTACAAGAGGTGAGCCACCGCATGGGCCTGATTTAGGTTCCTATTGTTTGCTCTGACCCTCTGCTTGGCCCCCTTTCCCTGAGGTCAGCCATCCTGCCTCATCCCCTTGTCCCCACCCCAAACTGCCCCTTCCTCCTATGACTCCCACGGTGGGAGTCCCAGTGGTTCCAAGCAACAGTACCCATGACCAATAAGGAGGGGCTCTCTGGCCTCCCGCAGAGGACAGACCCACAAGCCAAGGGACACTGCTGCCCTCCAGCAGCCCAGAGCTCGCTGCCCACCCTCCCCCCCCCCCGCCCCCGGTGACCAGGCCCTTTGGACAGATGCTCTGGACCTCACATCTGATTACAATGATCAAAAGTCAATTAAGTCGGCCACAAGAAGAAGGAATTGATTGGAAAGGAGTTCAACTGTAGCTATATAATGTTGTGACCAGCCTTGCAAAATGATCCCTTCTTAAGCTGTTTTTGGTTCCCTCAGCCTTCACCAGCCACGCCTAACAAGCAGACTTAACCTGCCTCCCCGCGGGACTCACCGTCCGTCACCAACAGCTCAATCCTGAGTCAGACCTCCTGAAGGTCCCGTGACTTCCAACCCCGCAACCGACCTGCGTTGCACAGCCCCTGCAAAAGCCCCTGCCGTTAGTCGAGGAGATGGACTTGGGACTATTTCTCTCCTTCCCCCAACAGACATCTTTCACATCAAAATTCCTTTCGTCCTTGGCAAGCCTTATTGTCTCAATCACTGGCTCTTCTTGTAGCAAGCGATGGGACCTAGGCTGGACCCCTCTTGGGTTTGGTAGCGATGTCAAAGTCAAAACAGCCAGGTGGGAAAAAAAAAAAAAAAAAGACTTTTCTTTAATATGTAATGCAATTTACTGGAGGAAGAAGAGGTTAGATAAACAATTTCAAACAGCCATTTCTTCACTGAGTTCAATGATTTCTTTTTGACCCAGTTGAGTGATTTTCTAGCCCTGCTTCCTCTCCCAGGGCACTGCTAGGCTGTCACAGCACTGCGGGGTGGGAACTAGGTGAGTCGAGGACCCAGAATCTAGATAAGTCACCCATCGGCATGGTAATTGCCACAGCCATGAGTCCCCGTGGCAGGGCCCAGCACAGAGCCTGGAATGTGGCAGATGTGGATATTTGTCCCTGTTGCTGCTGCAAAGAATCATCACAGAGGCAGTGGCTTAAAACAGCACGGATTGATCATCTTGCAGTTCTGGTGGTCAGACGTCTGACACACATTTCCCTGGGTTAAAGCCAGGGTGCTGGCAGGGCCAGCTCCTTGTGGAGGCTCTGGGGAGAATCGTTTCCTTGCCCTTCCCAGCTGCTGAGGCCACCCACATTCCTTCAGTCCCAGCCAGCATCTCTACAGCCAGCAACGGCCACAAGTCTTGCACACACCATGTCACCCACCCCTGACTCTCTGACTCCCTCCCCCACATTCAAGGATGGTTATGAGTACATTGAGCCCACCCAGATAATCTACAATAGTCTCCTTGTTAAGGTCAGCTGACTACCAACCTGAATTCCATCTGCAACATTAATTTCCCTGTGCCACATAACCTAACATGGCCACAGGCTCTGAGGGTTAGGATGGGGACCTCTTTGGGGGCCATTCTTTTGCATAGCGCAGTGTAGCCAGGGTCACTCAATCATTCTGGATTATTTAAGACTTCAGTCACTACTTTCAATCACAAAGGCCTCCAGTTAACTATTTCCGTCCTCAAAGTATTTCATGTTTAAAAAGAAAAAAGCCATCTAAAATTTATATTGTACATTTCTACATCACTCCCAAAGGTAAAAACTTGCAACTTTGGGCCATGCTCAGAATACGATTGGCGATTAACTTCACTATCAGTAACCAATCGGTCCATGCCTTAGACTAGGGCACAGTATGGTCTAATCCCGACAAAAGTGACAGAAAACATTGCTAATTAGATTCTTCTTGGAGGTTGCCTAATGGAAGCCATAGAAGCTAATTTTTTTAAATACTGGTTTTGTTGGTTCTGCTCAGTAAGCTCAGGAAACTCCGCCCATTCGGTGTGCAGCAGGGAGGCTGAGACAGAGCACAGAAGTATCTCTGCTGGAAAAGGCTGAATCCACTCAAGTAAGTTCCAAGGACCCACAACTTCCTTCTTTTCCTTCCAAGGTGACATTTCCCCTGCCAGGGGGCATCAGCTCTTGCTCCTGAGGGCGTGACAGGGGTGATAGCAATTCTGCTCCAGGGGACACTCAGTGGAGTCAGGGTACTGAGGCACAGGGAGGCACTGTCCAGTTCAGCACCCAGCTGTGGGGAGCCTGGTTCTGGCCTCTCCCGCCCTGGGCTCCGAGGACGCGAGGACAGGAGGACACACTCCCCCTCAGGCATCTTTAAGGCAGGAGAATCTACGCCGAGCAGTGTCCTTCGGACGTGGGTAGGGCCACATTCAGGTGAGACTCTCACAATGAAGATTTGGCTCCTACCTGGTGGGTCCAGGAGCCGAGGCCACACCGCACATGGGGCTCTGTGGGCGGCCACGCAGGCTGTGACTTCTTTTCCGAGGAGAGCACGTAAAGCGCGTAGCCTTCCTGTGGCTCTGCAGACCCTGCAGCCTATTTTTAACTTTTAGCATCCAGGCTAGTAGACAAACCCACTCATGACCTTTACACTACAACTCGGAATCACTTTATTAAGAGGGAATAAGGCCATTTCCGTAATTAGAGATGGGGAAAATATTTTCATTGAGGCAGAAATTCCAGATTCATTATTAGTGTGGTTGACTAGTATTTACTGGGTATTTCTGGTGTGCCAGGAAGTGTACCAGATGCTGTAAAAACACATTTCCACATTTAATTATTATCCGACTATATGAGAAAGATTTCTTACAAATGAGAAAAGTTCAGAAATGTGATATAACTTTCCAGGTGGTTGTAATTCCCATTTTCAGTGTTCAAGTGTGTAGTGCTATTTCTAATTACCTAAATGCCTATTTTCTTATTGGTCTAATATGTCATTTTTAAAACCCGACATATACAAATTGTTAACGTCTGGAGGCGTTCCTGCGTCTTCCGTCTTCCACTGAGGTTCTGGCCACCCCAAGGGGCGCTGCAGGGCGCGTTGTAACCGCACTGTCCTTGTTAGACCCTTCTGAGATGTCGTAATGACTTTTTGTTCCAATTTCGAGCCTCTCTTCTCTGGTGTGTTATTCATTTATATTTATCCTAGAGCTGGATACACTTTTAGAAGCGGGGTGGATGAGAAGCAGGAATTTTAAGGAAACTGTAGGAAAGTGGGGGGATTCCCAGCCCCCCAAATTCCCATCCTGGAGCTGACCACCCACCCCCAGGCCTAGTGACGTCCCCCATCCTCTCCTTTTCCCCCTCCTGAGTCAGGTCTCCTTCTCCAAACCAGATCCCTCTCCTGTAGGTGAAATCATTTTACACGAGAACTTCTGCACACGAAGAGGCTCAGCAGAAAGACAGACGAGCTCGGGCCTGGACCCTGGCCCTTTCCCAGATGGAACACAGAGACCCGTGCAATGAGATGTCACACAGCATGACGTAAAATGCATGCCAAGGGGTGGGCACTGTCCCTTTCCTCAGGATTACAATCATTAAACATTGCAAATAGGTCACTCGACGCTTGGTGACAGGGCCCAAGTCCGCTGCAGGCACCGACTGAGAGGAGCAGAGCAGCCGGACATCCAGGGGCTGGCCCGGCATTGCCGTCCAGCTGTTGGCACTGCCGTGAGCTGGCCCAGCAGGGCTTTGCTGTTTTCTTGCTGAACACAAACCATTTCACAAAGCATCTCAGCAAACAAGGTCACGTTGTGACCAGGATGGATCAAGACATGAACAAGACCACCCCTAGTCATGTTTCAGCACAAAAAAAACATGGACTTTTTCTGGGCCACAAAAGAGCCAACATTACCCCATCCAGGCTAACATGAAGGCCAGGCAATTCTCTACCAATTATAGCTTTAGCCTTGGTCTGGTCTTCCCTCCATTAGATGAGATTTATTAAGATACCCAGTCATATATTTAGCCCCAATTCCAGACAGTATCCAATCCGGAGCACAGCTCTACTTTCTTAAACCTCCCCCAAATCACCCAACTGAAGCCCAGATCCTACTGGTCCTAAAATCCTCTCACTGCTCTGCTCGGCAGTGTGTGTGGTTCCTGGTGGTGTGTGTTGTCCTGCATTGCCCCAAGTAACAAACCCAACTTGTCAACCACGGCTGTGTGCTCCTGGTGGTCCTTGGTTGGGGAGTGTTGAGGCCATGAACTATTAGTCATTAGATTCACTGACAGTTGTGGAAATCGTAGCTTGGCAGAAACCCTTTAAATAACATTGGTCACTGTGTAAGCATAATGATTCTGTTTTGATAGGCTCTGTTATTCCATGGTTTCCACCATCTCCTCACAGTCAACAATGGTATAAGGGGGAAAAGGGAAGAAAAATAGTTTCACCCTTAAAAATAAAGTGTGCGTGCCCTGATAGGGACATGGGGAAGACATGCAAACAGACAGTTCCCTAGAAAGAAATGTGGATGACACACTTAGGAAAAGACACTCAGCATTGCTAAGAATAAAAGAATTGCTTATTGCGACTACACTGAGATGCCATTTCTCATCAATCTGATCAGCACAAATCTAACAAGTTGACAGCACACACTGTTGGCAGGGCTTGAGGGAAACAGGCACGTCACACGTTGCTGGTGGGGACGGAAATGGTACAGGGCCTTGGAGAGGGACTTGGTGGGAGCTGGCGGAGTTACATGCGCGTTTCCTCTCTGACCCATCAACCCGTGTGTAGGAGCCTGCACCACAGTGACACTGCAGACACAAAATGACATATTCACAAGGCTATTAGCTAAATGCTGTTCATGACTGCAAAGGCTGTTAGCAACTTAAATGCCCATCAATTGCGGGTGACGTGGACCACACCACAGGCAACAGAATACTGTGTAGTTGTGAAAGGAATTGAGAGCATCTCTCCATGGCTATAACGTGGTCTACAGGATAGATCAGGTAAAAAGACTAAGAGGCAGAACAGTAGTGCTAATACGCTGCCTTTTTGGAAAAGGGACGCATGTCAGGAGGTGATGTTCTTACTGGGCCTGGTGAGTGTGGACGTTCCTTCCTCCGCCCCGCACTGAAGGACCCCTGGACAGCGCAGACCTGCTGCCGCGGTTGCTCGTTCCCTCTTCCGACAGCTCCCGCTCCCCCTGACCCACTCGGGGTAAATCGTGTTAAGCATTTGGCCCAGGTCGCCCAGAACAGCAAAGCAAACAGCCTCCTCGTGTGGTTTCTTTGTATTTGTGTACGTCATCAGCATTAAACACATCATGTCGCAACAACAGTATAATGGATGATTGAATGGGTTGAATTTAAATTCAAGTAATATCACTGTTAATCTAAAAGCTAGCCCCTAAAAGTCTGTAAAATTAATTTATTGAAAAAATTTCAGCATAATTCTACCAGAAAATCTCCTCTGAATACTAACGCCATAGATTTTGGAGCTTTTCTTTTCCTTTTTGATCAGCTCATACCTTCTTCCTTCAGCTGTGTTGCCAGAGATGTGACCAAAAACCTCAACATATGAGATTTTAGAATATGTGTCTCCAAAACCCATAAGAGCCACAGGGATGTTCAGGGGAAGGCAGAACTCCAGAAAGACAACGCCAGGCACACCGTGCGAACTGGAGGAGCACACGTGCCTCTCTCTCCAGGGCTGGGAGCACGCGTGGTGACAGAGGAGAGCCGTGCGCTGGGATGGAGCGAGGACAAAAGTCACAGTCTCAGCCTGGCTCACTTAAATTTTCATTAAAGCTGATCTCTCAGCTGGGGGCTGCTGTAGCAAATCACCACAACTTGCTGTCTCAAGACTACAGAAATGTAGCCTCTTGCAGTCCTGGAGGCCAGAAATCTGAAGTCAAATCAAGGTGCCCGCAGGGTCACACTCCCTCTGGAGGCCCCAGAGAAAATCCTTCCGCCTCCCCTCGTGGTCCAGGCATCCCTCGGCTGTGGCCACATCTCCCCGATCTCTGCCTCTGCATCACACAGCCTCCTCTGCTGTGTCTTGTAAGCACGCTTATCACTGGGCTGGGGGCCCGCCTGAGTAACCCAGGATGATCTCCTCTCAAGATCATTAACTAGTCGCATCTACAAAGACTCTTATGCCAAATAAGGTCACGTTTACGGAATCTAGGGTCAAGATGTCGACATATCTTTGCAAGGGCCGCCATTCGGCATGAAGGACACACACACACAGAAACTCACCTCCTACGCCTCCCTCCAAGTTCGCTGAAGTGAGAGAGTAAATATTTTATACATACATTTTAAAATACACAGCCTCACTCAAAACAAGAGGAACCCCTGCATGAGCCCAAAGCAGTAAGCTGAGGTCAAAGCCACCCGGTTCTCAGGAAGCCAGGAACATGTCGAGGCCGACACGACCCACCCATGCCGAAGGCCTTGAACAAGGTCCACACTCCCCACTCTCCAGAGCGACCAACATCACTCCACCCCCTGAAACCATGAAACAGCCCAAAAAGGAGCCTGAGAGAGACAGAGAGATGCCTGCAGGAGGAAACCCACAAAGTATGAGCTCTCAAATGGAAGTCACAAACGGCACAAGGAAATCCAACGGATGGAAGAAACCAACCCAGTGTGACACACCAAATGAATGGGAGCTTCTGCCATCAGGGGACAACAGAATGACACCCTCCCGGTGCCAGGGACAAACACCTGTGAGCTTAGCGTGCCAAGTCTACCTACTTTATTATTCAAGAGTAAGGGTGAAACCAAGACACGTTCAGATACATGTAGACACGAATTACTACTCATAGGAACCTTTGCTGAAAGAAATGCTAAAAGATATACCTCAAGAAGAAAAAATGAACCCAGTGTGTGACAGAAATCAATAAATTTTGGTAAATCTAAATAGGAACTTAAAATTATATGTCCCTATAATAAAAATCTTAGTGTCTACATCAATTTGCATCTAAAATTCCAGAAAAGAATGTGGGATTCAGGGATTACATTTCAAAGGGCTGTTAAAGAGTGTTAACCTTTGCACATGTATGTGCACGTATGTCTTCCTGGAGAGGAAATCTGTAGCTTCCATCAGACTCTCCAAGAGGCCCAGAGCCCAAAAGAAAATTAAGAGTCATTGTCTTAGTGGCTCTCAGATCAGGCACAATAGAGGGAAGGTCCAGACATCTCAGAGCCACCCTCTACCTGTAAGACGCACTAATTTTCAGAAGATACACTACTTTCCTCCCCACTTCTCTCCCGGTGCTCTAGGCTCAGGGCCATCAAGCTTTCCGGGCGGGGGCCAAGCTGAGCAGTCTGAGATGGCCCCACCCTAATATCCTGCACCTGTGACTAAGAAAATAATGATCTTTTCAACCCAGCCAATCTCAGTATGATCACAGCCTAAGTCCAAGTCCTAAAAGCAGCTAAAGATGAAAAAATTAGCCCAACACAGATTGTTTTATGTAGCTCTTTTCATAAAGGTGGTATGATTTTTCCTTTTAACTGATATCATAGATGTTTTTGCCTGAAACAATTCTCAGCTTTGGTGTCCTGTGGCTAAAACCTGTGTATCCCAATTATGGTAAAACTAAAGTAGGGAAAAAGAGACTGAGAGGTCCCTTCGCAGAACACACACTGACTGCTGCAGGGAATCTGCGAACTACTGTGAATCAAATCGAAAAATATTAAAACTGCCAACATTCAACCACTTCATACCCTAGAGCTAACTTTTTCCAGCAAGACAGCAACTAATAAGTAAGTTAAAACTATGCAAATTACCAGTTTAATTTATTTGTCATCAAAGTGATTGGTTTTTTAATGGAACTATGACACAGGAAAGTTTGACAGTTCAGATAATTGTTCAGCAAACATTCTCTTCCCCCCTCCTCCTGCCACTCAAGGAGAATGTACTTCCCTGACTCTTTGAGGCGGGCTCAGCCGTGAACCTAGTTTTGCCCGGTAAACTCAGCCGGCATGAAGCAGCAGCGGCCTGCTGTGTGCTGTGTGGTGTGGCCGGCACCTTGTGCTCCCCTCCTCCTCCGTCAGAAGAGCAAGACCCTAGTGGCTGCTGCCTTCAGCTGCTCAGCCCTGCCCAGCCCATGTCAGCCAAAACTGGGTGACCTGCAGCCCAGAGGGTGTGAGAATAAACACTTGCTGTTGTAAACAACTAAGTTTGGAGAGGCTTTTTATTTCTCTTTATTTCATCTGGGTGTGTCTTTGTCCTTTTTGCATTGCTAGAAAGGATTACCTGAGGCTGGGAAATTTATAAAGAAAAAACGTTGATTTGGCTCAGGATTCTGATAACTGAAAAGTTCAAGATTGGGCATCTGCCTCTGGTGAAGGCCTCAGGCTGCTTCCACTCACAGTGGAAGGTGAGGAAGAGCTGGTGTGTGCAGACATCACGTGGCAAGAGAGGAAGCAAGATGAGAACAGTGACATGCCAGGTTCTCTTTAACAACCAGCTCTCCTGGGAACTAATAGAGTGAGAACTCACTCACCCCCAGAAGACGGCATCAGTCTAGTCATGAGGGATCACCCCATGACCCAAACACTTCCCATTAGTCCCCATCTCCAACACAGGGGGTCAGATTTCAACATGAGGTTTGGAAGGGACAAATATCCAAGCCATAGGAGGGTGTCATAAGTACATTGACATATATGCCTCTTGCAAATCAGAAAAGTTATCCAGCTAAAAGAATGCTTTTGCTTCCAAGATGGGCCATATAGACAATCTAGATCCTATAATTTGGGTTACTTTAGAGTTTAATTCCTTTAGAACAGTGATCCCCAACCTTTTTGACACCAGGGACCATTTTAATGTAAGACAAGTTTTCCACTGATTGGGGATGGAGAAGATGGTTTAGGGATGATTCAAGCACATTACAATTATTGGGCACTTTATTTCTATTATTATTACATTATAACATATAATGAAATAATTATACAACTCACCATAGGTTGTGGACCTCTGCTTTACAGGAAACAGAAGAGATTGTCATTTGTCTGGAGACCAGATTCGGAGTCTGAAAATGAATGTTTAATGATAAACAAGAACACTTTGCAAATATCAAGTACAGATTTATAATGGATGAAGGATACTCTTGTGACTCCAACTAGTTCTAGAACATTCAAATTATAAAGGACCCGTTCAGTTTACTGGCTTTCAAAGTCTAAGCTTTCTTTCAGGTGGTTTAGGGCTGATCTTGAGATTCAATCTATCATTCAAGATTTTTTAAATTAAATCATGACACTTAGAGTGAAAATACACATATGAAAGAGATCAATATTTAAAATCAATAGCAATGGTTACTGTGCTCTGAAAACTTGCTTTCTATGAGAATAGGGAGATGAAGTTACTTTTAGGCAAAAAAAAACAATAGAAATAACATCTGGTACCTTTCTTTGATCTCAACAAAGGGTACTATCTGAGCCCTCTTCCTAAAAAGAGCAGATGTACCCTTCGAACAAGTGAATCAGTGAATTCAGGTTTATTATCAGGCCATCAAGTAGAGCTGCAGGTCCATTAATAGCACTTGGTGCCCCACGTGCTCAGCATAAAGGAAAAGCTCATTATGATTATGAGAGCCCTGAGGGATTATGGGAATGCTAAGGGATTATGGGAAACATTAAGGGATTGTGGGAATACTAAGGGATTGTGGGAGTGCTGAGGGATTATGGGAACACTAAGGTAGTTTTCAAAGGCCAAGACCAACTGCTGGGTTTTAGGGGCCTCACTAAACACCGTGCATTTGGGGGCTCTAAGATGATACTTCAGTGCAAAGCCACCTTTGCAGACTTCAGTGGGGGTCTGTGTGGCGTGGAGCATGTGGTTACGCTCACGGGCTTCAGAGGCCGACTCACCCTGGAGTATCATCAGCAGGTTGGTTAAACCCTGTACGTCTGGGCTTTCTCAACTGTAAAATGGAGATAGTAAGTGCTGGTAGTTTATAGGCTTGTTGTGAGGATTAAATTAATTAATATAGATCAGTGGTTCTCCAAGTGTGGTCCCTGGTTCAACAACGTCAGCATGACCTGGAAACTGGTTTCAACTGCAAATCCTCAGGCTCTGGCCAGGACCTGCTGAATCAGAAACTCTGGGGTGTGCGCCCGGCAGGCTGTGTTTCAGCAATCCCTCCAGGTGACTCTGATGTAGCTCAACTTTGGGACATCGGTATATATGAAGCCCTGACTCCGCAAGTGGTAAGTGCACACAGCTCATTATAGCAGGGAGGTGTTTGTCATCTGTCGAAACAGCTTTTATCACATTTGTTACTATTAAACACGATTATCTGTATGATTATGATGACGATGAGTACTGTTCTCACACAGCAGCAACCTGGGCCGGCACGGAGTGAAGCGCAAAGCCAGGACTCAGCTCCTGCGTTCAGTTCAGCTGCTCCTGGTGGATTCTGCAGAGCAGCTGCTCCCCAACCACAGGGATGTGCATGAGACTCGCCTCTGACAGCACCGAGCTGTGTGCATGTCCCAACTGCAGAGTTAACATTAGTCTCATTCCACAACGCGGACACACTTTTTCCGAGTGAAGACGGAAATGCACTTTCCTGTCAGTTCACCTGATCCAGGTATGTCACCCCTTTTCTCTCAGCCTTTCCCTCCCCCTCCCCACTTTAGGAAGAATATTTTATGGATATTTAAAGTCCTCATTCCCAAAGCAAGCAAGAGTCTTGCACAAGACGTCTTCCTTGGGCCCCCAAACCAGACAGCCGCACAAGGGGGCCCGACAGGTTTTCTGTCCTCACTTGACAGGTGGGACATCAGGATTCATCGTTAGCTCCGAGCATTTGCACCTGCCCACCCTTTAATCTACACACTGGAGAAAAATAACCTTCATTCTGTTTTATTTTTTAAATTTTTTGTGGAAGTGCAAAAAATTTCCTCTGCCCTGTAGTCACTCCTGCCCACGAGGCTGGCAGGTGCACCCAGCAGAGGGGAGGCTGCGAGGGTGGGCCCTCTGCGTCCCGCACCCATGCTGCCTGGCAAGAGCCTGCCTGTCACCAGCGCTGCAGCAGAACAGATAACAAGCAGCAACGTTGCAGAAAGTGGAAGCGAGGTTTTGCAGAGTGGTTTGTTTATGTCCTTTCATTCTTGCATGACATTCTGTTTATTAAAGATTTTCAAAGCACAATGCATGAAACGCAGCAAGAGAAGCCGCTGTTGTGCTTGGCTGCCTTCCCGCAGGAGAGCACCCTTTAGGGAAGAAGTGGCAACTGGGCAGCACCCGTGGTCCACCCACACCTGAGGTCTTCCTGCACCCATAATCCACCCGCGCCGTGGTCTGCCCGCCCCTGTGGTCCATTCCATCATGGGCTGCCAGCTCTTCCCACAGTCCTGGCTGTGCAGATTCAGGTGCAGGAGGTGAGGGCTA
Source organism: Eulemur rufifrons (assembly GCF_041146395.1). Taxonomy (NCBI): domain Eukaryota; kingdom Metazoa; phylum Chordata; class Mammalia; order Primates; family Lemuridae; genus Eulemur; species Eulemur rufifrons. The sequence continues at coordinate 104,994,799 of NC_090997.1, read as the reverse complement.
CCTACGCTTCCCAGAAACCAATTTAGTAGTCAGTAAATTTCATCTTCACTAAATGTATACACAATTTGCAAATCTGAAGTCAGAAGCTATAAGCAAAAGTATTTTTTTTTTGCTTTTGTCATAAGAAATAACAGGAAACTAATTATAAATATTCAAGCCCAGCTATACTCTCTCCCCATGATTGTTTAAAGCTGCGGTTCCCAACCCCTGGGCCTTGGACGGGGCTGCAGATCTCCACCCACCACCCACCCATCAGGCTGTGGAAAATTGTCTTCCATGAAACCAGTCCCGGGTGCCAAAAAGGTTGGGGACTGCTGTTTCAAAGCATCAGTAGGTTGCAGGCAGGGCAGGGTCCCCAGGACACCTAAAGCAGGCTAGGGGATGAGGAGGGGGAAAGATCCAAAGAGAGCCGGTCCTCCTTTTTGTCTGCATCCTGAGGCATGTGCTGATATATCCTGGAGCAGTGGTCACTTTGGAGTACAAGCTCCTCTTCTGGTGCCTTTAACCCCCATTAATGTTCAAGGTGGCCAAACCTTCAGAGGGAGGGGAGCAGAGGCCCACAGCAATTGCCATTCAGAGGGAGGCTGCAAGAATCAGACACAGACGTTCGTGTGGAAACAGACCAGGGGGAACCATGCAGTGTTTTCATCCTGACAAGTACACCGCAGGTGAGACGGCTCCGGTGGTCATTTATACAGGGCTGTGCCATGGCGGGGATTCGGCCTGAATAAGTTGGCTGACCACCTCCTCTCCAGCAGCCGTCCTCCCTGCTTTATGAAGGCACCAAAGGAATAGAAGCGAACCGGTGCTGAGCCAGGTACAAACCAAGCACAGTTCCTTTGATTGAGTCCTGAAATTAAGACTGTGGAATTTGTCCTTTTTTCTTTAATCAGGTGTGCTTTTTAAAAACTATGCACCCCACACACTCTATGCGTGATCAAGAGATCACCAACGGGGTTTACCTAATGTTAGTATCAAGTGGGAAAAATACATATCTCCCTCCTGCCTCATAGTAATTAAATCGCAGAAGCATTCATATGAGCCACACAATTAAAAAGGGAAAGGAGGTGGAATCTGAGAGAAACCTATAAAGATGATTAAGCTTGTTAAAATCAGAGCCATTAATGGAATAAACAGTGCTGGCACTAAGCACAAATTGACAACATCTTTCTCAGATTCAGATATTTACTAGAATGGTAATTCCACTATTGATTATATTTAATTATTAAAACCTTCCCCCCAAATGAAATGCAAACTAGTTTTCTGGATGACAGACTCTTATTAACTAATGCAGCTAAATGATTTTCGTGACTGTCATGCATGAAAATAGAAAAATTATTTGGCCTTTCGCATTAAAACAATACAAATGAGACAAAAGTGACAAAAAGGTGATTTAAATCAACACGTTAAAATAGAAGCTGTAGTTTCAAAGCTATGCTGTCCTAGGATTGAAGCTCCAAGTGGCAGCTTCTGAACCTGACCCCGCAAACAGACGGAACGGCGGCCAGGGTGCGCAGAGGAAGCAGGGCTGCCCTGCAGGTGGGCAGTGGTGTCTCCGCCTTCCTCAGGCTCCTGCCTCCACTGGAAGAATATAATGAGCAATAAGGATTAACAATGTGTCCTCTCCTAGGGAAATTTGCATTTTAATGAAACACAAAACTTGACTCCACAGGAATGTAGCACAGAATAAGAGAACTTCAGGAACTAGGAAACCAAGGTGCTAGGGCAGTGGAAATTGGGGTTCATGTGAGGGAACCAGGAGGATCCTTCTGTGTGAACCACCCAGAATCTCCGCCTCCCTGGGCCCACGGCGTGGTCCATCGCCTTCCCCGGATGGCTCAACTCACACAAAAACATTTCATCTGTGTGGCTGTTGACGCAATTTAATAGTAAAATGACTATGATATGAACAAACAGGAGACTTGAGACATGGATTTAAAAAGAAAAAAAAAAAACTATCATGATTCTATTACTCCATGATACATCAAACAAATGCATTTTAAAGCTTAACAGGACATACTTAGGTGTAGAACAGTCCCAGAGCAACTGTGTAGGCTGTCTAATACTACACTTTTAAATATTGGAGGAAATCTCTATAAATTACTTTCATCAAATATATGCATTGGTGATTCCCGCAAAACCCACTAGTCAGTGAGACCTCACGACAAGATGCCTGTTTCTCTGTATTTTACTCAATTAACTTCATAAGCTTAAATTTGGCTTCACAGCAACAGCAGTAATGAAATGAGAGCTTGTGCCTGATACCAATTGGCTGCTTCCTGCCCAGACATCGCGGTTTTGCATTAACCCTTTTCAGAGGCGGGTCACTCTTCAAACGCTAACGCGAAATCCCCATTAACGTTACTGCTTTAAGTAATGCTGCCGGGGGTGCGGGGAGGCCCCGGTCACCCCCTCAGCAGACCAAGTCCCTGCAAGAGGAAATGAGCTACCAGCCAGTACACAGCGAAATTAGCAAGAGGCAGGATTCTGGCTCCTACTGAAACAGGGAAGGAAACAAAGCTACAGATCTACCAGTGTGCTGCCCACGACCCATAAAGTGACGGCAGAGGCCAAGGCATTGAAGCTCAGTGTAGGTTACACCTGTGTGCCCACCTGCCCAGCCCCCTTAATCTCTAGCGTGCAATCTGCAGCGCCCCGTCAGCGTGATGCCACTCCACTGAAACATGGCTCTTGCATAAGGCCGTGCACCAGGACGAGGCACATGGGACACAGGCACAGCCGCGCACAGGGGTCCAGGGTGGCTAAGCGGCACCTCCAGGCAGAATGTCTCACTCCTGTGCCCACAGTGTGTCTCCTCGCGGCAGTGTTCTCTCCTGGCGGCGGGGGCTCCATACAGTCTGCCCACCCATCACTGCACCAGCGGATTAGACGATGAACTGACATTTTTAAGTAGCCTTTGCTCCACCCTTGATTAGAAACTATCTTTAATTAAAACACCACATCAGAATTCTGAACCAATTTCATCCTGGCTCTCCTAAGTGCTTTGTACAAAACATTAACTCTGGAATCTCGTTACACATTTGCAACCCCTGTGACAAACATAAATGATAATTTAGCTCTAATGCCTTCTTGAGCAAGCCATATTTTTAAAGGCTCCTGGATAATAGTAACTTACTGAGGGAAATGTGTGTTGGATTTATCATCTTTTTACTTTCTAAGCAAAGAGTTAGAGCTGGGGTTGCAACAGGTGAGCAAATAGTGACAGAGCACACACCCGACAGCTCTAGATGTTCACCCGAAAGCTGCCAATTCTAACTGGGCGCTGCTCCCAGCGAGTCCACGCCCTTAGGTACCGAGAGACGGGGTAGGCAGCGCTCACCTTGGCTCAGCTGAAGGAGCTCTGAACTCTGTAGCTCGTTTGCGCTCAGGGGCAACCTCAAGTGAGCTGCATTAAACGTTAGAGAAGACCCTCACTGGGGAGGAAATGGATTTTTGGGGGCTGCAGATGTGATGAACAAGTACTTGAAGGTTTGTGGCCACAAGGTCTGAATCTCCCGCATAGCTTCTGAGTAATCACACTTCAGCTGTGCCCGCTGTGGTGCTGTCGTGCCCACGGCCCCTCCTAATGGGACAGCCTCGTCCCCACCCCATGACCCCGTTCTCTTTGACTTTGGATGACTGGGCCAAAAGCGGGCCTTGACTTGAGCCCAGAGCAGCTCGTCCTTGCGCGCCCATTGGTAGCCTGGGAAGTGTCCTGGGGACAAAAAGCTCTACTCAAAAAGGGGCGAGCTGTGTGAACCGGACGCTGAGAACAGAAAGTGGGAATCAGGAGATACAGAAGCAGACGGGGACAACGGGGGCTGACGCTGAACGACGTGTGCAGGCAGGACGCGGAGAACGAGCCCTGGGAGTCTCGAGCCAGCTGAGGCCGAGAGAAAACCAGCCATGGCTTGTGAGGGGGCACGAGGAGAGGAGAGCCCAGGACAGCAGCTGCGTTGTGTGGGTGGGGAGGACCAGCGAGGAGACGCATGAGTTCCCAGGCTCCGGCAACTTCCCTGTGCCGGGTCCCAGGAGACATGGGACACATCGTTCCTTTGGGGGGGGGGGCGGTTCATGAGATTTCAGCATCCTTATTCCAAGTCTAGCCTCATAATTTCCTATGCCACCCAGAGCTGGCCTTGCTACAAATGGCAAATATAATAGTCTAGAATCACTGTGGGTCAGCGAGGACATCTTGGATCATTCTGAACAGGGTTCACGGCTGTCATAAAGCAACCTCCCCCACTGCATTTCACTGTCATCTAGATCATATCTGTCCTCTCTGTGTGGATGCAACCGTTTCAGAAAACGCTTCCTCAGAGTGTGGCTCCAACCCTAAGCGGGTCCTCTCACCCCTCCCCTGGGCCTTCGATTCACTGACCAGCATGATGACAGCAGGCAAGTCGATATCCACATGAAAAGGAGAAAAATAAAGACTCTACTTCTTTGTGTTGTTTGGAAGGTCAAATGGGAATAGCAGTCATAAGGTGGCTGGTGAATTGTGAAGTGCAACACAGTGTAAGAGCTTTTTAAATGACTGCTACCCACTTGTTGGTTCCCATTGGCTGCACCCACTTCTGACACTCAAAGCCCAAATTTCCAACATTTCAGAAAGAAAGAATGGTACTATATCAATAATATAAGAGTAAAGCACACTACAGGTGAATAAGCCATATTTCCAGGAATGAAATACAGACCTCGTCATATTATAAATAACCCACGTAAGATACCTACCTGCCTGTCATCTGGACCATACTTTGAGATCCTTTGTTTTATGGTACAGAATAGTGTTGTTTGACTCCTTCCCAGGGGTTGAGAAAAGTTGGGCGTTGGTGATAAGCATTCCACAAACATTCATTAAGTGAATAGTCAAGTTTAAGTAGACACACAAAATATTTCCCCATATAAAATGTAAAAAACACTATCACATCACCATCAGAAACACACCAGTAGGTTATTATTAATAATGCCCTTTTCAAGGCTAAAATCAAGTACTATATACATTTTTGCTTGTTTTAAGTAAAAAAAAGAAATATAAAATAACATTGATTGGCATCTACTGGATAAAATAAAAAGCACTTGTCTGAACAAGAGAATATTCTCAATTCTGTCCCTTTCCAAACTGTGTTTGTCTGTGTCTGGTGGGCACTGGGGGACGTGGGGCGGAGACGGCTGCAAGGAAGGAGGAGGCTGAGCCCCAGAAACACTCACTTTCTTCAAGGTCCCGTGAAGTCCACTCCAATGCGCTGGCGGAAGGCGGTGAGTAAGAAGACACCGTCCTCCTCGGCGAGTGCACCCACTCGCAGGTGCAGGAGCACTCGGTGGAGAGAGGTGGTGGGGCTTGGTGTCAAAGAGCTCATTAAAAATAATCTTTGTTTAAAACTAGCATTTTAAACCCATTTGGTATAAAAAAACAACACTTCTTTTTAAAGACTGGTCATCTACGCTGTTCTGAGCATGATTGTTGGTCCAGGATGAACTTTTTCTCCAATCCCCAGAGAAATTAGGAAAATAAAGACAATATAGCAAATTTTCATAAAGCTTAGTTTATTTAACTTATAGAATTGTTCTTTATTCTGAAACTGTATCTTTAAAGTCTCAAATTTTCCTTTATTTTATGAAATCATGGTGATATTAGACAGTGGTGTTTTTAAAATGTAATTTGAAAAATTAAAAGTTAGCAAAACAACAGCAACAACATGTATGTGCGTGTTGGCAGGGGTGGAATTTTACTGGCCCACGACTTCCAAAACATTCCAGGAGCCTCTTCTCTAGAAAACCTTCCAAGAACCTCCCCTCGTCCCCTGCCCCTTCTTTGCTCCCGTCCTACTTGGGCGTGTCTCTTCCATTGCTCTAGATGCCACCGTGCTCGTCCACTCTTCCCGTCCTAGCCTTTGAGTCTGGAAGGCAGAGACCAGGTCCTGTTCGACCCCATCCTCAGCAGCTAGAACGACAGCACAGTGCCACACTCCACAATATATGACAGGTGGAATATTTGCAAATAACACGAGAATGCTGATTTCTAATAATTTTTAATATTTTATCTGAATATGTGGGTAATTTATGAAATATTTTTAGCAAAAAGTAAAATTCCTTTCTTGCTCTTTGTTGATGAAACTCTAGCTCCTAAACGTACCAAATCTTTTTAACTTTTCTTTAACTTTAACATGACAATTTCTCACATTCAAATGTTGGAAATGGTTTAGGCTCCAAACCAAATTGAAATCTCACCTACAATATTCGAATTTAGTAATTGCCACCTTTTGAATAATAATAAAAAGGATGTTGTTATTTGGAAGAGATATACATTATGCTTAGAAAAACTGCTAACCTTTCAAATCTTCCTAGTTTTTTAATTCACTAGTTTTCTAAATAGATTAGTGCTAACTTTCTTTTTTCACTTTTATCCTCTTTTCAATGGGTTTAATTAAGAGCATTTGAAAGTAGATATGAACTTCCAAGTTCAGAGTCAAGACTGTTTGCAGCATCATTAATTCTTTTATAATCTTCTTCATCAGAAATATCAGAGGAAAAAAGGAAACGTACAGACCTACAGTCTGTATATTAATAGCAGCCAGTATCAAATGCAGGGTAGGCTTGTTATTCCATAGTCAATTTTCCACATTGCACAACTTTGATTTCCACTCTCATCACATTGTCTTCTCCCCGGTAGCCCTTGCTTCACACATAGCCCCGTTGGTGGCTTCAATTTAACATCTTTCAGCAGCTGGCAAATTTATATTCCTGAAAACATTCCTTGATTTTGATCTATCCCTTTTCTATTTCTTATTTTCCAGCAATAAAACAACCTGGTAGTCAAAAATCTTATAAGTCATATCATCCAAGTGGTTATTTTGGTGCCTGTGTTGTGCTGTGGTATTCTTGCACAAAAGATTGCTTGGAATAAAACCATTACTGTTGAAATTTGGGAATGTTTTCATCAATTAAAGATATGACAATGATGATATTTGCCGTATGAAAAATGGTTGGGGAAAAAAACACCTGGGAATGTCTAGCTAGTTGAAGGACTTAACAGGCTAGAGAGAGACTTAGTGGCTCTAGCTCCAAAGAGCAGCTCTAGGGCCTGTGGAAGGAAGATTCAGAGAGACAGATTTCAGTGAACATAAAGACAGTTTGATTCATAATTAGGGCTGAAAAAATGTGTTGATTGATGAAGAAGTCCACGCTGTATCGTTACAAAAATTTAAGAGCAAAGGTGTGGGTTGCATGAGGTCTTGACACCCCCACACTGGATGAGGGCTTGGGTTGGAGGTGACCCCTAAGTTCCTTCACACATAAATGCTGCCATCTGTATACTGCTGAGAGCCACAGGCTGCCCCGTGTGTCTCAGGGATTCCTACCATAAATCTTTATACATTGCCTAGAATTAGCTGAATGGATTGCATCAAGAAAAGCTTGAAAGAAATGGAGACGGTTGATTTCACCAGGATAATAAGAGCTTAGCACCATTAATTACCTCTTTGGTACCCTACCTGGACTGGACAGTTATAAGCGTGCGGGCCCACACACCCACATATACACACTCTTCCACCAGTTGTTTAGGATTCCAAATAAAATTTGTAAACAAGGAATAAAGTTAGACCTCTGAGCAACACCCGGAGCCTCAACCTAAACAAGCCCTGGAGCACCCTCACCCCGGAGCACCCTCACCCCAGAGCACCCTCACCCCAGAGCACCCTCACCCCAGAGCTCCTTTCTGAGCCTTCACCTCCTGCCTCCTGCCCTCCCCCCGCTCCTCTCTGCACCCTGAGCACTGCCCAGGAGAAGCCGGCTCTGGAATCACCCGTCCACCCACCCAGGCTGCTCCCACCGTCCTCCCCAGCTCATCTGTCTGCTGTTGTCCTCCTGTTTCCCTCCCACGGGGCCACTGGAGCCCCGTTTCCACTGCAGGCAGCTTTCTATGTCAGGGCTGCAAACAGGCTGACTACCCAGGCTCATCTGCATGACGCCCACGCCCTGTGGGGGAGCCCGTGGGGTGCAGGACGCCGGGGAGGGTGCCCCCCACCAGCGCCGTCTGTGATGCTCACGGGCTGGACAGAGTTAGTTCATTGACGGCCTCCGTGAGAACAGTTTCAGTCTCAAACCTGAGAAAACGAGGAAAGAAAGAATGGAAATTTTTATTCTTAAAAGTCTTTATGAATTAAATAAAGAGAAAAACTCACATAGTAATCTTGCTCTTGGTTCCAGAAAATTTGAATTTCAGGAAGAGGATAAAAATAGGCATTATATGTCTAATCTCAGCGCATTTCTCTCCAAGGGATCCTCCCTCTAAGAATGTTATTTTAGGTGCTACTTTTCCTCAGCACTGTCTTTAAGAGGCGTGGGCTTTCTAAGACCTCCCAGCACCCATCATGAGGGCTCGGGAAAGCCGCCCCGCGGCCAGGCGGAGACTGTTCAATGAACGCCAGTGTAGAAAGAAAAAAATAGTTTGTGAGTCTATAATGAAGAGAGAGTAGCAGGTTTCTGTTCTAGAATGGCAGCACCTTGGGAACATTTTAAAACTGAGACTCCCTGTCCACGCCTTTACCTGCTTTTCTGTTCCCAACAAGGGAGCCGAAACTCCAACGGTGAGAGGAGAAATCTAATTTCGAAACGCTTTCTTGTGAAATACCTTTTCCTGCCCAGAGGCTTGAATGGATAGACTAGCGTCAATTTTTCCTCAAAAGTATCTGTTGCTTTCCACTCCCTCCTCCTCCTCTCCTTCCTTCTTTATAATTTTTCCAGATATTTTTTCTCTTTAAAAATTTATTTTTTACACATACACACACAGTTCTGCATAATGCACAAACGTTTGGTCTTTTGTTCTTTTCTTGATTTCCCGCTCCCCTTTTCCTTGCTCTCGTGCCTTCTTCGTGGGAGGCAGAACAACGTCCACCTCCGAATCTCCGGAACTTAGGGCTGCTCCCTTGGGTGGCAAAAGGGACCCAGCAGATGTGATTGAACGAAGGACTTCGGGGTGGGGAGACTACCCTGGATTGTTCAAGTGGGCTCAGGCCATCACCAGGGTCTTCAGGGGAGGGAGGAAGGGCAGAGTCAGAAGCGAGGGCAGAGCGGGAGAGGACGCCGCGCCGCAGCCGCGGGAGGCAGGAACAGGCCCCGCGCGGGCAGCGGGCACCTCCACGCGGAGAGCACGAACCGGCTTCTCCCTCACAGCCCCTGAAGGGACGAGCCCTGCGCATGCCTTTTAGACTTCGGGACTAAGAGCATATATTTCTGTCACTTTAAGGCACTTGGTAGTTTGTTCCAGCAGCCCTGAGAAACGAATATATCCTCCCGCAAGTCCCAAGACCCTTCCCCCAGGACACCATGTGCATTGGGAGGGTTACACTGGCTGTTGTAGCTAAAAACAACAATGATGGCTCAACCCAGATGGAACGGGTTGATGGCTCAACCTTGCTCAATTAACCATTCGGCACAGGTGCTCCAGGTGGGCAGGTGACCCCCTCCACACGGTTATTTAGGGACCCAGTGATGGAGGCTTGCTGTCTGGGCCATGCCCACCATCACCAGCCCAGCCAGACGGCAAGAGCAGAAGTCCAAGGACATGAGGTGGCAATTGAAGGTAACCCTTTCCCTCGCATTCCCCTGGAGAGGCTACTCAGGTAAACACACGGCTGCTGAGTGTGGCCAGGGGCACAGCGGGAGGCTCAGAAATTCTGTCCCCTCCTGGACTTCCAGGTCCTAGCCGGCAGTCATGTGTGTGTCCCCGTCTGTCCACGTGTAGGTAGCCCTGACTGCCCTTCCCAAAAGAGACAGCCCAAAGTCTCATCCAGGTACTGCACCCTACCCAGAGTAGGGGACACCTGAGTGACACACAGTCCTTCTTATCAGGTGCAGTCGTCTATCCTTGTGGTCTGGTGACCTATAAACTAGAGGGTAATGATCAGGCCTCCCGCGTGTACACCTGGAGCAGATGCAGGGTAACTCCAGCGAGAATTCTCACGCAGAAAAGGAGGAATGACAAGCCAACAGCTGTCACTGGTGCACAGCAACGGTGGGTCACGCCGGGCAGGTATTTCGAGAACAATTGCCTTGGAGGAGGAGGACGTTCCCATTCCTTGATGAGACTGCAGTTTTGCTCTCTTGGAGGAAATCCTTGGTCCACTGTCCCCTCCGGCTCCTGGCTTCCTCTGGGGCGGAGAGAGTGTGCCTTCCTGGGAGGCCACAGAGCCCGCATGGTCGGTGGGAAGCTGGCGCGAGTTTGGAATGCCAAGTGTTGTGCTAAGGCCCAGGTCATCACAGGTCCCTTCACATCCAGCTCGTCTGTGACCAGGCCTGAGTTTCTCTGGCAATGAAATTCTCTCAGAATCTCCAGAGGCTTCTGGTACATTTGCTTTCAGTCTGTTCCGTGTGCTGATAACTGCACTCAAAATTTTACCCAGGCGTAGCCCTTCAGTTGGCGTCCATTCCCCATTCTCACTCAACACCTGCCCTTCTCTCAACTCCATGCCTGCTGAGCGGAGGCCATCCGAAATAACAGGCAACACCTTCCATCTTTAGAATAAACTTTCTGCAGGGGTGCCCCCAACCTTTTTTCTTAGCGGGAAGCGATTGAGAAAGCTTTGGGTAATGAGCAACGACAGTAGGCTTCGCACCCAGCCCGGCCCCAGATCTCTGCTCTCTCTCTGCTCCACTCCACCTGCTCTTAGGAGCCAGGAAATTCTTTCCTGAGCTCTCCTGTTTCCTGTCATACCTTGCCGAAAGCAGCAAGGAGTAGACGACACACACCGAAATTCTGGTACTTGTTGGTTGCTTTTCTGGGAGCTATAGACTGGGTAGGCAGGTGGTCCAGGTTCCAAGTTCCCACAGGAACAGTTCACGGATGTTTTGCCCATAGCATAACGAGTCACCAGGTCTCTGGTGAGATATTTCCTGAATTATCACTTGAAGGAGAGCAATTAGTCAACCTTGAACCTGTGCCTTGGACACATATGTCAACAAGAAATAAACTTCTACCTAATTTGAGCCATGAGATATTTTGGTATCTTTTTTATAGCAGCTTGTGTTACCTAACTAATACAGAAATTGTAATGTCGAAGTGGGGTAAAAAACTAAAATATGTGGCACGGGTTTAATAGGTTCGGATGGCAAAGAATCCAGTGTAGCGAGCTGAGCTCTGGGGACCAGATGGACATCTCCACCACACGATGTCAACAACTTATTATAATTTTTATTTTTCTCTGTTCATATAATCATATTCAAAGATATTTATGATATGCACACCCTTTTACACATATAATGAAAGGTTTGGTTATTATTAATTTTCTCAAAGGGAGATAATATTATAGAGAATTTTGTGAATCTTGCTTTTCACATTCAACAATACCTGCAATTCAACGGTTACAATTCGAATTCATTCTTCTTGTAACTGCTACTGAATATTCCAAGTGGTTCTACCAAAACTTATTCATTCATTTCCCTGATTCTGAGTATTCATTTGATTTTGCCATTATGAAAAATGTTGTGATACATATCCTCGTACAAATAGTCTTACAAATTGATGTTTCTCTTTCCATGGGACTAATTCTCAGGGTGAGACTGGTGGGTTGAATAATGTTCCAAATAGATACAATAGATTAATAGTTTTAATCATATTCTTCAAATATTCCATCTTCTTTATATATCATTACTTATTTTTGTATACATGTTTTATTTATTAATGAGAAAACTACATTAAAGTCTCCCACTTTAAAAGAGGTTTGACTTAATTCTCCTTATAGTTCTGATAATTTTTGTTTTTATGTATGTACCTCAAATTTTAAAATTGTTAAGTATTAAAAAATTAAATCTTTTATCATTATCACTAGTGAATCTTTTTGTCTTAAGTTCATTTTGTCTGATATTAATATAGAAATTCTGCTTTCTTTTGCTTATAATTTTGCTGGCATATTATTTTCCATCCTCTGACTTTCGATCTTTTTTGTATCTTGATGTTTTGGTTATGTTTATTGTAAACAACATACAGCTAGATTTTTTTTTTTTAAAAATCCACTCTAAGGAGCTTTTTGTGTTTTAAATGGAGGTTTTAGTTCATTTACACTTGTTGTAACTGACACATTTGCATTTATATCTACTACCTTATTTTGTGCTTTATCTTCCTCTCCTTTTGTGTCTTATTTGGATTGATTAAATATTTTTATCATCCTATTTTTTATCTCCTCATGAATGGAAGTTATATGCTTTGTAATTATTCTATTAATCGTTAACCTACTATGTCCTATGATGTTTACAGAAATAAACACAAGTCTTCTCTGGAGAAATCCTGTTATCCTGTTCCCAAAAAATAAAAGAACTTGTTACTAGAGCTGTTCACAAATATTCTAGTACTTTCTTTTGGTGTTATGATAGGATTGCCTTTCCTCACCCCCACACCTTGAATCTAAATATAGCCACGTGACTTGCTTTGGCCAATAAGAGGTGAAGGAGCCAATAAGAGGTGAAGGAGGTCATATGTGTTTAAGAGCCAATGAGTGCTTCACCTTGTTCTTTTTCCTTTACTATTATGAAGTTGGAAAGATGTGTCAAGATGGACACTCTGCTACCCTGGGTCCTTGAATGTTTATGATTAAATGAGCCACTGCATCAACCTACATGGGGACATGTAATATAAGGGAAAATAAAGCATCTTTGTGTTCAGCCATTGACATTTCAGGATTGCTTGCTACTGTAGAATAAATCAGCCCAATCTGAATGATTCAATATTTTAATTCTAGTTATTCCTTTCTAATGTATATATTATTGTTGGGCATTCAATTTTATCTTGCTTTTGGTAGATCCCAAAATATTATTTTATATGGTCAAAATTTATTTACAACTGTTTGTGAACTTTAGCTCTATTTAGATGTCAGATATTTCCTCAAGGACCACTTTTCTTCTGCCTGAAATATATTATTTAGAATTTCCTTTAGCATGGGTCTGTTGACAAACTCTCTTACTTTTGGTTAATCTAAAAATGTATTTTGTACTTATTCTTGAAATATGTTTTAATTGATTATAAAATTTAGTTCAATAGTCTAGATGTGAATTATAATTTTTATTCATTGATCTTCTTGAATCTATAATTTGATGTTTTTCATTAGTTCTGAAAACTTCTCAGTAATTATATCTTTAGTTATTGGCTTTGCCTAATGATTTCTCTTTTTCCTTGTGGAACCCTGCTTAAGATGTATATTGGAAGTCACTGTATCCTTCATATTTTTAAATTTCTCATTCATATTGTCTATCTGTGCTAGCTCTGGATAATTTCTTAGTTCTCTCTTTAGCTGTCTCTAATCTTCTGTCAAACAGATCCACTGGGATTTTCCTTTCAATTCTTACATTTTTCACTAATAGACAGTCTATTTGTCTGTTATTTTTATGTGCTTGGTCATTTTTTTATAGTTTCTTGTTCTCCACACATATTTTCAAGCTTGTCTTTTATTTCATTAAATTTATTAAACATAGTACTTTTAGTTTGTGTCTGATACTTCTCAAAACTGAAGTCTGAGACTCTACTTCTGCTGAATCTATGGATCTTATATCTATGTATATGTCTGTATCTGTATTTATATCCACACATATTCTAGTTTTCACTCATGGTGCCTTATTCCCTTGTTTGTTTATGTGTTTGTTTATTCATTTATTCATTTTTATTGTGAGCTGTTGTTTTTTTCCTGGAATTGCATCTGTTGGTACATTCTGAGACCTGGAATGAAGAAAGATTTTTCCAGAGGGGATTTGTGTTTGTTTATGGAAAGCGCTAGAAAGGTACCTCTTTAAATTAAATCTCTTGACATTATTTTTTGATCCAGCAAAGTGATTTGAATTTTGGTGGCAAACTGGTATAAAGGCAGCTGTTGTTAAACATTCAGGGAGCCAATACCTTTCTCTTCTCTCTCTCTCTCTACCATTTAGACTCAAGGCTGCAAACAGGCACTTTTCCTTGTAGTCTTTTGTGTGTCTGTATGGGTGGGCAAGTCCTTTCTAATCTACCCATAGTCCCAGAACTATGGGGTAAGGGTCTCCTTTTGGAATCCCACCCTGCATTGACCCCAGGTCTTGCCTCCACTATCCTGTGAGCCTCAAGTTACCCAAACTGGCAAAGATCCCCTTAGCAAAAACTAGTCTCAGTACTGGTACTGAGTTAGTACTCAGTCACTTCTCTGGGTTCAGGCCTTCATCTAAATTTTGGCCAGAGGATTTTTTTACTTTCTTGCTATTTTGTTGTTGCTTTAAAAACTTGACAATATATTTTATTAAAAAAATTTTTGGCCGGGCGCGGTGGCTCACGCCTGTAATCCTAGCACTCTGGGAGGCCGAGGCGGGTGGATTGCTCAAGGTCAGGAGTTCGAGACCAGCCTGAGCGAGACCCCGTCTCTACTAAAAATAGAAAGACATTATATGGACAACTAAAAATCTATATAGAAAAAATTAGCCGGGCATAGTGGCGCATGCCTGTAGTCCCAGCTACTCGGGAGGCTGAGGCAGTAGGATCGCTTAAGCCGAGGAGTCTGAGGTTGCTGTGAGCTAAGCTGACGCCACGGCACTCACTCTAGCCTGGGCAACAAAGTGAGACTCTGTCTCAACAAAAAAAAAAAAAAAAAAAAAAAAATTTTTGTTCTTTTCAGTGGGAACATATGTCTGAATACCCAGTCTGCCACACTAGCAGAAACAGAAGTTTTCCATTCACTTTTAGAACAAGCATTTATTAATTATCTTCTAAGTGTTAGAACCTAGTCTAGGTGCTACAATACAAAGCATCTAAGGTATGTGATAGATTCTAACACTTAGGTGAATAACCCATAGCTCCTTCTCAAGGACCTCATGACACGGTGGAGGAGACAGACTGAGGACAGATAACAGGAGAGTATGAAAAGTGCTACAAATATTCCCAACTGTTTTGTGGGCGCCATGAAATACTTGTAAGGGGCAACTAACCCATTTGGCAGTTTTGCCTTAAGTGCTGAAAAACAAGGTGTCAGTTAGCCAAGCAAAAGTATTATGGGATGCAAATGCTGGTCTTCAGGGAAGATAGGGGGCACACTTAAGACTTGGAGGTGAAAGAGAATATTCGAGAAACAGATAGGAGTGGGCTCAGCGCGTTTGGGGTAGAGCACGCAGGAGGTGACCAGGGGCATTCCCGGGCGGAATGGCTGCGTGTTCGGGTGACTTGGACCCTCCGAGAGTAGGTTTTGGGAAGCGCAGTGGGCACAGTGTCTCCCTGGGGCGTTTTGGGTTGCCCAGGTGATGTGGGGACGGGCATGTGACAAAGGTGGGCGCATGGGTGGAGGCGCCGGCGGCGACTGAGTGGCCGGGAGTCCGGAGGCGGCTCTCTGGGAGAGGGGCTGCCCTGGCGACCGCACAACTTGGGAACAGCCGTGTGTCCAGTGGATGGCCAATGGCTCGCGGGGGACCCGCAGGGGCGCGGGGCCCTCTTCGGCGGTTTTCAGGGCACACCCACTGCCAGGGTGGGAAATACTGGAATTTAATTCTAAATTGTGGCAAGAACTTAAAAGGGCAACAGCCTTTGGTGAAAGGCGGTGACCTGTTTCCGCTCTAATTCCGTCCAGACTTCAGACTCAGCTCGCCCCCTCCTGCCCCGGAGGTGTCTTCATAATGAGGCGGAGAAAGCCGTCCTTTCACTGAACTTTTAAATCCAGGTGTCGTGCAACAAAATGTGTCTAAGACCCTGAGTCAAAAACGAGGCCCCCAGCACGAACACCTGCCTGCTTTTCGGTATTTCCCAGCTTTAACCCGAACTCAATTCCATTATTCTAGTCAGGTGACCTGTGGCCTCATTATGATCACGCCTCCGTCGTTTTAAAGATGAGGTTCCCAATCCCAGTAATCCATTCGCCGGGACAGTGTCTGCCGTGGTCCCCTTGTCGGTACAGGCCTCCGTCCTCACAGCACAGTCCCGCCCCGTGCCAGCCTGCTCAGGGTCTGGAGCCCAGGGCGCGCCTGCGGTGCCCACGACTGGTGACAAGCGTTCTAGCTACTCAGAGAAAAACAATTCTGTGTTTTATATGTATGTTATGTGTTTATGGCATTTGCGTAACTGTAGACGTATACTGTATTAAAACCCAAGAGTGTGCGCGTTCACATGTGGAAGCGACACCAGAGTCTCCTCCCGCTGCCCAGGTGGCGGGTTGCTTTGATCCACCTGTGCGTTGTCTCCGTCTTCTCCCCGAATTCTCCTCTGACTCCCCTGGGGACCCGGTCTCAACGCTAGTCTTCTGTTCTCCCCCGCGCCCCACCCCCCAAACCGGGCTTTCTCTTTGAGTTCTTTGAAAGTAGGGCTCTATAAAATTCCAGGGAGTATTATGGTTATTACTACATTTTGTGTCACATTTTTCAGAGGGGCTTAGATTCTTTGCTAAGCAAAACTGTACTCACACAGGCAACCTAAGAGCACAGTCAACAGCGGGTAATGCTCTGTGTACCATCACCCCCTGAACCAAGCCCACGGTGCTCTCAAAGACTGCAGCCAGCTTCTGTCTGCGGTCTGGCCTGGTCTGTGCAAACAGTGAAGCAAAATTTGCACTGCAACAAGGAGGCGACGAAAAAGCAGGCGGTGCACGGATGGGATTGCTTACTCTAGGAATGGGGCAGCTGACCTCAAGCCGTCCTCAAGCCACTGTGCGCGTTTCTGCAGGGGAGCGTTCCGGGTAGGCTGCACGCTAGTCTGACTGCAGAGAAGAACAGCGCCAGTCACTTCCTGAGACAGCCAGGAATGTGTTTTGTGGGCTGGTGAAGGTTTTCCCCTGCAGGTGGCCTGGCTCTGGGGCTTTGAGGGAACGTAGGCACAGGATTAATGAAGACAGGCCCCTTCATCTTCATTAGCTTGTTATTTTCTTGCTTGTGTTTTTCCAGCATTAGCATTTAGAAGAAGAAACTGTCAGCAAGTTTTATGGTCAGTGAAAACGGACATTAGGATCCCTGGTCATTGCAGGTCATGCCAGGGGTACCCTGACACCAGGGAGCACAGCACACAGCCACAGCTGGGGCTTTAAAAGAGAGTTTAAAGAGCGTTTTTGTGACTGTGTCTTCTTGATCGGTTGGAGGCTGTTGGCACTAGGCTGGCATCTGGTGTGTCTCCTATTGGTTACTGATTACATCGTTTAACACGGCTAGTGTCTCGTCTGAATATTCACACGGTGGGAAAATGCTCTGGAATAAATACCCTAATCTAATTGTTCTGGGGTATGCACAGATACTGTTTATCTTTGAAATTTTCAGGTCGTATAAACTGCTGTTTAACGTACAAAGTAGAATTTAATATGAGGATATGTAAGGTTTAAGTACCATTGCATAGTTGTGACTTTTTAAACAATCACAATTTTTTATATGCCCATTACATGTGTAGCAGGAGTTCAGCTAGACTTTATTTGAATACTTCAGCTTAGTTATAAAATACATAAATTACTTTAATCATGTATAAAACGTGTAAAATATCCTACGGAACACGTGAAAGAATGCTGGGCAACCCCTTAAGGACGTGCATTTCTTAAGAAGGTACGTGCAATTCTCTCAGTGATTCCAGACTGTTTATGTACACGCCCTTAGTTCTGCACCAGGAAATGATCTTAGTAGAAGAAAATAATAATGACAGAAACTCACTGAACATATACCAGTTGCAGACAATGTGCTAAGGGGCTTATATTCATTAGTTCATTTAATCCTCTTAAGAGCCCACTTTATCCCCAATTTATAGATGAGATATCTGAGGTTTGAGGCTGAAGTTACCTGTCTAAAATCACCAGAATGAGAAAGTATTCATAAATCCAGATAGCCTATGTTATGCTGATAAAGAGATAAGCTTCCCCGTGAGAAAGATAGTTCTAGAACACTTTAAATATGTAAGTTTCTAATTGGAAGCTCTGAATGATTGACAAGTATAAGTGCTCTCTTACTCTTTCAAAAAATATTGCTTTTCTTTATTTGAGTAACTGTAAGCTCAGTTGTGTCCTACTGGACGGGGGATGGGCTGCCGTTGGGCCACGAAGGGAAACCCCCTTTTCTTTGCCCACCACTGCAGTTGAAATATTACTGTGCGGCAGTATCGGCCTCCAGACAGATGCACAAAATTGGGTTTAACAATTTTGGGGTAAAACCTTGGGTCTTCAAGGCCTGTCCCCAGGTACCCTTGGGCAGGTCTGTGACAGAGTGTGGCGGCTGCTGTTCTGCTGGTGGCTTCCTAGATGTCGACTCCTTTTTAACCTAAAATTCCTTACAGCCACAATTACAAGGTCATACGAACGCCTCTTTCTTTAAACTGGGGTGGAGGGGATTACTTCACTGCCAATAGCTGAAAACATACATGGATTGCCAAAGGCCACTACCAAATAGGACAGAAAGCCAGAAGAAGGGACTTAGGAATTGAGAGCTCGAGTCAGATTCAAGTACTTGGAACCTTCCTGGGTACAAGGGAGAAACCAGACATCAGACTGAGAAGAAGGTGCGGTTACAAACCTCCCTGGAGGAAGTATGAGAACAAGTATTTCTTACAGATCTTACTTTGCCCGTTTCCTGGTGTTTCTGGGTGATAATCACGACTGTGATTACCACAAGAGCGTGCGTAGTAACGATCCATCCACTTCATCCTTGCGACGTCTCACTAGGCACCTTGTGCTGACGGACGCATTTGCAATCTACACTGTGCGCTTCTTGATTACCGGAAAGTAGTTAAAATTAGATTACAGTGGCCATCACCCTCCATCCACGCGTCCCTTTCTGAGGTTTCAGTTAGGCTGGATCAACTGTGGTCCAAAAGTATTACATGGAAAGTTCCAGAAATAAACAGTGCATAAATTTAAATTGCGAGCCATTCTGAGTAGCATGGTGAAATCTGGCACCACCCTGTCTGGGACGCAAATCCTCCCTTTGTGCTGCACGTCCTTGCTATGGACGCCTCCCACCCTTCTGTCACTTGGCAGCTGTCTCGGTCGTCAGATCAACTGCTAGTGTTCAAGTCACCCTTATTTTACTTAATAATGGCCCCAAAGTGCAAGAGTGGTGATGCTGGCAATTCAGCTACAACCTGAAGCTGTAAAATGCTTCCTTTAAGTGAAAAGGGAAAACTTTACCATAGGCATGTGTATGGATATAGGAAAAAACATAGTAAACACAGGGCTCAGTACTACCTGCGGTTTCAGGCCTCCACTGGGGGTCTGGGAGTGAAGCCACTTGCAGATGGAGGGGACTGCTGTATTTCAGTTCTCTCAGTCCCAATCTAAGTCTATACTTTCCACAAAATTATCAATGAAAGTAAGTCAAAATCAATTGATTTTGTTGTTAAAACAATTGTAGGACTCCCATTAGAAGCCCACATATATTTTAGGGCCAAAATCAGCATACATATTATTCGGTGGTTTGCTTTTTAAGATTCTGTAAATCATTAGCAGTATGGCAATTTTTTAAATTTTGTTTTAGAGAATGAGGCATTTGTATTCCCTAGTAATTATTGCTATAAATTGTTTTTAGGTTAAATATGAGTCTGTATTCTGGGGCTCAAATTAGATGTGGTATTGTGTTTTAATAGCAGATATTTTAGTTATGTTTAGATGGCCAACTATTAATATATGGTTTGGAGAAACCCACATTGGATACAAGAGCTTTGTAAGTGCACAGGCCCACCTAAGTTACAGTTTTCTGATAAAAGCATTCGTATGAATACCTCCTCTAGAAATAGTCTAAAGAAAATTAAATATAGTGAAAGAGGAACCCTACTGATCGCTATGTTTGATCATATAATCCACAGAGAACAAAATTATGTGGGAAGAGAATCAAATAATGCTAGTTTCAAAGAAACTGAAATCCCACAAAATTAAATGGTGAATCTGAATCAGGTTACTAGGGAGAAAAAAAAAACAAAAAAAAAACACAACACCTAGTTATTTCATCATCATTGAAACCAAGTGGAAATCTTCAATTAACAATCCGAATCTCTTCAAAAGGAGATTTGTAGTAGCTAGGGATCAAATAATTAGTTGATCCAGATAGTCCTTCAAATTCCTGATAACGTGAATGTTATCATTGTGGGTCAAACTGAGGGCAAAAAGCCAGCTTTATCACACTCACAATTTTCTAAGTCTGTACAGGCTACAGCTTTCCCACCACCACCATGTACAGTGGTGTAGAATGATTTCCCAGGGGTCAACTCTTGATAAAATGTTCCACTGCTCTGAGTCATAAGTAAGTGAACAAAGATTTATGAGTAGAACTTACTGCATATCAGGAAGACCAAAACTCATGTCTTATATTTAATAGATAGCTTATGTTTTGATAGATTTTCTATTACTAAAAATCGTTACAAATTTTGACTAGTGAAATACGTAACATTTGCCATGTTGTTCTAATACAATAGGTAAGTTAAAAATCCTAGTTTTAAAATTATATCTCAACTCTGAACTTCTTTGCACTTGAAGTGGGCCATCACATTTGATTCTCCTTTCCACAGCATGGCAGGGAGTCCTGCTTTAAGCCACTCCCCGCCCCTGGCATGCAAGGAATGGATTATAAATGCACCTGAAGTATCGCTCGCTCAGCTGGTGACCCCTGCGCTGCTGTCCCGGCTATGAGCGGCCTCTGCAGCGGTTCACGTACAATCTTCTGAGCGTGGCGTGACTCTTGACCCGTTTCTCCTCCTTAACCCTTTGTGGAAAAAAATGGATGTGGCACTTAGGATGGCCCACAAAAAGTGGAGGAAATTTAGTCAGTGGTGTGTTGTTAGTTTGGCCAAAAGCATAAAGATGGACATTTTGGGGACAAACAAGAGGTAGGACTGTGGGTAAAGAGGCTGTCACCGTAATTAAAACAGGAAGTGATGGAAGTTCAGAGGGGCCCGATCATTCTTTCAGATGCTATTTATCAAGCGCCTCTCCCGTGCCAAGCACATCCGAGAAAAGGGGAGAGTGGGTTCCTTGAGCTTTCCATGTATGTGCCTACTTCTCACTTCACTCTTCAGTAAAGACAAAGTCCACTCTCAGGCTGGACAAATGCTGTCTGTCCTCCAGAATAGTGGAGTTCCATAAGACACAAGCTTTGGAAAGTTGCCTTTTTGTTTTTAGTGTGTTTTTCTTTTTCTCTTAGCAAATACCACCTGAAACAGTAAATAAACTGGACTGAAGTGTGCGCTTATGTGTATAGTAGAGACCTTGATGTGAACAAAGCTGAGCCCTCTGAGAAACTGTGCCTGTACGTTTGGATTGTGCTCCTTTGGAGGTGCCAGCTCTTTCAGCACGCTGCAAGCGTTTGATACAAGGGGTTCCATTCCCCGTCTGTCAACCACATGTACGAATTTAGGATTACCATTGCTGGGCATATCTCTCAGGGCATCTGTTTTCTCACCTGTAATCAAGTGTTAGTCCTTATGATCAAAAAATTGTATTCATTTCTAAGGGTCTTCGATCAATTTCTTTTGTTATTCTAAATCTTTTTACTTACGATGCTTACAAAAAGATGCTGGATTATTTCTCAGGTATGGAAACTGGGGTAAACTATTCCCTATACCCTGCCAGTCCCTCCATAATTTAATATATTAGGTCATTAAGTATGAAATGTCCTATTTCTTTAAGTACTAAGTTTGACATCTCTGACATTTTCACTTTGACATTTCTTGTTTTATTTTTATTATAAAGGCACAACCTCATTCTTTCAAATGCGTGGTTTATGGCTTGTGATTATCTTTCAAATTTTTTTATAGCAATTTTTGTGAAACCATGGATAAGTCAAAAATTCACGTTATGTTGGAATATGAGTTCCGTCGTGGAACGAGTGCTGTGCAGACAACTGGAAATAACAGCGAAATGTTTGGGAAGGATGTGGCTAATGAACCCACAGTACATCGATGGTTTGAGAAGTTTCGTTCTGGTAATTTTAATCTTGAAAACGAGACATGTGGGCGACCTGAGAACAAGGTGGATAATGATAAGCTGAAAGCTGTAGTAGAAGCGAATCCATCTCAACCTAAGCGTGAATTAGCAGTGAGGTTTGACATTACTAATCAAACAACATTGGACCATTTGAAACAAATTGTCAAGGTAAGGAAGCTGGATGGATGGGTTCCGCATGAATTAAATGAGCATCAGAAGAGGAATTGTCTCGAAGCTCGCCTTTCTTTGCTGTCACGACATAAAGATGAAACATTTTTACACCATATTGTTATATGTGATGAAAATGGATTCTTTCTAACAATCACAAGCATTCGGTCCAATGGTTGGGTAAAGATGAAGTGCTAAAGCACAGTCCAAAACCGAATATTCATCAAAAAAAACTAATGGTGTCTGTTTGGTAGTCCAACCCTGGTATTATCCACTACAGCTTCATGAAACCTGGTCAATCAATTACAGTGGATGTCTACTGCAACCAGTTGGATGTAATGATGAGGATGTTTGCAATTAAGCAGCCAAGATTGGTCAATAGAGACAGGCCAATCCTCTTGCAAGACCATATGTTGTACAAACAACGCTGCTCAAACTACAGAGGCTGGACTTGGAAACTCTCTGTCAGCCACTGTATTCACCAGACCTTGCACCAACTGACTACCACTTCTTCCAGGCTTTGGACCACTTCTTGCAAAAAAAAAATATTCAATTCTCAACAAACTGTGGTAAACGCCTTTTGCAATTTCTTTGCCACTTGCTCTCCAGGCTTCTTTGCTGCTGGCATAAGCAAGCTACCGTTAAGATGGCAAAACTGTGTCGATAGTTTAGGTGCATACTTTGATTAATTGTACTGCCTCTTGTTTGAAATATTATAAACTTTTGATTTGAAATCAGACATTTCATATTTAATGACCTAATAGCTATCTGCTTAGAGTGACTATCACAGACAGTCTCGAAGACTGGAAAGTGGGTAAGGAGTGTAGTCTAAGTTTTGCAGATGGAGGAACTGATGAAAGTTCCAGCCAGTCGGTCAACTGGCTTCCACACCAACGTGAGGGCCACGTCTGTCATTTGAATTCACAGTTTTCTAGGGACAGTCTTGGTAACAGGGCATATAGTGGCGTTTACTCACTCAACAGGTATTTATTGAGCACTTACATTGCAATCGTAATGGAATGCTAAGCGACAGGACGCTAAGGGCAAGCACCGTGGGTGCTCGCAGTTTGCAGAGCGCTCTTGGTGCACGTCCACTCAGATCCGAGACTGCGTTCACACAGCCACGCTGACAGTTTTCAGGGGAGAACAATGTTATTCTAAAAGTATAGGATCTCTAAGATAAAATGCAAGGCTTCGGTAAAATCCCTCTCCTCAGACGGTGACCATGGTGAAAGAATTAAAGGAGAGTTGTTGAATTTCAACATTATTAAGTAGTATCGCAAGGGAATGCGAAAGACGTTGAAATTGGTAGTGGAGTGAGTACTAGGGCCATGAGCATTTTACCCATAGACCAGGCTTGGCTTTGGGTCCAAAGAAACCTCCAGGAAGGCTGGAGGGGTGAGAGGCCAGGCTTGAGAAATGCTTCTCTGAGCGAGCAGCTGAAGGCGGAGAGGATGGATTAGGAGAAATCACACTTTCTCCTAGGACTGAACACCCAAAACATAGCAGTTTTTAAAAAATATTTTTGGTGGGCCGGGCGCAGTGGCTCATGCCTGTAATCCTAGCACTCTTGGAGGCCAAGGTGGGAGGATTGCTTGAGCTCAGGAGTTCGAGACCAGCCTGAGCAAGAGGGAGACCCATCTCTACTAAAAATAGTAAAATTAGTTGAGTGTGGTGGTGCATGCGTGTAGTCCCAGCTAGTCAGGAGGCTGAGGCAGGAGGATTGCTTGAGCCCAGGAGTTGGAGGTTGCAATGAACTATGATGACACCACTGCACTCATCCCAGGACAAAAGAGCAAGGCACTATCTCAAAAAAAAAAAAAAAAAAAAAAATATATATATATATATACATACACACACACACACACATATATATGCATATATTTTTGTGAATCATAAATCAAGAAGATAACAATTTTAGGGAATGAGGTTACTTCAAATATGGCTATACCAAGAAACAACACTTTCTACTAAAGTTTAGCCATCTTGACCTGACCATAAACAGACCATTCTGAAATGGACATACTGCAAAACACTTAGCACCCTTCTTCACAAAACAGAATCAAAAATTTGCTATTCTGCATAAAATTGGGGCGTGGAACACTGCTGGGTAGTCACCACGCTATTTTATATGACATTTGTCTTCCCCCATCCTGGACTGTGAGGGGTTTGAGGCGGAAACTGCACTTTCCCTCCTGTCTACCCAGAGGCCAGGCACGGCGTCCAGCCCAATCATCTTAGCACAGAAACACTTCCAGAGTGAGCAAAATGGCTTCGTTATTCTCTCACTCATGTTTGGAATTTCAATCAACAAGCACGAGTTCCAAGTTGGATCTGTCAGAAACCATGTACCTGCCGGCTGAGTCTCAGAATTGCTGTGTGTCTTTTATCTGGCTCCTTAGTCATCACCCCCATTAAGCTCTGCGATGTGAAATAACTTAGGTGCAATTTACTCTATGTTCAAAAAGTGGGAACATATTAATAATGGAAAATAATCAGCTTAACCAAAAAACAAAAGGTCTTCACCAGAATGATCAGTGTTTAACAAAAAACCACCTCTGGTAGTTTGTGACATTCCTATGATGAAAGGAGCCATAGACAAGTAACTGACATGACAAGCAGCCTCGCTAGAGGAGCTTTGCTCCGTGAGTACACACTTCCCAGTTCGACTTCGTGTAATGCAAATGCAGAATTGAAATCTTCATTTGGACAACAGTCATACAGTTTTTACAGCCCTACTGCCGAAGCACATAAACTCCTAAGGAGCACATTATGTTTCTCAGTTTGCTTTGCGATATACCAAGCTTTTGGCCACTCAGATGCTTTTGACAAAGTCAGTCCATGGTGCAGCTGTGGAAAGCAAGCTTATGTTGCTGCGGAAAAAATGCAGAGCACACACGTTACACTGATCTCTACGGCTTTTGACTGTGGCCTCTCACAAATATTTACCTGTAAGTTTCTTAGAGCTGTCGAAGAGCCTAACGGCTATAAGGTAGAGTTCATGTAAAACATTTGTAAATTTTGTTTTCAAAGGAGGCTAAAATTGTAAAACAAAAGATGTCTTCATTTAAAATTTTCTATCTTTGCCGTCTATCTAGACTATATATGAGGCTTGCCAGTTATAATAGTAACACGAGCAACATCTCCCAAACCCGTCACTAACAGAGTGTTTGGAGAGGACATGGATCTGCAGGATTCCCCTTGGTTTTTCATTGCCAAAGATTAATCCATTCAACTATATGGCTTTGCCGTATTTGGCCAACATAAATATGATGCACAAATTTGGTTTGCATGCATTTTGATACAAACACAAATGGTTATTTTTATTAATGGCATGTTACTGATTTTATTGAATCACATACTTTGCACTGTAGCATTTAATCAACACCATGTATCCAGTCAAGCACTCAAAAAGTTGGCAGTGGGGCTAATCTTATCTATATAAGTAACACTGGGTGCAAGGCATACAAGATTTCTGACGAGATACTTTCTAGTGTTTTCCAATATTTAATTTTTAAAAGCCATTTTTCCTCTGGTATTTCTGTATTTTAATACCATTACCACAATTCTACAGACTCTACTCTTAAGAAGTTTTCACAGGGGAAAGAAGTAGGTAGTAATTCAAACTGCAAAGGAGTGGCAAGAGCCTACTGTGCATAGAAATCTCCAGGCGTTGCTTACAGCCTGCTGAGGCCTCACAGCGAGAAGGCTCATTTTGACACTATTACCAAATTCGCAGCAAGCAACCTGCTAGGATGGATACAGATCTCACAGCAGGCATTACTTTCATCACCTTTGGCTCGCCAGAATGACAAGTGAAAAAATACTTAAGAAATGGGGGGCGGTCTAGCATCCAACTACATTTTTCAAGTTCATATTATTTAAATTGACGTGTTTTTTCCATTAGCTCTGGTCAATGCAGTCTTGAAGAAAGTAGTACTCTTTGAATTTAGGGAATGTACAACGGTAAGGAAAGAATGAGCTTCCCAATATTTCCTTTAATAACATGCACTCTTTCTGGACACAGTTCATTGCTTATTTACTCAGAGGGAGTTCTATACACAAAAATATTACACATATATTTCAATAATTAAAACTAGTTGTACCTTCTGGTTTACTACTTCTTACTTCTAGATCAGGTACACTCTGGTTTCTGATTCAGTAACTTTTCTTTGACAGAACCTCGTTAGGATGAAACTGAGGATGAAGATGGATGACCCTAAGTAGCGTTTAACAGGCAATTTAGAAACTGGGGTTAGCACCCTGCTGTGGTTTGGATGAGGTCTGTCCCCACGAAAACTCATGTTGAAATCTGGTCCCCAGTGTGGCAGTGTTGGGAGGTGTTTGGGTCATGGGGATGGATCCTTCACGGAAAGTCCTCCCTCCCAAGGGAATGGACTATAATGGCCCCTCTAGAGTGGGTCCTCAGAGTCTGGCCACCTTGGTTTCTCTCTTGCTTCCTCTCACCTGTGATCTCTTTGCACCCACCTGAACTCCCTTTGTGCTTTGTGTCAAGAGTTAAAGCAACACAAGGCCCTCACCTGATTCACCTGCCCAATTTTGAACTTTCCAGACATCAGAACCATGGGCCAAATCAAACTCTTTTCTTTATAAATCACTCAGCCTTGGGTATTCTGTTATGGACATAATCAGCGGACTAAGACACATCTCTGAAGGACTCAAGGTATTTACAGGCCATCTTCATGTTTATTGACTTAATGGTAGGTACATATGTTATTGGTGGTGTCCACATCAGTGATTTTTTTCCTTGAATAGTACAAAAATACAGAATTCAGTGAAAACGCAGTGCCCTTTGGAGGACCTACAGGCAAACCTAACACTACTTTTTTTCTTTTGTGCCTCTCCATGCCAGGTTGCTTTTATGACACACTCCAAGAGCAACCGGAGGCGCCTAACTCACTTTAGAACCAACACCAATACTTATCAAAGTCAGATCACTTCTAGATGTGATAGCAAACTTTCCCAGTTTCTTCATTCTTTCATTTGAAACCAACTTTACTGCTAGTAGCCCCAAAACTGATGCCTGCACACTAATTTAGGGTGAGGCATTTGTATGTTTGATTTGCTAACCTCGTTTTCTTCCCTGAGAGAACAGTTTAAATCTTAGCTTCAGGTGTTACCACATGCTCTGTGCTCCACCTACTAATAACAAGTTTTTACATTTTCCCACCATCTGGAAATCTAGAGTCAGTTTGAACTTTGGGTAACTTTTTAATGCTCTTTTACCTCAGTGAGAAAACAATGAACAAAAGCATCACTCATTAATATAAATCATTTAATTAAAATGTGTTCAAGCCAACTTTCCACTTGCACTACTAGTCTGTTCTAATTTTATAGACTAAATCATTTAAAACACTGTGATAAGAGCAGCATTTGAAATTCAGGTTTCAAGCATAGTCAAGGCACTGGCATCATTCCCAATCTTGATAGTTCTAAGTTAAACAAGTGATTATGAAAGTTTTAGTATCAACTTGAATAGTTCTGCAAGAAAATCATGGCTTCATTTGCAAATATTTTCTTCTCCTTTTGTTCTTATTTTCCAGTAACTTTCATTAATACTGTAGTAAATTTTCAATGTAGTTTTAAGAGATGCTCTCTAAAATTGGAACTGTTATACAGCTTGTAAATATAAGAACTTTAAGCAGGTAAATAGTATGTATTTCACAATATAGCATTTAACTGGAATAATCTCATTTAAATATACATTTTCTGGAAAGATGTGATCCCAAACTTTTGACTAATATTGTCTTTTAGATACAAAATATTTATGGTATTGCTGTTAGATGTTCAATTAGTTTAACTGCTTTCTAACAATACCACAAAGAACTACCACAAAAAATAACATGTAATTATAAAAAATTACATCAGGAAGGTAACTGAAATGTCTAGTGGCTCCACTCACTTAAGAGGTTTTCTCTAATTAAATAGTAATACAATATGCATGAATAATAGTGACTGATTATGATAAATTCAGAATAATATTCATCTGATTTTGCAGGAGGAAAAACATTAAAACCTATTTTACATTATTCCTTTTGAGAAATTAGTCTGAAGAGTCTCCATTATGGATCAGGAGGGACAAGCACAAATGTCAGTAGGAACGATGGAAGGGAGTAAAGAGTAAAGCAAGACAGAAGAAAACCAAGCACTCCAGTGTGACAGCCGGGACAATAAAGAGTGGTGACTAAAGGGAACAGTTACATTATTCAGTCTCAGCTGACGGCTACTATATGAGAGTGCATGCTGGAGCTTTCCAGGTATTTTGATCTTTGAGGAAGAGCAGACTTTGTGAAAAGATTTTTTAAGTCTAATGTTGATAGTTTTAAAAAAGTCTAGTGTTGCCAACTTTAAATGTTAGCAAGTCATTAGAAAAGCAAAACGCTAACACAGCCAAAGCAATCTTTGGGCTGCTGGTTCGTACCTTTATGGATCCTTCACCCAGTAGCTACTTTTATAAATGTGTGAAAAGGATTCCATCAAGGAAAACTACGGCTCCAGTGAGCAAGAGGAAAGGAGGCAGAGGAAGGTGGAGGTTACATAAATATGACTGGGAAACTTAAGAAGCAAGGGGTCACAAAACTTAGTAAGGGAAATCTTAAAGGTTTCAAACTACTGGAAATAATCTTTCACCAATTCCACTTTGTTCAAGAAATTGATGACACTACTCCTTTGTATATAGCTGATGAAATCAAGATTTGGTCAATATTCCTTTCTTCAAGAACTACATAAAAACTTTATCAGTTTCTTAAAGGTAATTAGAAATAATATTTTGATGCACAGTCCAACTGAAGAACACTGTAGAAGCTGTTTACTGGTTTTTTTAATCACTGAAATCAGAGCAAATATGCTCATCTTTTAGTAAAATATTAGAACTCAACATCAGATTCTTAAATTTTATGTTAAAAGCATCAATAAAAATTTAAAACAACAATGAGCATTCTTTATTCTGATACTTATACAAATATTTTCTGGGGGTGGGAGGTAAGCAGCACTTTTCAGCTGCAATTGGCTTGAGAAGATGAAGCACGTGTGCCTTTTCCAGTTGGTTTATTGCACTTCATATACAGTCATGTGCCGTTCTCCGTTCACATGTGATTTGGGGACGCCTATTCCGAGTTCTATATATATATCTATATAGACACACACACACACACACACACAAGTAAAATTCTAAATGTTTTGTACATACAACATAAACCATAGAAGATATATTTGGTAATCAAAACTTCTCAGTAGCACTTTTAAAAAGATATAAATTAGTTTTTACCCTGGTAGCTGAGATCCTCTCACAATGTGGTATCTTTTGCTAAGAGACAGCAAAATTTTCAGTATGTGGAATCCATATTGTGTGTTATTTGCTGCACCTATCACCTACTTCCATAAACTAATTCTTCCTCCTTCTCTCCCACCCCCTGGCATTAGTGCAGCAGAAACAGAAAGGAGAGTATCGTGGCTTAGGTTAACCAGTTTGATTCAGCATTGAGGACCAGGTGTGCACGTAATTGTTAAGTCTCTTCATAGCAAAGGCATTTCAATTTAGATCATTTTATATTAAAGAAATCACAGATAAAATTGTATGTGCGTACCATATGGGTATTTCTAAAATAGTACTGTCTATAAAATGAGTTAAATTATTTTTTCCATTTTAAATAAAGATATTAAAGAATTTGTGACCACATTAAAAAATTATCTATTTAGAAAATCCATGAGTCCAAAAGGTTTGAGAGTAATTTTTGCTAAATAACGAATTATAATTGGGCAGTATGTTTGATTCTACCAAAAATCACTTGTTGGAAATGCTATAAGAGCTAGTTCTTATCAAAGAATAAAGACAAACATCCCATCCCAGCCAAACAAGCAAACAAACTTTCACCCCACCCCAAACTACAGAAACCTTAGACTGTCATATATAAAAGTGTTTGACTTTGTTGCTAAAGAGATTCTTAATTTGGTAGTAATGAGCATCTTGGTTTTATAGTCAGGGAGCTGTCATGATCCCGTATGTGGACTGTATCACATGGTACTGCACTAGAGTGTATGTGAATACCTACTTTCATGTTAAGTTTTTCCTGACATTTTGCTTAAAGGAAAAAAAGAAAAGCTTAACTATATTAATTTCGTCAATGCCTTGACTGAAAGCCCAACGTTTCAATTATTTTGTCAAATAATGGTATAAAATAGTCAAGTGACTATAGAATTTTACTATCCAAGGAATTTGGTAGTTCCATGTTTAATACTATTGCAACCTGTATAAAAATGGGATTTGTAATCTTATTTTCACCTTTTAAAACTGCCTTTTATAACTTTTCCAACATAAAAGGTTACAATGTGACATAATTATAAAGTACCGTTAACTGAAAATGAGATGAGACTGCATTGATAGGCTTCAGAGAATTGCATAGAACTTTTAAAATTTAAGTGACATGGTACCATGACGACATGTGTATTAGCAGCTTCACAAAAATCTTCTAATTTTCACAGATTAGTAATGAACTATCATGGCAGTCAGAACATGTACAAATAGTAGCATATTAAATCTACCGGCCGGGTGATTTGGCTCACGTCTGTAATCCTAGCACTCTCAGACGCCAAGGTGGGAGGATCGCTTGAGCTCAGGAGTTCAAGACCAGCCTGAGCAAAAGCAAGAGCCCATCTCTACTAAAAATAGAAAAATTAGCCAGGTGCAGTGAGTGGGACATGCCTGTAGTTATAGCTACTCGGGAGGCTGAGGCAGGAGGACCGCCTGCCTATGAGGTTGCAGTGAGCTATGATGACACCACTGCACTCTAGCCAGGGTGACAGAGCGAAACTGTCTCAAACAAAACAAACCAAAACAAAACCCTACTTACCTACCAATAATCCACTAGTAGTATCAGTGTATTATGGGTATTACTGCCCCTCCCATTAGAGAAATGACTATACTTGTTTACATGATCCCAATGGCCATCTCAATTGTGATTAAGTCAGCTGTTATAACTATTCTATATATTTATATGTATATATATGCATACATGAAATGAGGACACTCCGACGGTGATTGGTTAAGACCATGTTGGTATACTTTTGTCTTCTATTACATGTAACTCATTTCAGCCACAAATTTTTGAACTCTAAATAAATAAAATGTAATCTACAAAGATAAAACATTATTTACAAATGCAAATATTCATCCTGAGAATTTTTTTTAAAAATCTAGGAGAACTATTTCACAGAAAAGGCAATTCCCAATCTGTGAAATAGAAATGCACCTCAAGAATTAACTAAAGAATTCATAATGAAGGATCAATTTATTCAGGCTGCAGCCAAGAAAAGCATGAGAATATTTAAGAACTCTTAAATTGATTTGCATGCAAGAAATGAATCATTTACAACTTCAACTTCCAGTGTTCTTCCCTCTGAAACTTGTTTAATGTATGAGTCTGATTGTATTTTGGAAGTGGGAGAGAGTGGAAAAATACCTGAGGAAAACTCACTAAGGTGCTGACGGTTTGAGAAGGAGCAAGGTGGGGCTGTGTAATTGTTATTAATCACTTACTCTGAACTGTCCCCAGAAGCAGAGCCAATCAGCTTTTGGCTCTACCTACATTGAGCTCCCTTAAAAGGAGCAGTTGGCTAAACAAATTCAATGCTTTACAAAGGGAAAACTGTCAAGGTAAAATGAAAATCTAAATACAGGTAAAATATCAGATTCTTTGCTTTATAATGCGACCATAACATTACCTATTTGCAGAAATTAAAAGAAATGGTTCAACAAAGAATCAAACTGGTTTCTCCGGGTATCATTACAATGAATCTCTTTACTTTTTATGCTGTGAGCAGACAGTGATTATTTTGGAGAAGGAAAAATAAGAGAGTGTGGAATTAGTAACGCAGATGCTGAAAGGCAAGTGGCAAGACTAGAAGAATGCCTCAAACAAATGCTACCTTGTTCCCATCTCTACTGGCATCTACCCTCCCCCAAGTAAAAGACCAGAATAACCAAAGCCATTTTAACAGTAGTGTGCGGAACTGTCAGCTGACAAACAACATGAAAACAAGTCACGCTATGTTATCTGTGGTCACGTTCTTCAGGGTTAGTCCAGTAACTCAAGACTTTACATTCTTTTGTCTTTATTTGTTTATTTTAATTAAACACGTAAAGGTTAATAAACAGACATAGTCCAGAGTTAGTAGGTTGGTATTATAACATTTATTAAAATAATGCTATGGGTTAATAGAAACAGCAAAGAACCAAAGAATTAAAATGCAAGCTATGTAAAATCCCAACTAAAACCCAGAAGTGTCTAATGTATTCATTCATTAGCTAACTAAAAGCCCAAAAAAGACAAGACACCCAATATAATAAAGTACTGCAAAACAATTGGCAATTTTCAGTTATCAAAATTGTGGATTTTGCATTTTGTATCCTTTTCTCAATCAAGAAAAAAATTCTTTTTGAATGTTATATAACATACATATAAAACAAGATAGAAAAATACATTATAAACTTGTAACAATGGCTGTAAATACATTATCTTACATGTTTCTCATAGGCAATAGGTTGGTTATGGTACATACATAGCATGAAACTACTAAGATAATAAAGAATAGACAAAAATACATGTCAGCTGTACGGTAACATACAAGCGACACTCCCATCTACCCACGCTAAAAAATTACATAATACTGTCAGAAAAAAAATCTTAAAAACTACACATTTTAATAAGAAATAAATTCAATATAAAGAATGATAATACTGAGAACCAAGGCATTCAGAGATTTCAAAAGTCATGCTTTTTTTTCAGTTGATCCAAAATTTTGTCAACCAAGTTTTCAAAAATTTGTTCAGAGCCAACATTACTCATAAATGTCATACATTTATTATTTCATACGTTTGCTTTCTTCCCCATAAAAGACCTTTGATAAACATCTAAAATGTCCAGGTATAACATAGTTGAGATGAAACTGGATCAAATACTGGTATCGTTTTTAACAACTATCACCTCAAGTGTTTGAGTGTCGCAAATTTATTCAACCAATCAAACAATATAAAAATCAAAATGGCACAGCATATATTGTAAATAAATCAAAACAACTGTATGTGTAACAGAAAGACAAAGCAGTGGCACGTTAAACCAAAGCTAGCTGGATACAAAACAATGAATGTCTATTGCATAGTAAATAAACTGAAATTTCCAAGTGAAACAAGATGGTGGAGAGGTTACCGAGAAGGTGCTGACTGAGCTCCCTGCTGGCCTCTGACTATGACGCTGGGAAGGTGTGGAGGAGGGGATGAGTTGATAAGAGGGGGATCCACTGTCACTCGAGATTTGCCACATCTGGTACTGAGCAGTAAATGATGATACTCAAGTGTTTAGATGTAGGCATTGTGCACAAATTGCTTCAACTACAAAACTAACTGTTTGAACTCCATGAGAAATTAGAAGCTTAAGCTGAAATGTAGTTCAGTATTTATATGCACAATGATGCTAGTTTTTCACATTCTTTTAAAGTTGAAAGGTGGGGTTTGTATTGGGTGGGGGGAGGAGAGGTTACTGAAACCAGCCAAGAGATGGACTACATAAGTTATCTGGTATGATATATAGAAGTTTGATTAAATTTGGTTCATTTAAAAACACTGTTTCCAGAATGAAAATCACAAAGATTCACTTTTGTGAAAAAGTTTGCTATGTACTTTATTATCTCCAATTAATTAAAAAAGAAAACTCTAATGCATTCCCCCTTCTCCAAATAAAATAAAACTCTAATTTTGTCTGTAAACTGATGCTCAGATCACACATAATTTTAATCTCAGAATCCTCTGGGCTAACATTGAAGACTCCAATAACCAAAGTACTCAATTATGATTTTTAAAAGAATGATGTTTTCAAACTTACTATTCAAGACATTAGAAAAGTTATCAAATTTTTTCACAGTATCAGATTTGGCAAATTTGCATCAAGGTAACTGTGGCAAAAATCATATAATTCAGACCATCAACTCATTTGTCTCCCTCATACCTTCTTTCACATACTGGGCGACTGAGTAACATGCATTAACTTGTATTCTGAGGGAGGAGCTGATCTTACGAGACACTTGACTAAATGACCATGAAGGAAAATAAGGCACTTTCTTTTCTTTAGACTTATTCCAATACTTAAAAAATAAAAAAGAAAGACAAAAAGGCTCTTTTGGTCTTTTGTTTCTTGACAACCACCAGAAAAAAATCATTTCATGAAATAAAGGGTTTCTTTGTTCTTTTTCTTTTTTTTATAACACTTGAAAGTATAAAATGCTACATTTCCAAAAATATATATATTTTTTTCTGCACCAGCACCCTTGTATAGTAAAAGTATCTACTTTTTGTTCATTTGTTTCAATGCACTACACTTTATCTACAATTTCATTACATGTATACAGCAAATAGGCAAGCATGGCTTTTACATCCTTAATGATTTTTTCTATACAGGGAGGTTTAAAAAAAATACTTGAACAGTTTGCCCAGTAATGTGACACATAATGCATGTACCTTGTTCTCATATATTTTTTTTAAGAAGGTGTAAAATAAAGGTTCAGTAATTTTAACTCAGATAGTTATCTTTTTAAAAATAGTGTTGCAGTTTTGTTCTTTGCATTACTTTTCAAAACTCGTTAAGTTTTTCTCTCATGGCACACTTTTTTCTAATACTTCAAATTTTGGCAGGCAATATAAAAAAGGCTGCAACTTCTGCCCTTTGAGGGCACTGTAGTGACTAAACAGCATATCAAATTTTGAATACTTTTTGAAATCACTTCACCAATGACATCCCTGACCGAAGGTTCATGCATGATGTATCATCACACAGTACATTCAGAGAGAGCTTTGACTTCGCTATGAGAAGAAAAAGATTCCTAGAAGTCTCTCACAGTAACTGCCTCTGTCATTGAGTAGTTAAGGGCCATCTGTCTCCCCTTCTTAAGAGAGGCCTTCTTACCGTTCGTTTAGGGTGGGACATTAAAAGATGATCAGTGCTGTGGGATGAATTGGGCCTTATTGCTTTACTACTATTCAGTGCAGGTTCTAGAACCACTTTCACCCAAACAGGGAAAAAAAAAAAAAAAGCTGAGTTGGAGGACAACAATTTCTTTGTCTTTTGTTTGGTTAGATGGTAAGACGAACGGACAAGTGCCTCAGCTCGCTGCACTGACGACAGGCAAGCAAAGGCGATTACCAGTTAACTGATCAGCAGGCAGGCATGGTCAGGTCATCATTGGGTGAAGAGTTCAGAGGTCAGAAGGTCATAGGTTAGTTGCCGGTGGCGGCTGGGTGGTTAGAAACAAAAAACAAAACAAAAAAAAGAAAAGAAAAGATAGAGAAGAGATTAGTTTCAGCTAGTGACGGCTTAATGACAACATGAAAAACTAATCACAACTAATAAAAAAAAAGCATGTTTAATTCTGACAAACTGATTGACACCATCTACAGAATACAATAAAAATCATGACAATTTCATATCATGATTTGAACGAATGAAGAAGAGCCCACTCCCACAAAAACAAAAAACAAAAAACAAAAAACTGGTTAACAGGGAAAAATAGAAATAAAATACAACTAACAACTAATAGTTAGTAGCAGTCAATGAAGGAAATTGAAAAACAACAATGAATAGGTTTGGTATACAGAATTTTGAAACAGTCAGTACAGTTATCAGTCTCTGACTGCTATTAAGCATTAGTACTCTCTTGGATGCAAGCATTAAAGCAACTATTAATGATGGATGTGATTATTAATAACTGATTAACAGAAATGAATCTAAAGAAATTTAAATTTCTATGAACAATTTGG
The DNA here is from genome assembly GCF_041146395.1 of Eulemur rufifrons. Taxonomy (NCBI): domain Eukaryota; kingdom Metazoa; phylum Chordata; class Mammalia; order Primates; family Lemuridae; genus Eulemur; species Eulemur rufifrons. The sequence continues at coordinate 104,958,934 of NC_090997.1, read as the reverse complement.
TTCAACATAAACTCTGGGCCAAACAAGTTTCTTTTGTTCAATAAATGTTTATTGCTTTTTCAATTATTCTATGTACAAACAACATGGAATTTCTTGGCCTCATGATACAAAGCAATACTAAACTGTAGTCTATCAGTGTAGGCAACATCATGGGAACCAGAAAAAGGCCAGGGCTTTTGCACTAGCCACCATTTTCCAGTTGAAAATACTATTTTACACATATAGAACACTTATAAAATGCACTTGCATGTAAACACTGTAAAATCCTGCCATTTAAAATTCTATACTTGAAAAGCTCTAAGTACATCAAAAAATAGAAGAAATTTCTAATTGATACCAATAAGGCATTTTAAAACTACAAACAGCTTTCTTTATTCAATTTCAAAGCTAATACTCTGCAAATACAATAAAATCTGACATTTCATATACATTCCTGCTTTATATTTTTATATTTTAAAAGAAGCCACCTGTAAATACTATTTTCTTTTGCAAAATAACAAAAAGAACAAAAAAATTTAAAAAATTACAGTAAAACATAAAGTAGTTCTCAAGTGGAAAAGTTATCATTCCCAATGTCCTTGAGTTGTTCCTTCCTTAATCAACCTGTTACATTCCTGCTTCATCAAACTTGGTCCACTTAACAGTAGTATGATTTTAAGACTCATTCAACAGCTTAATTATTTTTTCTACTATATTCTGAGGTTTGGTAGAATTTTCTGTACTGTTGCCATGTGACTAAGGCAGAGGAGATGTGAGTGAAAAGATACTCAGTGCAAAGTTAGGTTCTGTGCCACTTCATCAATCACAACTTAGCAGGTGTAATGTTCACAGAGTTTAAATGATCTATATAATGGACTGATTTACCTTCATATGACAAAAATGCTTTCTAAAGTCTATCATTTAGAACAGTTTATAAATACTATAAAAATATTGTATCTTCAATGTGACCAAATCTTCCCTGAATTTCTTTAAAAAAGTGGAATTTTATTTAAAATAAAAACTGCTGCTCCAAAATCAAAGAAAATAAATATTAACATGATGTAGTCATACTATTTCACAGGTATTCCAAAGTATGAAATCTTAAAGCATTTTTTGATATTACTTAAAATTTTCATTATGAATGATAGTTTTGTAAAATCATTACTCAGAAAATTTTCTCAGTATGTGTTTTTGAGTGTGGAATACATAAACAAAGCAAACTACCACTTATATATACCAGTGCACCTAGAATCCATCCTCTGCCAAGCCCCGGCCTCTTACAGTACACACAGGTGTGTTCACTGTGCAAAACCATTTATAGTTCATGACAACTAAAAAGTCAGTGGTCTTTTATAGGCTTCAAATTGTTTTAAAGTATGTGTAGAGGTGGGTTTATTTTTAGTAAAGAACTAGGTATTGGTCAACCATGTAGTACTCTAATTGCTCATACACAATTACATGGTTCTATGTCCAAGGGCTGAGTTTCCTTGCATTAAATGAATGCTTATAATAATCTCTTCAAAAGATTTTTAAAAAATAATTTAAAAAACCTCAAAAATAGAGAAAACAGTAGTATCATAAAATAATTTAAGTGAAGGACTTCGGACATCTCCCTTAGACCCAATGAGTGCATGCAGTGATAATAAGTATACAAGTATTCTGTTATTAAAAAAAAATTAGCAATTCGGTTTGCTGACATTGCATTTTGAATAAAAACAGTGACAGGACTAATCAAAACACATATAACCACAAAAGAGCCATGCATGGAATGTGTTGTAATTTTCCAAATACAATAAAATATTCCTCTAATATTTTCAACTATCTCAAGGGACTGGAGTATTAAGTAGGCCAATACTTATTGTGTTAAAACAAAATTATGAGGAATCTCCTAAAAGGAGGCATATGAGGAAAGATTACCAGGGGGGAAAAACTACCTACTTTAAAATACTCTTCAGAACTATTTTAGACATTAGCAATATAAATAAAGCTTCAAATTATTCACAGAGTTATCCAGTTTCTTAAAATGAAAGTGACTTTTAAAAAAATGTCCCCATCCCTAGGAGACATGCTCTGATGAAAGAGAGGTGGCACATATGCGCATATATAACATTTACAAGACGTATTATCTCCACAGTCACTGAGCTGGGGGGGTCCAACTTTGTTCACTGAATAATCACTACAAGTAATGTATATATTAGTTTAAAAGTCTTCAAGGCTCTTTAATTACATATGATGCTAAATAAATATCAATGATGTCTTTGAGAAGACATTTTATTTCTCATGTGGAGAACAGTTGTGCCTAATATTTATCATTAGTATTCAAGGAGACCATATAAAGTAGGTAGGTCTTTCATAAATCTATAGAAGATGTACGATTGGAACGTAAATTCATTACTTTTTTCCTACTAATATCAATGACTCTGATCAATTTAACTGTAGGTAATACGCCATTACAGAAACTTATAAAAAATCCTTTTCTACCATGCCTGAAATTTCTATACCTTGTGATGAAAAACTGAGAAAACAATTCAATGTCAATAAACCGAAAACTATCACTCCTCAATAAGCATAAATAATTTATAAAAGGGTCCAAGGGCATATATAGGACACAAATCACAAATGTTGTAAAGGAGAAAAATGAAGACTTATTTTCCAGTCACAGGTTAGTCAAAAAGGATATTTAAACAGCTGGATCGCGTATCACCACAAAACTTCAAAAGATAGTTTACCTTCAGAGAATATATTTTAGCAGCAAATGACAAAAATCAAAGGATCCATTTTGGCAAGAGAATGTAAGAATAAAAGGGAATTGACTTTCTAATGTATAAAAAAATTCAACTACATGAAAGTTACCTTCACAGTCCTTCCTTGTTGATTTCAACTAAGTGCTAAACATGTACACCCTCATGTTTACACAGTGGCTCAAATATTATAAAGAAAAATGGAAACTAAATCTTCAGTTTTCTCCAAAAGTATACAGGAGGCATATATTCCTTTACTTCTCTCATAAAAGCACCATCCGTTCGATTCATTTTGCAATACCAACCCCAAATTTCAAACAATTAAAAGGTAAATTTTAGCAAAAGTTATTACTGAAAAGTAATTACGGCAACATCAAAATTTAATAGCTCCCCAAATTGACTAATTTACGTTTTAGTAGGAATAAATCATAGTGTATAATAGAAGATTTAATAAGTTAAAGTATGAAGGGAGAAAAAAAAACAAAACAAAAAACCCAACCCTTAAATCTGTCAATTACTACAAATGAATTTAGAAAAGGAAAAGAAACTGTGTGCAGGTAAGCAGTTACATTTTTTCCATCAGGTGTGGTGTTGCAAATTTTATGGACACCCAACGCATTTCTTATAAACAAGAACTGCAGAACTAAACTAACCTCGGTCTGCGGTCACAATCCTTTGGTAAGGATGGACACGCATATCGTGCCTTCGAACTTTAGTAGCCACCGCACCTAGTTAAATTGTAATTACCAAGACAAAGTTAGAAAACATTCACAAGGGGGAAAAAAACATTAACAGCACGTTTATCAAAATGGATTTCAAATGTTCATTTACTACAAAAGTTTAAGAAACACGTTAAGGCACAGTAGTTTTAAAATTAACCATAATATGTCATGTATATATGCATCTATTAATATTGCATTCATTTCAAACATCTTGGCCTTAACCTATTTTATCCATTCATTTACAATTCCCAAGTTACAGTATTTCATGAACTCTATTAGATCCAAACATATTTAAGCTTTACTAGTCACATATTCACTGAAGTGCCTTTCTTGCAGCAGGACTAATTAAATAATGCCGTGTTTAATACTGACAATTATTTGCTAACCTTAAGACCACTTCCAGAGTTTATCACTTAAAAAGGTTTAAAAGCAATTCTTAAAGCCTACAGATTGTGGTTTTAAACTTTGAGTCAATAAGTATGAACTGCAATGAATTAGGTGATTAGTAAAGCAAACAGTATAGTACACTTAGCAGTCAGTATACTACTATACACTCCTTTATAAATTACCATTACTTTGTAATATTACAGACTAAACCAAATTAATAACATAATTTTACTTTATATCTATGTGCAAAAAGTGCAAGTAAGTCACTGACTGCTAGGCTAAGCTTTTTTTCCCCCGGAGGCTGCTGAGACTAAGCATTTGTTAAATTCAGATCTGATGAGGGTTCAGTTAAGACCGTTCTTGAATTCTTAGCCTTTCGTTGGGAAAGCCATACCTAAAGATAAAAGGAAGGGAATTAAAAATTAGTCATCAATGAAGATTTGATGCTAATACCAATCTCCTCACTACTACCAACACACATGTCTGCATCTGTTTTGAAGGGCACTGCTTATGTTAAAATAATTTAATGTGAGACTTGATATATAGCATGCATGTTATCTGTGTGCAAATTTATTATAACTTTGCAATTTAAAATAATTTTCTCAGTTCTCCAAGTGGTCAATAACATATTTTACTGCTTAGGTGGTAAAGCAAGAAATAAAATGGATTATAAGATTTTTCCATTTAGTATTCATTACTATTCACCTTATGAATGCCAATTAGGGATCTGTATATTTTGCTCTTTGCCAGTCTAGTAATTTTTTTATAAATAAAAATTTCTCAAAAAAACAAAAAACATGTTCCTTTACAATGAGAAATAAATTTTACTGCAGTGCCTCTTGCTGTTTCTAAGCAGTAAACTGGTCCATCACCCCTTATTCATTTTAGATAAGCTACTCATATACAAGTATAATTCCATGTGGCAAAATCAGGGAGATCTTGCATTGAAAGTGCTGGAACAGGAGCTGGTGGCTAAGAGTCCCAGCCCTGCAGGAAGTCAAGAGTCAAACTCCTCGGGAACAGATGCTGTGGGTGCAGCAGAGAGGAGTTCTGGGGGAAGGAGCATGCATAGGACCACAGGACAGAGTATTAATAGAAAGGAAAACTTAAACAAGGTTATAGGTTACATGTTATTTTAAAAATGCTTCAAGAAATGTGCAACAGAAACAAGCCTCTCATAAACAGATCTGTGGTATAATTCTGACCTATAATTACTTTATACAATGATTTAGAGATAAACGGAAAACATGTACAATAAAATGTATTTGTTGATAAAACAAAAGGCACCTGAGTGCATGCACACACACAGATAACATACAGAGCATTGTGGCTTTAACTGAACAATGAATTTTCGAGCTTAAATCTTTGTGTCCCAGTTCATTAAAGACTTTCAAATTTTTATAAATCAACATTAATGCTGGAAAAAAACCCTTATAAGATCAAAGTCTTAAAAGTCAACAGCATGCATGCAGCACCAAGGTCATACACAATTCAGGGAAAAAAAGTATTCAAATTCTGTCTGGTAAAACAAAGGGGTTGCACAGAAAGTTTGTTCCACATTGACTGGTCGTGTTATAACAGCTGCTGTATTCTAGTCCTTCATCCAGCAAGTCAATGGGCTGAAATATCAGGCATGACTGGCATTTCAATCCACTCTATAAAAAAAAGGCATCAGTAATGTCTTTTGCAAGCACACCACTTTTTGTTCACGTAAAACCAAGCGTTTATAGTATGATTTTAATCTTTGCCTTGTGTGATTCTGAATTCAGTAACTTTGTATTTACTCATCTATTCCACACTGTACTACTGAAATTAAAAGTATTTCTCATGTTTAATATTGACCAGGACTTCAAAAGACAAAAACTGAAACCTTAAGAAGGTAACTACAGTCATGCACGGAATAACGACGTTTAGGGGAACGATGGGCCACACATACAATGGTGGTCCCACAAGATTATAATGGCTATACCATACAGCCTAGGTGTGCAGCAGGCTGTATTATTTATGACTGTATAAGTACACTCTATGGTGTTTGCACAATGATGAAATCGCTTAATGATGCAATTCTCAAACTTATCCCTGTCGTTAAGCAACGCATGACTGTATTTAGCTGGTCCCTTTCATATTTTAAGTGATCACAAATATTAAAAACACACACAATATTAATTTTATAAAGATCTCAAAATATGTTCACATAGAAATTTAAAATTTAGACAATTAAATAAGTCTTTGAGACAAAAGAAATATAACTTTGGGAGGTGGAGCTGATGGAGGTGATAGGCCATGGGGTGAGACCTAAAACTCAGAATGACCTCAAGTAATGTCAAATGTGCACAGTATTTTGTTTAAAATGTATATAACAAATTTATCCAACCAAAGTGGATTTCAGTTATCAAAGTGGATCTGAATAAATTTAAGGTGCATTTAAACATAATTTAACATATATTATATTATATAATGGAATCTTATGAGAGGCTGAAATAAGTTTTCAGTCTTTCCTAATGGAAACTTGTCTTGCCTCTCAGAAAACTGATAAAATCATTTCCAAGTTGGGGGCAGCAAAATTTATAAAGAATGATGTTAACCACACAGGGAGAAGAACTTA